>NC_053489.1:624759576-625391243 GCF_905171775.1 Rana temporaria | reverse complement strand
CCTGCTCCCTTCCCTTCTCTCTTACACTATGGCCATAGGCGTGCGCACAGGGTGTGCCAGGTGTGCCTGGGCACACCCTAATCACCTGTGCTGCACAGATTTCCTTTGCTGCAGAGCAAGGGACTGGGGGATCTCTGTCCTCATTCCCTTTTTCTGTCCCAAAAGTGAGACATCAGGGGTCTGTGTAGAGCTCTGATATTTTACCAAAGCTCTCAAATGGGACTCTTAAAAAAATATTATTTTTTATTGTAAAAAAAAGTCTACTACTCTACTGACACTGCCCATTGCCCTACTGCTATATATATATATATATATATATATATATATATATATATATATATATATATATATATATATATATATATATATATATATATATATATATATATATATATATATATATATATACATACACACACACACACACACACACGCGTGTTTGGGGTGCACAACCTAATGCAGTAGGTTGCGCACACCTATGACTATGGCCCATTATAACAACCAAAGTGACCCTTTGGATTAAGCACCTCTAGGACAATCTGACAAAGGACCTTCCCCACGGGGTGTGAAGGCTTGGTACCAGTACTCCCTTTCCATATGCAAAACTCAATGCTTATCCATGGTTATTGTTTTTCTCTGATTATTTGGGGGTGGTCCTCAGGGCACAGTATGATCCCATTAGAGTCCCATTAGAGTACTACACCCAAAATCCAGCTACAGATATCAAAAAGCGTGAGTGTCACGCAAGGAATACAAAGCCGATATAGAGCAATCGGTCTTACCTTTCTTTCAGTGCTGATCTTACGTGCATTCACAATGGTTCTTTTAATGCCTCGCTGGAAATAGTGTATTTCATGTATTTTTGTTTTGAACAAATAAAAATCTTTAAAAATAAAAAAAATATCAATACTCCCCGCAGCCACCACCACTTGTGGAAGAAAGTTCCACATCCTTATTGCCCTAATAGTGAAAAAAAACCTGCACAGTTTAAGGTTAAACCGCTTCTCCTTCAGTCTCATTGTTTATATGAAAATAATTCAATAAACACTACTATAAATAATAGTACTATGAATACAAATAATCTTGTGAATACAGCAGGCACTTCCTCTTGGTATATGCAGCTGTGATTATGGTTGTTGCTCTGTTATATTTTTAGTAAATAGTACAAGCAATCAGTTTTTCTGCTTTCTTTTTATCGCAATGAGTGTGCTCAGAATTTGAGGTGGGTGTATTCACTGGATCTCTCAAAGTCTTTGATTGGTGTACTTACTGGCACTCTATAGAGTTTGAGGTGGTTACATTCAACACATTTTCAATAGAATTTGAGGTGGGGTACTCACTGGATCTCCAACCTTGTTTGAGATGAAAATACTCACTGGATCTCCAACAGAGCTTGAGGTGGGTGTGCTGCTGATTTGATCTTTAACCACTTAAGGACCGCCTAACTCCGATATATGTCGGCAGAATGGCACGGCTGGGCACAGGCACGTACAGGTACGTCACCGTTAAGAGCCCAGCCGCGGGTCGTGCGCGCATCGCCGGTGCCCCGCGGTCGGTCACAGGAGCTGAAGAAAGGGGAGAGGTGTGTGTTAACACACCTTTCCCGTTCTTCACTGTGGCAATGTCAGTGATCGTCCGTTCCCTGATATAGGGAACGACGATCACTGACGTCACACGTCCAGCCCCGCCCCCCTAAAGTTAGACACACAAATGAGGTCACACATAACCCCTTCAGCGCCCCCTAGTGGTTAACTCCTAAACTGTAATTGTCATTTTCACAGTAATCAGTGCATTTTTATTGCACTTTTCGCTGTGAAAATGACAATGGTCCCAAAAATGTGTCAAAATTGTCCGATGTGTCCGCCATAATGTCGCAGTCACGAAAAAAAATTGCTGATCGCCGCCATTAGTAGTAAAAAAAAAAAAAAATAATAAAAATGCCATAAAACTATCCCCTATTTTGTACCAAAAATAGGTAGAAGAATACGTATCGGCCTTAACTGAGGAAAACAAATGTTTTTTTATATACTTTTTGATGGTATTTATTATAGCAAAAAGTAAAAAATATTGATTTTTTTTCAAAATTGTCGCTCTATTTTTGTTTATAGCTCAAAAAATA
This sequence comes from Rana temporaria, assembly GCF_905171775.1. Classification (NCBI taxonomy): domain Eukaryota; kingdom Metazoa; phylum Chordata; class Amphibia; order Anura; family Ranidae; genus Rana; species Rana temporaria. Next base: position 625,389,124 of record NC_053489.1, on the reverse strand, counting down.
AAAACCGCAGAGGTTATCAAGTACCACCAAAAGAAAGCTCTATTTGTGGGAAAAAACGTTCGCAAATTTTGTTTGGGAGCCACATCGCACGACCGCGCAATTGTCAGTTAAAGCGACGCAGTGCCGAATTGCAAAAACTGGCCAGGTCCTTTACCTGCATAATGGTCCGGGTCTTAAGTGGTTAACAGAGTTGGGTGTCCTGGCTCTCCACTGAAGTTTGAAGTGGATGCACTGATTGTCTAGTGGAGTTTGAGGTAGGTCTATTACTAGTTCTCCCATGGAGTTTGGGGTGAGTGTACTCATTGGCTTTCCAACTGAATTGGAAGTAGGTGGACCCAGTGGCTCTTATACGGAATTTGAGGTGGGTGTACTCACTAGCACTCCAACATAGTTTGAGGTGGGTTAAGAGAATTTGGGTTCTAAGTACACTTAGTATGGGAAGTGAACATGTAGGTATATCCTTCCCGGAAGGGACGGGGTGAAAGGTCACACACATAAAACACAAAGCATACCACTAAATAAGGCTAGTAATAGCACACAGCCGATGGAGACACCTCAAGGCCCCTCTCATTGGCAGCTAACCAATCATGGACCATAATATCTCACTACTTGCCAACTCGACTCTTGAGAGATCCCAAAAGATTCATCAACCCCAACTGACCTTCCATCATTTATTGACCACCTATTGACCCCCAAATATTTACTGACCCCGTTTTGAGCCCCCCAGCATTTTTTCAACTTTTGTGGTTGGTGTTCATTATTCATAGTACTGTATATACATCTCCCCTCTGTCATAATCTTTCACATTCTCCATCCCTTCATCTCTGTTTTTATCTCTCTCTAACTCCCTCTCTAATTCCCTCTCTCTGTCCATCTCTCTGACTTTATCACTCTCTATCACTACCTTTTTCTTCCTTTCTCTCTCTCTCAATTCTCAACACACTCCATCTGAATTATGTGCAAAGGATGGGAAGTTGCGCACAGACATGAAGCACATCATTACTCTTTACACTGATTGAAATCAGTGATGTTATTATGTACTTGTGAGATTTTAAATATACAATTACAGCATGATGTATTATATTACCGTATTTATCAGCATATACCGCGCACTTTTCAGGGCAAAATCATGGGTGCGCGGTATACGCCGATACCCGCTTTCCGCGCCGAGTTTGAATACTGTGCCGGCATATACCGAGCGCAGTACACTTGTGTATAGTCGGGCAGTCTCGGCTCCTCTCACGCTCACGTCCTGGACGTACAGGACGTGAGCGCGAGAGGAGCCGAACTTGCCCGACTATACACGAGTGTACTGCGCCGGCATATACCGAGCGCAGTACATTCGTGTATAGTCGGGCAGGCTCGGCTCCTCTCGCGTTCACGTCCTGGACGTACAGGACGTGAGCGCGAGAGTAGCCGAGCCTGCCCGACTGTACACGAGTGTACTGCGCTCCGTATATGCCGGTGCAGTATTCAAACTCGGCGCGGGAAAGCGGGAAATGAGCGGGGAGGACGCCGCAGAAGGACGCCGGACCCGACGAAGAGGACACCCGAAGCCGCAGACGGACGCCGGACCCGACGAGGCCGCCGATGGACGCCGCGCAAGACACCAAAACTGTAAGTACAAAAATCTTTTTTCCACAGGAATGCGGGTCCACTTTAGGGGTGCGCGCTATATGCCGGAGTGCGCAATACCCCGATAAATACGGTATTTCGTATGTGTGAAAAATATAATCATATTCCAAGCTTAGCTCTTGCAAGAAACATTGGATTAGGAATAAAGACTTAATATGAATTGCTTCATCCCAGTGACAAAGGTGATTGCTTACTGTAAATAAGGAGGGAGTGTCAGGTCAAGTCTGATCATTGGAGGAGAGCAGGCTGAGCTCTTAGCACAGCTAGAAAGCTGACCACGCTGTTCTCACCTACTGGTGTGGTCAGTTGCAACGCCATATCCTGGCCTAGGCCAACAAGGCCCAGGCCTAGGGCAGCACTTTGCAGGGGGGCAGCACGGAAAGAGTCCCCGCCGACTTGCGCTACACTGTTAGTGTAGCGTTAGTCTTATGGATCGGACTGGGCTGAGAGGAAAATTAGTCTAGCGCCCCCATTAAGCAGCTGCACTGCTTCCAGTATGCAGGCGGCCAACATTCCGCAACTGAGGGGGGGGGCGCACTGCTTCTAATTTTGACTGTCCTATCATCCTGGACCACAAACCTTCCTCGTGTGTGCTATATGTTTTCTGCTGCACCATTGGCATGGTTATATCTCTTTAGTCCTCTCCATAAAATTATCAGAAATTTGTGCTTGAAGTAGAACTATAGGAAACATTTTTTATTTCATTTTGGATAGAATAAGGGGGGGTTAGAGCCCCTGGCAGTTTATTTTTTACCATCCCTGTCTCATTGCAGAGATTTCCCTTCACTTCCTGCCCCATAGCCAAACAGGAAGTGAGGGGAAATCTATGCAAATTAAGGGAATACCCTCCAGGCAACAGAACTAGTGTCCCCACTCGAAAATTTAAACAGGAAGGGGTGTGGCCTTGACAGGAAGGGGTGGTCATATTTTAATTACGGGGGTGCACAAGTTTAGTCAGGCCTAGGGCAGCACAAAACCTAAATACACCACTGGTCAGTTGTAATAGGAAAGCAGAGGGACTGGCAGCAACGCCAGGGATTTCACACAGAGGAAGCAATACAAAGAGAGCAGGATATGTTTTCATACAAGAGCAGGCACATATCAGGAATATAAAAAGTTGGGTTTACATACTTTTTAAATGTACATTGGGCGATGTTTATGGTGTTATCATGAGTGTTGAACGTTCAAATAAGGTTGTGTTTATGCTTTTCATCCAACTAGGTGCACCACAAAATGCACAGGCCAAAAATATATACCGTATTTTCCGGCGTATAAGACAACTTTCTAACCCCTTAAAATCTTCTCGAAAGTCGGGGGTCGTCTTATACGCCGGTAACCTAACTTTACCTTATCCTAAAGACATGCAGAATCGCGGCCGTATGTTTTTTCAAAAGCCGCGCCTCCTACGTCTTCTGTTCCGTGATAGGCGGAACACTCAGCTTCCCAGGAGGCACTGTGTTCAGTGTCCGCCTATCACGGAGGCCCTTTCATCCTGTGTTTAGTGTCCGCCTATCACGGAGGCCCTCTCATTCTGTGTTTAGTGTCCGCCTATCACGGAGGCCCTCTCGTCCTGTGTTTAGTGTCCGCCTATCACGGAGGCCCTCTCATCCTGTGTTTAGTGTCCACCTATCACGGAGGCCCTCTCATTCTGTGTTTAGTGTCCGCCTATCACGGAGGTCCTCTCGTCCTCGGACGAGAGGGCCTCCGTGATAGGCGAACAGTAAACACAGTGCCTCCTGGGAAGCTGACTGTTCCGCCTATCACGGAACAGAAGACGTCGGAGGCGCGGCTTTTGAAAAAAAGGACAGTATGGCCGCGATTCTGCATGTCTTAGGATAAGGTAAGGGCACAGCGAGGGGGGACACGGAGCGGAGCGCGGAAGGGGAGAACAGCACAATGGAGGGGTAATGTAATGAAATGGGGCACAGTCTGGCATGTAATGGGACACAGTCTGGCATGTAATGGGGCACAGTCTGGCATGTGATGGGGCACAGTCTGGCATGTAGTGGCACAGTCTGGCATGTAATGGTGGTACCGTGAGGGGAGGCATGACTAGCAGGAAGGGGGTAGTCTTATACGGTGAGTATATCCCAAAACCAACATTTTGGCTGGAAAATTAGGGGGTCGTCTTATACGCCCAGTCGTCTTATACGCCGGCAAATACGGTATATAAAAAAATGAAATTGAAGAAAGGTCATATGACTGGCTTGTCTGACAATGAAAGGTGCATACTTACACATATCTATCATTGCAATCTGTATTTCAAGCATCATCAATATGGAATCTTCTATGCTAACCAGTTCTTCAGCTTCTGCACACGTGGTTGCTGATTTTATAAGGAGTGTGAATTCTAATGATAGTTCCACTTTAAGCAAATGCATTGCCACTTAGGATCGCCAGATGGGAAAAATAAAAAAAAATAAAACATAACGGTAAACCTGCTTTAGGCAACATACTGCTTCTGTTCTGAGCTGCAATTCCAAACAACATTTTTTATAAAGATCAGAAAAAAAGCAGTATACTAAAGAAACGTATTACAAATCTGGGTGAATTCATGCATGATTTCTGACATAAGTGTGTGTGAAATTTGTTTTGGTTCTCAATTTCCTCCCTCTGCATTCAGCTCTGGCCTGCCCTGTAGTAAAAGAAAAAAAAAACAGTCCTGGTCGTCTAAGGACACTGCAAGACTACACATTCCTTTATTCTTAGCAGTTTTAATGTTTGAATTTTAAACCCAAGGGATCATTTTGTAATTTATTTACTAGTATATTCCTTTGGTTCCAGTTCTGTCCTTTCTCCGAGGCCACCCACACATAACAGAACACGAGAAAGAAGTTGCACAGCAGATAATCATGGAACAAGAGGCAAGAAGCCCGATTAATCTTTCCACTAGAGATTCTGTGAACTCAGATGAAAGGTTTATTGAACAGACTTTCTAAGGTTAGAACTGTGAAATGTTTCCTGGAGAGCCTTACTAGCTCAATGGTAATTTTTGTTGCTGGTTGAATGTGTTTTTAAAATAGACCAATAAGCCTAATAATGATGTACTTACACTAGCTACCTGCAATAAATGCATTTATAAAATCATTAAAAAAATAAAGGTAACATTAAAGGGGTTATTAAGCACTAGTTAATAGTGCGAAACGCGTCAGCTGCTATCCCCATCCCTGCTGTGATTTGTAGTGCTTTTATCCCTTTACTAATAAAGGCAACCGTAAGGTTTTTTTTGGAGTGCGGCTGTCCATATATCCTTTCCATTTTAACATTAAAGGGGTTGTAAGTTTTTTTTTTTTTTTAAAGCGGGGGTTCACCCGAAAAACACATTTTTAACATTAGATTGAGGCTAATTGTGGGAAGCACAATCGGGTGTTTTTTTTTTTAAAATCAATGCAGTACATACCGTTTTAGAGATAGATGTTCTCCGCGGCTTCCGGGTATGGTCTGCGGGACTGGGCGTTCCTATTTGATTGACAGGCTTCCGACCGTCGCATACAGTGCGTCACGAGTTGCCAAAAGAAGCCGAACGTCAGTGCGGCTCTATACGGCGCAGTATAGAAGGCTGTCAATCAAATAGAAACGCCCAGTCCCGCAGACCATACCCGGAAGCCGCGGAGAAGATCGCTCTCTAAAACGGTATGTACTGCATTGATTTAAAAAAAAACACCCGATTGTGCTTCCCACAATTAGCCTCAATCTAATGTTAAAAATTTGTTTTTTCGAGTGAACCCCCGCTTTAAATACCTCCCCTGTGCAGTTCATTTTGCACAGAGTGGCCCCGACCCTCGTCTTCTTGGGTCCCTCGGCGGCTGTCTCGGCTCCTCCCCGCAAGAGCTAACCCCCTTCATGGGAGGCGCTCCATCAAGGGGGTTAGCTTGCGGGCGGGCTCCCGTGATATAGCCGCCGACTGTATCACTCAACCCCGCCCCCGGTGCACTGCATCATTGGATGTGATTGACAGCAGCGCGAGCCAATGGCTGCGCTGCTATCAATACAATACTCTGTGGAGTAGAGGACACCGGACAGGGCTGGGGGGGCCGTCATTGCCAGGTGTTTTTTCACCTTAAAGTGGTTGTAAACCCTCTGGGGGAAGTTACACCTACAGGTAAGCCTAAATTAAGGCTTACCTGTAGGTGTTTGCAATATCTCCTAAACCTACACGGTTTAGGAGATATTTGCCAAAAATAATACACCGATGTCTTCGGCGCATGCACTGAAAATGCTGATTTTATGAATCAATAATGCCGGCTTTGACGGCTCCCGCGCGCATGCGAGAGTGGCGATACCCGGAAGTAACCTTCCGGAGAGATGTCTGTGGCCGGAGGGGGAGACGAGGACAGCTTCGGGGGCTTTGATTTAAGACAGAGAAGGACCCAGATAGCAAGCAATTGTGCTGCAAGTTTGAAAATGATTTTATAAGCTATTGCTAGATTGACAGGCTTCACAAGTTTGTTGCACAATTACAGCAAGTCCACATTGCATGACTCCAGATCAACATTTTTTGCAAACATTCTAAAAGTCGGCTGCAAGTTCTGGTTCAGTTACAGTATCTCACAAAAGTGAGTACACCCTTCACATGGTAAATATTGGTAATTATTTTATTCAATCTTTTCATGTGACAACACTAAATAAATGACACTTTGCTACAATGTAAAGTAGTAAGTGTACAGCTTGTATAACAGTGTAAATTTGCTGTCCCTTCAAAATAACTCAACACACAGCCAATAATGTCTAACCCGCTGGCAACAAAAGTGAGTACACCCCTAAGTGAAAATGTCCAAATTGAGCCCAAAGTGTCAATATTTTGTGTGGTCACCATTATTTTGAAGCACGGCCTTAACCCTTTTGGGCATGGAGTTCACCAGAGCTTCACAGGTTGCCACTGGAGTCCTCTTCCACTCCTTCATGATGACATCACAGAGCTGGTGAATGTTAGAGACCTTGCGCTCCTCCACCTTCCATTTGAGGATGCCCCACAGATGCTCAATAGGGTTTAGGTCTGGAGACATGATTGGCCAGTCCATCACCTTTACCCTCAGATTCTTTAGCAAGGCAGTGGTCGTCTTGGAGGTTTGTTTAAGTTCATTATCATGTTGGAATACTGCCCTGCGGCCCAGTCTCCGAAGGGAGGGGATCATACTCTGCTTCAGTATGTCACAGTACATGTTGGCATTCATGGTTCCCTCAATGATCTGTAGCTCCCCTTTGCCGGTAGTACTCATGCAGCCCCAGACCATGACACTCCCACCACCATGCTTGACTGTAGGCAAGACACACTTGTCTTTGTACTCCTCACCTGGTTGCCGCCACACACGCTTGACACCATCTGAACCAAATAAGTTTATCTTGGTCTCATCAGACCACAGGACATGGTTCCAGTAATCCATGTCCTTAGTCTGCTTGTCTTCAGCAAACTGTTTTCGGGCTTTCTTGTGCATCATTTTTAGAAGAGGCTTCCTTCTGGGACGACAGCCATGCAGACCAATTTGATGCAGTGTGCGGTGTATGGTCTGAGCACTGACAGGCTGACCCCCCCCACCCCTTCAACCTCTGCAGCAATGCTGGCAGCACTCATATGTCTATTTCCCAAAGACAACCTCTGGATATGACGCTGAGCACATGCACTCATCTTCTTTGGTCGACCATGCCGAGGCCTGTTCTGAGTGGAACCTGTTCTGTTAAACTGCTGTATGGTCTTGGCCACCGTGCTGCAGCTCAGTTTCAGGGTGTTGCCAATCTTCTTATAGCCTATGCCATCTTTAAGTAGAGCAACATTTTTTTTTTCAGATCCTCAGAGAGTTTTTGCCATGAGGTGCCATGTTGAACTTCCAGTCACCAGTATGAGAAGGTGAGAGCGATAACACCAAATTTACCACACCTGCTCCCCATTCAAACCTGAGACCTTGTAACACTAATGAGTCACATTACACCAAGTAGGGAAAATGGCTAATTGGGCCAAATTTGGACATTTTCACTTAGGGGTGTACTCACTTTTGTTGCCAGCGGTTTAGACATTAACAACTCAGCTACCAGCCGCCATCAATTGACGGCGGCTAGGTAGCTCAATTGTTCTGACAGGACGTCATATGACGTCCTCATCTTTTAAAGCCACTAGGGGGCGCGCGCACCCGCCGCGTTACTGGGAACACACTGCGCGTGCCCGGCGGCCGCGATGGCCGCCGCGCACCCACGATTGCCCAGTAACTGAGCAGGACCATGGATCTCTGTGTGTAAACACAGAGATCCACGTCCTGTCTGGGAGAGGAGACCAATGCTGTGTCCCTTGTACATAAGGACACAGATTGGTCACCTCCCCAATCACCCCCCCCTCCCCCTACAGTTAGAATCACTCACTAGGCTACACATTTAACCCCTTCCCCGCCCCCTAGTGGTTAACCCCTTCCCTGCCAGTCACATTTATACAGCAATCAATGCATATTTATAGCACTGTTCACTTTATAAGTGTGAATGGTCCCAAAAATGTGTCAAAAGTGTCCGCTATAATGTTGCAGTCCCAATAAAGATCGCAGATCGCTGCCATTAGTAGTAAAAAAAAAAAATCATAATTATGTCCCCTATTTTGTAGGCGCTATAACTTTTGCGTAAACCAGTCACTCTACGCTTATTGTTTTGTTTTTTTACCAAAAATATGTAGAAGAATACGTATCGGCCTAAACTTTTTTTTAAATGGGATATTTATTTTAGCAAAAAGTAAAAAATATTGTGTTTTTTTTTTCAAAATTTATGCTTTTTTTTTGTTTATAGCACAAAAATTAAAACCGTGCAGGCAATCAAATACCACCAAAAGAAAGCTCTATTTGTGGGAAAGAAAGGACGTCAATTTTGTTTGGGAGCCACGTTGCACGACCGCGCAATTGTCAGTTAAAGCGACGCAGTGCCGGAAGCTGAAATTTCGCCTGTGCAGGAAGGGGGTATATGTGCACAGTAAGCAAGTGGTTAATGACTGTGTGTTGAGTTATTTTGAGGGGACAGCAAATTTACACTGTTATACAAGCTGTACACTCACTACTTTAGATTGTAGCAAAGTGTCATTTCTTCAGTGTTGTCACATGAAAACATATAATAAAATATTTATAAACATGTGAGGGGCGTACTCACTTTTGTGAGATACTGTATGTTGTGCAATAGTCATCCCAGGGGTCACTGTGGCTGAAATTTCATGCTGTGTACTTGCAGAGCTATTGCTGTAGACTCACCACTGCAACTTTGCTCTTGCTAGAGACTTGCCACGCAAATTTGCTTCAAATTGGAAAAGTGTCAACTAGAAGTTGTGCTTCAAGTGCTCTGCAAGTGTACAACCTGCAAATGAAAATGTGCAGCATGTTAACAGACTTACAATTCAACACTGCCACAGATTTGTGGCAAGATATCCTTGCTATCTGGGGAGGAGGAAAGATAGAGAGAAGGGAGGAGGGGGAGAGAGATGGATAGGAGAGCAGGAGGGGGGGGGAGATATAGAGAAGGGAGGAGGGGGAGAGAGATGGATAGGAGAGCAGGAGGGGGAGAGATATAGAGAAGGGAGGAGGGGGAGAGAGATGGATAGGAGAGCAGGAGGGGGAGAGATATAGGAGAGATTGGAAGGAAAGGAAAGAGAGAAGAGGATGGAAGTGGGAGAGAGAAGAGAGAGTGAGTGGGAGAGCGGGTAAAAAGGGAGGGGAAAAGAATGTAGCGCACATGTTTATATGTGAGAGACAAAAGCAGAGTTATTCACTGTGATTTTATGCTTGGATATCATATAACAGTTGTATGTTGTGTTCACAGAAGCAAAAGAAAAAATATGCCTTTAAGAATCATTTATTTATTTATATGACAGTAAAGGTAAGCTCAATAATACAGTAGAATGTATACCAGAAAGTATAGAGTTAAGTCTTTGTGACTATCACGGGCAGACTAGTACTTACCGAGGCCTAGATGCCGAGAGTGGTTCACCCTTGCGACTAAGCGCACCTCAACCCCTGGAGGTGAGACAGGGGAGGAAAGGCACAAAGAGGCACAGGCTACCCAGCAGGTTCAAGTAGACTTGTATCAGGGTCTTTCAAGTGGACGAGCAGAAGTGTCAAAATGGCAGATGCGTGGCTTGCTGGAAGAACTAAGTCAGAGAGTCCAAAACCAGGCTGAGGGTCAAGCACGGGCTGGTAAGATAGTCCAAACACAGCTGGAGGTACTGTGTAGGGAACACACAAGGCAAGTCCAGGTCACAGGCAAAAGGTCAAGGCAAAGTCCAGGTCACAGGCTGAGGGTCAAACACAGGAGATGAGCGGAGTCCGTAATACAAGCCAAGGTCAGGTCCAGGAGAAGATCAGCAGAGTCAGAGGCAATCCGGGTCACAGCAGGTAAACAAACACAGGAACAAGTCACAGGAAACAGGAAGCTGAAGAATAGGTGAATCGGACTGGACAGTAGTCACAGGAATGTCAGACTGGGGCAAAGGAACTTCAAGCTGCATTGCAGGCAAAGATTCTGGGGTAGCAAGAAGGCTCCCAATAGTACCCACCTGAAGAACCTTTGGCCGAGGCAGGCGAGTTGGGCAGAGAGATATAAAGTGCCCTCTTACATCACAGTAAAAACAAAGTCCCTAGCCCCTCCTCCGCTCTCTTTCTACCTTAGATAGCCTGGACCGGATGGCTCCGATCTCCATGGGTTCCACATCTTCCAAGTGTAGCGCCCCCTTACTTTTAGTATGGGCGTTACGCTAAAATTAGTGGGGAATGGGAGGATTAGTTTACTCCTATTCATAATTTGTGGAAATTTGGGTTGTTGCCAATTTCAGAATCTGTCCTGTAGGTCAGTCTGCGCTCCGGGGGTGCGTTATCACCCCCAGGCGGCAGGTGGCGCTAGAGGGGTTCTGACAGACCCACCTTCCCCAGCAGCCAATCAGAGGAGTTCTGCACTCGTTGGGCATGCTGGGGGGGATATATCTGTGGCAACCGCCATTGTTCTCTGTTCTGTGCGGGGCCCCAGTTCCAGGTTTGGTATCCACCTTCAGGGTACGCGCATCCATGGGCCTCACCACCGTGGCCTGCTTCACTGAGGTTACGCACCATGCGGAGCCTCACCCTAATATTGAGAGGGGCCCCAGCGACTTGCTGGGTCCCAACCTTCTGCTGTACGGATCCTAAGCTGGGAGCTGTGCGATGGGGGATCGGCTCGAGGAGAACCTAGAACTAGAGGTTGTCCAGGAGGCCTAGACGAACCATCGGGGATCCGGTCACCACGCCGCATGACAGGTATGCTTAAGCTGTCAGTTGGTGACACAAAAATCTGAATTGACTGGGAGGATTCACTCATCCTGATCTCACATACCTCAAATTGATAAACTCATTCTGTGTCTGGACACTTGCTCTTCACCTACACTCACAGATGTCACCCCTAGACCAAGCCAAGAAGGTAACGCAGTAGGCCGATCCCAAACTAATCAGTGGTTCCTTCGGGGGTAGCGCTACACAAGGTAGGGGTGTATACATCCACAGGGGCATCAAAGCTTTGTGGTGTTAGAGCTTCATGGCTGGGCACATACAGAACTTCATAGCTTGGCACATACTGGGCCAGCTTGGTGTTGTGTTTATACAGATTATTTCTGTCCTTGGATACCTGTAGGCCACGTGAACCGAGAGCAGACTTGGGAGCACTGGTTTCCTTGAAAACAGGAATGTGAGAGTCTAGAGAAAACATGAAGGTTGGACTCCTTTCCTGCAACAGGTGATGAGCCCATGATTTGATTTGCCCTGTTAGCAGGTTGATGGAAGCGCGAACCTTAACATAGTCCGTGGCATAGGTCCTAGGTTTAAGAGCAAACAGCAGCTCACAATCCATCTTAAAACACAAGAGGGATGCACGGCTACCGTCAAACCTCTCTGGCATCATAACAAATGGCTCAGGATATGCTGGTTCCGGGGCTGGACGTACTGTCCCTTTAAGTAATTGAACTTCTTGCTGTAGTTCCAAAATGGTATGGCCCAGGCTGGAGACTTGCAGAGCCAGGGAGGTGAGCATTTTGTACAACTCTGCGGACTCCATGTTGTTTGTCAGTTCATTATTCTGTTCTATCATTGTCAAAGGTTCCTGTGTTTTGTTTCAGCTACAAGATTGACTCTGGCTTCTGACCCTGGCTATGTTTATCGTTTATTCAGAATTCTGGAATCCCTGACCACAGCATACCTTTGACAAATCCCTGTCAAGCCCCCGTGCATAGACTCACAGCCCAGGTAGCTTCTTCCTTTGCAATATGGACTCCAGCCAAGGTAAGCCCTTACAGTGACTCATCAGGAGTCTTGACTAATCACAGTCAGCCTCACACTCAGAAAGAGTCTTGACCAATCACAGCCAGCCTTGCATCCATTCTGTCTGGGAAATCCCCCAGCAGACTGGCCGGAAAATCATTCCACCACAGAGAGAGAACAGAACAGACACACAGATCCAGAGTCCAGTTTTATGGAAGCAAGGGGCCAAATAGGTATTTCATACAGTTTTATATATGTTCCTATTGTAAATAATGTGATTAGAACTGTATACTTAACTAGTTATGTGTTCACTTGTAGTTCCACCAATCCCACCAAACTCACCTAACTGAACTAAACCAGACCTAATTCATGAACAAACTTTCATCAAACCAAACCAAGTTGCAAACCACCGAGTTATACCTTTCAGAGAAACTAGAGAATGCTTTAATAACTTACAGAGAGAGAGAGAGAGAGAGAGAGAGAGAGAGTATAAATACTGAAGAAAGAAATATATCCACCATTTATGTTAAATGACAAGATTGAATATTTGAACCGCCATTTTTGCTATACTTTTCAACACGTGTTTTTGTACATGGACTGTCTGCTGCAAAGCAGCAGTGTTACATATGAAGAAAAGTGAAGTTAATAAAGAAGTTATTTTAGGCATTTGGTGTGCTCTTTAAACCTACTGCTTCCATGGAACGGCGCTAGAGGAATTTCAGAGTAATAGACAGTCTTGTTGGACTGAAAGGTCAGAGATATCACAATTCTTCTAATGCCACAGCGCATGAGGCACTTTATAGTGCTGCGCCTGCCACAAAGAAGGGTGCAGAAATATAGGAAAATAGAGGGGGGGGGATAGAGGGAGGGGAAATAGGGAGAGGAATGGGAAAGAGGGAGGGGGGGGAGAAAGAAAGTGGGGAGTAGAGAGAGAGAGAGGGGGGAATGGGGGCAGACGGAGAAAGGATGAGAAGGTGGTGGAAGAGTATGAGTACAGAGGGATGCACAGAGGTCACTTCTGGGGGTATCTACGCAGTGATGACTCCATCCATGGCAAGGATGGGGTGGGAAGAAGCGCACATCCATCCTTCTCCATACTATTCATGAAGGGAACTGTGCTGAGCTCTCGGAGAAGGTCACAGGCAGCCTGAAGTGAGAGCTGCAGCAAGGTGCCCTCATTTCACAGATATTTCCTCCTTTCCGTGGAATTTTACAGACAGAAATTCAATTTTTGTTTACAAACTGTCCATGAAAATACAAAATATTGGCTATGCTTTTCAATCTCCAAGAGATCACATGACTTCCAGCATATTAAAAGGCAATTTTGCTTCTACTTCTAAAAGCATAATGAAAGATAATGTTGGCACTATACCCAACAAATTATTCCAAGGTCTTTACCAAACACATTAATGAGACACTTTTTGGATTTATGCTTTTTACTGAACAGTTTTTGCTGTTTACAGAGTAAACAGCAACTTGGCTGTTGCATTAGAGTCTCAAAAACGTGGAGGTTAACCTTACATAACTGTATTATGTTATATTATTTGTAGGGTGTCAAAAGAGGGGTGTGCTGCGATGCTCACTATGCTGCTTTTTTAAAACCATAAAAACAATAAAAGCATTATGCACTTACTGAGAATATTCTGGGTTCAAAAATGCAATCTACATCATTGCTTCGCAAATACACAGTATTGTTACATAACATACAGTGCCTTGAAAAGATATTCATACCCCTTGAATTTCATACCACTGAGTCAATACTTTGTAGAACCACCTTTTTGCTACATTTACAGCTGCAAATCTTTTTGGGTATGTCTCTACCAGCTTTGCACATCACAAAAGTGAAATTGTTGCCCATTCTTCTTTGCAAAATAGCTTAAGCTCTGTTAGATTGTCTGGAGAGTGACTTTGAACAGCAATTTTTAAGTCTTTGTCATTGTCCTGCTGGAAGGTGAATCTCCACACCAGCTCTAAGTCTTAACAGGTTTTCGTCTAAGATTGCCCTGTATTTGGCTCCATCCATTTTTCCATCTACTCCGACCAGCTTCTTTTTCCCTGCTGAAGAACAGCATCCCCACAACATGATGCTGCCACCACCATGTTTCACGGTGGGGATGGTGTGTTCAGGGTAATGTGCAGTGTTAGTTTTCCACCTCACATTGCGTTTGGCTTTTAGGCCAAACAGTTAAATTTTGGTCTCATCTGACCAGAGCACCTTCTTCCACATGTTTTCTGTGTCCCCCACATGACTTCTCTCAAACTGCCAACAGAACTTCTTATGGCTTTCTTTCAATAATGGCTTTCTTCTTGCCACTTTTCCATAAAGGCCAGATTTGTGAAGTGCGCGACTAATAGTTGTCCTGTGGACAAATTCTCCCACCTGAGCTCCTCCAGAGTTACCATGGACTTCTTGGCTGCTTCTCTGATTAATGCTCTCCTTGCCCGGCCTGTCAGTTTAGGTGGAAAGCAATGTCTTGGTCGGTTTGCAGTTGTGCCATACTCTTTCCATTTTCAGATAATGGATTGAACAGTGCTTCATGAGATGTTCAAAGCTTAGGATATTTTTTTATAACCTAACCCTGCTATAAAATTCTCCTTAACGTTATCCCTGACCTGTCTGGTTTGTTCCTTGGCCTTTATGATGCTGTTTGTTCACTAAGATTCTCTAACAAACCTCTGAGGGCCTCACAAAACATCTGTATTTATAATGAAATTAGATTACACACAGGTGGACTCTATTTACTAATTAGGTGACTTCTGAAGGCATCTGGTTCCACTAGATTTTAGTTAGGGGTATCGGAGTAAAGGGGGTTGAATACAAATGAACGCCACACTTTTCAGATACTTATTTGTAGACATTTTGGAAAACCATTTATAATTTTACTTTCACTTCACAATTATGTGCTACTTTATGTTGGTCTATCACATAAAATCCCCAAAAAATACATTTACATTTTTGGTTGTAACATGACAAAATTTGGAAAATTTCAAGGGGTACAAATACTTTTTCAAGGCATTGTAAATGCTCATACACAGACAGTGTACACTCAACAATTTAGACAAAAGGGCCGGGATACACCTAATATCATTACCCAAATATAGGCAATACCAATATTTGGAAAATGAATCATCACTGAGTGAACAGAGTCTGATGGGGAACTAAGACTAGTTCTTTATCAGTTTAGCTTCACTTTTGGTTGACAGAAAACCAAAGTGAAGAGGCCCTGATGAGGAATTAGTCTCGTAGTTCCCCCTCAGGCTCTGCCCACCCCTAGTATAAAACTCCTTGGCCATGTACCTGTCAGCATACCTCCCAACCGTCACGGATTGTGCGGGACATTCCCGCATTGACACTGTTTTCCCGTATTCCCGCAATAGAGACAATTAATGTCTATTGACCTGCAATACAAGCTAGGTGATGAGCGCGGGGGGGGGCGACTCTGTTACCCAGACCTGCCCCTCAGTCAAGGGAAGCAGAGGAAGAGAAGATCAGGATGAAGGAGGAAATGGAAGAGCCGAGGTAAGCTGTTATTACATGCGATCGCACACCCCCACCTCCCTACTCAACAACTACAAATTATCATTTGCAATCACGACCCGCGATAGCGCACCCCCCCGCGCTCAACAACTTCTTCAAATCCCGCCTCCCTGCTCAACTTCTGTAGCATATCCCCCCCCCCCCGCATTCTGAAGTTCATATGTTGGGAGGTATGCTGTCAGTGTCATGGGCACAGTGATTGGGGGAAAGACTGTCTAATTTGGACACTCCTTTCTCAATGGAGATAGGTACATGAATTGGGTGTAAGCACCAACACTTTTGGTGCTGCCTCCCTCTGGCATTCCAAAGGGAGTCCATGTCCCTTTTTTTTAAGCTTTCCTTACATGATGCATTTTGTGATTTTTCCGACTCTGACTATCCCCTCTATGTTGCAGCATGTGATATATATTGTGAAGTCACGGAGGAAAGATCAACAGAAGAGAAACATTGAACCCCCTGCTCGCTCTCCTTTTAAGTTTTAACAAAGAATTGTCTGGTTGTCATGGCAAATGCAGTTTAAGCTACCTTCCAGGACACAGGAACTTTGAATGGATGTAGTTTTAGTTGACCATAAATGTTTTGGCAACTTTAGTAAATTAATACAAAAACTGTTTCCTAGTTGTTTGTGTTAACTACAAGTACCGTATTTGCCGGCGTATAAGGCGACTGGGCGTATAAGACGACCCCCTAATTTTCCAGCTAAAATGTTGGTTTTGGGATATATTCACCGTATAAGATGACCCTCACTGTGCCATTGCCTCACCTCACTGTGCCATTGCCTCACCTCACTGTGCCATTGCCTCACCTCACTGTGCCATTGTCTCACTGTGCCATTGTCTCACTGTGCCATTGTCTCACTGTGCCATTGCCTCACTGTGCCATTGCCTCACCGTGCCATTGCCTCACCTGATTCACCGTGCCATTGCCTCACCTGATTCACCGTGCCATTGCCTCACCTGAGTCGCCGATCTTCATTACCGTACTTGCCAGGCGTCCATTTTTTAAAAGCCGTACCTCTTCCTCATGCTGTTCCATGATAGGCAGAACACTCAGTTTTCCAGCAGAGCCTGTGTTCAGTGTTCCGCCTATCATGGACATCCTTTCGTCTGAGGCTGAGGACGAGACGACGTCCGTGATAGGCAGATCACTGAGCCTATCACGGAACAGCACAAGGGGGAGGCGTGGCTTTTAAAAAATGGACGCCCGCAGTCTGCATCCGGCGTATAAGACGACCCCCGATTTTTGAGCCCAAATTTTAGGTACAAAAGGTCGTCTTATACACCAGCAAATACGGTAGCATGTTCTGCAAATTCATATGCCCAGCTAACCTGATTATGTGATTATGTTTTTTCATCTTGCATATACACCAGCTCACATATGGCATATACATAAACTTTACATCAAGAGCATGAAAATTATGTGTGCAATTATAGATATTTTTTTAAATGAAAGTTCTCCAAAGAACAAGTCAATATTAATAACTTTTTTTTTTTGAGTCTTTAGCTTTGCTTTATACTTGGAATGTACATTATATTAAGTTGTTTCAAACTGCACATGAATTTGTACTGATATCTCAAAACATGTAAAAAAAAATGGGTGTTTCTCTGCATTACTAATTTTACTGTGCTATCAATTATTTATTTCAAAGCACAAGGGTCCCTGAAAGACAGCAAACCAGACTGAAATAAAGCTGATGTCAAATGTTCGCAGAGATTCTATAGAAGAGATTTTAGGAGTTCCGATTTGCACCATTGATTTTCTACCTGCTTTAAAATTCTGTTTTAACTTTCATTAGGCACCCTGCTGAATCAATATGTAAGGGAACTGGAGGGGAACATAAATACTCCTGGTAAAGCTGAATTAGAGTGACAAAAAAATTGTAAGAAAGTTGGCGAGTGAAAGCTACAAGAGTGCAAATTAGAATTGTATTGATTTAAACTCATAATAAAATCACAGTAAAAAATTCCATTATTTTTGGAGAAGTCAACGTCAAAGGAAATCAGTAGGATTATGAAGCAGTGGGGTGTAAATTAGTCTGATATTCTGGCTCTAATGCTACAATATGTTCGGTTTACAAGACGTGAAGATTCTTAGAGCTTTTTTTTAGGATAGACTAGTAAACTTCTTAACCCAAATAGATGATAACAAATCTGCCTGTTACTGCCATGACACAAGTTCGATCTCTGACGCAGATGAAGAGGGTGAAGCTATATAAGATGACATTGAGTAAAGCAGGCCATAGACAAGTCGGAAAATGAACCGCCGTTTATTTTTCGCATTATCATGTGCCAACCACGACCTTTTTCATGGTGCAATCGAATGTGCCTGATCCAACATGCTGGATTTTGTTTCGAAAAACAAAACAAATGATGGCACAGTCGGCCTGCATAGTATCTAAACATAAAAAGATCTGTCCGTGAGCATCCTTGCTTGGGTTGGCTCAATGGGATTCTGTCTATGCTACCTCACTTAAAGGGGTTGTAAAGTCAGATTTTTTTTTTTTATCTTAATGCATTGTATGCATTAAGATAAAAAGCCTTTTGTGTGCAGTATCCCCCCTCAGCCCCCCTAAAACTTACCTGAGGTCCCTCTCTGTCCAGCGATGTCCACGAGTGTCTCAGCCATCCAAGATTCTCCCTCCTGATTGGCTGTGACACAACTTCAGCACAGTTGGCTCCCGCTGCTGTCAATCAAAGTCAGCTAGCCAATCAGAAGAGAGAGATGGCGGAGCCGGGTGGAGGCTCCGGGTCTGAATGGACACAGGAATCTGTGACTCGTCTCCAGTGCCCCCATAGCAAGCTGCTTGCTGTGGGGACATTGAACTGGATGGACAGGCCAGGATCACAGAAGAGAGACCCAAGAAGAGGAGGATCCAGGCTGCTCTGTGCAAATCCACTGCAACAGAGAAGGGAAAGTATAACATGTTTGTTATTTTTATAAGAAAAAAACCGAGACTTTACAATTACTTTACTTGGAAAACTCTTGGTCAGCCATGAACTACAGTAAAACCTTGGTTTGAGAGTAACTTGGTTTGAGAGTGTTTTGGAAGACAAGCAAATTGTTTTAATAAACTTTGACTTGATATACAAGCAATGTCTTGATATACAAGTAGCATCATGTCACAACTGATGCCGCGTACACACCATCACTTTATGTGATGAAAAAAAATGAAGTTTTGAAAAACATCAATTAAAATGACCGTGTGTGGGGGAAAACGTTGTTTTATGTCTTGTGAAAAACGACAAAAAAAATTAAAGCATGCTTCAATTTTTTGTGTCGTTTTTCAAAACGTCATTTTTTTGTGTCAATTAAAATGATAGTGTGTGGGCAAAACGACATTTAAAACAACTTTTTTAAACCTGCGCATGCTCAGAAGCAAGTTATGAAGCTAGCTTCAATGGAAAAGAGTGCGGAACCTAACCGCGCTTTGCTAAAGCATTTTGAAAAAACAATGGTGTGTAGGCAACGTCGTTTTTGAAAATGAAGTTTCAAAAACGTTGTTTTATTTCATGATTTAAAACATCGTAGCTCCTGCTGGATTTTGCTTCTAATCCCCTTGGGGAGGCTTCCATTTGTGGATGGACGTTTTATGGTTTCACAACCTGGTCACATTGCTATAATCTTTTTATATGGACTATAAACTGAAGATCTTATGAATAAATGGTTGTGGAACAAATCATTTGCGTTTCCATTATTTCTTATGGACAAATTTGCTTTGATATACAAGTGCTTTGGATTACAAGCATTTTTCCGGAACGAATTATGCTCGCAATCCAAGGCTTTACTGTATGTAAAGAGGTCAGGAAGTATATACTAGGGTTGTCCCGATACCACTTTTTTAGGACCGAGTACAAGTACCGATACTTTTTTTTTTATGTACTCGCCGATACCGAATACCGATACTTTTTTTTAAAATGTGTCCACAAATGCAGCCATGTCCCCCCACAAATGCAGCCATGTCCCCCCCATATGCAGCCATGTCCCCCCCCATATGCAGCCATGTCCCCCCCATATGCAGCCATGTCCCCCACATATGCAGCCATGTCCCCAAACATATGCAGCCATGTCCCCCCACATATGCAGCCATGTCCCCAAACATATGCAGCCATATCCCCCACATATATGCAGCCATGTCCCCCACATATATGCAGCCATGTCCCCCATATATGCAGCCATGTCCCCCATATATGCAGCCATGTCCCCCCACATATATGCAGCCATGTCCCCCCACATATTGCAGCCATGTCCCCCCACATATATGCAGCCATGTCCCCCATATATGCAGCCATGTCCCCCCACATATATCCAGCCATGTCCCCAAACATATTGCAGCCATGTCCCCCCACATAAATGCAGCCATGTCCCCCCACATATATGCAGCCATGTTCCCCATATATGCAACCATGTCCCCCTACATATATCCAGCCATGGCCCCAAACATATGCAGCCATGTCCCCCATACCTAATGATGATGCCACCGCCGCCGCGTTAATCACCGTGCGGTGAACATTACAGGCAGCTTTCGTTTGAATAGCTGTTTTCCCACGCCACGCCGTGTAAAGGACACTCCCCCTTGCTCGGGATTGGACCGATCCGTCCAAGGGGGAGTGTCTATACAGGGCGCGGCGGGCAAAACAGCTATTCAAACTAAAGGTGCCTGTAATGTTCGCCGCACGGTGATTAACGCGGCAGCGGCGGATTTGCGATATATACGGCGGCGGCGGAGGTGGGGGGGGGCGTCAAGTATTCTATTTAGGCATCGGGGGTATTTACGGGAGTACAAGTACTCCCGCAAATACTCGGTATCGGTCCCGATACCAATACTGGTATCGGTATCTGGACAACCCTAGTATATACAGAACAATTGTTGCCAGACCCTAACAGGCAATTAACACCCTTAGCCTCTTATAACTTTTAGAAGAAGGCTTCATGTGTTTCCAGATTTAAATTACATTTTACATCTTGTACAGTGCAACTTTTCAAATGTGAGAGGTAACAATACACTCCAATTAAAAAGTCTTTAAATGTAACATAGATATGCAATCCTCCTTCATATTAACTTCTTGCTATGGTGTCAAAGGTCATCCTCCATTGTTGCTGGATCAATATCCAGTTGAATAATTGTACACAAAACCTTGGATTGTGAACACAATTCGTTCCGGAAACATACTTGTAATCCAAAGCATTCGTATATCAAGGCGAATTTCCCTATAAGAAATGATGGAAACTCAGATGATTCGTTCCTCAACCATTTATTCATAAGTCCTTCAGTTTATAGTCCATATAAAAATATTATAGCAATGTAATAGGTTGTGTAACCATAAAATATCCACCCCCAAAGAGTACAAAAGAGAAGAGAGACGCCTCTAAGTGTAGCAATATGGTTACATTTAATGAAGGTACAACATTAAGAAAATCACATGACTAATGATTACAAGAGGCACATCTAAGTATGCAGACATCCGAGGTAAAGCAGTCCACATAGACCATCCTCCACACCACCGGCTCTCACCGCTGTCAGTCTGCAACCGTGACCGAGAAGACTACCCTGCAGTAGAGCGATCTGAAAGCGAGGCTTGAAGCGCTCGTGGAGAGCAGTGTGAATGGGATTACATTAAAGGTGGTGTCAGCTACGAGTAAGCATCACATGATGTGAAACATGTCAGCCACCTTTTTCCTGTTGTTCACTTCATTTTGACTGCATCGCTTTGGTTGTTTTTTGGATTTCATTTGTACAATAAAGACATTGTTTTAAGGAGTGAGGCAGTCCAGGATCTTCTTCTATCCAAGGTGGTGTGCAGGACAGTTTTTCCTTGGACTACAGGAGAGTCAGGACGCTCTCTACGTTGCAGATAGAGAAAGGAGCTGTGTGTGAGTGGGCGTCCTGACTCTCCTGTAGTCCAAGGGAGGGGGACGAGCACGACACTCCACACCAGGGAGAAAGCCTCGCATTACTGTGTGGAGTTACAGACAGAAGAACTGGAAGTGAGGATTTCTCAGAAGAAATAAGGACATTTAAAAACAAAATTGAAGGATGAGGTAAGTGAAGGAGGACTGCGCTAAGGTAAAGGAAGCTATTTAGGAAAAAAAATTGTACCTTTACAACCCCTTTAAAGTGGACGTTCACCTGAAAAGTTAATTTTTAAGATTAGATTTATGCTCATTTTGTCAAAGGGAATCGAGTATTTTTTTTTAAATTGAAGCAGTACTTACCGTTTTAGAGAGCGATCTTTTCCGCCGCTTCCGGGTATGGGCTGCGGGACTGGGCGTTCCTATTTGATTGACAGGCTTCCGACACGTCGCATACATTGCGTCACGATTTTCCGAAAGTAGCCGAACGTCGGTGTGCAGGCGCCGTATAGAGCCACACTGACGTTCGGCTTCTTTCGTACTGCTCGGATTTTAAAAAAACTACCCGATTCCCCTTGACAAAATGAACATCAACCTAATCTTAAAAAAAAAATTTCGGGTGAACTCCCGCTTTAAGACACAGAAGTATAGTGAAACACAATTTTACTTCAGCTAACTGCAGTACAGTGGATGATTTCGCAGTCTTTTGAAGTGAAAGAAGACATTTACTTACCTGAGCCCAGTCCCTGGGAATAACTAACAATATCTGAGCAAACACAAAGAAAATGAGGAGGGTTTAGCTAGGACTAAACTAACTAGCACTAAACAGGAGAGGAGGAGAAAGGAAGATACCAAAATCACATTAGTAAACAAGTTGCAGTAGCACAAACTGCCACTAGATATGAGTATACCACAAAAAATTATAAACTCATGAAAATCAATTCAGGACATAAACAATACTTGAATGTGGGATGGGATTAACAGATGTAAGTGTAGCGCTGATATTCTTGTATATTGATGTGTGTTTGCATACTTTAATACAACGTCTATGGACATTGCTATGTTTAAGTATTTGGAGCCATCTAGTGACCAAATACTGGTAATGCAGAGAGATGTTTTGTTTAGGATTTTGGTTGCCTTGGAGACGAGGAGAGACCCAAATACTGGTAATGCAGAGAGATGTTTTGTGGAGGGTTTTTTGGTTGCCTTGGAGACGAGGGGAGACAGGAGTGTAAACAAAGGCTGCTGGATGCTGAGGCCGGGCTGCTAGGGAGCCAAGGCTGAGCTCGGAGAGCTAGAGGACAGTGGCCGGATTGCAGAGACAGAGAGACACTCATCCGAGCATCAGAGAACCGGATCCATCCAGCGGAGCTGAACAGAGCTGACGGAGAAGAAAGTTGCAGTCACAGGACCCTGAACAAAAGTTACTACCCGGAGCTCCGATCCAGTGGGTGAGCGGGTCACGACCCACAGTTTGCCAAGTTTACACGCAGGTAGACTCATATACAGGCCTCACTGGGAGTTATAGTTCCACAGAGGAGCAGAGGAACTGAAACTGAGAAGGCTTGAAGCCTATCTAATTTGACGTTTCAAGCGATTTTAAAATAGTTGTTGCAGTTACACCAGGAGCATTTTCACTTCAATTTGACTCATCAAAACTGTGGATTACAAATCATTTTAGCTAGCGAAGAAAAGAAGATCCAAGACCAAGTACTTTAAGTGAGATCTCACGCATAGCTAATAAAGTAGGGGGAGCTCCCAGGTATAAAATGTTTATGTATACTGTTTTCAAATAGCTTATGTTTAAATCAATTGTGCTGTCGTCTTACGTTGGGATGACAGCACAATTACTGTAATCACTTCTTTGCATATTTCACAGTAAAATATATCTCTGGTTAAGTATCCAGTTGTTGTGGCGTACGATTTTTCTCACTCCAAGTGCAATCAGTGGATCCTGGGGTTATAATACAGGTATTTTGTATTGTCTTACATTGTATTGTATTGCATTGCATCACAGCTGTGCTAAGGGGATTGAGCCAAGTTAGTGGGGTTTATTGGTAGAGTGCAGGCCCAAATTAAACCAGCAGCTCCTTCGGGGGTTAGTGCTACACGTGGGGGCTCGTCCGGGATTCCTGTCACTCTACAAGCAAGCCCGCCCCTTCACGCTATCATGGACCCCATCAAAGTAGTCCAATGGTGCGAAGCAGAAGGGACACGCTCAGAAGCGAGCGTGGTCATTGAACTTCCAGGGAGCGACTGGGGAAAGAAACAAATTAAAGAGGTGGTACAAGCATTGTCCCCGGACAGAAAGGCTTACGTGGTCGCAGTGAAACCCGATCCTGGGACCGACTGCACCTATGCACTGATAGAGTGGGAACGGGATGTCCCTGAAAACTTCCACGGTGCCAGTATAAAATTGTCCGAGTTCCACCTGACACACCCCAGCAAACAAGGGCGCTCTCCCAGTCAAAAGCAGTTAGAACCTTTAGACACGAAAGCAGAGGGTGCTGTTAAATCACTGGCAGAACGACAGCTGGCTGATCTGAAGCGACAGTACTGTAACATACAGGAGAGGTTTCAGGAGACCTCCAGTATGATAGCTGAACGCATTAATGGGTTACGTGTCGTTTTGGAGGACCAGAAAGATGGCCAGATAACGCCCAACACTGGGAAGGTACTGAAGAAACGCACCCAGGGCCGCTTGCAGGAAGTAACCATCCGGAAGGATTTCCACATTGACGGCCAGATAGGAGAAAGAGGGCAGAAGGACAAACTGTCCTACACCAGCCTCCTACACCAAATAGAGTTGGGGCTACAGAAAGGATATCTGGAATCAGAAATTAGAGAGGCTGTAATCCATGCCATCAGCCCAGGTTCAAGTGTTAGGGGCATGTTGGAGAGGAAGAGTGGATTGACCTTGAACCAGCTAAAGAGGATACTGAAAAGCTATTATGAGGAGGAAGATGCCACTGAGCTGTTTCATCGACTGATAAATATGACACAGGATAGTAGAGAGACTCCTCAGAACTTCCTATTTCGGGCCATTGAGCTCAAGGACCGCCTGCTGTTCACATCAAAGGAAGAAGGAAATGGAGAGCATTTTGGAGCCGAGCTAGTTAAGAGGAAATTTAGGAGATCTGTGACTACGGGATTGAGGAGTGACTATATCAAGCTACAACTGAAGCAGTATTTGGAAGATCCCTCAACTCCGGATGAGGTCCTCATTGAGAAAGTGAATGAAGCGGATAAAATTGAGATTGAGAGGGACCAAAAACAGGGGAAACTTCAACCTCCTAGCACCACAAGTGCTAAAATACAGCAGATAGGTGTCCCCTCAGACACTCAGGAACTTAATGTATTGGCAACAAGCGTTGAACAGGCATCATGGCTTTCACCTATTCACCACCTACCCGTAGGTCAGACTGAACTGGAGAAGCTGTTCCAGACCCAGAAAGAAATACTGGAGATGATGACCATGTTGATAACTCGTCTGGTGAAACCCCAGACAGAAGAAGTCCTGCCACTCAAGGCTCCAGAGACTCCTACCATTAACCATCCTATGAAACAAACACAGAGAGTCTGCTTTAAATGTGGAGGAGTAGGACATCTCAGGCGAGTGTGCCCAAGCCCAGTAACTGAAACAAAAACCAAACAACTGGGGGAAAAACTTCAGAGGGCCCCTATGAAGGAGTCAACTGGGCGCCCGGTTGCAATAGCGAACTCCACACCGACTCATATACCCCTGACCACTGAGGTCACCAACAAGCCAGGATGGAAAAGAGAGAGACCCCCAAAGGCGAAGGTACAAGCCACCAGGCAGGTCAAAGGTACTGCAATCAGTGGATTTCCCCCCAAGTTAGTGGGACCCTCCCCAATTGTTCCCATCCAAGTAGAGGGGATTTATACGAAAGCCCTGCTGGACACTGGAGCCCAAGTAATCTTGCTCTACAGGGATTTCTATGACAGACATCTCAAGCACCTGCCGTTACAGAAATTGGAGGAACTAGAGATATGGGGATTAGGCACTCAGAACTTCCCATATGATGGTTACCTGCCGGTCAGACTCACCTTTGACCCAAGTACAGCAGGAGAGGCTGAGACTTTCGACACCTTGGCCATAGTGTGCCCTCGCCCCCCAGGGGCTGACAAAAATTCCCTCATCATTGGGACGAACACTAACTTGGTGAGGAGGCTACTTGCACCGCTTGTGCTGCAGAAGGGGACCCTCCCCACTAAAATACATCCAATGTTGGCCCAGACATACCGAGACCTTAGACAGGAGGAAGAGGCTCCTGAAGAGGGAGTGGGAAAAATCTGGCTCCTGGATAGGGAAAAGAGGTTAGTCCAGCCGGGTGAAGTAGTCTGCCTGAGAGCCTCCGTCAAGTTAAGCTGGAAAAAAACAGGTCCTTTCATTGTCCTTGAAAATACAAGCCAGGAAGAAAAAAAGGGGTTAGAACTTATCCCTGAAGTATTGCCCACCAGGGCATTGAAGAGGACTCACGGCAAAGTTCCAGTCAGTGTCCGCAACACAGCAGCTGTGCCAGTGAGGGTGCCAGCCAGACTACTGTTAGGACAGGTCAGCCCAGCAACTCCAGTCGCAGCATGTGGTTCGACGGAAGGACCAACAGCAGAAATCCCTGTAGAAGAATTCTGCCCAAAGAATACGCCTCTGACTCCGGCATGGAGAGAAAGAGCTAAAGCCCAACTTCTGAGATGGAGGGCAGCTTTCTCAAAAAGTGAATTTGATGTGGGTTTGGCAAAGAGTGCCACCCACCGAATTCGACTGGAGGAAGACAAGCCGTTTCGTGAAAGGGTTAGGCGAATCCCATTGGGAGATCTGGAAGATTTGAGGGAACAACTGGCTGAACTCAAGAGGACTGGCATTATCCGGGAGTCCAGGAGTCCTTATGCCTCCCCAATAGTGGTGGTCAGGAAGAAGAACGGGTCCCTACGCCTATGTATCGATTACAGGACCCTGAACCGGAGGACCATTCCTGACCAGTACACCACACCTCGGATAGAGGATGCTCTGCAGAGCCTGTCGGGAGCGAAGTGGTTCAGTGTGCTGGACTTAAAGAGTGGGTATTATCAGATCCCCATGTGCCCTGAAGACAAAGAGAAGACCGCTTTTATCACCCCAGTCGGATTCTTTGAGTTCAACCGGATGCCGCAAGGCCTGTCTGGGGCCCCAGCAACGTTCCAGAGGTTGATGGAAAAAACAGTGGGTGACATGAACTTACTTGAAGTACTAGTTTACCTGGATGACGTCATAGTATTTGGAAGAACGTTGGAAGAGCACGAAGAACGCCTGGAGAAGGTCCTGAAGAGACTTCATGATGAAGGTCTGAAGCTCTCTATGGAAAAATGCCAGTTCTACCAGCCCTCAGTGAATTACCTGGGACACATTGTGTCTGAAGAGGGAGTGGCAACCGATCCCAAGAAGTTAGAAGCTGTCACTTCTTGGCCAAGGCCCACCAACGTGACTGAACTCAGGTCATTCTTAGGCTTCTGTTCGTACTACAGAAGGTTCGTGGAGGGGTTCGCTAAAATAGCCCACCCACTCACTGAGCTCCTGAAGAAACAGGAAGAAGTTAGTGTAAGCCCAGATCAGTCAAGGAAACCAAAAGAAGGGCCCAGAAGGAAGAAAGAGTCCATCCAGAACCAGTGGACTCCAGGATGTGAGGAAGCCTTCAGACAATTGAAGTGGAGCCTTACCACTGCTCCGGTTTTGGCCTATGCAGACCCTGCCAAACCATATGAGTTGCATGTGGATGCCAGCCGTGACGGACTGGGAGGAGTGCTCTATCAAGAGCATGAAGGGCATCTGCAGCCGATCGCCTATGTGAGCAGAAGTTTGATTCCTGCCGAAAGAAACTATCCGACTCACAAGCTTGAATTTCTGGCTCTGAAGTGGGCAGTGATAGACAAGTTGAAGGATTACCTTTACGGGGCTGAATTCGTGGTAAAGACGGACAACAACCCCCTCACATACCTGCTCACAACTGCAAAGCTGGACGCCACCGGTCACAGGTGGCTAGCTGCTCTCTCGGCATTTACCTTCAGCCTGAAGTACAGACCAGGGGTTGGTAATCGAGATGCGGATGCTCTATCAAGAAGGCCTCATGACCCCCGAAATCCATCAGAAGACTGGACTCAACTTACTCCAGAGGGGGTAAGAGCCCTTTGTGAAGGGACAAGTCTACACGGGAGAGGTGGGGCCAGAGCTGAAGAAGTGGGAGTATCCTCAGCGGGAGTACCCAGGTGCTATTGCAACGTCTCCCAGGTTGTACAAGAGGGTCTCCCCAAGCTATCCAGAAAAGATCTCAGGAGAGATCAGAAGGAAGATCCACTGTGTGGGCTGGTGCTGAAGGCATTGGAACATCAACAGTCTGATGTGCTGCAGAAGAGCCCCAAGAAGGAAGCCCAGCTGATACTGAAAGAATGGGATCGGTTGCAGTTGCAACAAGGGGTGGTCTACCGAAGGGGCCCCTCTGATGATCCAGAAGCAAAGTGGCAGCTGCTCCTGCCGGAAAAGTACAGAGAGAGGGTACTGATTGCTTTACACGATCATCATGGTCATTTGGGAGCCGAGAGGACTTTCCAACTAGTAAGGGACAGGTTCTACTGGCCTCACATGAGGAAAGAAGTGGAGAGTTACTGTCATTCCTGCCTCAGGTGTATACAACGAAAGACATTGCCCCAGAGGGCTGCCCCAATGGGCCATTTGGAGAGCCAGGGACCAATGGACCTGGTCTGCATAGACTTTCTTTGTTTGGAATCCGATCTGAGTGGGCAGGGGGACATCTTGGTGGTAACAGATCACTTTACCCGTTATGCCCAAGCATTTCCTACTAGAGACCAGCAAGCAACCACAGTAGCAAAGACTCTCGTGGAAAAGTTCTTCGTCCATTATGGCTTACCTCAACGGATACATTCGGACCAAGGAAGGGACTTTGAGAGCAAATTAATAAAAAGACTGTTGGATCTACTAGGCATACAAAAGTCCAGGACTACTCCTTATCACCCACAAGGGGACCCTCAACCGGAAAGGTTCAACAGGACTCTCCTGAATATGTTGGGGACATTGACTGCAGAACAGAAACCCCATTGGAGTAAACACATTACTGCACTGGTTCATGCCTACAACAGTACCAAAAGTGACGCCACTGGGTATTCACCTTACAGATTGATGTTCGGCCGTGAAGCCCGATTACCAGTGGACCTGGCTTTTGGTTCCTCCTTGGATCACACATCAGAGACCTCCCATAGAGGGTATGTGGACAGGCTGCGGAGGAGCCTGAAGATAGCTTACGAACAGGCTCAAGCCACCTCGAACTCCAGAGTCAACAGGAACAAGAGAAACTTTGACCTGAAAGTAAGAGTTCAGGATCTTCAACCAGGTGACCGGGTTTTGCTGAGGAATCTAGGCATCCCAGGCAAGCATAAGTTGGCTGATCGTTGGAGATCACAGCCTTATGTTGTGTGTAGGAAGCTTCCAGGGCTCCCAGTGTATGAAATCAAGCCAGAAGGAAACACTGGGCCAATAAAAACCTGGCATCGGAATCACCTTTTACCTCTCACTGAGGCAGTCAGGATAAGCACAGAGGAGGAATTCCCATCCACATCCACCGATGTGTGTAGACCAATAACCAGATCTCAGCTTGCACCCTCTATAGATGAAGATGAGGAAGTGGAGATGAGTTGGCTGTGGCCTCCGGAAACTTCAGAAACAGACGCTGATATCTCTTCAGAAGTAGAGGAGGATAATAACGGAACTCTCAGGGCAGAGGCCCCAGAATTTGTGCCGGCAACTCATCTTGCAGAAGAGCCCAGTACTCTTATTTACTCTCCATTTTTAGTCACTGAGAGGAGGGATGACGACATTTGTCAAAAAGGAATGGATACCCCGAAAGTGCAAAGAGCAAAGAGAGACATTCGCCCACCACGCAGACTGACTTATGATACATTGGGCGAATGCTCTGAAGCATCTCAGTTTGTCAGCAAAAGAAACCTTGAACTGTCTGGTCCCTCTACTTTTGATTCAGTAAGGGACAACCCCACCTCACCCCTTGGCACATCTGTACCAGACACAGTAGTATCAGCTGTGAGTGCACAGGATAGCTCCCCATCATATGACAATTGGTGGGAAGCTCCTCTGTCTGTATTGTATAACCGTATAGAGGCTAAAATGCAGAATAGAGTTAGCAATTTGAACCTCTTTGGAGGACCAAAGAGATAAAGTAGGGGGAGTGTGTAGCGCTGATATTCTTGTATATTGATGTGTGTTTGCATACTTTAATACAACGTCTATGGACATTGCTATGTTTAAGTATTTGGAGCCATCTAGTGACCAAATACTGGTAATGCAGAGAGATGTTTTGTTTAGGATTTTGGTTGCCTTGGAGACGAGGAGAGACCCAAATACTGGTAATGCAGAGAGATGTTTTGTGGAGGGTTTTTTGGTTGCCTTGGAGACGAGGGGAGACAGGAGTGTAAACAAAGGCTGCTGGATGCTGAGGCCGGGCTGCTAGGGAGCCAAGGCTGAGCTCGGAGAGCTAGAGGACAGTGGCCGGATTGCAGAGACAGAGAGACACTCATCCGAGCATCAGAGAACCGGATCCATCCAGCGGAGCTGAACAGAGCTGACGGAGAAGAAAGTTGCAGTCACAGGACCCTGAACAAAAGTTACTACCCGGAGCTCCGATCCAGTGGGTGAGCGGGTCACGACCCACAGTTTGCCAAGTTTACACGCAGGTAGACTCATATACAGGCCTCACTGGGAGTTATAGTTCCACAGAGGAGCAGAGGAACTGAAACTGAGAAGGCTTGAAGCCTATCTAATTTGACGTTTCAAGCGATTTTAAAATAGTTGTTGCAGTTACACCAGGAGCATTTTCACTTCAATTTGACTCATCAAAACTGTGGATTACAAATCATTTTAGCTAGCGAAGAAAAGAAGATCCAAGACCAAGTACTTTAAGTGAGATCTCACGCATAGCTAATAAAGTAGGGGGAGCTCCCAGGTATAAAATGTTTATGTATACTGTTTTCAAATAGCTTATGTTTAAATCAATTGTGCTGTCGTCTTACGTTGGGATGACAGCACAATTACTGTAATCACTTCTTTGCATATTTCACAGTAAAATATATCTCTGGTTAAGTATCCAGTTGTTGTGGCGTACGATTTTTCTCACTCCAAGTGCAATCAGTGGATCCTGGGGTTATAATACAGGTATTTTGTATTGTCTTACATTGTATTGTATTGCATTGCATCACAGCTGTGCTAAGGGGATTGAGCCAAGTTAGTGGGGTTTATTGGTAGAGTGCAGGCCCAAATTAAACCAGCAGCTCCTTCGGGGGTCAGTGCTACATAAGTTATGACACAATGGTTAGTTTCTATTACTATTGCTTAGTGATGCACACTAACCATTATGAATTCAAGAAACATTTTCATATCTGCCTAACAGTCCTCTAAAAGAGTTAACAGTCTACTGATAACAGTTGAGCTTCGGGGTAATTGTTACAAGAAATTACAAAAAAAGGGGGGTTGCCATCCGGGACCTCTGGGCCCTTTAATAAAAATAAAAAAAAGGAAACCTCTGGGCCCTTTAAAAAAAAAAAAAAATATATATATATATATATATATATATATATATATATATATATATATACAAAAAATAAATAAACATTTATAAAAAAAAAAGATTTTTTTTTTATAAAAAAAAGGGGGGTTGCCATCCGGGGCCCTGGGGACCTCTGGGCCCTTTAATAATAATAATAATAATAATAATAATAATAATAATAATAAATATATATATACAGTACAGACCAAAAGTTTGGACACACCTTCTCAATCAAAGAGTTTTCTTTATTTTCATGACTATGAAAATTGTAGATTCACACTGAAGGCATCAAAACTATGAAGTAACACATGTGGAATTATACATAACAAAAAAGTGTGAAACAACTGAAAATATATTTCATATTCTAGGTTCTTCCACCTTTTGCAGCAGACACATCTCTAGAACTGGTAAGAGGAGACTGTGTGAATCAGGCCTTCATGGTAGAATATCTGCTAGGAAACCACTGCTAAAGAAAGGCAACAAGCAGAAGAGACTTGTTTGGGATAAAGAACACAAGGAATGGACATTAGACCAGTGGAAATCTGTGCTTTGGTCTGATGAGTCCAAACTTGAGATCTTTGGTTCCAACCCCCATGTCTTTGTGCGACGCAGAAAAGGTGAACGGATGGACACTACATGCCTGGTTCCCACCGTGAAGCATGGAGGAGGAGATGTGATGGTGTGGGGGTGCTTTGCTGGTGACACTGTTGGGGATTTAATCAAAATTGAAGGCATACTGAACCAGCATGGCTACCACAGCACCTTGCAGCGGCATGCTATTCCATCCGGTTTACGTTTAGTTGGACCATCATTTATTTTTCAACAGGACAATGACCCCAAACACACCTCCAGGCTGTGTAAGGGCTATTTGACCAAGAAGGAGAGTGATGGGGTGCTGCGCCAGGTGACTACCTCTTGAAGCTCATCAAGAGAATGCCAAGAGTGTGCCAAGCAGTAATCAAAGCAAAAGGTGGCTACTTTGAAGAACCTAGAATATGAAATATATTTTATTTATTTTTATATTTAGTATTGATGCCTTCAGTGTGAATCTACAATTTTCATAGTCATGAAAATAAAGAAAACTCTTTGAATGAGAAGGTGTGTCCAAACTTTTGGTCTGTACTGTATAGGTTTTTATTGAATTTAACACATTTTTTTTTTTTTATAATCATGAATGACACGATGATTGCGCTCTTATAATTGTATATATAGAAAATACATATATGAGAACTCTTTACCTTCCAAAGGATTTGCATTCCTGTCCATCCAATTTTAAGATTTACAAAGTTCTGCCACGCAGTGCTACCCTGAATGTTAGGACGGTAGACCAAATTTGTTGTTTAATGTCATTAAAAACGATTGTGTGTGGGCTCCAGAGCATTTTTCACAATGTAAAAAATGGTCATTATAAATTTCGAACATGCTCTAATTTTTCACGTCGTTTTTAACGTTGTCGTTTTTTACATCGTAAAAAATGGTCGTGTGTGGGCTTTAACAACGTGAAAAAAAACCGCACATGCTCAGAAGCAAGTTATGAGACGGGAGCGCTCGTTCTGGTAAAACTAGCGTTCGTAATGGAGTAAGCACATTCATCACGCTGTAACAGACTGAAAAGCGTGAATCGTCTTTTACTAACACAAAATCAGCTAAAGCAGCCCAAAGGGTGGCGCCATCCGCATGGAACTTCCCCTTTATAGTGCCGTCATACGTGTTGTACGTCACCGCGCTTTGCTAGAGCATTTTTTTCACGATCGTGTGTAGGCAAGGCCGTTTTAATGATCGGGTTGAAAAAAACATAGTTTTTTCTAGACCTATAAAAACTTCACTTTTTAGAACCCGAAAAACAGTGGTGTGTACGCGGCATTACAGATCTTGTCCTTCTCCCATCATGTGACTGGACAGTGGCAGAAGAAGCAGCAGACTAAGGAGATAATTTCTCTATCACTATGTTCTCTCCTCCTATCAGCACATTCTCTGTTAGAACACGAGAAACACAACTGATTGGCTCCTTGTGCTGCTTCTTCTTCTCTCAGTCTGAGTTCTTTTCTACAGCGACTACAAAAGGATGACACCAGGTCAGATTTAGGAACTTACACAGATCAGCCATAACATTATGACCACCCATCATAACTTGCATGAATGAGCAGCTTCAGCCCATCTCTAGGGGCACTAGTGAGTGCTCTCTCCCAGTTCCTGTATGGACAGTGTCCACATGTGATCGGACATGTTTCTACAGAACCCACAATAAAGTGAAGCACCACCCAAAAGGGAAGCTCCGCTTGTTTGCCTGCCCCCTTCCTCCACTGCCACATTTGGCACATTTTGGGGGGAACAGGTACCTGGTTTTGACAGGTACTCACTCCACTTCCGACTCAGTTCACTGCAGTGAACTGAGCTGGAAGTTGCCCCACCCCCCTCCTTCACCTGCAGCCTACTGGGACACTTCACAGGGCCTAGAATACTGCAGCCTATCCACAATGTGCAGCGCAGTCAGGATGGCAATGCCAGCACCTGATAGCTGACTGAAGAATGGGCTCGGGTGAGGTCACCGATGGATGCCTGGAAATGTAAGTGCCCTAATTTTAAAGTCAGCAGCTATAGTATTTGTCCTGATTTCAGCCTTATAGAATACCTTTGGGATGAATTAGAGCAGAGACTATGAGCCAGGCCTTCTCGTCCACATCAGTGCCTGAGCTCACAAATGCGCTTCTGGAAGAATGGTCAAACATTCTCATAGACACACTTATAAACCTTGTGGACGGCCTTCCCAGAAGAGTTGAAGCTGTAATAGCTGCAAAGGGTGGGCCAACTCAATATTGAACCCTATGGACTAAGACTGGGATGCCACTAAGGTTCATGTGTGTGTAAAGGCTGGTGTCCCAATACTTTTGGTAACATAGTGTACTTCTGAGTGAGAAACTTATATAGCGCAACACATGCGAACTGAATCGCCTCTGGGTACTTCTGTATGTCTTGTCCTTGAATATTTGAATTGGTTGTATCTGGTGCATTATACTCTCCACATTAACTCACTAATGTCTCTTCAATTAAAAAAAATGAAGCCATGTATAAATTGACTTGTCATCAATCAGCTTTCATGCCGTTCGAGGTAAGACTGTGGATATTCTGTCATCTGTTTATGATTTATTGTGTGATTAAACTCTAACCAAAATGTGAAAAATTACTAGGAAATAATAGCTGACGAACCTTAACATATGTTGTGAGTCACAGACCAGTTTGACAGAACCAATTAAAATTATCTTAACCACTTGAGTACCAGCCTGTATATTCCCTTTCACTACCAGTCTATTTTTGAGTTTCCAGCACTGTAACCGGCAGGTTCCCGGAAAGCTCCCAATGCATACTTGCGATCAGGAGCTTTTTGATCATGTGACCACTGGGACTGCCAATCACATCAGTCACATGATTGGAATTCTCGTCTCCACCTCCTGGCCTTTAGAACCTCTTAAAGGGCTGGGAGGCATTGGTAAGAAAGGGTTAAATGTTGGTAATCAATGGCGAATGCCCCATAACTGTTAATGGTCATTGTGCCCCCTTGATGCTCTGTGTACCCTCTTGCTGCTTAGTGAACTCCTTTGTGGTTAGTGTGCCCCTTTTGTTGGTAGCTTGTTAAAGCAGTGTCACATACATTGTAACAGATTGGTAGAGAAAATATTTGTGGCAGGGATAAAAGTGGAAGATTTGTTTACATATGCACGCCATGGCATTCTGGGACTTGTAGTCCATGCGAGCGCCCTGCAATAGGCTCTTCTGAGCTGTTCACATGTGGATGCGGCCAGGAGGGTCTGGTCTGTGGGTGATCGCGACCACTTGCTGCTGGAGTTCCGCCTCTCTGCCTGGCACGCTGTGTGTTTTCTGAGGTCTCTCTATCTACCCCCTCTGTCAGCCCTGCCCCCTCTGTAAGCCCCCCTCTGTCAGCCCCCCTCTTTGTCAGCCCATCCCTCTGTCAGCCTCCAGCTCTCTCTGTCAGCCCCCTCTCTCTGTCTGCTCCCCCTCTGTCAGCCCCCCTCTCTGTCAGCCCTCCTCTCTCTCTCAGCTTCCCCCTCTGTCAGTCCACCCCTCTCTGTCACCCACACCAGGAAACCAGCCAGCCACAACAGGATGTCAGCCAGCCACCCACAGGAGCCAGCTAGTCATGGTGACCCACCCACAGCAGGGAGCCAGCCAGCCACCCACAGGAGCCAACTGGCCATGGTGACCATCCACAGCAGGATACCAGCCAGCCAACAACACCAGGGAGCAAGCCAGCCAGAGCAGTGTGTTGGCCAGCCACCAACAGGTGCCAGCCAGCCACCCACAAGAGCCAGCCACAGAGGAAGCAGGAGCCAGACAGCCACCCACAGAGGACGCAGGAGCCATCCACAGCTACAGTACCCATAGTTAAAATAAAAGTAGAGCTACACAGTGCCATTTTTCTGGTGAGATATTTCAGCAGGGGTGAGAGTCATGGCACAAGGAAGGGGTCCTGTAAGGACCAGAGTGAATAAAGGTGTTCACTGTACACTTTGTTAGAAAGAGGGCCCCCTCCAGGTCTTATTATACTCCTTTTCAGTCTCAAATGCCTCGTTTCCACTGAACGGAACGGTTCGAGTCAGTAAATTTGGAACGGTTAGAATGGACCTGTCTATTCTGGTGAGCGTTTCCACTGCAAATCGGACCGTCAAGGACCATACAGGGTTTAGAAAATATGCCTAGCGCGTCCACCAATCAGTGGAATGTATTGCAGCTCCGCCCTAACCGAACCGTTCCATTTTCTATGGCCCCACATCTGAAGCAGGACCCAGAATGGTCCGGTAGGGTTCGGTTTTATGGCACACTTTCATAATGGAAACACCCAAAATAGCGTACCGTACCAAACCGTACCAAACCGACCCGCTCAGTGGAAACAAGGCATAATTGGACCTAAAGGTGACTCTAACAGATTCTACAATGGACACTGAATGGGAATCCAGGTCTCATTAGACTCTTTTGAAGTCTCCAATGGGTTCTGGAGGGGGAGTCTCTCTCTAGCAGAGACTTTCTAATGGACACTGTTAGAGAAAGACCTCCCCCAGGTCCCATTAGACTCTGTTAAACAGTGTTTTTTTTGTTTTTTTTTTAAAGGCAGAAGTTGTACTTTGTGCAAAATGAAGGAGCAGGGCCAGGGGTGGGTCATGTTAGGGCCAGGGGTGGGTCATGGGCAGGGCCTGACAGGGGGCCCTTGCTTAATTTGGTCCGGGGGCCCTGGATGTTTGTCAGTCCGCCCCTGGACTTCAGTAAAAGTTTTGACAGTTTCAGTCTTGGACAGCTGATCCTCCTGTTCATCCACAATCCATTCCTCCTTAAAGATGTCAGAGTGTTTTCAAAGGAGGTGATGCAGGCCTTCAAGTGGGCACATGCGGGATCTCTACAGACAGAAATGATTGATCTGCAAACAAATGTAGTACTAAGAGAGCACTTTGGAGGAACTAATCCTGCTAACTTATGGCTACAGACTTCACCTGAGACTGATTACCCTTGTCTTATCAAGTCTTATAAGTAGCATTACACACCTTGACCATGTTTGGATCTATGTACAGCTGTGAGTCAGCTTTCTCTACTATGAATAGGGATGAGCTTCATATTCAAGTCGAACTCATGTTCGACTCGAACATCGTATGTTCGATCGTTCGTCGAATTACGAACGTTTTGGGCCGTTCGCGACAAATTCGAGTGGCGTTTCATGGCCCATAATTCACTGTGGCATCGCAGTGCATTGCTGGCTGATGATTGGCCAAGCATACACTATGACCCGCATGCTTGGCCAATCACAGCTTGCAAAAAACGGAGAACCATAATTGGCCAAAGCCAGGGTGGCTTTGGCCAGCTATGGCTCAGAGGGTTTAGTACACGCCCCACACTATAAAAGGCTGCCTGCAGGTCGGCCTTGTATAGTGTGTTGCAGTGGTTAAGAGAGAGAAGACAGAGAGAGAGAGAGAGTGTGTCATTTTTAGTAGGTAGATAGAGCAGGCAGGCAGGCAGGCTAGTCAGTTAAAGTTACAGTGTGTAGAGGATATATATGCATCCCAGGTGTTGTATATATATTTATACACTGTATAGTTAAGCTAGATCCACACTTCCTAATTTACTGGCAGGCAGGTAATTGTGCTAGCTGCAGTATTCTCACGTGGTGTACTGCCTGTGTCTGTGCTATTTTTCTCAATGATTTTCATCCATATTGCAGGGACCAGACATTACATTAAAGCCGCAAGCAGTTTTAAATTACTTTTTTCTTATAGTAATCTCATTTTGTGCAGGGACAGTTCTAAACACGTGCCACTTCACAGGCATACTATAGACACCCAGCAGGTACGATATTTAAAGGAATTTTTCATTTTTTTTCACTTTAAGCATCATTAAAATCACTGCTCCAGAAAAAAATGACCGTTTTTAAAACTTTTTTTTTTCATTGATACATGTTCCCTGGGGCAAGACTCGGGTTCTCAAAGACGTTTTACGACAATAACTTGCATATTAGGCTTTAAAATTAGCACTTTTGAATTCGAACGTTAGAGTCCCATTGACGTCAATGGGGTTCTAAATGTTCGCACGAATGGTCGGTCTGTTCGAAGGTTCTGGTGCGAACCGAACGGGGGGGGGTGTTCGGCTCATCCCTAACGATGAACATCATTAAAACAAAGTATCGTTCCAGGCTGCATGAGAATGGCAGTAACTCAATTTAAGCCAAGATTCTAACTACTGGCAGGGCAATCAAAAGTCAATTGTTCTCACTAGACAGGGAAGGTTTTTGGGTGGTATTTTTTTTTAATTATTAAATGGAGGATAATTTGTGCACTTTTTCATATTTACACCTTTAGTTGTTTAAGTCAGCAGGCGCTATTTTCTTTTACTTGAAAAATGGATGTGCTTTTTATGTTTTATTAAAGAGTTATTGATTTTTTTCATGATGTTTCTGTTAAACATAGTTGTTTGTTTTCCATACAAAGACAAGAGCAAATGTAAAGCTATCTTTGATCACCTCTGCGTTGTTTACTTTTTGCACTATAAACAAAAGAGTGACAATTTTGAAAAAAAAAACACAATTAGGTAGATTCACAAAGAGTTAGGCCGGCTTATCAGTAGATAAGCCGACCTAACTCTGAATCTACGCCGGCGTTTGTTTAAGTGTATTCTCAAACAGAGATACACTTAATCAAAGCTAAGATAGGCCGGCTTGCACCGTTCTATCTTAGCTTGCAATGTTTCTGTTGGCCGCTAGATGGCGCATCCATTGCGGCCGGCGTAGATTATGTAAATGAGGGGATACGCCGATTCACGAACGTACGCCAGGCCTACACCGTCGCATTACGTCGTTTCCGTAAGGGATAGGCCGCCTAAAGTTATTCCACCTATGAGGTGGAATAACAATGTTAAGTATGGCCGCTGTTCCCGCCACGAGGTTCGAATTTTTTACGTCGTTTGCGCAAGTGGTCCGCGAATCGGGATTTACGTAGTTTACGTCGAAATCAATAGGCCCGTACGGCCTACTTAGCCGCAATGCGCACTGGGAAATGTAGTCGCCCGGCGCATGCGCAGTGTCAAAAAACGTGAGGTCAAGCCTCATTTCCATACAACACGCCCCCCTCCAACCAATTTGAATTAGGCTCCCTTACGCCCGCTCGTTTTAGGCTACACCGCCGTAGATTAGCAGGTAAGTAGATTGTGAATCACTACTAGCCTAACTAATTTACGGCGGTGTAGCCTAAAAAGGCTAGGCTAGGCCACCCTAAAGTTAGGCCAATCTACGTGAATCTTCCTAAATGTTTTTTACTTTTTGCTATAATAAATATCCCAGTGTAGGCCAAGACAGGTGAAACTCGAAAATTTAGATTATCGTTCAAAAGTTAATTTATTTCACTAATGCAACTTAAAAGGTGAAACTAATTTATGATATAGACTCATTGCATGCAAAGCAAGATAGTTCAAGCCGTGATTTGTCATAATTGTGATGATTATGGCTTACAGCTCATGAAAACCCCAAATCCACAATCTCACAAAAATGTGATTGTTGTAAAAAGGTGCAATATTCTAGGCTCAAAGTGTCCCACTCTAATCAGCTAATTAAGCCATAACTACTGCAAAGCATTCCTGAGCCTTTAAATAGTCTCTCAGTCTGGTTCAGTAGGAATCACAATCATGGGAAAGACTGCTGACCTGACAGTTGTGCAGAAAACCATCATTGACACCCTCCATATGGAGAGAAAGCCTCAAAAGGTAATTGCAAAAGAAGTTGGATGATCCCAAAGTGCTGTATTAAAGCACATTAATAGAAAGTTATGTGGAAGGGAAAAGTGTGGAAGAAAAAGGTGCACAAGCAGCAGGGATCACCGCAGCCTGGAGAGGATTGTCAGGAAAAGGCCATTAAAAAGTGTTGGGGACTTTCACAATGAGTGGACTGAGGCTGGAGTCAGTGCATCAAGAGCCACCACACACAGACGGATCCGGGACATGGGCTTCAAATGTCGTATTCCTCTTGTGAAGCCACTCCTGAACAACAAACAATGTCAGAAGCGTCTTACCTGGGCTAAAGAAAAACATCTCATTTGGAAACCAAGGACCCAGAGTATGGAGGAAGAATGGAGAGACACACACTGGAAGATGCTTGAAGTCCAGCGTGAAGTTTCCACAGTCTATGGGGTTGCTGACTTCATTTTCCAGCAGGACTTGGCACCTGCCCACACTGTGAAAAGCACCAAAACCTGGTTCAATGACCGTGGGATTACTGTGCTTGATTGGCCAGCAAACTCGCCTGACATGAACTCCATAGAGAATCTATGGGACATTGCCAAGAGAAAGATGAGAGACACGAGACCGAACAATGCAGAAGAGCTGAGGGCCGCTTTTGAAGCATCCTGGTCTTCCATAACACCTCAGCAGTGCCACAGGCTAATAGCTTCCATGCCACGCCGCATTGAGGCAGTAATTGTTGCAAAAGGGGCCCAAACCAAATACTGAGTACATATGCATGCTTATGCTTTTCAGAGGTCCGATATTGTTCTATGTACGATCCCTGTTTTATTGATTGCATGTAATATTCAGATTTTCTGAGATTGTGGATTTGGGGTTTTCAAGAGCTGTAAGCCATAATCATCACAATTATGACAAATCACGGCTTTAACTATCTAATGATTCAATCTCATAAATTAGTTTCACCTTTTATGTTGCATTAGTGAAATAAATGAACTTTTGCACAATATTACATTTTTTCGAGTTTCACCTGTATGTATTTTTCTACATATGTTTGGTAAAAAAAAAAAAAATGCAATAAGCGTATAACCTCTACAAAATAGGGGATATATATATATATATAAGGTATTGTCAGAATGTTTATACTGAAATAATAACATATTGTATTTATGAAATTATGCAAATCTTTGTTTTGGGAGATTTTACATTTTTCCACAAATACAACCAAGAAATTGAAGTCTGTTTATCCGTGCTATTTTGAAGACAAGTGACACAAATGATATGCTAAAATTATATTTTTTATTAACTAAAAATACAGTGTAAAATAATATGAGGTACATTTCGTGGTAATACAAAAAAATTTATATACTTTTAAATATCAAATATATGCGATGATACAGAGTAATAGTCAAATTTCTAGACAAGCTATTACAAAATACCACATTTCAATACTTGAATAACTTGGTAAATTTTAGACTTGGTAACTCTTAGTGAATAGCTCTCCATGGCTTCATGGACTTTTTACTAAAGCACTGTGATTCCTTCTCAAAACAAACAGCTCTTAAAGCTAAAAACACTTTTTCAATATATGGACCATTTGGTT
Source organism: Rana temporaria (assembly GCF_905171775.1). Classification (NCBI taxonomy): domain Eukaryota; kingdom Metazoa; phylum Chordata; class Amphibia; order Anura; family Ranidae; genus Rana; species Rana temporaria. The sequence goes on along the minus strand of NC_053489.1, from coordinate 625,348,411 downwards.
AACCATATACAAACTTCATAATTTTAACCAAGATTCACTTTTAAATTTAGAATGAATCAATGGTTTAACGCATACTATAACCAATCCAATTCTAAGACTTTAAAGTCAGTTTTGTGAGATATGACAATATATGCATCTCCCTTGTTTTAACCACTTAAGGACCGCCTCCTGCACATATACGTCGGCAGAATGGCACAGCTGGGCACAAGCACGTACAGGTACGTCCTCTTTTAGTGCCCAGCCATCGGTCCGAAGCTCTGTGACCATGACCGCAGGACCCGCGGAACCGATCGCCGCTGGAGTCCCGCGATCGGTCCCCGGTGCTGAAGACGGGGAGAGCTGTGTGTAAACACAGCTTCCCCATTCTTCACTGTGGCGCCGTCATTGATCGTGTGTTCCCTTTTATAGGGAAACACAATCAATGACGTCACACCTACAGCTACACCCCCTACAGTTAGAAACACAAATGAGGTCACACTTGACCCCTTTCAGCGCCCCCTTGTGGTTAACTCCCAAACTGCAATTGTAATTTTCACAGTAAACAATGCATTTTTAATGCATTTTTTGCTGTGAAAAAGACAATGGTCCCAAAAATGTGTCAAAATTGTCCGAAGTGTCAGCCATAATGTCACAGTCATTAAAAAAATCGCTGATCGCCGCCATTAGTAGTAAAAAAAATAATTAATAAAAATGCAATAAAACTATCCCCTATTTTGTAAACACTATAAATAAACCAATCGATAAACGCTTATTGCGATTTTTTTTGCCAAAAATAGGTAGAAGAATACGTATCGGCCTAAACTGAGAAAAAAATTTTTTTTATTTATTTTTGGGGCATATTTATTATAGCAAAAAGTAAAAAATATAGCATTTTTTTCAAAATTGTCGCTCTATTTTTGTTTATAGCGCAAAAAATAAAAACCGCAGAGGTGATCAAATACCACCAAAAGAAAGCTCGATTTGTGGGAAAAAAAGGACGCCAATTTTGTTTGGGAGCCACGTTGCACGACCGCGCAATTGTCAGTTAAAGCGACGCAGTGCCGAATCGCAAAAACTGGCCAGGTCCTTTAGCTGCCTAAAGGTCCGGGTCTTAAGTGGTTAAAAGTGAAAGAAATTCATACTGCTGTTAGAATTTGCTCCATTCCAAAACTGAACTGCCAATATTGATTGGATTAGTCAAGCATATGCTCAACCAAACTTCAATTACCTAAAATGTAAAATAAACAGAATAATACTTACCAGGACTTAAGAACTCTGTCGTTTTAAAAAGCATCAAGTAGGTGTCTCGAAGGACCTCTTTCAACATTCCTACATCTCTCCGTGCTTTTCAAGATCTCCCAGTCTCTCTAACGATTTCCTTTAGATCTTAGCCTCAGCATCCCTACCCTCTCTCTCTGCTATGTGTAACCACGTTTTCCCCACCCAAAAAGTGTGTGTCATTACTATATAATTGATGATGTAAGATGATGGGCTGTTCCCATGTTAACCATGACAACCAAGTCTGCAGGCCATCTTGTCATGTTATGTCCAAGTCAATTTATGAAAAACCCTTGACTTATGCCATGTACACATGGTCGTTTTTTTGTGATGAAATAAAACAACGTTTTTAAAAACGTAATTTAAAATGATCGTGTGTGGGCTTCACATCGTTTTTTGTCTTAAAAAAAAACGACCCAAAAAAATTCGAACATGCTTCAATTTTTTATGACGTTTTTTAAAATGTTGTTTTTTGTGTCATAAAAAATGATCGTGTGTGGGCTAAAACAACGTTTTAAATGATGTTTTAAACCCATAACTTGCTCAGAAGCAAGTTATGAGACAGGAGCTTAAATGAAACAGAGTGCAGTCGTACGTGTTGTACGTAACCGAGCTTTGCTAGAGCATTTTCAGAAAACAATGGTGTGTGGGCAACGTTGTTTTTTATGATGAAGTTAGAAAAACTTTGTTTCTTTTCATGATGAAAAACGTCGTTTTATTTCATCTCAAAAAACGACCGTGTGTACGCGGCATTAGGCTTAGCAGAACCTATTAATTGTCTAAGGTTGACAATCATGTGACAATCCCCTCCAGACATTGTGGAGCCATTTTGAAATATATGGGTTGAGAAAATCTCCCCACATACAGTAATTAGCTCGTATTGGTAAATTCCTTGAAACTCAGATCATTGGAATTTAACCCTGTGGGGCTGGTGGGCGGAGCCTAGCGGGTGGGCAATGCTGAGCTAGAGCTCCGCTCCGTGACAGAGATTGACCCGCAAATAACGGAGGAACACCGTGGGCATAACCACCCAGAATACTGGGCAAAGCTTCAGGAAGGGTGAGAGAACATTTTTATACGCTATGGTGCTGAAAGGAACGAGAGGAAAGGGGAAATTGCTTCACAGCAGCGGCGCGCAGCATCCCCAGTCTCCTCAGCATCTCAAAATCACCTCAGAGAGAAAGGCACCAGCCCCCTCTGAGGGATTCACCTCAGTGAAGCAGAAAAAGGCCAGCATTAAAAGCGCAAAACAAATGGCTTCTCTCAATACTACTGTCTCAGATAGTGAGGAGGATGACAATGTGACAAACCCCACAGCAATATGTCACAGCACAGCGGTACCCACAAGTCTCCTGAGGCAATTTGAAAAGATGCTGCACAAGGCGCTCCAGACCACTTCAGATCAGATAACAAATAGCCTGACTAAAGAAATTAGGGAGCTTGGGGGCCGCACAGAAGTACTTGAGACTAAAATGGATGATTTAGAAGCTTACACTCAGGACTGTGTATCTGAAATTGACACCTTAAAAGAGGAAAACTTAATATTGCAAAATAGATTGGAGGAATTCGAAAACAGAGCCAGGAGATCAAATTTGAGGTTCAGGGGACTACCGGAATCTATCATTGACCTAAATGGTACAATGTTGGCACTGTGTCAGGAAATATTACCTGGGATACCAGCTGACAGGCTGGAAATGGACAGAGTTCACCGAGCACTAACGTCCAGGAAGGCTGATGGTCCCCCTAGGGACATCATAGCTAAATTTCATTTCTATCGAACAAAGGAGCTGATTCTGCAGACCACCAGAGAGAAGAGCAAGCTAACTTTTCAGGGGAATGAATATCAAATCTTTGCGGACATTTCGCAAATGACAATCAACAAAAGGAGAGAAATGAGACCCCTCCTATACGAATTGCAGCAAGGCCAAATCAAATATCAATGGGGCTTCCCTTTCTCCCTGCGATTCACCTGTCAAGGCACAAAAATTGTGTGTAGAACACCAGCTCAGCTTCAACAGGCCCTGCTGGACTTCAAAATAATTGACAGACCTCCGTCGGCAACTGCAACCCGCAGAAGATCAGCTTCCACTTCGCCACGGGACAACTCGCCGCTTCAGAACCACAACAATGGCATCCAGCAATTACATAAGAGAGGCAGATTTGTGGAACAAGCACAGGAGCAAGAATACACGATGGACTGAGATCTGCAAGCAAGTCAGTCTTACCTACCTTTAGACTTCTAGTCTTTCACCCAAACCTTGGTTGTATGACTCAATGAGTTTACAAGTTTAAGTAGAAGTTCATGAGTTTCTAAGTTAGCAAATTTATTAGAGCAGAAGCTCCTTATTATCATTTTTAATTGAGTTAGTGCTTTCCCTTTTCTCTTTATTATCAATCTCCCCAGACTTTCCAGGCTCAGGGGCTATATATCTTGCCTCATATTCACTCAGCAACTCCTAATCCCTTCGCCGCGTGATTGGCACACTACCCCACCTACTGGGTGGCCAAGCCACCCTGGTACCCTAGATGTACCTAAAGCAATTCTCCATCATCCTTTTTCCACAACACTTTGCATACCAACAGTAAATGGGAATGCCGGCACTTAGGCCATTCTTCACAATAGGCCGTCTGTTCGATAGCATCAGTCCATCGCCCCAACCATAATGTTTCGGATGTAGGATTCCTCCAGTACCCTTTATTCAAACACAGACACTTCTTGATGCTCCCCTTTATCACCTTATCACCTTGACTTGCAAATTACCCTCCATAGATAGACTAGTAGCCCCTACTTTTCCACGGAATCTCCTATAACGTTGCACTCACGGTTTCCATTAGGGATGCTTACCGGAAATTTTTAGGACGCGGGTCTCCCTCGATCGGAACCCACATGCGCCACACACGGCTCCCCTCTGACCCCCGCAGTTATTTGCGAGGGTCCGACGTGGGCCCAATTCTCCCTGACCGGGCACCTCCCCCCCGTTCACGGACCAGACTTACAAGTTTGTTCTACGTATTGATGCACATATGTTTATTTTATTTTAATGTGCTGTCTTTTTCTTTGGAAATTTTCGTTTTTAGGTCTCCCCCCCTCCCCCCCCCTTATCCTCAGTCTGCATGGATTAGATCGGGAGATCGATGTACAGGACACCAAGGTAAGAACATTGAGATGGTTTGGCTATCATGGCTCCTTTGAATGTATTAACCTTAAATGTACAGGGCCTCAACATACCACAGAAACGGGTTAAGGCGTTTAGACACTTCCAAGCTAAGAAAGCACATATCATATGTTTACAGGAGACGCACTTCACTCCCAGTACGACCCCTAAATTCTTTCATGCCTCCTATCCACAGGTCTTTACCGCATCAGCTAGTTCCAAAAAAAGGGGCACCCTCATAGCCTTTCATAGATCAACGCCATTCACAATTAAGTCTGAAATCATAGACCCTGAAGGTCGTTACAACATCCTGACTGGCCACATCTTGGATAAGGCGGTAACAATTGTATCGTATTATGCCCCAAATTTAAATCCCTTGCCATTCATGTCGCATCTGCTGCAAGTGATAAACTCGCATAAATTTGGATCCCTTATTATTTGTGGGGACACTAATCATGTCCTTCTCCCTTTTTTGGATAAAACACCCTTCTCCCCCGCGAAACAAGTCAAAAGAACCCTATCCACCTTGCTGGCTAAATATAATTTAGTGGACTCCTGGAGGGAAACGAACCCCACTAAACGCAAGTACACGTACTATTCGAGCCCCCATAAGTCGTCCAGCCGCATAGACCACATACTCCTGACGATAGGCATGCTGCCGGAGGTGTTGGATTCCGACATCGTGCCTATTCCATGGTCGGATCATAACGCGGTTCTCACTACATTAGCCTCCATAATCCCCAAAAAACAGGACCCAACATGGTATCTACCAGACAAAATTCTCAAACACCCCATGTACAGGACTATAGTTGAGCAAGAGTTAAGTGAATATATAACATTAAATAAGACCCCTGACGTCTCCCCGTTAACTCTTTGGGAAGCCCACAAGCCAGTGCTAAGAGGGAAAATACTGAATCACGCTGGGACTTTTAAAAGAGAACGAAAGCAACTTTCCTATAAATTAGAAAAAGAACACGATTTGGCCTTTGAGGCCTTCCAATTCGATCACTCACCTAAAGCAAAAGCCCGACTAGATAAAGCTCGTACGGAATATGACCTATTCCTCTCGGACTCGGCGGACAGGGCGATACTCCGGACCAAGCACTTTTTTTACAAAAACGCAAATAAATCAGGAACTCTTCTTGCGAAGTCGCTCAACTCCATTAACAAAGCATATAAGCCTATCCAACTTAAAACGGCAAACGGTATAATCTCTAGTAACCCAGTCAAAATAGTACAAAAATTCAGCTCTCACCTTAAAAAACTGTACGCAGAAACTAACACCTTTAGCAAACAGGACACGGAAGACTTCTTTTCTGATTTACATTTGCCACAACTAAACACGTCTCAAAGTGCTCTAATGGATGAACCGATCACGCAAGAAGACGTCCTACAGGCTGTCGCTGAACTAAAATTAAATAAAAGACCGGGTCCGGACGGGTTCACTGCCCGTTATTATAGATCATACAAAGACCTACTTTCTCCCATGATGGTGGAAGCCTTTAATGATCTACTAAATCGGAGGTCCTTTAGACAAGAGTCTCTCACGGCCACTATCTGCATGATTCCCAAACCGCACTCCGATTCCACCTGCTGCGACAATTACCGCCCTATATCCATGTTAAACACAGACGTAAAATTACTAGGTAAGATCTTAGCCAATAGATTGAACAAAATCATAGGAACCCTGATACACCGTGACCAAGTGGGCTTCATGCCCAATAGGCAGGCAGGGGACAATATCAGAAGGGCATGCTTACTGGCAAATATAGCTAAAAAGAGGAAAATTCCAGCCTGTTTTCTTTCCCTAGACGTCAGGCAGGCCTTCGACTCAGTCTCATGGTCATATATGGAATTTACGCTGAAGAAATGGGGCTTTGGCCCCAACTTTACAAATTGGGTCCTGCAATTATACCAGAACCCTAGAGCGTACGTGAAATATGCGGGCTACAAATCTGAAACCTTTAATATACAGAGGGGAACCAGACAAGGCTGCCCACTTTCCCCATTATTATTCGCCCTCCTGATAGAACCCTTAGCCCAAAAGATTAGAGTGGATCCTAAAGTACTCGGTATCGAGTTGGGCGGCGTTACTCACAAACTTTGCCTCTATGCTGGCGATATACTGTTGTTCCTCTCCTCTCCACAAGTAACGGGTCCAAACTTACTCCCAATCTTACACCAATTTGCGTCCATATCAGGCTTGGCAATAAACCCCAGGAAATGCTCGGCATTGAACATTTCTCTTTCTAGTACGGAACTGTTGGCAGCAAAAGTGGGCCTCCCTTTTGAGTGGCCAACTAGAAGCATTTCATACCTGGGAATACATTTGACTGCAGACATTTCAGATCTCTATGCGCATAACTATCCAGTCCTCTTGAAACATTTGACGACTTTATTAAAATCCTGGGCCCTACTCCCTCTTTCCTGGTTTGGAAGAATCGCGGCTGTGAAAATGACCTTACTACCCAAGCTCCTATACCTTTATAGAGTGCTCCCTATATCCATACCGGCCCACTACTTCAGGATAATACAAAGGAGAGTTTCATCCTTCGTATGGGGTACCTCCAGGCCAAGGATCAAACCACAAATATTACATCGGCCAAAGTCAGCAGGAGGGCTAGGATATCCTAGCTTCGTAAATTATTACCGAGCAGCACAAATGGCCACAATAGTCAAATACCATGCTAAGCAAGAGGCACCATTATGGGTGTCTATCGAGGCGATGGAATGCGACCCAATTTCAATTTCGAACCTATTGTGGATCACCCCTAAACAAAGAAAGCACATAACTAATCCCATCATGAAACATTCACTCTCCCTGTGGGACAAAATTAAAAATAAACACCGCTTGATGTCTCCTTCAGCCCCCCTGCTGTCTTTTATTAAAAACCCTGCTTTTTACCCAGCCTGGGTCTATCCTAACTCCTTTAAGGAATGGACGGATCGAGGCTGCATACGAAAATATCAATTCTTCGACTCAACAGTAGTGACCCCTTTCCCAACCTTAAACAAAACTCATGGCATACCCCCGAAGGAAATTTTTCGATACCTCCAGATAAAAAACTTCTTTCAACCCTCAGCCGACACGACAATAGTGTCAAACCAATTATCCGCCTTTGAAACTATTTGTAACGGTAATCCTCATGCCAGAAAAGTAATTTCTATCTTATACTCCCAGCTACTCACGCACCCGAGGTCAGGGAAGTTGTCTTACATGAGTAAATGGGAAGATGATTTAGGCATTGAACTGGCACAAACGGAATGGGATCAAATATGGAACAATACCAAAACGGTATCCACTAATATAATAGCAGCAGAAACAAATTACAAAGTACTCTCCAGATGGTACTTAGTCCCGACCAGGGTGGCAAAATTCTCGCAGACATATTCTGATTTATGCTTTAGAGAATGCTCAGACAAAGGAACTTACTTCCATACCTGGTGGTCGTGTCCAAAAGTGCACAAGTTTTGGCTGGAAATTTTCAAATTAATGAAAGTCCTCACGAATAAAACAATCCCCATGGACCCCAAAATTGCCCTGCTCAATTTTAAGCCAGACGGTATTTCACATGCTCGATTCACTTTGACAAGGCAGCTTTTAACAGCAGCAAAACAAACCATTGCGAAAGCTTGGAAGTCCCCAAATGTGAATCTAAACGAAACTATCAACAGAATGAACACAGCTATGATATACGCCAAGATAACTGCGATAGAGATGGACACGATCGCCAGGTTTGAGGATACATGGAAGCCCTGGTTGGAATATGTCACGAAAAAAACGTTTAATGGTGATGTTTTGATGCCATGGTAGCCCAGCCATTACACAGGTATCCTGTCAGAAACTTCTGCTCTACTGAAATGTCCCCGATCTAGTCCTGCAGACTCCCTGACCCCACCCTTCCTCTCCTTCCTCCCCCTTTCAGTTCTCCTTCTCCCTTTTATTTTATTTACTTATTTGTTTTCTGTTACTTACATTACTTTCGAATGTGTTTCACCTTATTGTGTAGTCTTTCTCATAGCACTAAGTACCTAAATAATAAGCCATACCTCTTTGATCGACCTGAGGCTTTGGTCAAGATGGAAGTTCCATGAGACGCATAGAACCGAACCACAAAGACTAGCAACAATTGCTAACAATAACCAGAACGTTTTTGGACTATAAACTGTACTGTTTGTTCCCTCTTGATCCCTGTTTAGTTAATAGTTAAGCCATTGATGCTAGAGAAATGTAATGAGCTAAGTAAAGACACCACTCTTTATTAGTTAATTCACTTGTAAAAGCAGGACTTTCTTTTCGCCTAAGGTTGATTTTGTTTGATAACATGCTTGTACAAATGTCAACTACACAATAAAGATCTTTTGACAAGGGGAATTTAACCCTGTGTATTATTTCACCAATACAGCTTCTAATACTTTCAAACTTTTCATTGGATCTCATATTTGTAACCCTTAGTATAATAATATATATGTATAATTGGGTTTTATGAATATCCACAAAATACATTATGAAATTATTATAAATGAAAAATATTATTAAAATACATTAATATATGTGACATTATCTAATCTGTATATAATTACTCTAATATAATATCATTACCACATAACTTTAGTTAATATATTACTTGTACTTGAGTAATATTATAATATGTTTCATTTGGTCGTATTTGAACAAGCCCCCTTCTCTCCTTCATGCAAAGAAAAGTTAGTTCTGTGAGCTCATGTGAAATATGAGTCTCTTACCATTTTCTTATCTTAAAAGGCTGACAGAAAGAGAAATTAAGGGCCAGATTCACGTAGAATTGCGGCCGTGTAACGTAACCCGTTTACGTTACACCGCCGCAAGTTTTCTGTTTAAGTGCCCGATCCACAAAGCACTTACCTGTAAACTTGCGGTGGTGTATCGTAAACACGTCCGGCGCAAGCCCGCCCAGTTCAAATGGGGCGGGTACCATTTAAATTAGGCGCGCTCCCACGCCGGACGTTCTGCGCATGCTCCGTTCGCAATTTTCTTGAAGTGCTTTGCGCGAAATTACGGCGGTGCGACGTGTTTGTGAATCGCGACGTGCGTAACGTACTTACGCCAATTTTTTTTTTTTCAAAATTGACGCGGGAACGACGGCCATACTTTAACATGGCTGGTGTAAAGTTAAGCAATGAAAAAGATTGCTTAACTTTGTGACAGGAAACTAAGACTTGCGCCGACGTAACGACCGCGAAAACCGTCGTGGATCGCCATAACTGCTAATTTGCATACCCGACGCTGGAATACAACGCAAACTCCACCCAGCGGCGGCCGAGGTATTGCATCCTAAGATCCGATGGTGTAAGACAATTACACCTGTCGGATCTAAGGGCTATCTATGCGTAACTGATTCTATGAATTAGTCGCATAGATACTCTGAGAGATACGACGGCGTTTCAGAGATACGCCGTCGTATCTCTTCTGTGAATCTGGCCCTAAGATCTTAAGAGAACTTAAGATAATACAATTAAAACATTCTATTGAGAGTTCCTCTGTTTCAACAACAATGAACTGAAGGAGAAGAGAAGGTTTATTCTGTATATGAACTGATCACTACAATAGAAAAATACATGTTACAAATCCAAATAAATGAAAAACGAAACATATGAAACAAAAATATTCAATTACATTACAGACTTGAATGAAAAAGATACAACCCATGTACTGATCATAGTACCAACCTGTGTATTCAAGGATAAAGCCCCTATTAATTTTGGAATGATGTATAGGATCATTAAGGAGTATCATAGAGAGGGGAAGTGGACTGGGAGGATCTGTAAGTCCATCTGTATTGAAGGTAGATAAAGATATCTAAAAAATTGTCCCTCACTGAATATCAAAAAGGAAAATTGATCTAAGGAAAAGAGCCAACATCTATATTACCCATGCCCCATATGAAATTGGAACCCAAAGGCTTCAAAAACTCCATCAGAAAGGCAAACCAGCAAAAAAGGCAAATTTTCCTAATGGCTGTTGCCGTGATTTTCCGGGTATTCCCTGAATGAAAAGAAGTCAAAGCTTACTAAATTGAAAGGGCAGGTGGTGTAAGGCCCCGTATACACGACCAAACATGTCTGCTGAAACTGGTCCGCGGGCCAGTTTCAGCAGACATGTTCGGTCGTGTGTAGTTACGAGCGTACAGAATTTCACCGTACATTTGCCCGCCGGGCCGTTTTTCAGCAGACATTTATTTCCAAACTTGTTTTAAAACCGTCCGCTGAAATCCTGTCCGAACGGACATGTTTGGTGGTGAGTACACAAAAGCAACGTACAAAAACCCCGTGCATGCTCAGACTAAATGAGGCCACGGGATCGCTCGTTCAGGTAAAACTCACGTTTGTTTGGGATATGGCACATTCGTCAATACAAAGATTAATTCTAGCAATAGAACACTGAAGCAAACGACACAATAAACAACAGTTGATACCGTTGTTTTATTCATTCTTCTCTTGCTAGAAATAACCTGTTATTTTTCATGTTATTTCAACTGAGTTGTTCCATACTGAAAAGTGACATTTGTTGCCTGGGATGTAGTAAGATTTTAGCAATCTTTTATAAGCCCGACGTATCATATTTTTTGGGGTCCTCCACATGTATATATTTCTAATTTTTTTTGTTTAATGTTTATCTTTGCCACTTTTTTTATGTGTTTATAGTTATGTCACCATTTAGATTTTTGTGTTACCAAATTGTTTAGATTTTGCTTTTGTTTGTATATTTTCCTTGCTTATTTTTAAGGTTTCAATTGTCTACCATGTTGGCACACCAAATGCACCCCCCCCCCCCCCCACACATGACTTAGTGAATTTTTTATATGAAACATTTGATTTGTTAGGAATGTTTGATGCCTAAAATAATCCCCACAGTATTACAAACAATAGGCACGTTTTTAAATTCAACAAAAAGCCTTTTAATTTGACAAATCTTAAAAAGTAAATAAAACAAAATACATGCAAACTTGCATTTCAAACATGGTGAAGGATAAACTAGCAAACCTCAGGAGGCACACAAACAAAAAGTAGAAGCAGCAGCACATAACCAAAGGAACCCAAGCTGTGGTAGTCCAAACAAGATGCCATTTGTGGGGGATCAAATGGAAGGCAGGGAATCAACGTCTCCTCTTCCTTGCAACCTTCCTTCCAGGCTGCCTTCCAGCGGGTCTTCCCTGGCCCCTTGCAGGTGGGATGATGTGGCAGCAGGAGGATGGTGTTCAGCAAGCCGGGCCGGGTCACATAGCCCAGTGTCTGGGGTCAGCAGCTCCCTCTCCATCCACCAAAGGGCCTGGTTGATCACGCCCTTTGCCAGTTGCTTCTGCTCCTCCGTCCCTTTGTTCAGATCGTGTGCCAGGGAGGCACTGTAGGCCTCAGTGGGGTTGAGGGGGGCCCTCATGATGGCACTCGCCTCCCTAATCATTTTGAGGCTGGCTTCCTCCACTGGCCCCAATTTCTTCTTTCGGCCTGGTGGCCTAATCTGGAGGGGAGGAGACTGGCTGGTGGTGGTTGTCCTGGGGAGCTGCTGAATGCCACTGGGCCCGGCCTCCTCCTGGCTGCCACTGACCCCTTCGGCCTGGCTGTCAGTGAGGAGAGGATCTGCCACCTCCTGGCTGGTCTCTTCTTCCTGTGTAAAAAAAAAGGGACATGTTGTAATATATTTATAAATATAATCACTCACATTTTCATGCTTGAATGTCCTTTTTTGGGGCTAATTGAAACTTGAAAACAGACTCTCCCTCTGACCCCTGCAGTTGTCATCCCTGACACCTATTTGTTTGCCCACGACTTTAGATTTTTTATTCCCAGCTTGTCTTTTATTTAACAATATCAAGTCAAGAATCAAACAATAATTAATATTATTCCATAAATAGTTATGAAACTACTATACCTCATCATCGTAGAGGCGCAGATCTGCCTCTCTGTCAGCCAGGCCCTCTTCATCCGACTCTGCAGGGCTGTTGTGATCTGGGGAAGTCCCGCTGGAAGGTAGCGTGGAGGGAAGGCTGGGAGTCAGACTTGACATAGGTTGCCTGCCCTCCAGTTGATCCCGCAAAAAAGACATCTGCTTGAAATACCATAGCTTGGGTTCCTTTGGTGGTCTTGCTGCTGCTCCAGATCTTAGCTGCTTTTGGTGAGCTTTGTACGCTCTCCTATATGTGCCCCTGAGGTTGGCAAGTTTATCCTTCACCATGTTGGCACTGCATTCTGGCACCCATGTTCTCATGTATGCTGCTAGCTGCTCAAGTGCTCCCGCTCGTATGTCCTTGTTGTGGTAATTGTCCTGCTTGGAATCCCACAGGATGGGCATTTCTCGAAATGTATCCAGCAAGTGCTGGATAATGTCTTGGATCTGCAGTAGATCCATTTTCAATTTTTTATTGGTGTAATTTTAGTCTAGATTACAAAAAGAAAAAGAAACCAAAAACACGATTTAAAAAAGGCTCAGCATTTACATTGATAGAATATGTTGCGAAAAAAGTAGGACCTATATAGAAATACAAACACAGTGTCTCTTGTTTACAAAATGCTGGCCAGCTCTGCCCCATTGGTTGTAGCTAACCTTGTTTTTATACATGCCGCCCCTTTGGTTCCATTGCAGGAAATAATAGAAATCTAGAACCATACCCAATTCTTACAAATGACAGCATTCATCAAGGCACTATTGCATGTGTAGATATCCTGCCCCTCAGCATTGATTACATGAAAGACACTTCCTAATGACCTCTGTCCAACCAACACAGAACAATACTTGGCCTGATCTGAATACACCCTACATAAATTGGAATGAGGTAGAGCATTTTTCACATCTATATTTTGTGATGTCTACAAAAGCATTTGGCTACTAAAATCACATTCTGGGATCCAAGAGACATAATAGCTTAATAAAACTGTGCAACCAACAGACCAAACCCCCATCCCATGGCTCTCCATTTTATAGCCCGCTGCTGATCCCATGTTTAAATTTCTTACCTTCCTCACTCAAATTCCTCGTTTGTCACGCTCGATGAATTACCGCGTAACCTACGTAATCACGTCGTGCGCCTTTTATCCACTCCGCGTATGTATGAAACGCCGCCCTCGTCACCTTTGCCATGCCCCTAATCAATTGGAAATGTAAATATGGCGTTAACTGTGTAGGTTCTGGAATCGTGCGAATATTCTCCGCGTAACCTACGTCAACACGTTGTTTGCATTCGCGACACTCCGCATATGCATGAATCCCCGCCCTCATCTCTGCCCATGATGGGACATTTCCTCGTTTCCACGCCCCTAATCTCTGTGGGAAGGAAAGATGGCGATGTCACACGAGCTGGCACGGAGCTCTCATGGCGCAAGTGAAGGGACAGAGGCAGGACCGTCCCGATCCAGGCCCAAAAGATATAAAGCCACTAATATGGCGTTCGAAGAAATGGTGGAGTTGGTTTACATCATGAGGAGGAAGGACTATGATGGTGAATTTGGGCCCTACAAAACACCTAACCGCAGAAAGTCACACATTATGGACAAGGTGGCGAGGAGAATGAGAAGAATGTTTGGTGTCACCAGGTCCAAGGAGCAACTCAGGAAGCGTTGGTCCGACTTGAAATTGAGGGAGCCACATCACATGAAGAGGATCCTAAAAATTCTGCGGAAAAGTAAGTCCATATTATTTAAGGGGGGGGGAAATGTCTGCAAGAATGTGTTGACATGTAGTTTTTGACATCTGCCTCCTTGGCCTGCTTGTACTTTTGAACACGTGTAGATACTGTATTGTGTTTATGTAAAATAACAACCTTTACCAAATTTAGTGAAATAGTAACACGCGTAATATGACATTGTTTCGCAGAAATGCGAGGATAGTGCAGGAACAACACACCTGGACATGGCTGACTGGCCCCAAACTTTGTTTGCAAACATTGTTGAAAAGCTAAATCCCAGAAATTAAATTGAGTGAATGTGACAGCCAAACAAGATTCATTCTCAACAGTGCGAATAAAGCATATGTTTTAACATCTGGAAATGCAAAGCACCTGTGTCTCAACAATCAAAGGAGATTTTTTTGGAGGGTCTACGAGAATTAATGTTTTGGGGGGACATCCATGTGTGTCACTTCTTAGCAAAAAAGGGGCAGGATCAGAGCTTGGCCTAGAACTCCGCCAAAAATGTAGGATTGCTGAAAGAAGAAACGAACAAAAAAGATTAAAAATGTCTCGTCTATGCAATGTGTGCGATTTCTGCTATACAATACCTGTGTGCTGATGAGTATACCTTTTTTTTTCTTATTTCTTATAGGGGAAAGTAGACGCCCGCAATTGGAGGAGGCAGAGAGGGCCAGACACCCCCAAAATCAAACACCTCCGCATGTGGAGGAGGAGGAGGATGTGGAAGGAAGAGAGGAGGATGTGGAAGGAAGAGAGGAGGATGTGGAAGGAAGAGAGGAGGATGTGGAAGGAAGAGAGGAGGATATGGAAGGAAGAGAGGAGGAAGTAAGAGAGGAGGAAGACTTAAATTTGGAGTTAGAATTCAGGGAAGATGAGGCGGAACTGGACGAAGCAGAATTGAGTGATTTTGAAGGGGTATTGATGGATAAAGAAGGAGTTCTGGAAGAAGATGGAGGAGTCGTGGAAGATGAGGGGGAGGTGGTGGAAGAAGGAGGAGTCGTGGAGGATGAGGCTGAGGTGGTGGAAGAAGGAGGAGTCATAGAAGATGGCGAAATTGAGGATGTTGAAATTATCAGGCCATCAGGTCAGTGTCACCCCAACATTAATAGGGCCAAAGATATGCAGATAGGCCGGAAACTCTGTACATATTTTGAATGCCAATTTGTTTGTTTTTAGGGGATGAAGATGGTGTAGCACATTTTTCACGTGCAAGTGCTTCAATAATAGTACAGCAGGTAATGGAGTGCAGCACGGAAATGGACAACATGCGGGAAAGGATGGTCGTCATGGAGCAGAATGTTCGAAATGTCATTTCGGAGTGCAGCACGGAAATGGACAACATGCGCCAAAGGATGATAGTCATCGAACAGAATTTCAAAAATATCATTGACATGATGGGCCGTGTCAAAGACTGAAGCCCATCCCCCGCCCCCCAAACCATTTTTAATTTTTGTACTTTACAATACGCCAAAATTTCAAGATGCACACACAGTGTGCCAATATGTGCTATCTGCCATCACAGAATATCTATTGTCTGTGCTTTGTGGGTACAAACCCCTCCTCGATCCTCAAGTACTTGAGAGGAAGAAGGGATTGCTCCCACAAAACACAGACATTGATCACCCATGATGTCAGATAGCACATGTGGCCATTTGTCTGTTTAACCAATGACATTTGGCGAATTCACACTGAATGTGTGCATCTTGAAATTTTGGCGTGTTCCAGTGTGAAAGCACACCATCCATGACTGACTGCTGTTTTGATAAGATAATTATTTTTGGTGGTGATCTTGTTTTGGTTGTAAATGTTTACAGTTTCAGATCCCAAAACGAACAATAAATATCCCAAAAAAAAAAAGGGAAATAAATGTCAGAAATGAAAATAATTATTTAGCTTAAAAAATTGAAATAAGGACCACAAAAAAATATATGTAAATAGCTCTATTTTTTGAAAAAAAATATCTCACATTTTTGTTGGGTTAAATAAAAAAAAATAAAAAAAAAAAATTAGATAAATCCTAACCAAAAATTATTTTTGGAGAAAAACACAACCCAAACATTTAAAAAGGTTAAAACATTTTTGGAAAATAACCAAAAAATATTCTAATCAAAAACATTTTGGGAATAGTTTTAGAAAAACACCCCAAAAATATGAGCAAAATAATACATCTTGGTTACTGAAAACCAACCAAAATAAAACCTTGATTTTGATGCAAAAAAAAACAATTTTGGACGTTTTGAAGTGTATATATATATATATATATATATATATATATATATAGAGAGAGACAAGCCAGCAAATTCTTAGGTAGATTTTCCAAAAAATATTTATAACATTGTGTTTCTATCAGTATTCTTGCTAATCACTGTAAAAAAAAAAAAAAAAAATAATAAAAATATTTTACACAAAAATTTACACCACAAAATTCCTAAAAAATGTTGGAATCCAAAAATGCATCCTTTTTTTTGGAGTAAGGAATAAAATAAACAAAAAATTGGTGAAATCAAAAGCTGAAAAATTAGTGGCTTCTTATTTCTCGACTCAATAACCAGTTTGTAGATGAGTGAATAATGTGCAAGTGTGGATATTTAATAAATCTGAGTAACTAAAATTGGCACTAGAAGTGCAGAAGTTAGTTTGAGAACCAGGAAGACAGAAAAAAAGAGAAAAAGCAGTAATGACAAACAACTGTATAAAGTCCAATGGTCTAATTATTTATTAGTTCCGAGAATATTCCTTTCTTTTGGGGGCCGAATTAGAAAGAAATATGATCTGGCATAGCAATGGCCCCCCCACCCATGAAGTACTCAACATATTTGTCGAGTACCTCACGAGCAGATTGGGGGGCCAAGCCAGCGCGACCAGTGTCCAGCCCAGGAATGTTATCTGAGGGTAGTCCTGCCTCAGAGCCCATGGGGGGTAGGTACGACTGGGAGTGCCTGCGTAGAAAATTGTGCAAAATGCAGCAGGCAAATACAATGGTGTTCAATTTATATTCCGCCAAGTGTATCGATGTCAGGAACAGGCGGAACCGGTTGGTGAGGATCCCAAAGGCATTCTCGACTACCCTCCGAGCCCTGGACAACCGATAATTGAACACCTTCCTCTCTAAGGTGAGGGTCCTCTGGGGAAAAGGCCGCATTAGGTGAGGTCCAAGCCCGAAAGCTTCGTCCGCTAGGAACACAAACGGAAGTCCTTCCACATTATCTTCATCTGGTGGCAATGCCAGACCACCAGTTTGGAGACGATCATAGAATTCAGTCCATGAGAACACTCCCCCATCTGACATCCGGCCGTTCTTCCCCACGTCCACATATAGAAACTCATACTGTGCCGACACCACCGCCATCAACACAATACTATGATAACCCTTGTAGTTATAATAGAAGGACCCCGAGTGGGGTGGGGGCACAATGCGGACGTGTTTCCCATCTATTGCTCCACCGCAGTTAGGAAAATCCCACCGCTGGGCAAATTGGGAAGCCACAGACTGCCATTCCTGTGGTGTGGAGGGTAGCTGTGGGGACAAACAAAAAAAGAGATTTAGTACTTTGGCACATAAACATTGCAAACATAATCCTACAAGCATCCTTGTGCAACTTCACAGTTTTCAAATAGCATTTTCAAATTGTGAAGGGAGAATTTCGGGGCACAAATATATAGGCCCACTTAATTAATAAGAGACTCCACAGCCCTCTGATGGGGACCAAAACACTTTTAAGGGGGGTGGGGGGGTGTTTAAACTGTTTAAAAATCAAAAATAATAAATTAAAAGAGGCAAGGTGGGGGTTGGCCCTAAGATAGCATGTGTAACATCTCTGATGTTCCTTTTCAGCTTCCTCTCTGCAGAACGAGTACAGCTGTGCCTTGTTCAGACAGCTGAGCTCCGTTCTGCAAGACGTCCGCGTCACTTCCGGTGCGCGGACGTCTGCGTTCCACGCTGGGACGCGGAAGTGCGCCCCAGCGTCCTTCCGCATTTTCCCCGCGAATTCGGGGCTATTTAAATGTCCCAGAGATGACGGTAGGGTGTTCCGTTATTGTGTCGGATGCCTGCCGTCACCTGGGAACACCCTGTCTGGTCCTACAACCCCCGGAGCTCCAGACCCCTCACCCTACTTGAATCCTGCCCATAGTCTACCTCTCTCCTGGCTTCCAACAAGACTCACTTCTGCAGCCATTGCACCCTGTCTGTTTCACACAGATTCTTTCCAGCATCCAGGAACCTGAGATTTCTCTACTCTCCATGTGCAGCCCTCATTCTGTGTACTACAGGACTCAGCAGAACCGCAAGTATCATACCACTTTAATATCATAACCAGTCTACATTATTTGCTTGGATTTGACAGTGCAATTATGGTTTCCACTATGTGCTCAGATAATTAAGAAGGACTATGCTTATCTCTGTATTAAGACTATCAATGTGAAGTAACATTATAGTTGGACTATATTATGAACTATCGCCCAAACATAACTATCAGCAGGATACTGTCTATGTTAATTATAGTGGATAGCTCCATATTACCTGAAACACTATCACAGGGTTTTTCCTTCCCTAGTTTAGCTTATGAGTCAATAAGCTAGCTTTATGTTGGTTTCGGATTGAGGACGTGATGATTTAACCCCGAACTTTCTGATTAAATAGAGAGTGTGCTGGTGGTTAGAACTGAGTAGCCTCTGCAGCTGTGATCCAACACTATTAATTTAGTACTCAAAAGCAGTGTCATTACATAATAACGGAACCCAATAAGAAATTGTAAATGGATCCAGCAGAGCTTGCAAACCACCTTGTTGGACTTTCACAAAGAGTGGATAACCTCACTGCTACTATGAATGAACTTAGTGTAGAAAATGATGCTTTACGCAACCAAAATTTTGTTCAAGCTAGGGACAGACCTGAACCTAAGGTTTGCCCCCCAGAACCCTTTTCAGGAGACCGAAAGATTTTTCGTCAGTTCATCAGTTCTTGCCGCCTCATGTTTGAACTGCGCCCCCGCACCTATTATTCAGACAGGGTTCGAATTCTCACCCTTATTTCTTATTTAAAAGGAGAACCTAGAGTCTGGGCTGATGCTTATGTGCAAGAACATGGTGATTTACTTGGTGCATTTGATACTTTTTTGGATGAGATGTCACTTTTATACGAAGATCCTAATAAGCAGCTTACTGCTGAAAATACTATTAGAAGCCTTAAACAAGGGAAAAGACCAGTAGAGGATTTCATATCAGAATTTAAATGTTGGAGCCGGGAGACCCAGTGGACTGATATTGCCTTGAGAAACCAATTCAGACTTGGTTTATCTGAACCAATGAAAGATGAGATTGCACGTGTAGAACTTCCTCCCACTTTAGAAGATCTTATGCATCTTTCACTCACCATAGATCGTCGCCTCAGAGAAAGGAAGGCCGAACGTGTCAACACTTATCTTCCTCCACAAATCAGAAGGTCTAAGTCACCACCAAAAGATGTCCCCATGGAACTTGGTGCTGTCAAAGGCCCTCTGTCACAGGCTGAGAAACAACGCCGCAGAGCTCATAACCTTTGCCTTTATTGTTCAGCTCCTGATCACATAGTTTCTACCTGTCCACTCCTTAAGAGGAATTATGAAGGTAACATATCTAACATATGTAAGACCATTCCACCTGGTACTACCACTAATCGTTTCATTTATGTCACTCTTACCTTACAGTGGGACCAAGATAGAATTACCATCGACGCAATGGTCGACACCGGTGCCTGTGGCAACTTTATTGATTTGCAAATTGTGAATACAAATAAAATTCCGTGTGTGGTTAAACATAATCCTCTCTCTGTCACTTTTATTGACGGTTCTAGTTCTGCTTCTGGTCCAATCTCCTCTCAAACCTCACCCCTTCTGGTCACTTGTGGAAATAACCATACAGAGACTCTTGTCTTTGACGTCATTCCATCTCCAATATTCCCAATAGTTCTCGGACTACCCTGGTTATTACTGCATCAACCAACCTTCCTTTGGTCAAACCACTCACTCAATTTAAATTCCACTTTTTGTCAAAGTACTTGTTACCCCATATGTACGATCCTCTCCACAGAAGTTTACTGTAGTGATCTACCTACTTACATACAAGATTTCTTAGATGTTTTCAGTAAAACTAACGCCGACCTCCTTCCCCCTCATCGTATATATGATTGCCCTATTGAATTAATTCCTGACAGTCCAATCCCAACTGCGCGTATCTATCCACTGTCACAACCGGAACTGGTACATCTCAAAGTCTACCTAGATGAAAATTTAAAGAAGGGCTTTATTAGACCTTCCACTTCTCCAGCAAGTGCTGCCATGTTCTTTGTCAAAAATAAGGATGGCTCCCTTCGCCCTATTATTGATTACAGAGCTCTTAACCGTATCACCGTAAAAAAACGCTACCCTTTGCCTCTCATTCCAGAACTCATTGAACGTCTTCAAACCTCAAAGGTCTTCACAAAATTAGACCTCAGGGGAGCTTACAACCTAATCAGGATTCGACCAGGAGATGAGTGGAAAACCGCTTTTAAAACTCGCTATGGACTCTATGAATACACTGTAATGCCTTTCGGTTTATGCAACGCACCCGCGACATTCCAGTGGTTCATAAATGACATCTTCCGAGATCTGCTTGACATCTGTGTGGTAATATACCTGGATGACATACTGATTTACTCTGATACTATTGAGGAACACACTAAACATGTTCGTTGGGTTCTGGCCAGGCTCAGAACACATTCTCTATATGCCAAGCTTGAGAAATGTGTTTTCAGCCAGTCTAGCATTTCATTCCTAGGGTATCAAATTACACCTGATGGTGTCCAGATGGATCGTTCTAAGGTGGATTGTATTATTTCCTGGCCAATTCCCCACTCAAGGAAAGCTCTTCAACGCTTCCTTGGTTTCTCCAACTATTATCGTAAATTTATCAAAAATTTCTCAGCTATTGTCAAACCATTGAGTGCCCTCACCAGTACGAAGATACCTTTCTCCTGGTCAGACGAAGCCCAGAGATCCTTTGACGCCCTTAAACTTTGTTACACTACAGCACCCATTCTACAATTGCCCAACCTTCAATATCATTTCACTGTAGAAGTAGATGCATCCCATTATGCTTTAGGTGCTATACTTTCACAACGCCCATCTCTCTCTGAACCACTACATCCTGTTGCTTTTTACTCCAGGACACTATCCCCAGCGGAAAAGAATTATCCTATTGGAGAAAAAGAACTTCTTGCAATCAAAGATGCTCTAGAAAATTGGAGGCATTTACTGGAGGGTTCCACACACCCAATTACCATCCTCACGGATCACCGAAACTTACAACATCTAAAAGCATGTAAAACACTCTCAGCCCGCCAGGTCAGGTGGAGTCTATTCTTTGATAGGTTTGATTTTTACATATCCTATAGGCCTGGTTCACAAAACATCAAGGCGGACTCCCTGTCACGAATGCATGAGGACCAAGACAATGAGATTCCTCCTCTTTCTATTATCCCATCAAATCGTTGCATCGGTGTGTCCACCTCCTTCAGGCAGTTAATCTCTCAGTCACTCTCCAAAGATCACTCCTGCTTACCAAAGGATCTTACTAGGCTATCAGATGGTGTTTACACTTATAACAACAAGATTTATGTTCCCCCCAATTTACAACTCGTACTACTTCGACATCTTCATGACTCACCTTTAGCTGGCCACCCTGGGATCAACAAAACTACTCATCTCGTTAAAAGAGATTATTGGTGGCCCAATCTATCTAAAACCATTCATGAATATGTTAGTTCATGTGAAATTTGTGCACACAACAAACATTCTAGGAAGCCCCCTTTTGGGTTACTCGCCTCCATTCCAGTACCTCACAGACCTTGGGAAGTTGTGTCCATGGACTTTATAGTAGACCTTCCCAGGTCTAACGGTGCTAATACCATCATGGTCACAGTAGACCTTTTAACAAAGATGGCACACTTCATCCCCCTGAAGAAGTTACCAACTTCCTTTGAGACAGCAAAAACTTTTATTACCAATATTCTCAAATTACATGGACTACCTTCTCAAATCATTTCGGATCGCGGAAGCCAATTTGTTTCTAGATTTTGGAAAACCCTGTGTAATGCCTTACAAATCGACCACCGCATGTCCACTGCATATCACCCTCAGACAAATGGACAGACAGAACGTATCAACCAAATTCTCGAACAATACCTAAGATGTTATTGTACATATCTTCAAGATGATTGGTATCATCTACTTCCCCTTGCTGAATTTTCTTACAATAATTCTACTAGTTCTTCGTCTAGATTCACACCATTCTTTGCAAATTATGGTTTTCACCCCAACAGTTTACAAACCACTTACCCCCCAAATACTGTTCCAGCAGTTGATCATTATCTCTCTACTCTAAAGAATACATTGGCCATTCTACGTTCCAACTTAGATAATGCTCAACAAAGACAAAAGCAATATTATGATGCTCATAGGTCGGTACCTCCTGTATATAAAGTAGGGGATTTGGTTTGGCTCTCCACCCGAAATCTTCACCTTAAGATTCCATCAAAAAAATTAGGCACCCAATTCACTGGACCATTCAAAATAACACAATTAATCAATCCGAATGCCGTTAAGTTACTTTTACCCTCAGATT
Source organism: Rana temporaria (assembly GCF_905171775.1). NCBI lineage: Eukaryota > Metazoa > Chordata > Amphibia > Anura > Ranidae > Rana > Rana temporaria. The sequence goes on along the minus strand of NC_053489.1, from coordinate 625,325,694 downwards.
GGAAGATACATTCTTCATTTCATGTTTCTCTCATTAAACCTTTTATTTCTAACCCATTTCCTAACAGGGAGCCATGCCCTCCTCCTCCTGTCGAAGTACGAGGTGAAACCGAATATGAAGTCGAAAAGATCCTAGACTCCAGGAAACGTGGTTCTACTCTTCAGTACCTGATACGTTGGAAAGGTTATGACCAATTTGATGACTCTTGGGAAAATTCTACAGATATACACGCCCCTCGCCTGGTCAGACAATTCCATCAAAGGTATCCTAACCGGCCCTCCCTTTCTGGGAGTACTGGTGGTGCCCCCTTGAGGAGGGGAGTATGTAACATCTCTGATGTTCCTTTTCAGCTTCCTCTCTGCAGAACGAGTACAGCTGTGCCTTGTTCAGACAGCTGAGCTCCGTTCTGCAAGACGTCCGCGTCACTTCCGGTGCGCGGACGTCTGCGTTCCACGCTGGGACGCGGAAGTGCGCCCCAGCGTCCTTCCGCATTTTCCCCGCGAATTCGGGGCTATTTAAATGTCCCAGAGATGACGGTAGGGTGTTCCGTTATTGTGTCGGATGCCTGCCGTCACCTGGGAACACCCTGTCTGGTCCTACAACCCCCGGAGCTCCAGACCCCTCACCCTACTTGAATCCTGCCCATAGTCTACCTCTCTCCTGGCTTCCAACAAGACTCACTTCTGCAGCCATTGCACCCTGTCTGTTTCACACAGATTCTTTCCAGCATCCAGGAACCTGAGATTTCTCTACTCTCCATGTGCAGCCCTCATTCTGTGTACTACAGGACTCAGCAGAACCGCAAGTATCATACCACTTTAATATCATAACCAGTCTACATTATTTGCTTGGATTTGACAGTGCAATTATGGTTTCCACTATGTGCTCAGATAATTAAGAAGGACTATGCTTATCTCTGTATTAAGACTATCAATGTGAAGTAACATTATAGTTGGACTATATTATGAACTATCGCCCAAACATAACTATCAGCAGGATACTGTCTATGTTAATTATAGTGGATAGCTCCATATTACCTGAAACACTATCACAGGGTTTTTCCTTCCCTAGTTTAGCTTATGAGTCAATAAGCTAGCTTTATGTTGGTTTCGGATTGAGGACGTGATGATTTAACCCCGAACTTTCTGATTAAATAGAGAGTGTGCTGGTGGTTAGAACTGAGTAGCCTCTGCAGCTGTGATCCAACACTATTAATTTAGTACTCAAAAGCAGTGTCATTACAGCATGCTGGACAGGTTAATATTGGGTAAGGTCCAAATATGCAGGTAGGCCAAAAAACTAATTACATGGAAAGCTGATATCAACATGCATAGGGAGAAAAGGGAACGTTAGTTAAAAACACAGCATATCTGGGAAATAAACTAAAAAGTTAGTTGCCCACATTATTACAGCCAGATTGTGAGGTTAAAATGAGCAAACTTACCTTAATATACTCCTCCTGCAGAACTTTAATGATGGCAGCACACGTGTCCGGTATGATGACCCCAAGCGCCTGCGGAGAGATGCCTGTCGAGAACTTGAGGTCCTGCAGGCTCCTCCCAGTCGCCAGGTACCGCAACGTGGCAATAAGCCTCTGCTCGGCCGTGATGGCTTGGCGCATCACAGTGTCCTGCCTCGTGATATAGGGGGACAGAAGATCCAGCAGACTGTTGAATACGGGGTCCGTCATGCGGAGAAAATTCCTATAGTCATTAGGATTATTCTCCTGGATTTCCCTAAGCAGAGGCATATGTGAGAACTGGTCACGCTGGTGCAACCAATTCTTGGTCCAGAAACGCCTCCGCCCCCTGTTTCTGGCCAAAGTACTGGAATAATGAACATATCCAGCAGCCATCCCATAAACAGCACCAACTCGCGAAAATTGACGCTGCTGCTCCATCATGGCTTCAAACCGGCCGGCTGGTCAGTCAAGAACACACTCCAACAGAAAGCACAATCAAATCCAGCGGTACCTGCAAAGAACGCACGACACACAGATACGATCGCACAGTACGAAGCTGCAAAGCAGAACGAACTGCACGCCTGTACCCGAATTCCAAATACGTACCCACAAGCACACACACTGAACCAGAAAATACTACCTGCTAAAGCACGGAGACCGAGAAGCGCGAATCAGCTCTAACCAAACCTTCACTAACACAAGCAAAGCCGTAACTAGCAAAAGCGGAACAGAGGGCGTCGCCATTGACTTTGGCCTTTCCCTTTATAGTGACGTCAAACGTGGTTTACGTGCACGCGTTCTGGTCCGCCGGGAAATATGGTCCGCTGGTGTGTACAAGCCAGCGGGCCAAAAGACAAAACAGCCTTGTACGCCGGAAACAGCCCGTCGGACACTTTCCAGCGAACATGTTTGGTCGTGAGTACCCGGCCTCAGACGTCTAAATCAGTCACCCAAATACCTAATTGTAGCTGGAGCACTTCCCAAGTTCCTTACTTCAGCGGACCGAACATCACAATGAGTGATGGTAACCTCCTCTTATACCCCTCTCCAGTTCGTTTGGACCCAAACCATTGGCGCTAAAATGAGCTGAGGACACACATGATGCTGAATGTCGGATCCCGCCACACCGTAAATGACGCTTTGCATCATCCGTGTGCACCGGGAACCCTAAGGCGCTGGAAGATAAATGAAAGATCACTAGGATCATTACATTCACTTCCTGTCATCAGTATGGAAATCTACGGTGGCCCAGTGATGCCAAAAAGCAACAAATTAGTGCGGAGATGAAAGTAAACAAGCAAAATATGCCCAAACAACTTGGAAACCAAGTTAAAAACAAAAAATATAATTTGAACAGCTGAGGTGTCGCTCTCCAATAAGAAAAATGCCTTGGGTGTCCAAATGATACATCTAATCCCCTATCATTCCATAGATACTGCTATATCAAACATATATTGTAAGATATAATTCCCCTCGGGTTGACCAATAGTCATAAACTGGGGAATATCTATTCATAAAAATCGTTAAAAATTATCATTTGATGAACACAGTTGTACTAACCATTCAAATCAGGCATCAGTTATATCAGAAATCGTTCAGTCCATGTACACTTGACCTAAATGCACATAATTAATTGAAAAAGTAAATTGAAATTTACAATGAGAAAAATAAATTCCCTATTTATAATGGCTATATCCCTATAGAAATGTCTTGAAGCTCAGAGAATTATTAAAGGAGTTGTAAAGGACTTTTTTTTTTTTTTTGCTGAAATGACTGTTTACAGGGTATGGAGACATAATAGTTAACTGATTCCTTTTAAAATTGATTAAACATAGATAAAAATCATATACTGTACCTCTAGTTTCGTTTTTGCATCTAGTTTCGTTTTTGCATCTAGTTTCGTTTTTGCATGTTATCCTGCCTCTGTGCTAGACAGAGACATAGAGCAGTGATGGTTTGGAAAATGAAACTAGAATCTCCCAGTACTGTGGTCATCAGGAAACAGACAACCAGGAAGTGTCCAGAACAGAGAAGGATTACAGCAACATCAGAGCAAAAACGAACAATGAGGACATGAAACCAGGACTGCAGTAAGGTAAAGGAAGCTATTTAGCTAAAAAAAAAAATTCCTTTAGTGACCCTTTAAGGCTTGGATGGATGGTAGCAGATAAGGTAAGTATCCATTTGGATTCTCGTTGGAGAAGTACTCTATCAATATCTCCACTCCTATCTAAATCTGGTACATGTTCAAGTGCAAAAGAAGCATCAAAGTTATGAAACAGCACCATGTGCCTACTGATTGGCGTTTCCATCTTCTTTTTATTCAAAAGGGTGACATGATCTCTTAGGCCGCGTACACACGATCGGTCCATCCGATGAAAACGGTCTGATGGACCGCTTTCATTGGTTAACCAATGAAACTGACTGATGGTCAGTCGTGCCTACACACCATCGGTTAAAAAACGATCGTGTCAGAACGTGGTGACGTAAAACACGACGTGCTGAAAAAATCGAAGTTCAATGCTTCCAAGCATGCGTCGACTTGATTCTGAGCATGCGTGGATTTTTAAAACAAGATTGCTTTTTTTTAACCTATGGATAAATAACCGATGGGGCCCACACACACACGATTGGTTTGGACCGATGAAAACGGTCCATCAGACTGTTCTCATCGGTTTAACCGAACGTGTGTACACGGCCTTATTCTGTGAAAGAAGGGTCTTTTGGTTTTACCCACATAAAATGCATTACATTCACATTTCATGTAGTAAACTACATCAACAGTTTTACATGTGGCAAAAATTGTGTTTATATATTTGGCCATTGGTGAGAGTCACCTCTGCAGTGTTCGTGAGAAGACCACAGAAGTCACATTGTCCACAAGAATAAGTGCCTTCACATATTGTTTTTGTGCTAGGATTTAAGTGACTATGCATCAATTTGTCTTTTAAGGACCTCAATTTGCGATAGGTAATTTGAGGGTTTTCACCCACATATCTAGACAAAACCTCATCTGTAGCAAGTAAATGCCAGTATTTCTGAACTTTTCTACACATCTTTTTATGTTCCCCTGCAAATCTTCCCAATTTTGTTCACTTTTAACAGTTTTTCCTGAATGGATTAGATTCCTTCTGTCTTTCTGTTTAGCTCTCTTATAGGCTTTTTTAAGACAAGTCTTACTAAAGCCTCTATTTAAAAGACGGATCTGAAGTGCTTTTGCCTCTTGTTCATAATCCTCATCCCTGCTGCAATTTCTCCTCAGTCGTAGGTATTGACTGTAGGGTATGCTTTAAATGAAGGAATCCGGATGCGAGCTGGTGGCATGCAGGATTTTGTTTCCTGCTAATGGTTTTAGATAAAGAGATGAACCAATAGTGCTATCTGGATTAGTATATATTGTGATATCCAAAAAGTCAATAGACCTTTGGTCACAAGACAAAGTGAATTTTTAATTGTAGAAATTATTTTCCAATTTTTTAAGAAACACCATTAGTTCATTTTTGATTCCTGTCCAGACGATAAATATATCGTCTATGAACCGTCTCCAAATCAACACTTTTTCAAAGCAACCCGTAAAATCATCTGAGGAAAATATCTCTCGCTCCCACCCCCCAGGTACAGGTTGGCATATGATGGGGCACATTTAGTTCCCATCCAAACCCCCTGCACCTCGAGGTAGTGGGAGCGGTGCAAAAATGTTATTAGCAAGGATGAAGAGCAAAAGTTCTGTTACAAAGTTTTTGTAAGCCTTTGATTGGGGCCCTCGTTCAGATAGGAAACCGTCGACAACTTAAACCCCCAACTTGTGGGGGATCAAGTTGCAGAGTGCCTCCACATATATAGTGACCAACCAGGCCCCCTCTGGAATGGACAATCCATTCAGAGAACGTAAGAGGTCTGCAGTGTCTTGAATGTAAGAACTTAACGATTTTACATGCAGCCGTAGGTAGCCGCTAGCTGGTTCAGTTAAACAGCCATTGCCGGACACAAATAGGATGACCCAGGGGAAATTGGGCATTCTTGTGTATCTTTGGCAAGGCATATAAGGTTGGCAACATTGGTGTTTTGACAGATAGAAATTCACAAGTTTTCTTATCAATTAGGTTATCAAAGAAGGCTCGAGTAATCAAAATATGATACTTGGTTTGGGCATATTTGACTTGGGCTAATAGAATAGGTCAATACCAATGCCGGTTAGTTAATAAGTCCATAACCATGGCTTTGTAGTTGTCGATAGTCGTAACAACTATATTGCCTCCTTTATCAGAAGGTTTAATGATCAACTGATCATTGTTTTTTAAGGAAATTAAAGCTTGGCATTGGACAAAATTAAGGTTAGAATCTGCATTAGATTGTTTCCATTTAGTACTCTGAATTTCTTTGGTTACTTGCTGGGTAAATGCCTAGACACTAGGGTTTCCCTGAAGCATGGGAAAACAACGTGATTTGGGTTTGTAAACAGAAGGCAGAGGAAAGCTCCTCTCAAATTGGGAATCTGAGGATGGTAATGGGTCACAAGAGTGGTCCTCGAGGGGGTCATCTAAGGAAATACTTTCTTCCCAAAGTTCCTTTAGGTAATCTATGGCTCAAATTTCATTAATAGTTTTATTTTTCCAGATGTCTTAAGAAGAATTAGTCCTACCAGGACTTAATTGCTGCTTATCAAAAAATAACTTGAAACATTAATTTATGGGCAAATAAATTTATATATTTTATGACTTCAAAAGAATCGACCTCCTGCTCAGGGCAGAATGACAGACCAAGACTAAGGACCTTGATCTCATCTTCAGACAGAGAGCAGAAAGATAAATTAATTACTTGGAAGTTATCTTGCTTCCAATAGACAATGAACTGAAGTTGACCTCTTTTAAAAAAAATCTCCTTACACAAGATGGCTTTGGGGTTTGCTCATAGCATATATATATGATAAACATATAATATACAGTCTTTTTAAATTCTTTTAATCCCAATAGTCCTGACAGCATTTTTTTTTTTTACTAGTAATGGCAGTGATTAGCAATTTTTATCGGACTGCAACATTGCGGCAGACACTTTTGACACTTTTGTGGGACCATTTACATTTATACAACGATCAGAGCCAAAAATAGCCACTGATTACTCTATAACTGTCACTGGCAGGGAAGGGGTTAACACTAGGGGGTTAAGTGTGTGTTCCCTAGGTGTGTTTCTAACTGTGGGGGATGTGACTGACTAGAGGAAGAGCCAGATTGTTGGTCTTAATTAGTAGGAACAAACAATCTGTTTCTCCTCCCCTGTCAGAACAGGGATTTGTTCTGGCTCTCGTGCCCGAAATCACGAGTGGCCGGTGGCGATCACACCCACTGTCCACGTGCTTCGGGTCCCCCCGCTGCACAGCTTGCGCGAGCGCCTGCTATGGCTCTTAAAAAAGCTGCCTTATACAGTTGCAATAAAAAGTATGTGAACCCTTTTGGAATGATATGGATTTCTGCACAAATTGGTCATAAAATGTGATCTGATCTTCATCTAAGTCACAACAATAGACAATCACAGTCTGCTTAAACTAATAACACACAAAAAATTAAATGTTACCATGTTTTTATTAAACACACCATGTAAACATTCAGATTGCAAGTTGAAAAAGTATGTGAACTCTTGGATTTAATAACTGGTTGAACCTCTTTTGGCAGCAATGACTTCAACCAAATGTTTCCTGTAGTTGCAGATCAGACGTGCACAATGGTCAGGAGTAATTCTTGACCACTCCTCTTTACAGAACTGTTTCAGTTCAGCAATATTCTTGGGATGTCTGGTGTGAATTGCTTTCTTGGGGTCATGCCACAGCATCTCAATCGGGTTGAGGTCAGGACTCTGACTGGGCCACTCCAGAAGGTGTATTTTCTTCTGTTTAAGCCAGTGATTCTCAACCTTTCTAGTGCTGTGACCCCTTGATAACATTTCCAGAGTTGTGGGGACCCCTAACAGTAAAATTATTTTCATAGCGTGGGTTGTTAGCACCCAAGGCAAGACAAGTAATTTGCGCCCCTAACCCACGGACATTTAGCGATCCCCAAGTCTCTTCCACTCATACAGTAATAAAACCTATTATGGTACATTTTAGGATGTGCCACTCTTTCTCTTTGTTCTCCTTTCTTTCCCTTTTATACCTCACTATCCTAATTTCTTGTTTTTTTCCCCATCACTTTCTCTAGCTGTCTTTCTTGTTCTTTCTCTCCCTTTTTCTTTGTTCCTCCCTCTCTCTTTCTCTCCCTTTCATATATTCTCTATTTTTATTCCTTCTATTACTCTTTGGTGGTAGAGAATGGGATGAGTGGCAGTGCTGGGGGAGTTCTGATCAGCCAACTTAGGTGCTCAATGATCAAGGTCATCTGCTGATCTGAGAACTGTAGTGGGGACTTTTAATGGCAACTATAATCACAGGTAGTGTTACCCACTGTGTCTCTGGCTTCACTGTGTCTCCGACTTTGTGGTGTCTCGCTGCAGTGACACCTATGCCGAAATCTGGAGATAGGGTCTCCTTCAGCCCCTCCCACTTCACATTCCTCACCAGTCAGCTGACCGCTACTCTCTGTCCCCCCAGCCATGCCGTGAACTGAATGGGTGGCTGCAAAGAGGCTGAGTGGGCAGCCGTGGGATCCAGGAACAGCCCATCTGGGCGACCGAGAAAAGGCTGGGAGAGCGATGTGGGCTTCAGGAACAGCTCAGGATTCGGTGACCCCTGGCAAATCATCATTTGACCCCCGAGGGGGTCCCAACCCTTAGGTTGAGAACTACTGGTTTAAGCCATTCTATTGTTGATTTACTTCTATGCTTTGGGTCATTGTCCTGTTGCAATACTCATCTTCTGTTGAGCTTCAGCTGTTGGACAGATGGCCTTAAGTTCTCTTGCAAAATGTCTTGATAAATTTGGCAATTCATTTTTTCTTCAATGATAGCAATCCGTCCAGGCCCTGACGCAGCAAAGCAGCCCCAAACCATGATGCCCCCACCACCATACTTCACAGTTGGGATGAGGTTTTGATGTTGGTGTGCTGTGCCTCTTTTTCTTCACACATAGTGTTGTGTGTTTCTTCCAAACAACTCAACTTTGGTTTCATCTGTCCACAGAATATTTTGCCAGTACTGCTGTGGAACATCCAGGTGCTCTTGTGCAAACTGTAAACGTGCAGCAATGTTTTTTTGGACAGCAGTGGCTTCCTCTGTGGTATGTTCGGGTTATGCAATTAAAAGACTTGTATTGTAAGGAACAATAAAGTACAACCATAGTGTTTTGCTGCAAGGCATAGTATTAAGACACTAGTACAAATGAATACATGTATGTACATCAAGCAGACACTTTATATATAAAAATAAATAAAAAAAAGACTACAGCATACTGTATGCTTCTGCTAAAGTTTGAAAGCTGTAAGCATATACCTCTTTATCTTACGTTATATAAATCAACTAAAAGATATTAATAAAGAAGCTGAAATTACTGACTTAATCATGTGGAAAGAACCATAGCTGAACACTGTACACTGAATATTTTTCTATTGAATAGGACAAAAAGGCCAAAAATGTTACAACCTTCCTTCTCTTTTGCATTTTGCTTGTCTCCAAGGTTTTCTTCATAGAGTTTTAATCCCCTATGAGCAAACTGGGAGGCAGGTCTGGGTGGAACTATCTTGGTGTGTTTGTCTTGACCTATGAAGATATTTGAAAGATAATTGAAATGTGGTCATGCTTCTTTTTAATGGATTGTGTGAGTGAAGAACCTGGATGGGTCTTGCAGTGGCAGTTTCACCCGGAAAACAGTTAGTGCTGGATTGACCTGTGTAAGCAGTGCAGTAAATCTGGGTTTCATTTTTCTGAATTTTATTTATATAACATTTTGTAAATACTAGCAGTTTTTTTGCTTTGATATGTGTGATTGCCTAACATAGAATAAGAGCAGAGAGTCAAGCAATCTCACTGGGAACAGTAAATATATTGCAAATGTTATGTTCTGCAGCCTAAAATAATATTAACAGCTCTGCCTGATACATTATGCAGTGCAAAGATTAAGAAGCTAGTAATAACACTGTTTATTTCAGTTACTATCCCACATTGCAACACAGGGAATTGCAGTATGTCAAGCTAAAACTGGCGGTAGACATTAGAAATTGGTCATGTGGGAACGCAAGATGTGACTACCAGAGGATTTTTTACCAGGCAGGTCAATAAACACAGATGTATGTTTTTTTTTCAAATAAATGCTGCAGGTTGAATGAAAGTGTACCTAATCTGAAGCAGTTAAGCCTGTGTAGTGCCCCCCTTTTCCCCTGGAGTCAGGTGGAGTACCCCTGGAGACAGCGAGGGCTGACAATTCACCCGAGGGCTGTGTCAGGACCTTTGGCACTGCTGTTCCTCGGACGGAAAGCTGTGGTTCTAATGTCCACCAGCAGGTATCCCCCAGTAGCCAGCAGGTTCTAGTAATCTTTTGTGTCAGGAAAGGCATAGCTGTGCAGCAGGAATTGCGAGGCAGACACGCGCAATTCACGGCGTGTCGGCATGCACACGTGCGCCTGTCACCAACTTTGGCGCCAAAGAGGCTATTTAAAGTGAGTGCACCAAAGACTCTTTTCGGTATGTGATGTAGAACTGCAGCTTCTGTGTGTCTGACCTGTTATCTGTGCTGACTTCTGATCTTGATACGGCTTGTTTTTACTAACCCTGTCTGCTTGGCTTGTTTTTTTACTTCTCTTCTGCCTGCTGATCTGCCTAAATGTTACCGACCCGGCCTGCCTGACCCTGCATTTGCTCCTTCAGCCTGCAACGGCTCTGCTCTGCAAATCACATCCTGCTCCTGCTGTGATCTCAGCCTTCCACAGTTCTGGTCTGTCTAGCCTTTGCCAGTCTGCCTGCTGCATATCCAGCCATGGACAACCAGCCATACTGAATACTGGACTGATCCTATTCACTCCTATGTCATTGTGCTTCTGTTGCTGCTGCCTCAACCTCAGTGGCCCACAAGCCGGTGTGGTAATAGACACGTCAGGCTCACGAACTAGGTACGTGACATTTCAGCTGTTATTTTACAACTTGAGGTGACAGTATGGCTCATTTGTTTTTTACAACCCCTGACTGCCTGTCTGAAAGAGACATATTTCATGAGCCCTTCTACCTATTGTTCCTAGTGCCATCTGTTTGTTTTCTATATGTTTCTCAGGTTCAAAATCATATTGAGCAGAATTAAGTTCGGCCCTACACAACAGTCCCAGTTTCTCATGTGGCCCCTTGGGGGAAAACAAAATTCTGAAAAGGTGAACTAACCCTTTAAGCAGAGCTTCTTGTTATATAGCTATTGGTAGACTTTCTCAATCTCACATTAAGTAACAAGCTAAACACGTTCACAGACAATGGTAGAAATTCTACAAAACATTTAAATCCTTCTTTGGGTCCTTCATTATTTATGGCAAATAAAATGTAAAATAAAAATTGGGTTTAGACCCTTTAGCATGTCTGCTAATTTGTTTTAAATGACTGTAAATTGAAGTGACCACCTTATACAGAAATGATTATCTTCTAGTGCATGTGCGAGAAATGAACCCAGACTTGTGGTGTCAATATCAGATGTTGAAATTAGCAATGCCTAATAGAAATGGACTGAACAAAAAGAGGCTTCAATTATAAGTATTGATTTGATTCCAAAAACAAGCTTGATAATTATGAGCTCAATGGTTCATTTCATTATAGATTAGAGGTCTAAGAAAAACACACAGGTGACCAGGTGTAATGAATAGTTCAGCACTAATAACATACGGTTTCTTATTTATTTATTTTATTATTATTATTTATGTTATAAGGCTATCTGGTGTGCATTGATGTCAAATGTGAAAATGTAAAATAGAGGAAGCTGAGCTATAATTTTTTTTTTTTTTTGTTCTCTCACTGCATGGCCACTGTTGCTGGCCGCATGACGGACTTTATTATTATTGACTGTGATCTCCGGTATGTTTTCTTTACCATATTTGTTACTCTCATACTATTATAAATGCTGAAATGTTTTGAATACTCTCCCTGTCACATGTTATGACCTATATGCTGATCTCTTCTAGAACAATGTGATTCCTCTGTGAGAAGTTCCCCTGATGAAGGGATGGGCTGTGTCCCCAAATGAGTTGGACCCTCAGGTCACTATACAGAACTGACTACAGTCATACACATGTATTGTTTTTACCTGGCTTGGTGATGTTATACACTATTTTTTTTTATATAATAAAATGTACATATATTTTACAATATTGCCTCAATTGGTTGTTCCCAATTAATGAGCCCTGCTGCCATGTAATAAGCGCTTTTCTCATTTAATGTACCCTGCTGCCCCCCTTGTAATGTGCCTGCTGCCCCCAAAGTAATGTGCTTACTGCTGCCCTAGGTAATGTGCCCTATTTCCCAACGTATTGTGCCCTGCTGCCCCCATGTAGTGTGCTACCATCCCCGTGTACTGTGCCCTCCTGACCCCCTGTGCTTTGGCCTGTTCACTCCCTGTACACGGTTTATCTTAAGTTCAACCCAGAATTGAGCATCTGTGCAGAAAAAAAAGCACATTAAATAGGTATGTTTTAATATTGATTCTATTGTTTAATGCTATTTAAAAAAATAAAATTGTTGTTATATCAACCGCTTACGGAGCATACCAATGCTCCATAAGTTGTAGATGCTAACATTATTTCAGGGGTTATTATAACTATTAGAGATGGGCAAACTGTTCAGGCCAAACATCGGCTTGGCCCCAAACAGCGCTCAGTAAATAGCTGCTGTTTGTAATGAGTCATCAGCTGTCAAATAGCTTCCCCGCTGACAGCTGAATAAAAAAAAAACAACATTCCGGGCAATAGAAAAGTGTGAAAAAAAATGGGTTTTAATTATCTGCCCTCTTGTTCTGGGACAACGTCATATGACGTCATCAGTGCCCACCAGTGCTGCATGTTCGTGCCTTCTCATCAGTGCCCGTTTATCAGTGCCCTTCAGTGCCATCTCATCAGTACCTGTTCCTCTTGACTTACACTCCAACAGTGCCGCTGCAACCTCCGGTGGAGAAAATAGACTGCATCTGCATTCATGTGCACAGCCAGCACATCTAAGTAATGTAAGCTGTGATACTTCATATAAAATTGTTGGCTTTGGGTTTAATACCGCTTTAACATTAATCATTTACTATCACTAACTTCAGTTGAAGTGAATTGGCTCTACAGCTTACATAAATTTATATTTGCAAATGTGTGCAAATAAAGCCCCTGTTTTTAACACAAACTGTTAGGTCAATTAGGTTGGTTGCAGGCTGGCTGGTAAGTTGAGCTAGGAATTTTCTTTGGTTTTGTTTTACATAGCCTATTTAAGGTCCTGGCTTGGCGTACTTTATGCAAGTTGGCAGTGTAGGAAAAGGTACCCCACCTGTTAGAGACTAGCGGTAGGGAAAGATCCCTGATAGGGAGGAAAAATGTAGGGTCATAACTCCGTTGGACCTCATCCCGCTTGGGCATGAGGCTGCGAGGCCGCATTCTGCTCTCTTAACAGATGCTGTCAACCTAGCTGATATCTGTTCTCTCCACATTGCTAGAAACCATGAATACACTTGATTGGGCATGTGTCCCTCTGGGTTGTTGTGAACTGTCACTGCATTACTTTAATATAAGTTTTCCATTGCACCTATATAAAGGATGGTGCAGCACTATTTACATAAATAAATCAATTTTGTGAACAGAGTCTATATGTAAACCAACTGAATGATTGCTGGAGGTGGTTCAATGAAAATATACAGGAATATAAAGAGTGATGTAGCACTATCTACATGAATGTATCAATTTCATGAACAAGGTTCCATTGCACCTGACTGTGTAAATTATTGCCGCCACACTATGCTGCACCCCACCTACAGTTTGAAAAATTCTGCGAAACACCATGGGAGTGACTGCTAAATTATTTTTTTTTTTATACTAAATGACATATCATTTCAAAGGCATTTAATGATATACTAGCTCTATTATAGGGATCTCAAACTGGCGGCCCTCCAGCTGTTTGCGAAACTACAAGTCCCATGAGGCATTGCAAGGCACAAGCATGACCCCCTCAGGCAGAGGCATGATGGGACTTGTTGTTCTGCTGGAGGGCCGTCAGTTTGAGACTCCTGCTCTATTACAAAGCTAACACTTCAGGGTAAAGAAGCAGATCCTTATTTTCAAAAAACACAGTTACATCATGCCTAAAATAAAGATCCTTATCCTTGTGTGAAAGCTTTGTGAATTAAACTTAATATGCTTAGAAAGGATTTCTGCAGGAAGAATTGCAGAATGAGCACATACACACTTGCAGCTGTTAGATAAATAGTTGCTAAACCTGAGAAGTACTTTTCAATTTGTAGCAGTGTAATTTATGTGAAGTGTCATATAACAAACAAACCCCAATAAGACCTTTATAGTTATTGAATTTGTTACGTATATTTCCCCATATCACATCCATAGTCTTCACTGATATTACACCTGGTTTGAAACAAGATTTTACAGACACTCCCAAACCTTCTCTTCCTTTTTTGTTTCTTCTATAATTTCTAAATAACACCATAAATTTCCAATTTCATTATCCAGTCATGACTTTAATTTAACTTGACCTCCATTACTCATACCAAAACTTTAAGGTTCTTGAACTGAGCTGAAAAAAACCCACAGTAACAAGTACACATCTTGCATAAAACATGAGTGACAAGCCTTTCTGCACTTAAATTAATCAAGATTTAGTTATCTTAAAAGTCTGTTTGTAGAATTAAAGAACCAGCAGTGATATTTTTTTACATACCAACTAAGATCAAGTATAGATCTATATGTAAAAGTAAAACATGAAATATAATTAAGATAGTTTTTTTTTCAGGAGGCTAATTTCACACTCTTAAAATCTACATCGACAAAACAAATAAAGAAGTAAATTGAGTTTGACTTTACAATAAAAGCAATGCAGAGAGGAAACTACACTGGCACAATTCCCAGTAGTTTTAATAAACGTAATGACAATTTAATACAATTCCACAAATAGGCTGTAAAGGGCAATATATCATCTCTTAATAGCCCACACCCCTGTCCACTGATACTTACCTTCTTCATGCCCCGCCACCCAGTTCACTAGTTTAATTCCTAGGTTTGTGTGGGTCTGCAGCATGTCAAATCTTACACATGGTTAACAACCCTTTGCCCCAGTGTTCAGACCTGTCAGTTGCCAGCTCAGAAGCCAAGTACTGCATCCTGAAAAGAAGGGAAGATGGCCACATGCTCTACCATAAGCCAAATTCTGTGAATTTCAAAGGGTCCAAAAGTTGGGGAGCACAGAAAAATTGTTTAACAGCTGGCAGATGTGTATAGCATGCAAGGTACTCAGAGGCAGGATGGGTTAGTATTTTAGGTTCAATAAAAGTTTTATTAAAGAATTTTAGACAGACATCAAAAGAAACATGAACCAGACCTCCCACAATGGGTGGGCTGGTTTTCATCATAACAAAGGATACCTTTCAAAAGCATAATCTATAGTATGAACTTCATTAGGAGCTAGGAAAACAATTACGTATTCAACCCACTCGCGTAGCATGAAATACTTAGCATCTGCTCCCTCCGGCCCGGGCGCCCCTTTTGGGAACCAGCTGCGCCCCTGGCCAGGGGAGAGCAGGGAGACATGCCCCCGACGATATGGGTTGCCGTACGGAAAAAAGGCAGCAACATGCATACCATTCCAACTTATAAGGGTATGTGCCAAAGAAATTCAACCACATAAACTTAAGGTATGGTCCTATCTTGGTGATACCAAGCTTGCCTGTGTAGGACGGTAAAAGTACCAAAAAAAAGGGAAAGTATAAAGAGAATAAGTCATGCAGACAAGACTAGAGAAGAAAAGAAAAGAAGAGATAGAAGAGGGTGGGAAGGTGGGGGGTAGTGGGGGGGGGTAGTTGGTGTGCCCAGATCTCCCGCGCCCTAAACCTATAATATATAGTACAAAATCAAACCCTCCTGTACCCCTCAGGGTGGTGGAGAGCTCGAGTCAGGGGAGAGTAATGTCTTTAATGTGTCTGAAGAAGAGAACTCCCTCCATAATCCCCATGTAAAGGAGAACTTGGCATGGCTGTCTAGAGCTTTAGCTTGGAGTTCCTCCATCAACATCACTCCATTCATTTCGGTAACCCATTTGGCTAGTGATGGGGGTAAGGGGGACTTCCAATGTCTGGATATTAATTGTCTGCTCGTACTGAGGCAGAACCTGAGTAGGGTGTGCTTCTGAAATTTGAAGGTACCTGGGAGAATGGACAACAGGGCGACCGCGGGGGAGGGAAGAAGGGGTTTGCTATAGATATCCGAATAAATTTTGAATATTTGATTCCAGAACGGGCGAATAGCCTTACAATCCCACCATATATGTAGATACGTACCAACAGCCGAATTACATCTCCAGCATGAGTCCGGAGTAGACGGAAACATGATCCTGAGGGCGGACGGCACCCTGTACCACCGTGATAGCACTTTATAATTTTTTTCCCGAACATAGCTTGAGATAGAGGATTTGTGCGTGTAATAGAAGGCTTTTTGCCAGTCTGCCTCGCTTATGATAGTCTCCAGGTCCCCTGACCAGGCTGCGGTGAATTTAGGAAGGGAAGTGTATATGTGTCCTAAGATCATTTTATATATTATAGAGAGGGTGTGGCGGGGGGTCTTTTGCAGTACACACAGCTGCTCAAACTCCGTCAGGGGTCTGTGGGTCTGTCTTGATTTGTGGAGCTGCTTGCAGTAAGATGTCAGTTGCATTTGGGTAAGCCATGTCACCTTCGAGGAAGGGGAGAATTCTTCTATGACTAGAGAACCCGTGGTAGCACTGACAAACTGTCGCGCCGTAGGCCATTGTTCTCTTTTATACCCAATGAACGTGTGAACAAGTTTACTGTCTGGGATAGCCGGGTTGTCGAACAAAGGGGTCAATGGGCACGGGTCGGTAGTCAAAGCATATGGTGCCCTCCGGCGGTCCCAAACTGTTAAAGCGTCTCTGGTCAGGGGCGATAAGTCCGTGAGGGCTTGGTGTGTCCTCTCACTGCCCCAAAGGAGGGACTGAAGATCAAGAGAGGAGAGGTCTTGTTCGACCAAGGTAGAAACCTTGCCCGCGGGATGGGGAAACCATTCCAAGATCCGCGAGATAACTGTCGCTGTATGATACATTTCAAAGTCGGGGAGGCCAACGCCTCCCCTAGTGATGGGGGAGCACAGCAAAGTATGTTTCAGTCTAGGACGATTTCCCCCCCATACAAAGCGTATTGCCATCGAGCGTAATGACCAGAAAAATCCCGCAGAGAGGGCTATTGGTAAAGCCTGAAACGTATACAACAATTTGGGCAATATGTCCATTTTCAGGGTGTTCATACGCCCAAACCAGGACACTGGTAGGTGTAAGCGGTCTTCCAAAAGGCGCCTGAGTCTAGTCAGCAACGGGCCATGGTTGAGGGAGTATATCTCCGATAGGTCAGCCGGTATCTCCGTTCCCAAATAAGTGACGGACTTAGCCCGCCATTGGAAGGAGAAATTGGATTGCAGCATCGAGAGAACGGGTTGCGACAACGAGATGTTCAGGGCTTCAGTCTTAGATAGATTAAGTTTGTAATTGCTAAGGGCACCGAACCGCGAAATCTCAGCCAAAATAGATGGGATGGTGACATGGGGATGGGTGACGTACAACAGGAGGTCATCAGCGTATAGGGAGAGTTTACAGTGAGATGAGGGGGTCTGTATACCCTGTATACTCTTGTTAGCCCTGAGCGCCTGAGCCAGATGTTCTATAACTAAGGCAAACAGGAGAGGGGAAAGGGGGCACCCCTGTCTGGTGCCATTTTTAATCGCAAATGACGTGGACTTAACGCCGTTGACCATCACTGATGCAGAAGGTCTACTATATAAGGACATGATACGCGCAAGCATCTTCGGGCCCAGACCGATTTGGACGAGAGTGGCCCTCAGAAAGGGCCAACTGACCCTATCGAAGGCCTTTTCCGCATCGCAGGATAAAAGGCACATTGGGATCCTATTTCGTTTAGCGTACGCAATCAGGTGAATCGTCTTGGTGGTGTTGTCACGGGCCTCTCGGCCCGGGACAAAACCCACTTGGTCACCGTGTATGACGTCGGGGAGTGTAGGGGAGATGCGGTCCGCAAGAATTTTTGTGAATAGTTTCAAGTCCACGTTTAACAGGGAGATTGGCCTATAGTTGGGGCAGTGAGATTGGTCTTTACCTGGTTTCGGGAAAACTACTATTTGGGCATGCAACAGGTTCGAGGAAGGGCATAGAGTCTCGTCGATGGCACTGAAGGCCTTTGCCAGCAGAGGAGAGAGCTGGGGCGCAAATATTTTATAAAATCTGGGGCCCGGACTCTTACCATTTTTTTATTTTTTAATGGCTAGGAGGAAATCCGCCTCCGTCAGGGGCGCTTCCATCTCTTCTACCTCTGCTGGTGGGATGGTGGGGAGGGCTGTGTCCTGAACGTAAGAAGAGATCGCATCCGGGGGCCCCAAACTCTGGGTCGGGGATCCCACAGCCTGGGGGGATAGATTATAAATGCCTTCATAGAAACGCCGGAACTCTTCTGCGATCGCCGAATTATTATATGCCTTCCCTCCCGTAGGGGAGACCACGAAGGGGATATGCTTCCTTGTCTGACGCGGTTGTAGTGTGTTCGCCAGGAGTCTGCCACAATTGTTGGCTTGGGCGTAATGTGTGAACCGTCCCTTATGCCTGGCCACTAGGGCCCGGTCTGTAAAGATTTGTAAAAGATCCCTGCGGGCATTAGCTAGATCCACTAATTTAGTGAGTTCCGGCGAACGCTTATGGGAATCTTCTAGGGTGGTGATCGTGTCCAGGAGGCGAGCTATGTCAACAGTCCGGGCTTTCTTCAGGCGGGAGCCATGTTGGATGAATTTGCCTCGCAAGACACACTTCAACGCTTCCCATTTAGTCAGGGGGTTAGTTTTGTCTCGAGCATGATCTGCATTGAAGTGTGCAATTGTCTGAACAATATCTGCCGTACAGGCAGAGTCC
The DNA here is from genome assembly GCF_905171775.1 of Rana temporaria. NCBI lineage: Eukaryota > Metazoa > Chordata > Amphibia > Anura > Ranidae > Rana > Rana temporaria. The sequence goes on along the minus strand of NC_053489.1, from coordinate 625,307,162 downwards.
ATGAGTAGGTTATCGTTAAGCCTCCAGGAGGACTGGGGCCTGAAAAAAGGAATCTTTCCAAGGGTCAGGTGGACAGGGGCGTGGTCGGACCACAATTTAATTCCGATAGAGGCTGTCGGGGAAAGGTCAAGTAGGGACTGCGACACTAATAGGTAGTCCAATCTACTGTACGAGGAGTGTGCTGGGGAAAAATAGGTATAATCCCTATCAGAGGGGTGCAGAACTCTCCAAACGTCAGTAAGGGAGAGGTCAGTCAGTAGGGATCGCAGCCTGGTCAGGGCAGCCACCGAGAGCGAGGACTTACCTGTGGACGTGTCGATGCGGGGAACCAGAGCGGCATTGAAGTCCCCACCCAGGATCATGTTGGTCGTGCTGAATTTCTTCAGGCGAGAGATCACAGAGGAGAAAAACTGCGGCTGGTCCTGATTGGGAGAATAAACATTAATGACAGTGTATATCATATTTTTGTATGACAATTTAAGCATGATATATCTCCCTGCCGGGTCTACATAGGTATCCAGAACATCTGGGGTAAAGGAGGAGTGGAAGGCTATGGAGACCCCTTTAGATTTAGCCAGGGGATTAGAGCTGTGGAACCAAGTGGGATAATGTTTACTGAAATTTTTAGGGATCGAGTCAGATCGAAAGTGAGTTTCTTGGAGAAGGAGGAGCTGGGTGCGCGTTTTATGGAAGTGATATAATATCTGCCTCCTCTTTTCCGGTACATTAAGGCCCCGGCAATTTAAAGAGGAAACCTTCAGGGCAGTAGGGGTAGCCATAGGCAGTATAAAGGGGGGCTTAGGAGGGCGTCCGGGAGGAGTGAGCACACCACTTCAGGGGGTAGGGGGGGGAGGGAGGGAAGAGGGTGTATAAGTTGTCCAGAGACAGGAGAAAAGAGAGAGGAAAGGAAAAAGAAGAGCAAACAGATGGAAAAGAAACATCGTGGCCTCAAGGGCGTCACTAATATTGTTGATAGCAACATTTCAGCTGATACCAAAACGGCAGCTGAATCTCCTAGGTGGGGGGATGCGGACAGCGCACAGCGAGATGCCCGCACACACCGTAACTTTAAAACTAGACAAACTATATAAACTATCGACATTTGGATTATTTAGGGGTCCCCCCGAGCGGCAGAGAGTGAGAAAGCAGGTCTTTCCATAGAACCTAGGGCACAAAAGCACCCATTTGTGATCCACTAGATCTACCACTCAGGGGGGACACCGTCAAAACAAGTACACACACCAATTGCAGCCCCAGCCCAAGACTGAGGTATATTCAGGGCTGAGGGGGAGGAGGGGGGGAAGGGGCAGCAGGGGCCAGGAGAGCCCTCCGGCTATAGGGGATCTGATAATGCTGACCCTTACCGAGATGTAGGATCCTAATGGATCAAAACGAGCAAGAGGCCAAACACCTGGGCCACACAGGGGATCGGAATCTTGATATAATCCTCCCGGGAGCTCATCAGCAAAGCGACCAGAAAAAACAAAAAAACTAAAATAGTGTGATACTGTGGGATGATGGGTAGGACACAGGACATCCCCCAGTGATGGGAAACAGACAGTGTGACATAAACCTCCACCAATGGACACACTGACCCTTACCAGAGCCCTGGATCCCTGCAAGGATCGGAAATAGCAGAGGATATATGAATAACACAAAGCAGTAGATCCTCTCACGGACGTGATCCTCTTAAGCACCAAACGGCCAGACAGTCCTCATATGCACCAAGCAGTCTTATTTAGTGTATAGGAACATACCTGACCAGTAAGTCTCCTATCCCTCACTTAAGCATCAGTAACTCGTACGGTTCTTTAACTCATATGATTCTTTAACTCGTTTGGTTCTTTAACTCGGTGTACTGTGTACTCATGACTGACTTGTATGCAGTTCCTGAGTGTCTGTGCCTTGAGAACGCTGATTGGTTGCAGGGAGGGGGGGGGGTGGCGCTATATTTCAGTGGATGACCAAGCTTTCCTAGCTTTTTCTGTTTCCCATGTAGTCTAGATGGTGCTTCAATGCCCTTTTTCAGCATATTAGGCCTCAAGCCTAGGCCTCTATCCTGGCACATGGTCACTCTCTTTAGGCAACATGCTTCAACAACCAAACCATCTGAAGGCTACCTCACTTCTGCCACCAGTTGGAACACGGGTGGAACGCGAACGGCGTCCCTGCCATTTTCTATGTGCATGATTTTCATCTCTATTTTGTAAGTGTAATCTGTAGTTTTTAATGAACATGCTTTTTTACGTTACTGCACTATGAGGAGCTTCTGTTTTCTTCTTTTTGGGTGACATACCATATCCATTCAAGGAACATATTTGCCTTGAGCCGTTTTTGTCTTTTTGACTACCTTTCACGGGTGTCAATTTAGTCCGGTGAGTAGGATACTTACCTAGTTGCTGGTGAAAGGAGACGCACTTTTGGAGACACCATTGTTTTTTCATCGTCACGTTTTATGATCTAGCAAATATATTGGCACTTGGATGTGGATTTATTGGACCTGTTTGTGTATGTTATTTTTGAAACACATCATTCTTGTAACACATTTTTTATTGTTTGGCGCGGTAAGGAATCACAGTTGTTTTCTTTATATATTTGAAGCCTTTGAGCTTTACTACCTGCTACTTCACTTTCACATTATATTGTATTACACTGTTTATTCATTTTCCACGGTGTGCATGAGAAAGGGGTCTAAGTGTTCTGCAGCAGTTGCTACAGTCATACTACTAGTGCTAGTGATTACAGATGCCATATTTCTTAACTTATGTACCATACTCCTGGCCCCACCTATACCCTCTTTCAGCCGGCATATCTGACAATAAACATTCTAGTGGTTGTCCGGGTAAATATTCACAACTCCCACACTATTGCCAGGGACACTCCCCAACAACAGGCAGAAGCTACAATAACCAGAGCCCAGGAGAGACCCATCAAAGCGGAACTACCAATTCAGTTTAGGCTGACTAAAGTCTACCACATAGTAAATTTAAATAGCCACCCCTGCTAAAGGTTGGCTTCATGTGTTAAAAGGAGAACCTATCATTTTTAAGCAACCTTTACACTACAACAAATATCATTTTTTTTTTCACAATCAAAAGTTTTATTGAAAGATATTTAAAACATATATTTGCGCAATTGACAAAAACATTGTATTGAAAAACCATGTCTGTTGACAATATAATAGTTACAAAATTGTAAATGCATACAAACATTTGTGCTAATAAGAAAATGTGTACTTATAAAATTTGAGAGGTGAAAACAGTAGTTAGGAAATAGTTAAAGCGGGAGTTTACCCATACAATTTTTTTTACCCTTAGATTGATGCTCATTTTGTCTAGGGGAATCGGGTAGTTGTTTTAAAATCGAAGCAGTACTTACCGTTGTAGAGAGCGATCTTCTCCGCCGCTTCCGGGTATGGTCTTCGGGACTGGGCGTTCCTATTTTGATTGACAGTCTTCCAACAGGCTTCCGACGGTCGCATCCATCACGTCACGAGTAGCCGAAAGAAGCCGAACGTCGGTGCGGCTCTATACTGCGCCTGCGCACCGACGTTCGGCTACTTTCGGAAAATAGTGATGTGATGGATGCGACCGTCGGAAGCCTGTCGGAAGACTGTCAATCAAAATAGGAACACCCAGTCCCGCAGCCCATACCCGGAAGCGGCGGAGAAGATCGCTCTCTACAACGGTAATTACAGCTTCGATTTTAAAACAACTAGCCAATTCCCCTAGACAAAATGAGCAGGAATCTAAGGTTAAAAAATTGTATTTCCAGGGTGAACCTCCACTTTAAGAGGGGTGGGAATAAGTTGAGACTAGTGGGGAAGTAAACGGAGTGAAAAGGGGAGATAGTTGGGGGTTATTCTGTACCAACACTTTAAATAAGCTTCCATATATATTCTATTATGTAGTTATGTTGGAAAGATCTCCTTCTAGTTGTAGTTATAAAAACAGTACATTGGAGTTATATACCATATAGTGGATTACTGATCTTTTCATATGTAAAGTGAACGTTAGTCACTTGAGTATATGAAAAGTACCCAGGGTTGCCACGTTTTATTAATTTAATTAATTTTCATAGCCACAATCTCCTCCATCTTGTACTCATTTTATTATTTAATCACAAATTTCATCCCCCCCCCTTAACCCAATGCTGCCCCACAGAGTAGCCCCCTGCAGGAATAAGTTGGACAACCCTGGGTCGGATGATTCCATGGTTACAGGCCATAAAATCGATGAAGTTCTGAGCCTAATGCACCTCCATGGACAGTTGTCTTATCCTCTGTGACAAGTACAGAGTGACCATTTGTTCATATTTCCACTCCAGGGGATCAGCAAATAACTTTACTTATCTCTAATGATGATAAATGTACATCCACACCAAAATGAAAGACTAGAATAGGGGATATTTTACACTGCTTTATCAATTGTTTAATCACAATTCTAATCCTGATTTCCTTCGTGTTCTTACACTCATTTATATTTTAGATATGATCAGTGTATATATTTCAGAGAAATATATAGCGTATTTTGCTGCAGGCCTTTTTTCTAGTAGTGCCTACTGTTGAACAGATGCAAAGAGATGCTGACATGCATGTTGTGTAAGAGATGTGATTTGGTGACTGCAGAAAGAAAAAGATCCTTCAGTGTTAAAAATAGCATCATGTATGTTTTTATCTATGAATGCCTGTCTATACTTCTTCCACTGACACTGAAAAATTGATTATAGTAACACTTTCAAAACCAAGGTTTAAAGGAAAACTTCATCTTTAAACTCCACTAAGTAAGATAACACGTTATAGGCTTACCATGGACTCATAAAATTGATTTAAATGTTTACCATTTAAATTGCTTATGGCCCACTACCAGCCCGTGGCCTCTCTGCAGCTGGGCCGCCGGTGCGGACGGTATAAAACAGATGAGAGAGTCGGGCGGTCAGCATGAGAGCAGGGTGGATGAGAGAAGCGAGTGGGTGGGCAGATAAGAGAAGCAGGCGCATGGGCAAACAGAGATTACCTAATTTGTCTCCGCCTGCCCTGCATTACCCCACTGGGTACGAGTGCTCCCATCTCATTAACTTGCTTCTGAGCATGCACGTTTTTTTCCGTCATTAAAGCCTACACACGACCGCTTTTCACGACGTGAAAAACGACGAGAAAAATTAGAGAATGTTCTAAATTTTTAATGGCCATTTTTCACAATGAGAAAAATGCTCTGGAGCCTACACACGGTCAAAATCTGGTACAGCTTTGCATAGAAACCAATCAGCTTCCAGGTTTTATTGTCAAAGCTTAATTTAACAAGCACATTTGTACCAGATTTTGCACTCTCCAGTTTTAATAAATCAACCCCTATGTGTCCTCACCTTTTTTTCTGGACATTAGGACAGGCGAAAAGGGTGTATTATGTCCAAAAGAAAGTGTTTTGTTAACAGAACTCAATAGCTAAAACTAACTATGTTTAAAAAAGGGAATGAGTCACAGCAGACATGCCCTCTCCATTTTATCCCTTTCCTGCTGTGTTCAGACCGCTGTATCTGAAGTTTCAGATAGAGACAGAAAATCTAAAATCAAACAAGCTTCTGCCATACTCTCTGAATTCAGTTTCATGGGTACTAGTTTTGTTTTCTTGTCTTAAAGAGGAGGTCCACCCTAAAAAAAAATTATATAAAAAGGCTCCTAAAATTAAAAAAATCAATTTACTTACCAGAAATGGCTGTTGCTAGGCAGTCTTCCTAATCTGCCACTTCCTATACCACTGATAGCTTTTAACTGATAGTTACAGTGGCGTAGTGTATCTCTCGCGGCGCCGAACGAACTGCGCATGCCCTGTCCGTCAAAACTCCCAGGGGGCATTGCTCCAAATGACGTCGCAAGGACGTCATTGTTTTTGGCGCGAACGTAAATGGCATCCAGCCCCATTCACGGACGACTTACGCAAAGGAAGAAAAATTTTCAAAATTATACGCGGGAACGACGGCCATACTTAACATTGAGTACGCCACCAGATAGCAGCTTTAACTATACGCCGGAAAAAGCCGAACGGAAACGACGTAAAAGAATGCGATGGCCGCTCGTATGTTCGTGGATCGTCGGAAATAGCTAATTTGCATACTCGCCACAGATTACGACGTGAACGCCACCCAGCGGCCGCCGGAAAATTGCATCTTAGATCCGACGGCGTACTAAGGCGTACGCCTGTCGGATCAAACACAGATGCCGTCGTATCTTGTTTGGTGAAGACCAAAACAAAGATACGACGCGCAAAATTTGAAATTACGCGGCGTATCAACAGATATGCCGGCGTAATTTCTTTGAGGATCTGCCCCCAAGACACTCCTTGTTCTTGGGTCTTTTAAATATGGTGTCTGAATATGTAGGTGGCCAGACCCTCATCCCGCGTACACACGATCATTTTTCAGCATGAAAGAAAACGTTGTTTTTCAGCATGTCTAAAAAACAAAGGCCCAGATTCAGGTAAGACTTGCGCGGGAGCAAGTGTGATTTGCGCCGCGCAAGTACGGATTTGCTCCCAGGCAAATTTGCGGGTGACCCAGAAAGCAAGCTAAGCCTGAAATGTGCCATTTTTGCACGGAGGCAGTTTCTCTGCCCCGGCGCAATTAAGGGGCAATTTTGCTCAGGGAGCAACTTGCGCTCTCATGGTTTTCCCTCAGCAAATATGCAAATGAGGAACTGCCACTGATTCATAAACTTGCGCGTGTGAGGAGCATTTTGCTCCCAAAGCGCGCAAGCTGTTTGGCCGGGGCAAATTTGCACTTTATAAAAGCAGGGGCAAGTTAGCAACAGATGGCCACAGGTCAGCTGGAGAGCAACTACAGCAGCACCAAGACGGACAAGCTGAACAAGCAGAGCACCCACACTTTCTGGATCTCACATCTGTGTGCCAACATGCCAGGGGCAGCTACAAAATAAAAAAAAGCTCATAATCTGAGCATCAATAAAAAAAAAAAAACTCAAAATCTGAACATAACCAAAAAACAAGCTCATAATCTGAGCCACAAAAAAAAAAGAAATGGTCATAATTTTTTTTTCTTTTGGACATCCTTGGCCCAAGGGTGCCCCGGCTCTGGCTCCTCAGACGCCGTGGTGGAGCATGGGGTGGGGATGGAGGGGGGGGGGAGCATCAACCCCTACTTCATCTCTCCTGGCAGGTGGTGCCTGCAAGCCCTCCATGGCGTTGGCCAGGCGGTTGAGGACGGTGTTGGTCTGTCCCAACATCCTCATCTGCCATGTGGTGGTGATCCTCAACTGCCGTCGGGTAAGTCTCCCCTCCTCCCGCACAGCAGCAGTGTTGGCCTCCACCGCACCTGCCAACCTGCTCACCTCCGAAGTTAATAATGCAGTGGCATCCTGCTGTTCAACCAGACAGGTCACAATGGCTGCACAGTTGCCACTAACATCCTCCAGGGTCTCATTCTGTCGGTCCCCCCGGTCAGCATGGTGGGTGAGGGCCTGCTGGACAGAGGAGGAGGAGGATGCCAGGCTGTCCGCCACCCGCCTCAGGTCTCCCACCATCTCCCCTATATGGTGGGTCTGCCGGGCCTGCTCCTAGGGTTGCCACCTCATCCCTTTAAAACAGAACACATATGAATTACACAGGTTCTGTGGCTGATTAAGGTGGTAATTGAACTCAAGTGGAGCCTTATCTAAATTAAATCAGCCTCAGAACCTGTGTAATTCATATGTGTTCTGTTTTAAAGGGATGAGGTGGCAACCCTACCTGCTCCTCCTGCAAACCCTCATAGAGGCTGGAGGGTGCACCCCTAGTTTTAGAAAGAGCCTTCCTTGGAGGAGAGGCTGGGGCACGAACTGAGGGAGCAGAAGGGGAGGGGGTCACACAGGAGGGAGTGACACTGGAGGGGGGGACACTGGAGGGAGGGACACTGGAGGGAGGGACACTGGAGGGGATTGCCCTGGAGGGGGATGATGTTATGGTCGGGGGGGTGGTGGGTCGGTCAGGGATGGTGGGATCCTCCTGGAGGGACACTGCTTTCTCCAGATTGAGGATAACGGCCTCCTCCACAGCTTCCTCCTCCCTAGATGGACTCTGGCCAATATCCTCCTCCACCAACATGCCCAGTATCTGCAGAGGGCCTGACTGCACCCCATGATGTTCTGGGGATGGCGTGGGTCGCCCTACAGCCGACGACGGCCCAGCTTCATCATCAACATCTGTGGATGACACAAAACAAAAATGTTGCTGGAGCAACACACTTATCATATGTTCCCTTCTACCCCCTCCCATGATACACAGCAGATATGAGAAACAAAAATGTGTTACATGTTCCCTTCTACCCCCTCATATGTTCACTTCTACCCCCTCCCATGATACACAGCAGATATGAGAAACAAAAAACTTACCAGTCCCCAACAGTGGAGTCATAGCCTGGCAGTCCCTCCACCTTCTCCAGCGCTAGACTCTGAGAGATGACCTCCTCCTCCGGATTGAGTCGCACAGAACAGGCTGGTCCTCCTCCGGTGCCCCTGCTGTGCTTTTTAATGAGGACAATTTTGTCCCGGACGCGACGCCGCATGTCCGTGAACTTTTTCTGGATGTCCATCCAAGTCCGGTCCTCAAAGCCCAGGGCATTGATGTCTAAGGTTATCGCCTCAAATATTGCCCTCCTTTGGGCTACGGTAGTATTTTGGCGTTCAGTGCCATACAGAACAGCAGTATGGCGCGTCAGTGCCTCCAGCATGATCTCCATCTCCGCTGCCACAAAATTAGCCTTTTTTTTTTGGCCGGGAGGTGCCATCTCGCAGCAAAGGGCAAAATTACCTTGCTCAGGGGGGGGGTGGAACAAGCAGGATGTAATTTTGCACAGGACCTGCGCAGGTCTGCCCCTATTTATTTGCTCAGTGTAAGCAGTTGGGCAAAATTTGCCCTGAAAATAGACGCAAACCACTGCTGAGTGGAAAAAAGATAATTTGCATAGGGCACACCCACTTTCACTTGCGCTGCCTTAGGCCCTGATTTTTGCCTTACAAAGGAGCAAATTAGCAGACAAAAGGAATCCTGAATCAGGTGGCAATCTTTCCAATTTGCCCCAGCGCAGAGCAAATCAGCTGCTCTTCACATGTGCAACTAAAGGGCAAATCTACCTGAATCTGGGACAAAGTTTTCCCAACTTCATCATTAAAACGACATTGCACACACACCATCGTTTTTAAAAAATTATTTAGCAAAGCGCGGTGACGTACAACACGTACGACGGCACTTTAAAGGGGAAGTTGCATTCGCCTTTGGGCTGCTTTAGCTGATTCTGTGTTAGTAAAAGACGATTCACGCTTTTTTGTCTGTTACAGCGTGATGAATGTGTTTACTCCATTATGAACGGTAGTTTTACCATAACGCGCGCTCCCGTCTCATAACTTGCTTCTGAGCATGCGCGGGTTTTTTTTCTCGTTTTAGCCCACACACGATCATTTTTTACAACCCGAAAAACGACATTGTTTAAAACAACGTTAAAAAATGCAGCAAGTTTGAAAAAATGTTTGTCGTTTTTCAGAACCTGAAAAACGATGTGCAGCCCACATTTTAAATGATGTTTTTTAAAAACGACGTTTTCTTCATGCTGAAAACTTATCGTGTGTACGCGGCATTAGTCTAAATGCCACTATCATCACACCTTGTTATACAGGAATAACTTGGGCCATCAAATCCTCTTGGTCTTGTCGTGTTTCTCACAATACATGAAGTATTTTTTATCTTACACCTCTCAACCAAGAATCAAAAAGCATTTCTCTAACATTAGATTAGGTTTTAAAGTGCATATTATCTCAAAACACTTCTTGACACATTAAGAATTATAAGCCAAAACCATTGAGGATATTCCTGAGTCTAAACACTTGATGAGATTCTAAAGGTTATGCATTGGCATTTATAGAGTCAAAGCATTGCTCCCTGATGGCAGGGACTGTAGGGACCTTCACATACCTTCTGCGTGTTCTATCCATCAATTGTATTCATACCGTCAGGCACGTAGCACTTATTATGCTCTTCGCACAGTACACCCCATATTTTTCAACGTACCCAATTCTATATTATGCCACTTTTTATTTGCAGGTTTCCCATGCTGTCACACATCATCAGAAATTATATATTTACCATATATACTCGAGTATATGCCGAGTTTTTCAGCACATTTTTTTGTGCTGAAGATGCCCCCCTCGGCTTATACTCGAGTCACCTTTTTGTGCCTGATCTCCTGGACTTTAGGGACCCGGTCATAAGTCCCTTGGCACACACACACACACACACACGTAGTCCCATTTCTCCTCTACAAGTGTGCAAAGTTTGTTGTCTGGGGGACCTATGGCTGGGGAGCACCGATTTTTCAAATCCGGGCACCCCTTCATAGACTCCCATGTTAAACGTCAGTCTAGTCATGGACACAGTGAGGCATGGACACAATGAGGCATGCACATGGACACAGTGAGGCAAAGTGAGGCACAATGAGGCATGCAGATGGACACCCTAGGCTTATACTCGAGTCAATACGTTTTCCCATTTTTTTGTGGTAAAATTAGGAGCCTCGGCTTATATTTGGGTTGGCTTATACTCGAGTATATATATGGTACTTCCCAATATTTTTATTGTTTTTATGCTTCCTAGTCACTCTCTATCTTACATTCGATTTCCATCATCCTTATTCCTTCAAGTACACTGCCTGCTGGTCTCATCATTATACAGTTCTCATTAATGTCATATGAGCTTCGTCCACACATCAGCTTCGTCCACACATTTACTCAATGCTTACACTAGGGTGACCAGACATCCCCGGTTTCAGGGGACAGTCCCTGGATTGAGGACACTGTCCCCAGACCAAGTCTGTCCCCGGTTTTGTCCCCGGATTGGATTTGAACAAGGGCTGGGGCAATTTCAAAGACAGTCAGTGCAGAATTAAAAAAAAAAAAATCTGAATTACACCCCCCCGCTCCTCCGCTCCTACTAGCTTAGGGGGGTGTATTTTTTTCCATTATCTTTGCCCCTTTCTGATGATCATCTGCTGGTCGGAGCGGAGGGAATATTTCTTCCGTTTCGGGTGCATGCCCATTCAGCTCCGCTCGCATGTTCTTCTGCCTTTGCTCAAGTCCTGGCCAGCAGCCTGCCTGTTTATTTCCTTGCCTTCCCTGGCGGAGTAATCTTCCTCCACACCCCATCCAATAGTAGCCGGGGCCCGGAGAGTAGAACTTGACAGGCTGTCAGGCGGGCGGCAACAGGCAGAGAGTCGCTAATTGCCGCAATTACTAGTAAAACAAAAAAAAAATATGTCCCCGGATTTCATTTAACAAATCTGGTCACCTTAGCTTACACACATCTGTCATTAATCTTTTTTGTCACACACACTGACTTATTTTGCTTCTAGTACCTTTGAATTATGGCCAGCAGGCTTCAAATCACCAATAATAGGGACCCCCACACTATAAAAGGAGGGGACAGAGAAGCCATTATGTTGGTGCATTGGAAGGTGTTGTAGAGGAAGCATAGGGAAAGCTGAAGTACTACATAGGGTGATGTTAGGGTCAGCTTGCAAACTGTGCTATATAATTATTTATTCTAAAGGTTTTATGAGTGCCATCAGTTTGTACAACACTATACTGGACAAACAGAGACGGTACCATAACCAGAGCTCAAAATTTCAAGTCCTGAACTACTAGCCACCAGTTGCTCCACCCAACCCCTACCTAGCCCTGCCCCACCTCTTATTCTGCCCCTAAACACTCCCTCAGGCATTGTACACACGACCGAGAATCTCGTCGTAAAAGAAACGTTACTTTCCTCAACGAGGTTCTTGTCAAGCTTGACGAGAATCTTGTCAAGCTTTCCTTGCATACACACTGTCAAGACAAAATGTCGTTGTTCTCAAACACGGTGACGTACAACACGTACGACGGCACTATAAAGGGGAAGTTCGAATCCACTGGCGCCACCCTTGGGGCTGCTTTTGCTAATCTCATGTTACTGCATGTTAAGTAAAAGTTTGGTGAGAGACGATTTGTGCTTTTCAGTCTGTTACAGCGTGAGGAATGTGCTATCTCCATTACGAACGCTACTTTTACCGAAGGTGCGCTCCCGTCTCATACTTTATTCTGAGCATTTCTAAGCATACACACGAATGTGTTTCTTGTCGTAAACCAGCCTGACAAGAAACACGACAAGGAAATTGAGACTCCCGACGATAAAAAAGAGAACATGTTCTCTTTTTTTCTCGTCAAGATCCACAACAGTTTTCTCGATGAAAAACCTACACACGACCGAGGAAAACGGTCGTGTGTACGAGGCTTCATAAATTATCCTATGAAATTACATTGTTAAATGTTTTATGCAGAATTAATTTACACAAATAAATATTAACAACAACTTTAACATTATTAACATAAAGCATATTCAATTGATCTGACAGTGATAAATAAAATAAGGATAATATATGATTGGATACTATAGGTACTGTACACATCATTAGTTACTGACTTCTTAAGTAAATATTTGAATGCTATATTAAGTATAGCATTATAAAAATGTAAACCAATGAATGACACTTTCACTGCCAAAGTTAACAATCTGGTGATTGGTTGCTAGGCGGTCCGAGCAACTGATCACCAACTTTTTAAAAGGAAAAGGAAACTTTGGCAGTTCTCGCTCCATCCCCCAACCTGTCCCCACCTTGTTTAGTTCTTTTTTTCCAACTCCCGCTGTATGCCAGGCCCTGCTAAGAGAATGACAGGGGGTGAAGGAAGGGAAGAGAATCCAATCTCGTTCAACCCCACCTGTCGGCGGAACCCGACCCCCCCAATGCGATTCCACACCATCAGCTTATTTCCACTCGCCTAATGCGAGCAAGTCAGGGGAGATTTTGGGGACTGTCATTACAATACAATTCAAGAAATGAGGGTTAGGATGATCATGACCACTTACAATCTAAAGAAATGGTAAGTGATACAAAAAGTAGTAACTGTGAGGGATGAGCTGATATAGAAAGTAAAAGCACTTCTTTAACTCTAATTTCTAGCTCTTTAGCAATCAACCCACTCTCTTTTTGTTCATATTATTGGAGGCTTTTTTTGTCTTTAATTTTATTGTGTGGTTAAATTGAGGTCACTGGTCACTTTTAGCTGCTATTCCATCCATATAATGTGTTTTTGTTTTTCCACAAGGCTTCCCTTAAAGCGGTTGTATACCCGCATATGCAATTTTTTTTTTACACCTGCAAGGCAAAAGACATAATGAGCTAGTATGCACAGCATACTAGCTCATTATGAAATACTTACCTCGGAACGAGGAGAAGAGAACTTACCTGGTCCACGCCAAGCGAGATGTCATCTTGACTCAGCATGTCTTCTGGGTATCGCCGCTCCAGTGCTGTGATTGGCTGCATTGGTGATGTCGTCACTCCCGTACATGCGTGTGGGAGACTTCAATTCGGCAAGGTCCGGCGACTGCCGGTCCTTTAGCCGAGAATCCCCCCTGCGCATGCGCCCCTGCAATCAGCGGCACATTGCGAGGGGAATATCTCCTAAACCGTACAGGTTTAGGAGATATTCTCTATACCTACAGGTAAGCCTTATTATAGGCTTACCTGTAGGTAAAAGTAAAAAAAAAGGCTATACAACCACTTTAAGGCTTGGTTTACATCTATAGGTGGTGGAAATCAAAGTGATTTCTGCACCTGCTACCACCCGCAGTGAAAACGTTCTGGAGATAGAAAGCTATTAAGTTGGCCAAGTTCGCTTGAGCCCAGGTCAGGATAGGCTCTACTTCCTTCAGCAGGGAGAGACTGCGGGTACCTCCCTGCCTCTTAATGTATGAGACTGTTTTTGTGTTGTCTAATCTCAGGAAAACTGAGGCTCCTGTCGTTAAGTGATGAAAGACTTGCAAAGCGCAGAATGCTGCCAGGAGTTCCAGAATATTTGAGACCTATCCCATGGGACAGGAAACTCCATGTGCTTTGGACTACTTCAGACAGTCAATGAGCGCCCCCAGACCCTGTTGCTGGCATCTGTTGTGATCGTAATCCAGGGGACAGGCATGATGGAGGTCACAGTTGAGGAGGTTTCTCCACTGCAGCCACCAAGGAAGGCTCTCCCGCATGTACGAGGTTACTCAGATGGACTGAAGTTGTGAGCCTGGTTTCCATAGCTGTAGGAAGCCCTTCTGGAAGGGCCACCTTTTCCACTGTGCCCATTTCACCAAAGGTGTTGTGGCCACCATGTTGGTAATAATCTTCAGACACTGTGAGGCTCGGAGATGAGAGGAGAACATTGCTAGATGTACTCTGTCCGGATCACCGGGATTTTCTCCATGGGCAAGGAGATGATGTTCCTTAAAGTTTTAAATTGAGCCCTGAGGAATATCAGGGACTGTGTAGGTTGTAGGTGGCTCTTCTGCCTGTTCAATAGCCAGCCGAACTTGAGCAGAGTGGAGATGACCTGAGTTCTGTGGACTAACAGTTGCTCCTTGTCCTGAGATAGTAACATCAGATCGTCCAAATAGTAATGCAGATGAATACCTCTGATCCTGACCAGAGCCACGACAGCCAATTAGAGTTTTGGGACATGGAAGAACTTACTGCATGACGGATTGTGAATAGTGTCTCCACCTTGAATTTCTCTTTCCTGATGAAGGAATTCAAGTGGGTCAGGTCTATGACTGGTCTCATGGAGCCATTCTTCTTCAGAACCATGAAGAGGGGCAAGTAGAGACATTGAAATCTTTTGCTAGTCGGAACTGGTACGGCTGCATCCTGAGCCACTAGAGAGTCCATATAGGACAGAAGGATTTGCTATTTCTCTTCCGAGTGTGGCAAGGATGTTGGTACAAACCGGAGTGTGGGTGCGCAGTTAAATGTCCAGGAGTGACCTGAGAAAACCGTTTTGATGGTCCAGTAATCTTTGATTGAGGCTGCCCAGACGTGCAGAAAGTGGAGTAAGCAAGCTCAAACTTGCTCTGCCTGGGCACGCCCAATATCAAAAGTACTTAGAGGCTTCTTGTCCACCGGAAGACGCTCCCTTTGAAAACTTTTGGCCTTAAAGACTGGTTTCTCTTCCAGGTCTTTCTGAACTCATAACCTGGTCAGTAGCGGCGAGTGTCCCCGCACGATCTGAAACTTGCCTGGGCTGGGTTGTTTTCTGGCCTAACAGGCAACGATCTGGGGAAGGAATCCTGACTTGAACCCTCCATGCCACGGGAGATATCTATGTCTAATTTGTTCCCGAAGAGAGAGGAGCCCTCAAAGGGAATCCTGCACCCGCCTGCTTAGAGGCAGGGTCGGCTACCCATGGGCCAAGCCACAAGGCACATTTAGCCATGACGAATGAGAAAATATCCCATGCCACCAGACGAATTATGTCAAGGGAAGCCTCTCCCAGAAAAGCTGACCCTCATGTAAAGCCAAACTCCTGGCCACTTCTTCAAATAAGCTTATCAGGGACGCATCCACGTTGTCCATCCAGGCCTCTATCACTTTGGACAGGGCCACAAGGGCCAGGGCTGGTTTACAGGTCATACCTGCTGTAATGGAAATCCACTTGAGGTCGGTATCGATCTTCTCCAGGCCATCCTTGAAGGATACAGTATCCTCCAGTGGGAGCATGACATGCCTCACCAATCTCATTAGGGCTGTGTCAATGAGAGGAGCTGACTCCAGATGTTTCACATCCTCATTTTTGAATGGATACATCTCTGCTACTTTGGTTAGAAAGGAATTCTTCCTCACGACACCACCCCATTTGTCTTTAATAATTTTGCCAAGTGCACCCAAGAAGGGGAAGTTAGGGCATTCTTTCTTAAGGTGTTTGAAATATTTCCTATGTTTGGAGGGTGCCTCCACTGGTTCTTCCCACCTCAAAGCTTCCTTGACTGCTTTGACCAACGTTGGTACTAAGGCAAAATCAAAACCCGAGTCAGGGTCATCTACCTCCGCCTCGCTGTCTGAGGCTTCAATTGAGGAGCGGCTCAGCTGAGATGGACCTGGTACCTCAAGATCATCCCCAGCAGGGGCTGATACTGTGTTGCCAGCAGGGTTGTGGGTACGGTCAGAGTTTATTTACTTAGGGACTCCTGGACCACCTGTCTGACCAGTAAATCTACCTGTTGGTCTCCACCCTCTCTCTCACAGCTCGAGTATAG
Source organism: Rana temporaria (assembly GCF_905171775.1). Lineage (NCBI taxonomy): Eukaryota > Metazoa > Chordata > Amphibia > Anura > Ranidae > Rana > Rana temporaria. The sequence goes on along the minus strand of NC_053489.1, from coordinate 625,291,014 downwards.
CATGGCTCACAGAGTGACTTGCCTTCAGGGACCTGAGCCCCTCATTCCCAGCAAGCTTTCCTTTCAGAACGGCTGGACTGGTGGTGAGACTGGTGCCCAGATGTGGTTTTGGGCTCTTCTCTGTGGCACCTTGAACTAGAGGATTATCTTTGGTGCTTGGAACTTTAAGAGGAGTGACGGCGTTGTGACCTAGGATGGTCTTTATCTTCACGTGCCGTGTTCAGACCTAGAAGGGCTGAGAGGAAAAGAAAGGGTTAACAGCACCTGGTTGAGTGAAGCCAAACCAAATAGAAAGAAAGAGGAACCAATCTTACCTGCAGCATAAGGGTTATTACAAGTAAACAAGTAAACAATCCGAGTGGCTAAGAGAAAATGGTAGCAGCCATCAGCCATCAGCCAGAGAACCTGCAGCATGGGCACTTACCTCAGCAGCAAGCCAGAAGTGCCTGGGGAAAACTGATGCATAAGCCCGCAGTACATATATCCCAAGGATCAGCTTCTTTGACGGCTTAAATCTGCCATCGTTGATGACATCACTGAGCACCGCAATGTGCCCAGCGGTGGCAAAGCGAATGCACGACTGCTGCCATCTTTGCTGGAGCCACGCTGGCACAGACCAAGCCTCGGTTTCACTCATGGCCTGCAGCTGCGCAGATGGGCCCTGGAAACTACTGAAGCAGCGGACTGGAGCGCAGATGCATTCCAGACACCATGGCCATAGCCACCGGAGCCATGAAAAGGACAGATACACAAATACTGCTGCCATTTAAGTTTTAAAATGTTACCACCACCGTACGACCAGACCAGACCTGGGACTGGGAACTGCTGTTGACCAGGGTGTTAACAAGGCTTCCTGCTAATAGCTGGGATGTTTGGCCATATTGCCACTTGCCTGCCAATGGCCAGGCTAGCAAGTTCTTCGTGGCACCACAATAATCACCCATGTCCACCCGCTAGGATTGCTGGACTCACAGTATCACTGTGCACACCACCAGGCCTGGATCACAGAAAACTTCACAAAAGATAAGACTTCACCTTGGTCCTACTAGGAGGATGAAAAAGGCACATGGCCTCTGCCTCGGAACAAAGATTTATTGGAGAGGGGGTCCTATGAGGTATGAGGGGGTGGGATTAACCCATAGATAGGCTGCCATGGAGTCTGTCAGGAAATGTACATTTCCTCCAATAAGTAGATAGAACAACTGGTAAGAGTAGCCACAACGTGATTTATATTGCCAGCAACTTAGCAATTTGATTTGGACCTTATTGGGGATAGTCTGCTTGATTCTTACTAACCGTGCTGCTTAGTAATACAATTTATTGCTCTGGTTTTATGACAGTTTTATAATAATTCAGCATTAAGGGCAGAAATATAGATATAAACCTGACAAAACAATTGCAAATTCCAGATTAATCTACCCAGGCATGCATTTATATTTCACTTGGAGCCATGCAAGCAAGAAAAATGATTAATCATTTTTTGAATGTCAACATTACATATAGGTAAATAGAAAAACACAACAGAAATTAGCATAAAAATAGCTTATACACACACAAATCCATGTTTATCTTTCTGTAGAAGAATTGTAATAAACATTAAAACTTAAGAACATTTAATAATGCTTATTTTATTTTTAACAGATTTAAAACATTACTCAGCCCTTACTTTGGCTTCCCTTGTTTTTTATTTATTTATTGTTGGCACAGATAATCACTGTATTTATAACTCATGTATAACTCATATTGTCCGGCATCTAAAAAATATTCCAGCTGAGACTATTAAGCAATGCCAAAGAAAAATAATTGTGTAATTATGTTCTTAATAAATAATTAAATTCTTGCTTATCTATTATGCAGCACAATATTTTACATACAAATATCATATATTACTATGTGCATGGGGGTTGTATGGGTTTTCTCCAAATGCTCAAATTTTTATCAAAATTAAATACATTCCATTAGATGAATTAGCTTTCACTCCAACTGCCCTTTTTGTTTATTCATGTGACTATGTATGTTCACCTGCTCAGTGCTTCATTTTTCAACCCAAATGCCATTGTAGTGCACCAATCCAGCCCAAATCAGTTTATTGATGACCTAGTGATCTTGGAACACCCCTAAAGGCTCCTTGCTGTCTTTCATATAAAATAGAAAATGTGCCAATGCTAGAACTTTTATCATAACTTCAAATCAGATTCCAACCTCCTTTAGAAGTCTGAAGTTTGAAGTGTGGGAGCAGAACACAGCTTTAAGGTTTCAAACAGTTCATAATAGAGAGTTCAGAAAGTATAAACAAGAAGATAGGGGGTTTACAAATCTCACATCGCCAAACAGGGGCATGTGAGTAGTCCTATAATACAAAGGCCTCTTGCATGACCCGGTTGCCCCCCAAGTGGGAAGGACCAGGGTAAGAGCCTTCTTACTGCATCTTGAGCCTTGAAGATCCATCTTCAAAGAATACAGATGACCACCTCTTCCAGTCTTGGCTACCTACCCCCCCCCCCCTTCCTGGCTACCCATCAATAATTATATGTATCACCTTCTTCCCATGGCAATTAACTGCAGTGAATTCTAAAGTCACAGCTCATGCTCAATCTACAGGGACATTTAGTAGACAGCCAGGGAAACTACCACAAGCAACATCCATTACTCTAGTTTACAGTGCTAACTGTACTGACTTGCATGTTGTTTTTTCCTGAGTGTAACAGGGTGTATGCTCTGGAGTGTTGAGGGTATGTTATAATTCTGAATCTTCCACTAACTGCTAATGCCCAATTTTCTTAAATAAACCCGCTTTTGCTGCAAAAAGTGTGCACTTCCTCTCTTCCCAATACAATACTTTCCTGGGTTTATATATGTGTTATATTGCCGTAAATACAAGGAAAAAAATCATATCAGTGCAGTCATCATAGTCAAAATGTTCTGCTGTAAGGCTGGAATCTCAGCAGTAATCCACTCAAATGATTGTAGGCCTTAGATGTGCTGCCTTCTTCCAACTTGGGAAATCTCAGTAATGAACAATAAATACCGAAAAAGAAGGCACTGAACCTTGTGCGTTACCTTTAAAACCATTTATTAAAACAGAAAAGTGTCACAAACATACTCACAAAAACCCCCTTGGCTATAGAAATCACTGAAAAACAAGCAATCACGCCGACACATTTCAAGCACATTTCAAGCACAGAGGTTTTCCTCAAAATGCAGCATCTTGTTGGCTTGTTATTGAGTGATGTCCTAGTCCATATGAAGTGTCTTGCATCCATTGTCAGCTACTGGGGTCAGCATTTCCCTTAATGTCTATAGCTGATGGACGTTTGTGAGTATGTTTTTTTTTTACACCATTCTATTTTAATGGGTGGATGGGCTAGCCATATCTATACAAACACTCCCACATTTCCCCTGATCTGCAACTTCTAGCTGTAACACACTGATGCGGTATAACAATGGCTTTGTTGACTGCTATGCAATAGATGACATGGCAAAGTTATGTCAATTAAATAATAATTGAATAAATAATGGTTAGGGTTAGTATTTTAGGGTTAGATTTAGCATTATGGTAAGTGCAAGGGTACTGTTATGCCGCGTACACACGATCGGGTCGTCTGATGAAAACGGACCATTTTCATCAGACAAACCGTTCGTGTGTGGGCCCCATCGTTTTTTTTCCCATCGGTTAAAAAACTTAGAACCTTTTAAAATTATCTGATGGTTAAAAAAACGATAGAAAAAAACGATCGTCTGTGGGGAAAACAATCGGTTAAAAATCATGCATGCTCAGAATCAAGTCGACGCATGCTCGGAAGCATTGAACTTCATTATTCTCAGCACATCGTTGTTTTTTACGTCACTGTGTTCTGACACGATTGGTTAGTCAGCTTCATCGGATATCTGTTGAAAAAATCCATCAGACCGTTTTCATCGGATGAACCGATCGTGTGTACAGGGCATAAGGGTCTTTTGGTACAATAACATGTTCAGGATAGCTGTAAATAGTTCTCCGAACCCTCAAGAGCTGTTTGAAGCTCCACAACCCCTCAAAAAACACCATAATTTTGCCTTTTCCATTGATTCCAATTTATTTCACTGAAATGTCCTACATTTCAACGACCTGTTCCAATTTTTACTGACATGTTGGGTAAAGTGGTTGTAAAACCCCATTCATGAAATTTGAGCTAGGCACATATATCTTTAGTGTATAACTATCTTTTCCCAAGGCTCTAAGTGCTGCGTCTTTCTGCTGCTCCGTTCCTCTTTTATCAGCATGAGTCACTTCTGGCAAGCTCTCAAACACATGAGATAACAGCAGCTGAAAATTTGTGTCGTGGTGGGAGCTTGGAGGGACATAGGCAGAGAGCTTGTCTATTCAGAGTACAGCTCTGCATGCTGCTTTGTTCTTCTGCCTATGTGGAGGGGGGGTGCCTTTCCTCCAATCAGCTCTCACACAGTGTAAGCCCAGACTCCCCTCCCACTGCTGGAAGAGGAAGAAAGATTTCTAACACGATCTGCACTTTCCAAAGAGTGTAGAAAGGGAAAGACAGCAGATATACAAGTAAAACTTGTAGGGAGATGTGTATCATCTGAAGCTATTCACTTCACTGGATATAGGAGAAAAAACATATACCACTCCCCTAAAACTTAGGCAAAAACATATGTGCCACTCCCCTAAAACTTACCACCCGAGGGTGTGTATGGCCTTTACTCAAATCTAGAGCTGATCATCATGCAGTGTCTGCTTTTGCCTGCCAACAAAAATTGTAAGATTCAATTATAAAAGTCAAACTCTATTACCAAGTTGAAGTAGAAGTTGATTTATCGGCATCTGATTTTGCTTGCAAAAAATAAGCAAAATTCCTAACTTCTACAAACACTTTTGTTTAATATAATGTATTCCATATAAATAAACACCCAGAAATCTAATCAAAGAATTAAATATTAAACACTAGTCTGGTGTCAAGTATAGAAAATACAGTTTATAAAATCCTATGTCAGCTTATTAAAAAGTTGAAAGGCATTTAAATGTGTTCCTGCAGAGCTGAGATGGAAGAATTTAAAGTAAACAATTTCAGGCTTCCTACACATTCTTCTGATTTATAGAGTGATTATAACAGGAAAGCTCAGTGAGAGGTAACAACAACATGGAACAATGCAAGGCTCTTCTAATGTGTATTTAACTGTGCTTAAGAGGTAAATTATTGCTTTTATGCAGTGTTCTGTTTTTTTATACTTATTGCATTCAATTACTTGTTACATTTAGTTGCATATAAATTATAGGATATTGTATCTGTAAAAGTGCTTATCCTTCCACTAACTAACCTCAACCTAACAGATGAAAGTCAAAGCAAGATTCATGTTAATGTTTTGTAAAAAATAAAATATCACTCAGAACTTTATTGTATACTTAATGGTGTCAGCTTTAGGATATATCTCAAATTTTTATTGCATTGCACATACCACAGTTCAAAGTAAGACAGCTGTCTCAGCTGGCAGAGGATAAAGATCTTTGTGTGTATGGGGCAATTCAAACTAGTTAGCCACTGTATAGCTACGGGTCATGCCAGGTTTCATAGTGATGATATGGAACAGTGATCCCTTCCCCCACCTTCCCCAAACCATTGAGAAAACCCTGATACTAATGCCATTAAAGTTGAACTGTAACAAGGCTACTTTATATAAAATATATACATGTTTATCAGCCACCGCTAGAGGGCGCACCGCTCTACTTCGCACGCCGGAAGATCTGGCAAACTTCTGTGAACAACTTGACATCCCGCCTGTTGACATACCGGACTGGTACTCGTTCTACTTCCCAACGGAACCATGGAAGCCGACCTCGCATGCGTCGTCACCTAAAGCGCAACCACAAAGATCCAGACGCCGCAGACTTGATCCCACCTCCCCAGGTGACCGCCCTTCTCGTCGAGATCAACCCTTACATCCGCTGGGCCATGCTGATACTCCCCGCAGAGGGGACCGGGACATGTGAGTGCCCTTACAGATGTTTGGAGATTCATGGATCAGTAAGTTAAGACATCTCCTCCTCGACATCCACCTGCTCTGAGAGGAATAGGGGAAGGGGAGAGAAATCCCCCCTTTTTTTTTCTCTCTCTTTCCTCTTCCCCATCTGAGTTAATGTCCCCGCCTGCATCCCGCCATGTTGGCTAAGTACGTTCTTATGACGCACTGACAGTATTCCAGCCCTCCACCATGCTCCTAGTTTTATTTTTTTATTTTTATTTTAAATTGGCTAATATTCTTAGGACTGTGTCTCCTACAAAGTTCGGGCCCATCGCCCTGTTGTTTAAAGTTTTGATCAGCCTAAATGATTTACTGTCTTGCAGTGTGGAATGATGCTCTCCCACCCTTCCCCACACCCCCCCCCTTTTTTTTTTTTTTTAGGGGGGAGGGGGAGGATGTTCATGGGTTACTTGATAGACCTTGTGACCAACCTGCCAACTTACACGTACCCTCTACATACTTCTGATGCTCTGACCTGGGCCTAAGCTAGGATGATGCTGACCCTTTTTGACCCTCGATTATGCGGGCTTGATTAACACGTGTCTTGTTCTGTTGCTCTAAGGTATAGGCAACAGCTAACACAATGTCCCCTTTGTCGGGCTGCTGATATGAAACTCTGCTCTGCGTTGGCCCCAGGTTCGGAGCATCGGAACAATTAGAATGTCCAATACGGCAGGGGGTCAGAGAAGTGTTAGGCATCGGCCTTGCAGCCTTAATGCTTCCAAGTTATCCTTTGCCTCTTGCATTAACCTAGCTTCTACGCAGACACTGGACGGGAACCATGACATCATATGGGGTGTGTATCTAGCCATGACCCCTCCGGGTCTTGTTGTCACAATACCGAAAATGGTAGTCTGGGCCTCCTTGTCAGGAATGCACAGTTACGCCCCCTTGTGTCTCCCCCTCCCGTCCCTTCCTCTCCCTTCCCCCTCCACCCCCCCTCTTCCCTCCCCCTCTTCAAACACTTTTGTTTAAGCTTGGTTCGAGTACACTGGGAAAAAAATTATTACTCACTGTTTATTCATGTGATGTAGGATATGATTTGATGTCGTGTTAGGATAATTATGCCTTACCTGTTTATTTCTATGTTTTGTTAACTGATCTATGATCTCCATAGAATATTGATCACTGTCATTCCGTTTTGGGCCGTCCCTCTAATCCCCCGCCCTTGTATGCAACATATCTTTGTTGACCGCTTCGCCCATCTTAAGTTACTGAAATCCCCCCCAATACAACCAGGACACTTCCTGATTTGTGCTCCATAGCATACTGCTCGATTGTTGCAACTCTTCATTCTCGTTATGTCCTCATTTGTGCCGACCCATATGTTCCCCCTCCAGGTTTACAAACCCCACACAGCTGTTCAGCAGGACTGCAGCTGACATTCCGGACTTTCCCCTCACGTCCATTGTTTAGTCACCCTCTAGGTATCTCGGTTATCCGTGCAATTACCTCCGGTACTTTTTCTTTTCCATTGGCCGAGTGGCCTCCCCCTCCGTGATCTAACCCCCTTAGATCCCCCCTCCTTGATCCGCACTTCCTTTACACATCCTCGTACCTCAAACTTTACACCCCCTTCTCTTCCCCCGATACACTTGCCTTCCCTTCGTCCTATTTTCCTCTCACCACTTCCCCCCCCTTCCTTACTCCTCCACTCCTCCCTTGCTTACTCCCCCCCCCCCCTTTTTTTTTTTTTTTCTTCTTTTCTTTTCTTCTTCTCCTTTTCCCTTTTTCTCTCTTTGGAGGCCGCTCCTCCTCGCACTCAGGCTCGCTCGTCGATCGCCTCATTGACCCCAGAGAGGGTTTACTCCCTTACTTCACCCAAAACGTCTAGACCCTAGTGTCCTATCACCCGAACCAGTCGAATGGACAAATCAAAACATCTCTATCTCAAATGCCTCTCGCTAAACGTTAAGGGCCTAAACGTTCCAGAAAAAAGATCTCAGGTTTTAGCCGCGTTGACTAAGCATGGAGCGCACTTCCTGCTACTCCAGGAAACTCACTTTAGATCGGACGCCATTCCTAAACTGGCGAACCACGTTTATAAGCAAGCACTACATTCCACGAACCCAGTCTCCAAAACCAAGGGCGTCTCCATCCTTATCTCTAAGCATGCTGATTTCCAACTACGTGACACTTTGATCGACCCTGACGGCAGATACATTTTCCTTAAAGGCACGTACGCATCCAAGCCAATCACCCTGGCCAATATCTATTGCCGAATGAACACCAAGTTACCTTCTTCAGGAAAATGAGTGACCTCCTCTCTACCTTTCAGGAAGGTCTGTTACTCCTGGGTGGGGACTTTAACACCCCACTGAACCCGACCCTGGATACCTCTTCCGGAATTTCTGCACTCCCATACCGTGCGATCCGGCAGATCAAACTGCAACTACAGGCCTTGACACTTCACGACACCTGGCGTACCTTGTTTCCGCAAGACAAGGATTATACCTTCTTTTCCCCCCCACATCAGAAGTACTCGAGGATCGATTACTTCTTTGTCTCTCAAACCGACCTCTCGTTCTTATCTCAGGCCACTATTGAACCAATGTACTTATCCGACCACCATCCCATAACCGTAACACTTGTTTTCCCTGAGGTGAACAAATCTACTAAATCGTGGCGCCTAAATCCCTCCCTGTTGAAAGACCCAGCAACGATTGAGCAGATCAGATCCCATATCCAACTCTACTTCCAGGAAAACTCCAACCCGGAGATCACGCCAGTTACACTCTGGGAAGCGCATAAATGCGTTCTCCGGGGTAAACTTATTGCCCTGGCGTCAGCCGCCAAGAAACAGAGTCAGGAACTTATCAGGACACTGGTTCATACTATTAACAAATTGGAAGCCTCGCACAAACAGTCAACCTCGCAAACTGTGTTGCAGGACTTGACACAAGCTAGATGTACTCTCCTAGATGAACTAGGGAAACGCACAAGAAGACGTTACGTCTTGCAGCAAAAAGTGTTCTACGAACACGGCAACAAAAGCGGCAGAATGCTGGCACGCACGATACAGAACGCTAAACTCGCTTCCAGGATTCACCAAATCCGAGACAAACATGGTGCACTCCTCTCTAAAAATGAAGAAATAGCGGGACACTTCGAGGAGTTTTACTCGACCCTCTATAATTTACCCCGCAATGACTCGGAAAACACGGGGGTGACCGGACGAACAGCCCGGATGCGTGAATTCCTAGCTGAGTACTGTCCCAAACCCATTTCTTCTCAACAAGCTGAGGCCTTGGAAATCCCCTTGTCCAAAGCAGAATTGCATCTAGCCATAAAGCAAATGAAAGTGGGTAAGTGCCCGGGCCCAGACGGTCTCCCTTTAATATACTACAAGTCTTTCCGAGATACTTTATCCCCTGAGATGCTTAACATGTTTAACTCGTTGTCAAACCCGAACGCCCATCCAGGTAGGCTTTTAGAAGCACACGTGACAGTTATCCCTAAGGAGGGCAAAGATCCTCTATCGGCCTCTAGCTACAGGCCAATCTCTCTACTCAACGTAGACATTAAATTATTTGCAAAAATTTTGGCCAATAGGCTGCTCCCCCTCATTCCTGGCTTAGTAACTTTGGACCAAGTAGGCTTTGTTCCTGGCAGAGAAGCTAGGGACAACTCCATACGCGCTCTGAACATACAGCACTGGCTACGTGCCTCGGGCTCCAAGGGATTTTTCCTATCCCTGGATGCTGAGAAGGCGTTTGACAGGGTGGCCTGGGACTATATGCGGGAGGTATTAAAAGGTATTGGTCTCATGCCCCGCATGGCTACGTATATCAACGCCCTATATTTCAATCCCTCGGCAAGGGTGAAGACCAACGGCCTCCTGTCAAACGCCTTCTCTATCGGTAATGGAACACGGCAGGGCTGCCCCTTATCCCCCCTGATATTTGTTTTGACGCTGGAACCCCTCTTGAACAGACTGCGTAGCAACCCGGACATTAGGGGTGTGCCCATTGCAGGCAAAGAATTCAAGGTAGCCGCTTTCGCGGATGACATTCTGCTATCCCTACAGGCCCCCAGAATCTCCCTGCCCAATCTATTAAAAGACATACACCAATTTGGAGAACTCTCAAACCTAAAAATAAATTACTCTAAGTCGCACGCTTTAAATGTCTCTCTGCCCCCACAGGAAGTTACTCACTGCCAGGAATCTTTCCCGTTTCAGTGGAAGGAGACTGCAATCACTTACCTTGGAATTCGGATCGCCAGAAAAATTGAAGACCTTTATAACTTGAACTTCTTGGCGGCGCTCTCTAGGGCTCAGAAAGACCTGAAAGACTGGGCCAACCTGAATATTTCTTGGTTTGGCCGGGCGGCTTTGATCAAAATGATAGTGCTTCCCCGATTACTATATCTGATGCAGTCAATCCCTATCCATCTCCCTCCCTCCTTCTTTGCGTCTTATAGGAGAGCATGTACAGCTTTCCTGTGGAACGACAAACCTCCACGCATCAAATACTCACGTCTCACTCTCCCCAAAGATCTGGGTGGAATTGGCCTACCAGATCTCCACAGGTATTACCTCGCATGCCACTTGACAAGAATTGTGGACTGGAAGATACACCATTTGGAGAAAGCTTGGGTCACCTTAGAGAGACACTTTGTTCATACACCCACACACGTACTCCCTTGGTTACCAACCCGTCACTGGCCCCAGTCACTTAAAGCCCACCCGCTGATATACCCCTCCCTTGCAGCCTTCAATAAAGCAGTCGCTCAGTATAAGATCTCCTCACACTTAAGTCCGTTGACGCCCTTGAGAGGGAATCCGGACTTCTCTCCAGGAGACTCTACATTCCTCCGAGAGGAATGGCAACACGCAGACATTCTAGCGAAACACTTTTTCCAAAAAGGCAACATCCGTTCTTACGAGGACTTGGTGGCCGATTCATGTACTCAGACCTTTCCCTTTTGGTCTTACAGACAACTGAGACACTACCTTACGACCAAAACCCCGACCACGACGTGGTCTAGGCAACCTACCCCGTTTGAAGCCTTGTGCTCACGCCCTCCACCACAAAGACATCTCATTTCTCTCCTCTACGCTCTCCTCCAGGTAGATCCCCTTCCCCTGGTGTCTAAACGACTGCACGAGTCCTGGGAGAGGGACCTAAAACTAACTTTTGATGATGAAGACTGGGGAAACATCTATACTCTTGCTCATAAAGGTTCCATGAATGTGGCGATCCAAGAGAATGGATACAAAATTGTGACCAAATGGTACAGGACCCCCTCACGCTTACACAAATTTTCGCCTGACATCCCGAATATTTGCTGGAGATGCAATGATGATGTGGGATCGATGATTCACATCTGGTGGGAGTGTAGGTCCGTCCAGCCTTTCTGGGCCGAGGTACACTCCATCATTAAAAGCATTACCACGTATGAGTTGGACTACAGCCCGGCACAGTACCTCCTCCATCACACAACCCTCTCTAAACGTGAATATCACAAATCTTTAGCCATGCACATGGTTAACGCGGCTAGGCTCTGCATACCAACACATTGGCGTTCATCGGCCACACCCACCATTAGGGAATGGCTGTCCAGAGTAGCAAAAATAGCTGAATTAGAGGAGTTAATCGCTATCTCTCAGGAACGGCTACAAACTTTCACACAAACCTGGGCTTGTTGGACCCATTTCACATTCTCTGACCGCTATAAATCCCATTTCCCCACCTAAAACGTGATTCACCCCACGGCTTTGTGAAATCGCTTTACGTTATATACCCCTCTCCCAGGCTGCTATGTCTGGAAATGCTGCGACGGAGGAGTGGCCCCCTCCCATTCCGTTCTTCCCCCCCCCCCCTCTTTTGTTCTTTCCCATCCACACATCCCTTTTTTTTTTCTCTCTTCTTTCTCTTCTCTTCTCCCCTCTTTCCCCTCTCCCTCTTTCTTTCTCCCTGTCCTCTCCTTTCTGCTCTAGTCCCTGTCCTCTCCTTTCTTTTCTAGTCCACCACCCCATCCCTGGAATTCGTTCCCAGTCTGGCAGTGGACTCGTGTCCAACTTGCTGTCCCACTCTGACCACCCGTTCATTCAGGACTTGCACGTTTACCTACCCCTATCCATCCCTGCTGCATCTCTAAGTCAGATATGGGTAGACTAACCTTCTTCTCCTACAATGGGACAACTTTTGCAACATCCGGGGCAGCTCTGCCCTACGTAAACTATATGTCAGATGTACTCCATGTTTTGTTTTCTAGGTCCCTTTTGCTTCCTAATGTTCTTTTCTGTTTATTTTATGCTTCAATGTTATGTCTGATGCATATATTGTTACGGGTTTGTCAATGAAGCCCTCTATATATCTGTCTTGGAACTATGCAACTTGACAAACGTTTGTATTGTATCCTTGATTTTGCCTTAATAAAAACCTTTTGTGGAAAAAAAAATATATATATACATGTTTGTAACAAGCAGTAAATAAGCTTTAAAATAAGCTCTCACTGACCATTGTAGTGATATCCATTGTGGAGCAATTAATCCTCAAATTTCACAGTAAAAGCAGTAAAGTTATTCACGTTGGTTCTCAGCACTTTTTTCTTTCTCTTCTCTTACTTTGTGCCTGCTCTGTGTTTATTGATAACAGGAGGGGGGCTATGCTACACAATACAAAATAAATATACAATTAAGAAGCTTCTGCGGAAAATTTTGAGGATACATTTCATACTTAGTTACATAGTTGGTAAGACACTGGTCCATCTAGTTCAACCTGAGTGCGTGTGTATGTGACTACTGTTTTGCATATCCCTGCATTGTGGTCGCTAAGAAACACATCTATTTTTGAACTTATCTACACTCTCCACTGACGACACCAACTGTGGATTAAAGTTCCATATCCTTACTGCCCTAACAATAAGGAACGCCTTACACAGTTTAGAATTGAACCACATCTTGTCCAACTTAATTGTGTGACCATGTGTCTTTTTTAGAGACCTAAGATTAAAAAGTTTCCTCTCAATGCTGGAGTCACCGTTTAAGGATTTGTATGTCACTATATCATCCCCTCTTATGCCCAAACACACGTTTGGATGTTTTTTCCAATGGAATTGCGCTCAAGCTTGGCTTGCATACACACGGTCACACAAAAGTTCTCTGAAATTTCGTCCGTCAAGAACGCGGTGACGTACAACACTACGAAGAGCCGAGAAAATTAAGTTCAATGCTTCCGAACATGCGTCAAATTGTTTCTGAGCATGCGTCGGAATTTTGCACGTCGGAATTTTGCGCGTCAGAATTGCTACAGATGATCGAATTTTCCAACAGGAATTTTTTCTGTTGGAAAATTTGAGAACCAGCTCTCAATCTTTTGCTAAATTCCAACAGCAAAAGTCCAATGGAGCATACACACGGTCAGAATTTCCGTTCAAAAGCTCACATTGGACTTTTGCTGTCGGAATCTCCGATCGTGTGTACGGGGCATTAGGTGTCTCTCTTCCGAGGAGAATATGTTTATTTGCAGTCGTTCCTCATACCTGAGGTTCTCTAGCCCACTTATTAACTTTGTTGCCCTTCTCTAGACTTTCTTGAAGGACATCCTTCCAGAAGATTATGACCAGAACTACATGGCACACTTAAAATGTGTCAGAATTTTAACTTTATCTCTTGAGTAAATACTCTTTTTAAACCCCCTGGCGGTATTCCCAAGTCTGGCTCGGGGTAGAATTTCAAGACCAAAAGCGATAACCCCGAGCCAGACTCGGGACCACCTCGCAGAGTCTACAGTCACAAGTTACTTACCTTGTCCCTGGATCCTGCGATGCCGCCCCGCTGTGTGATCGAGCTATGTCCTCCTCGCTTGATTCACAGTGCCGAGTGCCGCCAAGCTCCGTTCCCTGCGTTGTGGGGGCGGAGATCAGCGCCAAATTTAAAAAAGTAAACAAACACAATACATATAGTATACTGTAATCTTATAGATTACAGCACTGTATGTAAAAAATACACCCCCTTTGTCCCTAGTGGTCTGCCCAGTGTCCTGCATGCACTTTTATATAATAAAAAACTGTTCTTTCTGCCTGGAAATTGGAGATTGTCCATAGCAACTAAAAAGTGTCCCTTTATGTCAAAAGTGTTTTAGACCAGCTAAAAAACAGCGATTATAAATTAGAATTACTTGCAGAATTGAGCGATAGTGATTTGTGGGGAAATTCGTCATCAAAAAAATATAAATATTTTTTTTGATTATTATTATTATATTTTTTGTTATAATTATTTATATTTATTTATTTATTGTATTATAATTTATGATTTTGTGTTTCAAATTGTATTATACCCAGGATGTCTACTAGACTCTTGTTTGGACAGATTTAAGTGAGTTATTTCTAAGAATTACAGGCCTACAGTATAAAACACCAAATTTCCATGCAAAATAATGGTAACGCTTTCAGCACCTAAAATCTGAATTAATTATACTGCCAGGGAGGTTAATGCATGATAGTAGTCTGCTGGCTTTACTTGTTGCAGCTCAACATTGCATGCTATTATTGAGTCTGGAATATACTAGGACCCCTAGAGCAGTGGTTCTCAACCCTGTCTTCAAGTACCCCCAACAGGCCATGCTTTGAGAATTTCTCTTAGATAAAATAGCTGTCCAAAATGCCAAGCCATTGACTCTAATTTAAAGCACCTGTGCAAGATAAAGGAAAATGTGCAAACATGGCCTGTTAGGGGTACCTGAGGACAAGGTTGAGAACCACTGCCATAAAGGACCTATAGATCCCTTTCCATCTTTTGATTCCCCCAGAGGTTATCCCACTAATGTGAAACATACATGCATATTTTTAGCTCCCAAGTGCATTATTTTATTGTAAAGTTGCTTTATCTTGTTTTGAAGTTATTCCCCTGCTTAGTTTTAGTATTGTCAGCAAACACTTAAATTTAAAATTTAACAGAATTGTTCCCAAGACAAAGCCCTGGGATATCCCCCTCACAACTCTAAACCATTCAGAAAATATGCGGTTTTTCACCACACTCTGGATAAGCTCCTGCAACCAGCTTTCTGTCCAGGTACGTATGATTTCATCAATGCCAAAATATAGGTCTATAGGTCTTTCTCTATCCAAATTACATCTCACTTCCTCATGGAGTCCTCATAGAATGTGAAAAAGGTTTTGCAAGAATGGTTCTTCATAAAACCATATTAATTGTTACTAATGATACCATTTTCACCATAAAATTCCTGAAATTGCTTTTTGACAAACTTCTGGTGTCCTTTAACCCTTTTGCTGCCAGGCCCCATGGTCCATTTTGTACAGTCAGGTGCAATTTTTTCTTTGCTTTTTAAATTTTTCACTTGTAGCTTTCAGAGTTTGAAAAATACCACTAAACCACATATTTTCTGAAAGCACATGAGCAGTACAATAAAAAGAAGGTGCTACTGTTTTTTTAAGGTCCCACCATATTTGCCCAAATGTTTATCAAAACAATATTTTTGCTAAAAATTCACTAAAGTCATTATTAGTAGCTAAAAAAACAAGAAAAATTTAACTAAATTCCTACTAAATATAAAAGCGTAACCTGTATTGAGTTAATAAATAACAAATATTTGTAACTTTTAATTTGTGCCTTTTTGCGAAACAGTAAAAATCCAACAGACACAAAAGTGTAACTATCCAAATTTCTCAAAAAATCGAAAGGTTTTTATTTTTCCCTTACAGCTTTCAGAATTTGTGATAGACCCCCAAAACCATATATTTTCTGAAAGCAAATGACCTCTAGAATAAAAAGCATTTTTTATTTAGATTTTTTTAGACCCTACGTTATTTGCGCAAATGTTTATCAAACCAATATAGTCGCAAAAAATACACTAAAACCATTATTAGAAGATAAAAACACAGATAATTCTATACAATTCCTGCTAAATCCCTACTAAATATAAAAGCCTTACCTGTATGGAGTTAATAAATAACAAAACATTAACATTTTTACATTGCACCTTTTTGCAAAATGGTGAAAATCAAACGTACACAAAGATGTAAATATCCAAATTTATAAAAAAAATCAGAAGGTTTTTATTTTTCCCTTACAGCTTTTAGAATTTTTAAAGACCCCCCAAACCATTTATTTTACGAAAGCATACGACCTCTAGAATAAAAAAAAAGGTGCCACAGATTTTTTTAAGGCCCTGTGGTATTTGTGTAAATGCTTATCAAAACAATATAGTCGCTAGAAATACACTAAAACCATTATTAGCAGATAAAAACACACAATTTTACAAAATGTTACAACATTTCTGCTAAATTCCTATTATGAAAGTTTATCATGTGTTGAGTTAATAAATAATGAATATTTGTAAATTTAAAAATTGCATCTTTTTTGAAATGGCGAAAATCAAACATACGCAAAAATATCTCGAACATTTTGGATGTTTGGGGGAATTATCTTATAAGCCACTGATCAGAGCTATCAGTTTGTTCAGAAGCATCTGCTGAACAATTATGCTATAAGTTTATGGTCACTTATAGCACAAGGAGAAATGAGGTCCGTACGGCGTGCAGACTTGGCCACCTGGGGGCAGTGTTGTAGGTTTGTACGCCGCATAAATCTGGCAGCGAAAGCATTAAAAGTAGGAAAAATGGCCTCGCTATAACAAGGCTATATTTGTTGAGAACTCTTTGGTGTAAACCATCCAGTCCTGGTGATTTGTTCACATTAAAGTACAACATTGCATCTGAGTACCACAAATCAAAAATGCTATTTAATTGATTTTTAATATTTATAGCAAAATCACCCATCCATCCATGTCTCCATACTTTATTCTGCTGAAAAATCACTTTGAAAAACACCTGCTAGTATTTCTGGCCGTGATCATCTTGCATAAGGGCAGATGATTCTTGTAACATTTACTTCCTGGGATCAGTCTGCCCCTAGCTTAGGCATGCATGCATGAGGGTGTGCTTAGCTGAGAAAATTCCTCCTCCGACTCCTAGGATATATCACATTGTTTACCTAGTTCTGGAAACCAGGATGTAACAGAAGTATAAAAAATAGTTTAAAACAAGTAAATATGGTTTACTTCCCTAGCTGTTTACTAATGCTAGCAGCATAAGGATTAAATATAGTCAGCGTTGAGAGAGTGAAGTTCCAGTTCTGCTTTAAGTTTTTCAAATCATTTTTTGAACACTGTTTTCTGTAGGACACAAGGGTACATGCAATAGAATGTTATTAACGTTACTGTCTTCTTTATTATTCCCCTCCTTTTCATTTGTATAAACTGAGAAGAATGTATTTAACACAGTTGCCTTCATCCTGTCATTTGTGATCAATTTCCCCTGATCATCTTTTGTGGGACCAATATGTTCTGACCTCAGCCCCATTAGCAACATCATTCCTCTTTGTCATGGCCTGGATTTGAACCCAGAACCTCTGCTGTGCAGGCAATGTCTCCTCTTGCTGAGCTACCTGGAATGCTGGACAATTCCCCGGACAATTCCTTGAAAAATCCTGTTTTGAACCTTGTTTGTCTTGAACTCTGAACTCTTTGCTCCTCCCATGTACTTCCTGATTTAAGCCATGTCTCTGCACTTCCTGTTTGCCAGATTATTGCGCTATTTCCAGGTAGTATCTTGCTTCTGTCTTCCCTGCTGCCGTCCATATTTTATCGTTATCGACCCTTGGCTTGTTCCTCAACTACGCTTCTGCCTGATCCTAACCTGCAACTACACGTTATCACCCCTAGTTTGTTTACTGACTATGCTTCTGATTGATCCCTACCTGCTTAGCCGCTATGGGACCCTGGCTTGCTCACCTTGTGGTGGGGAAATTTTGAGGACTGCGACCTGGTACTATCAGACAGCAAAATCCATCTCCATCATCAGGAGCTCCAGTACACATTGGTTAGTAGTTAGACTCTGCACCTCAAGTGGACCCACATCATTCACCAGTGTGACTGCCTGTGTACCTATACTGCTGGCTAGAGCAGGCCTTAAAGAGACTTTGCCAGTTCAGTATCCTCCCAGGTAAGATATACTAACACGTCTGTGCTCCTTCTAAACATTCCCACTTCATTGGAACTCAAGACTCTTTACTCTGATTCAGAAACATTTCTATGTAAGGGAGAGGATGGCGCCTCTCCCATGTAACAGTGCTCAGGCCCAAACAACTGATTACTCACCCTAAACACTGTCATGTGTGTATATGTGGGGGGTGTCCCTGAGTAAGCTACAACACCATTTAACACTGGAACTTACACAGATGAGTGAGTATACCTTGTTGGTAAGTGGGTTATCAGCAAGCTGCTACTTTGTTCCAAATAGCAACATGTGTCTCCTTAGAGCCGGTTCACACAGGGGCAACACGACTTCCAGCACGACTTTAGGGAGGCAACTTGGACACGACTTGAGTATGAATCATCAGGCAACTTACAAGGAAACTTCACGTTGCCTCCAGGACAGTACAAGGCAACTTCAAGTCGCCTCCAGGACAGGAGGCTTTCCAGTGTCCAATCAAACAACAATCAGCTCTGTGGGCGGGAGGGGGAGGGAGGGGTTTGCCTGAGAAATGTATGTTATCTTTCTGTATTGTTGCTTCAGTTAAGACAGTGATCCGACTTCTGAGGCAACTTCCATTGAAATCAATGGGTACAAGTTGTCTAGAAGTCGGAGTGAAGTAGTACAGGAACCTTTTCTGAAGTCGGAGCGACTTCAGTAGTGTGTATTAAGACGGTTCCATTCACTTCCATTGATTTTCTCAACCACACGACTTGGGAGGACTTGGGGCAACTTCAAGTCGGATCCCAGGTCGCCCCTGTGTGAACCGGCTCTTAAACAGGACACTTCTACAATATGTTTATCATCAGAATAACAAACAATATTTCATTCCTAACAAGTATGCAATAAAGGGAACAGTCCAGAAAAAAATAATAGTTTCAAACCCTCAATATGGACCTGTTCCTGTGATCAGGAAATTATAGAAAAATCATGCTGCTTATTTTATAAGAACAGCAACAACCACAGCAACATCAACAAAAGTATACATTGGAGGAATGCCAGGACACAGCATTTGTTGTTTTCTCGATGTTGCTAATGTTCAGTGCCAGCCTGATTTTCATGTAATTATCTTTCTTAGGTTGTTACAAACGAACACACATTTTGCATGGAAGTGAAACATCTGGTCCACATTTCAAGCTGAGGCTGGTATGCTTAATGCATGCACAATGCATTGAACACTGTCTGGTGGTATCCTTGGATAATACGTTTTTTTTTTCAGGCAATACAAGTAAGGCTAAATTTCCTGAAGTATAACCATAGGTGTGCGCAGCCTAATGCATGTGTATGTAACGACATATATAGGACCCCGGCAGATTGATCTCCCTGCTGGCACAGTGAAAGAGAAGCGCATATACACTTCTTCTTATGGCAGAGCCGATAAGAGGGAGATCTTTCCCATGTTCTTGTTAATACACAGAGCAATAACACTAATGCCCACAGGGTAATTAGGGTGTGCCTAAACACTCCCGGCACACCCTGTACACACGATCGGTCATAACCGGCGAAAACGGACTGAAGGACCGTTTCATCGGTTAACCGATGAAGCTGACTGATGGTCTGATGTGCCTACACACCATCGGTTAAAAAAACGATCGTGTCAGAACGCGGCGACGTAAAACACACAAAGTGCTGAAAAAAACGAAGTTCAATGCTTCCAAGCATACGTCGACTTGGTTCTGAGCATGCGCGGCCTTTTGACCGATGCTCTTGCATACTAATGATCGGTTTTGACCCATCGGTTAGGCGTCCATCGGTCAAATTTTAAAGCAAGTTCTCTTTTTTTTGACCGAAGGATAACTGACCGATGGGGCCCACACACAATCGGTTTGGACCGATAAAAAGGTCCTTCAGTCCGTTTTCATCGGTTTTGACTGATCGTGTGTACGCAGCCTAAGAGTATAACTATTTTGGGTATGGTTAATAGATTTTTTATATTGTATATACAGTGAGGAAAAATTTTATTTGATGCCCTGCTGATTTTGTACGTTTGCCAACTGACAAAAAAATTATCAGTTTATAATTTAAATGGAAGGTTTATTATAACGGTAAGAGACAGTATAACAACAACAAATCCAGAAAAGCGCATTTAAAAAAAGTTATAAATTGATTTGCATTTTAATGATTGAAGTAAGTAATTGACCCCTTCACAAAACATGACTTAGTACTTGGTATCAAAACCCTTGTTGGCAATCACAGAGGTCAGACATTTTTTGTAGTTGGCCTCCGGGTTTGCACACATCCCAGGAGGGATTTTGTCCCACTCCTCTTTGCAGATCCTCTCCAAGTTATTAAGATTTTGAGGCTGATGTTTGGTAACTTGAACCTTCAACTGCCTCCACATATTTCTATTGGATTAAGGTCTGGAGACTGGCTAGGCCACTCCAGGACCTTAATGTGCTTCCTCTTGAGCCACTCCTTTGTTGACTTGGTCGTGTGTTTTGGATCATTGTCCCCTTAGTATAACACCTCCAAAGCATAATGTTTCCACCTCCATGTTTGACAGTGGGGATAGTGTTCTTGGGTCATAGGCAGCATTCCTCCTTCTCCAAAGACAGCAAAATGAGTTTGATTTTGGTCTCATCTGACCACAACACTTTCACCCAGTTCTCTTCTGATTCTTCTGATTAATTCAGATGTTCATTAACAAACTTCAGACGGGCCTGTACATGTGCTTTCTTGAGCAAGGGGACCTTGTGGGCACTGCAGGATTTTAGTCTTTCACAGCGTAGTGTGTTACCAATTTTTTGGTGACTATGGTCTCAGCTGAGATTAGGGAGGCTCCTAATCTTAGCTCGTTACCTGTATAGAAGACACCAGGGAAACATATTGCTAATTGATAGGGGATCAAATATTTATTTTACTCATTAAAATGCAAATCAATGTATAACTTTTTTGAAATGCGTTTTTCTGGATATTTTTGTTGTTATTCTCTCTCACTGTTATCAACATACAATTACATTTATAGACTAATCATTTTGTTGTCAGTGGGCAAATGTACAAAATCAGCAGGGGATCAAATACTTTTTTCCCTCACTGTAAAAATAAAAAAAATATATAACATTGAAATAGTTTCTCTCACTCTCCCAATTAAGAAATTAAAATAATTCAGTAAAGCTACCTTTATGTATGGATACATAACTAACATCTGAGGCCCCGAGAAACTCGACGAGCAAAACACATCGTTTTGCTCATCGAGTTCCTTGTGAAGCCGCCAAGGATCTTGGCGAGCCAAGTTTCCTTATTGACTAACGAGAAAAAATATAGAACATGTTCTCTATTTGGCCCGATGAGATCCTCATCGGTTTCCTCGGCCAAAAGTGTACACATGACCGGTTTCTCGGCAGAATACGGCTCCGATCGAGTTTCTGGCTGAATTCTGTGTGTACGGGGCCTCAGAAAGAGAAAAGAGCTCCTCTTGTTGGTTAAAAAGCAGAACATGAACTATTTAAGGCTACGTTCTCCTTTTCAAAAAAATGTATTATAAATACACATCCGTTTGCACGTAAAAAATAAAATAAAAATATTTATAATTTTTTTATTAGAAGCTTGCAAAGCATTGCACCTGTAATCAGCAGATCGTGAGTAATTAACAGATTATCAGTGCCATGCAGGGCTCTTTTTTTTTTTTTCTCAACAAAAGTGGAGTTACTCTTTAACCTGGTATAGGATTTGTATTTTTGTAGGACACAGCAATAAAACTCTAAGGCCCCGTACACACGACCTGATCTATCCGCTGAAACTGGTCCGACGGACCAGTTCCAGCGGACAGATCCGGTCATGTGTAGGCCCGAGCGGACAATTGTCCGGTGGATCGGACAGTTTCCAGCAGATAAAAATTTCGGAGCATGCTAAGAAATCTGTCCGCTGGAAACCTGTCCGTCGGACGTGTTCGGTCGTCTGTACAGACTCACCTGACACGTCTGACCGACCGCCATCCCTCGCATGCGTCGTACTGATTTGACGCATGCGTGGAAGCATTGAACTTCCAGGGCCGCGCACGTCGCCGTGTAATCTTCGCGGCGACGGTGCGGCCACGTCGCGACACGTCACCACATTTGTTTTCCGCGGGGATTTTGGTCTGATGGTATGTACAGCCATCAGACCAAAATCCGGCAGCGGACATGTCCGATGGAAACGGTCCGGCGGACCGTTTTCATCGGATAATCCGTCTGTGTGTACGAGGCCTTACAAGGGTTCTAATCCCTCTCCACTTTATCCAAAACTTAAATTTTCCTAGATATTGCCAAAAAATTTACATATTTTAGGGCGAATTTATTAATTGCAAAGATTACACTGCCAAAAGCAAATATTTTGATTTGTTTTGACCATTTAGATTTTAGTTTAAAGGTAGCAGGTGCATTGTGACAGGTTGCTTTGGCTTACTAAACTTTTTAGAGAAAAGGATAAATTGGGGTCACCGAGATAAGTGGCAAGTATTGAGGGTACTTTTTCACCTCTTGAAGACATTCAAAGTACAAAGTGAAGTTTTTCATTCCAACTAACCGGGTTTCTTTATCTCAAACATATCACTGAACAGTGAATTCTGATTGGTTGATTTGGGTTACTGCACATTAAAAAAAAATCTGTTTTCTTTATTAAATAAACGTGTTCCTGTTATAAAAGCGAACATAATAAAGGTATCTCTGATCTATACATGAAGCTGAAGGATATTGGAAAGATTTTGCTGAACATTATCAGACATGCTTTTACAAAGATATAGTGAGACCCAGACAACTCAATTATGTATTTAGAGAAAATATTGTGGAAGTATCACATTTTCTGTTTTGCTGTTTGTACTAGTACTGAAAAACGTCTTACTTTACTCTGAAAGCTTCCTAGAGATAAGTGGAATTTGTTTTCCTCCAAGGTACATTTCTGGTTCACAGACCAGTCATTTCTTTTTTGTCTAGGGCTGAAAATTATGGAATAGTAGTAAATCAAAATCTAGACCATTCATAAAAAAATTCTGTCTGACATTTATAGTGTATAAACTCATTATATCAGCAGCCTAAAATGGAAAACTGAATAAATAGCTTAGAATAAATGCATAACTAACTTTAAAAGTACTACCAAATTATTAAATCTGCATTGCTGTCACACAGGTGTACCGTAGAGAATACAAGCCACATTAGTTAAAGCGATGTTTCTCAACTTTTTTCAGTCAAGGCACTCTTTAAAATTATGGACAATCTCAGGGGACCCTCCAAAATTATGGACAGTCTTGAGGCGTCCCATTCTAAAATGTAAAAACTATTCTGATAATTTACATTTTGCAGCAACACCAAAACACGCTCAAGCCCAACGTCAAAGGTGATTTGTTCTTCCGAAGCAAATACACTTTGCAAACTGGTACTGACTAGTATTCCAATGTTTCTCAATCAGTTTTACTCCATCACTTAGCTAATGAGATCCCGAAAGCTGAAAGAGAGGCAAGGGAGAGCCAAACAAGGGTGATATGAGGGCAACTGACATCCTCCTTATCAACTGATGATGAGATTGGTCTTTAGGCGGTTGGCTGCTAGAAGGTTATAATAGTAAACAATAAAAACCTGTGTATCTAAAAATCAGGTTTCATCCACCCAATGGCTTTTATACAATTTTGGGGCAATTTTTAGACATTTTGCCATGGCACCCCTGAAGAAACCTCAAGGCACCCTGGTTGAAAAAGGCTTTGTTAAAGTCTAACTGCAGCCAAATTGTTTAATTTAGTTTTAGAGTGAAGAACAGCTAAAATTTCCAACAGGTCTTTATTTTTGTCTTGAACCCCATTGGGGAGATTTTATTCCACTTCCTGTCCCTGTGGCGCTTATACAAAGCATGGGGAGGTATGGTCATCATCACGATAAGAAAATGCAGACCACAACAAAAACATTGTTTTATGATGGGGTTACTTAGAAAGTTAAGACCTGCTAGATCACCTTAGGCTGGCCCCTTTTACAGGTATAGCTATGTAACACATTAAAAATAAGTGTCGCTCTTTCTCTTGCAGCCGCCGCCATGCCTACTAAGCTAAAAAAGACGAGGAAGCTCCGTGGAAATGTCAGTCACAGCCATGGTCATGTTGGCAAACACAGAAAGCATCCTGGTGGTCGCGGTAATGCCAGTGGTTTGCATCATCACAGAATCAACTTTTATAATTACCACCCTGGTTACTTTGGTAAGGTTGGCATGAGGCATTACCATCTGATGAAGAATCAAAAATTTTGTCCCATAATTAACTTGGACAAACTGTGGATTTTGGTCAGTAAACAGACCAGACTGGACCACGCTAGGAACACGAAGGGACCAGCACTAGTCATTGACACAATGCACGCCAATTATTTCAAGGTGCTTGGCAAAGACAAGCTCCCCAAGCAGCCAGTCATTGTAAAAGCCAAGTTATTCAGCCGACGAGGCGAGGGGAAGATTAAAGGTGTCGGCGGTGCTTGTGTGCTGGTAGCATAAAAGCAGTTTGAAACACCATTTTGTATAAATAAAAATAAAATAAAAATAAGTGTCTATACCAGTGGCTCTCAACCTGTCTAATGCAGTGACCCCTTGATAAAATTGCCCAAGTTGTGGGGACCCCTAACAGTAAAAAGGCAAGACAAATAATATGCGTCCTTAACCCACAGACATTTAGCGATCCCTGAGTCCCCTCCACGCGTACAGTATTAAAACCCCTTATGGTACATTTTAGGATGTACCACTCTCTTTGTTCTCCTTTTATCTCTCTCTATCCAAATTTCTTGCCCCCCCCCCCCATCACTCTCTCTAGCCACATTTCTTGTTCTTTCTCTTAATCTTTCTCTCCAGTTTTCTTTGTTCCTCCCCTCTTTTCCTCTCCCTTCCATGTAGTCTCTATGTGTGGCAGTGCCAGGCTGGGAGAGTGATGCAGGCTTTAGGGACAGCCCAGATTTCGGTGACCTCTGGAAAATCGTCATTTGACCCACAAGTGAGTCCCGACCACTGGTCTATACTGTTTAAAATATAGTAATACAGTGTCTCACCCTGCTCTACACATGCTCAGTTGCTCTCTATTTTTGGCACTGTGCCAAATCATAGTCACTAGTGGCCAATCTGCTGACAGCCTAAAGATGTACTGCTGTTCAGGAGCTCTAGGCTTCAGCAAAATGTCAATGGCTTTTGGCAAGAAGAAACGGGAGCAATGATGTAGGCAATTTACAGCAAACACTCATTTTGGTAGCATAATAATTAATCTGGAATGTATGCCTCAGAGGACAGTTAGAGGAGAGTGAAAACTCCTCCTACAAGCTTTAACCAGTGCTCGGCTACACACTGATAGATGTCACAAGGCTGCGATATACTGCAGATGAGGAAAGGTATTTAGCAGTTTATATTTACTAAAAGTTCAGTGTTCTGTGTACTGTGGGAGACCACATATAGTGAATGCAGGATCCTGGGTTTAGAAATGCTTTAAGTAGACATGATTCTCAAATTCCTCATTAGTAGTGCCCTTGTTTTTAAATTGTGGTCTGGTTATGATATTGCAACTGAGATCATGTTGCCAATCCTACAAGTCATTGCAGTGTCTTATTTTTGTAGGCATAACATTGGGGCAGATTAATTACAAGGGTTTATGATCTAATTGCGCAGTTCTTCATCGTCCATACATGTGCATATGGAAAATTTTAAATCTAAACACAATGGCGCACATACCATTTCTATTTGGGCATAGATGACCACTCTGTTGGTGACTTAGAGGCCTATTTATAGCAGAGGGAGCACTCGCTGTCCATGCTCTGATAGACACTGATGTTTCCTTTATACTACATTCTTCATTAAAAAAAGGCAAGACTGATGTGTGTAGCCTGTGGTAGCCAACAGTGTTCTTTTAGCATAATGCCGTAAAGGGAACTTCATCATTATAGAAGAGGTTGGTTGCATGGTTGGACTTTCCATCCCTGTTTTATTTGTTGTTGTTGTTCTTCATTTATTATTCATTGGAATAAATGGTACAGTAAAACCTTGGTTTGAGAGCTTTTTGCAAGATGAGCAAAATGTTTTAATACATTTTGCATTGATATACAAGCGATGTCTTGATATAAGAGTAGCGTCATGTAACAAGTATAGAAAAGAAGAGAGGAGACTCTAAGTGTATCAATATGGTTACATTTAATGAAGGTACAACATTTAGCAACTTATTGCTACACTTAGAGGTGCCTCTCTTCTCTTTTATACCATGTAAAAAAAAATGCTTTGATATACAAGTGCTTTGGATTACAAGCATGTTTCTGGAACAAATTATGCTTGAAAACCAAGGTTTTATTGTACTTTGGAATTCATAAAACAAAGCATAATATAAAACATGCTGTTGTGCTTTATAAATGTACTGCTGTTTTTGTTAAAGTTGTGGTATGATCCAATTTATGCCCTTTGAGGCATAAAAGACTGGTTTACCATTTTTTCAACAACACGCTGTCAAGTTACTGTTTGGAAATATCCATCTGGATTGGACCATTTTGGGACATGTCATAGTATACTAATGTTCCTACAAGGAGTTCTTTCATTTTGTCAGGTACATTACTCTGTTCAATATCCAACTGTGTTTTTCTTTAAAAAATTTCAGAGGTGAAAAAACATCAGAAAGATGTTGATTGAAATTTGTCCGCTCCTAGAATTGCTTCCACCTCTGATATTTTTCAGGTGTTTTCAATGATTGCAGCAATTTTAGCTAGTTATCTGTATTTGGTTTGGGCTTTCTGATGACAAAATAAGACCAAAATACTTGGCTTTCTACTATTCTGAATTCAGTTTAAGTTGTATGTACACCCAGATGCTGAAATATTTTATGAGCTTTCACATTGTAATTTAATATAATAATTTTCAAAGCTTTGAAATCTACAACATGTATTAAAATACCATCTGGTTATCCTGCCATAAAGGAATTGGTTTAGGTACTTCCTCATATAGGGTTACAATCAGGGCTGTCCTAATGCATGGACACCCCTGGGGTACTGTTATGGGGCTCCAGGTGCATGGGGGCCCCATGATAGTCATGCATTACATCATACTTTCCAACTGTCCCGGATTTGCTGGGCCAGTCATGCTTTTTACTAAGATAGCTGTGTCCTGAGCAGCATCCGGGAACCCAGTATTGTGCCCTTCTCACGCCCCTGTACTGTGCCCTTCTGCCTCCACCCCTATACTGTGTCCTTTGTGTTGATACGTTTTTGATTAATGGAATGCTTTTTATATTGTTTAAAATCGATTTTATTGAACATACTAATAAATCAATGTTTAATTCTATCAACTATTTATACTTTATGTGTAAATTGAGGCAGACTGAAGGGGCCTAGTGTATTACTTTGCCCAGGGACCATGCTCTTCTTCTCTGTCTTCTAGTTGTGCTCCTGTGTTGTCATCTCGCCACTTGGGTTTCTGATGGTGACTGCAAGTGGCCGTACAACACACATTAAGCACTGCATCAATTTGTATATCTCATAACCAGCTATGGCCAAGGCTTGCCATACACTAGGCACCCCCTCCCCCCACTTCTCAACTTTCTTTAATGTGACATGTCACTGTCGTCAGCGCCCCCCGCTTCTCATTTTTAATGTGCCATGTCATTTTGCTTAGGGCCCCAGGGAGGTCAGGATCGGCACGGAGTGTTGGCCACAAGAACAACCTAGTTAGGATGTCACACAGAGGTGATCCAGTGTATACTTGTTGTTTTTCCATGTAGGAAACTTGGCCAAAAATAGAGTAATGCAGCAGCTTTGGTAATGAATAAAATCCTGTGTTAAGCTTAGAAGGATTGTAAAAACAGACAATTGTACCACACTTTTTAAAAAGAATGATTGATATTCCTCTTTCAGGCCTCTAATCTTGTTGATTCATGTATCCCTTTTTTTACAATCTCATAGGCCGCAATCAAGCTGCAGCAGTGGAGCCGACCAACCCCACACAGAGCCAAGCCCCACCCTCGCCGGATGTGCAAGAAGTGCAAAATGCCACCACATCAGGTCAGTGTCATACAGCACAGCTTCAGGTAATACATGTAGGCCTGCATAATTGTAATACATATTTTTTTTCCAAATTTCAGGAGGTGTTCGAGCTGTTGGGGCGGATTAGACACCTACAGTGCCCATGTCCTAATTGGGGAGATCATGTCCTGCAGGGCAGAAATAGAGGACACAAACCTTGCGTTAGAGAAGATTATAAAGAAAAACCGAAAGGTGGACCAAAACCTGAAGAATCTCATTGATGTACTGGGGAGGGTTTAAAAAAATAAAAATAAAAATAGATGTAGACAAGTATTTAAAAGAAAAAATATATTTCTTGACAAAAAAAAATTAAAGAATTTCTATTAAGATATTTTTTGAAAAAATGAAAATTACACATTTTAAGTGTGATACAATAAATATTTTTGGATACTCAACAATGTGTGGCTTCTTATTATATCAATGCTGCCTAAATGAACAAATCTATATTTGTGGTGTTTACATTGACAATGATGAGTATTTATTACAGGAAAATAAACATGACACTATGATAACGTAGGAGAAAGCTAGAATGCACTCAAATTAGAAAAGAATCAAACAAAGAAAAGTACTAGAACAGGGGCAGAAAAATTGGGCCTTAGGCACTGGTAGCGGTGTCACAACACTGCAACCCCTCACAGATACTGTAATTGGAGCGCAGCAAAGAGCCACATGCAAAGTATTGCAACAAAAATTGTTATTAGACGCCCCTGTTAAAAAGGGGCATAAAAATTGGGCCTTAGGCACAACACAACACTGCAACCCCTCACAGATACTGTAATTGGAGCGCAGCAAAGAGCCACATGCAAAGTATTGCATCAATTTTTTTTATTAGACACCCCTGTTAAACAGGGGCATAAAAATTGGGCCTTAGGCACAACACAACACTGCAACCCCTCACAGATACTGTAATTGGAGCGCAGCAAAAAGCCATCAGTCAGATGACCACCTTCTCCACCGCTCCTTCTGTGACTCACCGAAGCCTCAGCAACACGTTGTCCAGGAAAAGGATTTGGTAATACCCCAGGTTCTGGGAACGCGTTGCACAGACCCTTCTGCAAGGCCTCCCGAAGATGTTTCATCTTCTGCTCCCTCTGCGACAGCAAGATAAGCTCCGCAACCTTACTCTTGTAACGTGGATCAAGGAGAGTTGCCAGCCAGTAATGATCCCTCTCCTTGATACCACGAACACGAGGATCCTTACGCAGGCTTTGCAGGATCAGGGAGGCCATGCAGCGTAGGTTTGCTGAGGCATTCTGGGCACAGTTCTCTGGGTCACTGAGGACCACAGGATCCACAGCCACCTCATCCCAGCCAGGTAAAAGTCCACGGGTTCCTTGGGACTGTAAGTGATCCTTTGAAGACTGCTGCTGCTGAGTGCTAGGCTCCACCTCCATGCTGCTGATACAATCATCCTCCTCCTCCTCCACCTCGTCCTCCTCGTCCTCTTCCTGTGTGCTAGGCGGGCATGCAGGACCACTGTCTGGATAAAGGGGGCCTTGAGAGGTAAGGAAGTCCTCCTCTTCCTCCCTCTGTTCTGCCTCAAGGGCCCTGTCCATTATTCCACGTAGCGTGTGCTCCAACAGGTGAAAAAGAGGGACAGTCTCACTGATGCATGCACTGTCACTGCTCACCATCCTTGTGGCCTCCTCAAATGGTGACAGGACAGTGCATGCATCCTTGATCAAGGCCCACTGGCGTGGGGAAAAAAAACAAGCTCCCCTGACCCAGTTCTGCTGCAATATTGGCACAGGTACTCATTGATGGCCCTCTGCTGCGTGTGCAGCCGCTGCAGCATGGCCAATGTAGAGTTCCATCTGGTGGGCATGTCACAGATTAGGCGGTTCTTGGGCAGGTTGTATTGTTTATTTCCCACTGTATGCTGTTTTTTTGTAGTGCATTTTCTTTTTACCCAATAAAGGGCACGTCTTTTTTAGACTTACTGTCCATATTAGTTTCTTCCTTTGCATGCTCTGTGCATTGCCAGCACCCATTGGTTCCTGAGTGGACAGTGATTGCCTTAGGTGCGCTCACCTGGAGCGGCAGTTTTCCCTACCAAGAGAGAAGAACTGGCTACTTTTGGAAGGATAATTTTAGAGCACTCCTCCTATACCAGACAAGCTACACCCAGTTTCCATATATTAGTTCTAAAGGGATTAGGCTGTGCAAAAATTAGGTGCAATATATAGCGATTAGAATGAAATGTTTTATTATAGTTGTGCTAAAAGTTGAGTCTGTCACATCTAACGTTCACATTGGCTAACCTGCTAGCATTGCAATAGTAACATAAAAAGGGTATGAAGACATACTGATTTAAAATAGACATTAAACATATCCCTTCTTATGATGGGTACAGTACAAAAACAATGACAATGATGACATTACTAACTATATTATGAATATGTTATTATTATCATTCTATGGAATGTGGAATGTGATTTATTTTTGGAATCTTGAAACCTGGGAATGTGATAAGGACCTAAGGTATCTACAGGAGAGTGGGCATCTCCCTTTAGGTAACAACCAAAACCTCTGAAGAAGACCATGAGGGTCAAAACGCGTTAGGAGGCAGAAGTTCCATTTTTGGGTGAAACTCAGCTTGTCTGAAGATTTCTTCTGTCTCTTCACAGGCTATTGATATCATTGGAGCGACACTGTTGTGGAAAGTTTATATCCGAGCATGTCTTCCCATGGTTGGAATCACCATCTAAACAGCTAACCAGATGTGGACATCAACATACCCCCTGTGTGCCTGATTCAGAACTAGTGTTGCTCACGAATATTCGCATTGCGAATATTCGACTCGAATATAGCATATTCGAGAAATCGCGCTATATTTCGAATTTCGCGGTGAATATTCGCAATTCCGAATATTCGCATTTTTTCAATTTGATTTTTAAAACAGATCACATCCTATCGACGTCTAAAAGCATTGCTGGTATGATTAGAGACCCTGGGCCGAGTAGCTAAGCTGAGGCGATCCTTTTATGTTGCCAAATTGAAAAAAAAAAAATTGCGATTTTTCGCTATTGCGAATGCGAAAATGATTGCGAATTTTCGATAACTGTGGTAGGAGAACTCTGATTGTCTCTGATGCAAAAGGGGGGGGGGGCTTTGTGTATGTGTATGTTATGAATATTTGTATGTTTGATATTATTATTTTTTGTAAGAAGGAAAAAATTGCGCATACCTTAAAAAAGGGGAGAATACAGCAGCAACTCAAAAATGTTATACAACATAAATTAATACAAGACAGAAAATGGAGTCGCTCTACAAGAATAAAAAATATGTCTAGTGACAAGACATGTGGGCAAATTATAAAATAAGCAAGCGCAAATAACTTGTGAAATACACAGTGAAACAAATATATAAAGAAATATAGTCCCAATAATAGAAAAATAATCTTTCATAAAAATGTCTTTGATATGTGAAGTGAAAAAAAGTCCAAAGCATGCAGCATGAATGTGTTCAATCTTCAAGGTGTTTGATTGACAAACGGATGTGACAGATGGATAGAGTAAAGAATCACCACCAATGCAAAACACTTTTTATTTTGTATTGTAAAATATCACGAATATTCTGAGCCAATCAGAGTGCTCCTTCCGCATTTGCCGAATATTCGCAATTATTTTGTATTGTAAAATATCAAGAATATTCTGAGCCAATCAGAGTGCTCCTTCTGCATTTGCCGAATATTCGCAATTATTTTGTATTGTAAAATATCACGAATATTCTGAGCCAATCAGAGTGCTCCTACAGCATTTGTCGAAATTGCGCAATAAATATCGCATTCGCATGTTGCGATATTTCGATAAAATATCACGAATATTCTGAGCCAATCAGAGCGCTCCTCCAGCATTTCTCGAAATTGCGCAATAAATATCGCATTCGCATGTTGCGATATTTCGATAAAATATCACGAATATTCTGAGCCAATCAGAGCGCTCCTCCAGCATTTCTCGAAATTGCGCAATAAATATCGCATTCGCATGTTGCGATATTTCGATAAAATATCACGAATATTCTGAGCCAATCAGAGTGCTCCTACCACAGTTATCAAAAAATCGCAATTATTTTCGCATTCGCAATAGCGAAAAATCGCAATCATTTAATTTCGATAAAATATCACGAATATTCGAATTTAGCGAATATATCTCGAATATTCGAATATATATTCGAGATATATCGCGAAATCGAATATGGCATATTCTGCTCAACACTATTCAGAACCACACACATAAGCTTGATCTGACTTGTAGTGGCGTATGTCACCACAAGTCCACCCCTTCTGGTAAGCCTCCATTTCTATCTAGTGGTGGTCACTCTTCACTGAAAGGAAGAAATCCACTTTTTATATATTGTTTTATCAGTATTGACGTGGTGGAATTTATTTCAATGGACTTCAGCACATTACATTAAGCATCTCATGATTCCTTTGATGGATTTCTAATTATATGGACTTATTTCTATATTGATCACTGTAATTTTTATTGTGATACATTTCTATTCATTTGCGATTTTTGTTCACATATATATTGCACATTAATATGTTTTTATGACACATATTATTCAAGCGCTACACATTTTTTTTCCAATGTGATAACATAAGGATGAATTCTCATAGCTCTTGTTACTGTCATTTCAGGACACAACGATTGAGCAACACTGTGTACATGATATTCCCTGCATGTACTGGGTACATTTTTCCTCTATAGCCATCTCAGTTGTATTCTATGAACAAATGATACAAAATGAATTCTGATTGAGATAAGCAGATAATTATCTTATTAAAGAACATTTCACCTTATTTAATTACACATTCCTGTTCATGACATATAATTTGCCATTATAAGTTTACATGCATTCTGACAATGTAATATGACATTTAGAGCTCTCGTGCTCATGCTGCCTTTGTCTATTTATCAATTAAATCTTTTGGTAATTAAAAATTTCACCCTATGATGTACATGCAAATATAATGCTTGATTTCCCTAAATAAAATTACCTTGAGCTTGTTTTAAACTATCCTTTCAACTTCAAGTCTAAATATTGTTTGCACACAAAAGGCCCGTACACACGATCGGATATTCCGACAACAATTGTGTGATGGAAGGGTTTTGTCGGATAATCCAGCTGTCTGTATGCTCCATCGGACAATTGTTGTCGAAATTTCTGGATTTGTCCAATGGAAGTCTGATCGTGTGTATGAGGCTTTATACCGGCTTTCTCAACCAGGGTTCCTTCAGAGGGTTGTAGCGGCTTCTTGAGCAATGTAAAGGCCCATACACACAATCTGACTTTTTGACAACAACTGTCCGACGGACGTGTTTTATCGGACAATCTGACCGCGTGTATGCTTCATCGGACAATTGTTTTCAGTTTTTCATCTGACAAATGTTCGCTGTGAATGCTCTCAAACTTTTTTGCAACAAATGTCCGATGGAGGATAAACCGATCATGTAGTCCACCGGACTAAAGTCCAAAGTACAAACACGCATGCTCAGAACCAATGCTAAATATCAGACAACAATAGCAGAAGTTGCCCAAAGGGTGGCGGTAAAGAGCTTAAAAAACACGTGATTTGGTGAGTGTTGGCTGAAAAAGTTCTGCCGTGTGTATGCAGAACAAGTTCACGGCCAACCACCCTTCGGACCAAAATCCACGGAAAAGTCCAATCGAGATCCTATCGTGTGCATGAGGCTATAGACCGATCTTCTACCTATAATGACTTCCAATGCAAGGAGGCATTCATCCCATGACCACAAAGGTAAGAATACACTTTTTCTACCAACAACTGGTGAAAGGGGACACTACAGTTTTCACAGTCTGTTCCTTTTCTTGCCATGGATATTAGCTTTCCTGATTAATATTGACAAGCCAGTGTTGTAAAATGATCTACTCTAGGTATCAAATCTTCTAGCTAAGCCATATTTTTATTATTGCTGTTATTATTATTATCTCAGTACATTATTTTGTTCTTTTCATGTATAGCATGTTTCTGGAATGAGAATAAAAATACCCTAATCCATATTATTTATTTAAAATTATTGAAAACTTATTGATTGTGCTATTTTACTAAAAAAACATAGATATATATTTTTTTAGCAGAGGTTCCCGTGGCCCTTAAAATTGTATCAAGCATTTTTCCAGGGGTGAAAATGTTGAGAAAGGCTGCACTGAGATATTGTTCCAATTTCTATTTTATGTAGTCTCAATAAGCTATGCAACATTTCAGATTTTCTTTTACCTAAGCGCTGTTAGTGTTTCCATATAGAGACACCTTTCCTAATTTCTAGCATTTCTTTTATAATAGCTGCTATTCTGCCAAAAACTACCACTTCACATATCTCAGTAGATATCACACTATATCCATAGAGCGCTTGGATCAGTACTATCTTCGGATAAATTCTGATATTTTTTATATAAACATTTCAGATTCGACATTACCTGGCTTGAAAGCTTCTGCAAATTTTATCTTCAACAATCTAAAAGATTTAATTGAACTTATTTGGTATATGGGAAATTCCATGCATTTTTTTTTGGGGGGGGGGTCATGCCAACAAAATTGGAACCTAATTACTCTAAAAGTAAAGCCTTTAAAGGGGTTGTAAAGATTTGTGTTTTTTCACCTTAATGCATCCTATCCACAGACGCAGCCATCGGCTGGGGGGGCATTTGGGGGGCGAGTCATACCTTTGCCGTCTATGTAAGCCAACTGTATGTCACGGGAGCGCGCCTGCAAGCTAACCCCCCTCAGCAAAGAGCTTCCCAGAGGGGGTTAGCTTTAGCGGGAAGGAGCTGAGATAGCCGCTGTGGGACCCCAGAACAGCAGGATAGGGGCCACTCTGTGCAAAACAAACTGCACAGTGGAGGTAAGTATGACATGTTAGTTATTTAGAAAAAAAATTAAATCAAACCTATACAACCCCTTTAAGGCAAACACAACCTCATATATGTGCCTATCAGAAAAATAATTTGAGCAGTTCATAGCTCCTCAAAGATGACTATCCTCTCTGGCCCAAAAGTACAGCTTTTCAAGGGATTCAGTCTTAAGAGATCAAACTAATTTACTATTGCTTTGTAATTTAATTACCGTATTTATCGGCGTATGCCGCGCACTTTTTTCCCCTTAAAATAAGGGGGAAATCGTGGGTGCGCGATATACGCCGATTCCCGCTTCCCGCGCTCAGTTTGAATGCCTGCGTCGACATATACTGAGTGCAGTACACTCAGGTACATTCGGGCAGGTTTGGCTTTGTTCGTGCTCACGCGTAAAACATCACAGAGCGTGAGCACGAGCGAAGCCGAGCCTGGCCGAATGTAGCCGAGTGTACTGCACTCGGTATATGTCGGCGCAGGCATTCAAACTGAGCGCGGGAAGCGGCGATTTGACGGGGAGACAGCGCGGGAGAAGCCGGGAGGACACCCCGAAACCGCAGACGGACGCCGGACCCGACGAGGAGGACACCACCGAAGCCGTGGACGGACGCCGGACCTGACGAGGAGGACACCACCGAAGCCGCAGACGGACGACGGACCCGACGAGGAGGACACCACCGAAGCCGCAGACGGACGCCGGACCCGACGAGGCCGCCGATGGACGCCGCGCAAGACACCAAAACTGTAAGTACTAGAATGTTTTTTTTTACAGGAATGCGGGTCCACATTAGGGGAGCGCGCTATACGCCGGAGCGCGCAATACCCCGATAAATACGGTAGTAGTTTCTGCACAACCTTTTAATGCCTAATAAGGCAAGTATTTTTTTTCCTCAAAAAAGCTCATTGGTAATTGATAAAGTATGCAGTTTTGTTGCAAACAATAGCTGTTGCTAAGAAAATAGGCAATGCCCAATTTTGGGTTAAATTTTTATACAAAGTGATTGTAAACGTTGTTTTCTTTTAAATAACAAATATATGCTATACTTGCCTGCTCTGTGAAATGATTTTGCACAGAGCAGCCCCGATCCTTTTCTTCTGGGGTCCCCTGCCCACGCTCTAAGCTCCTCCTCTTCATCGGGTGCCCCCATGTATAGCTGCTTGCCAGTGACACAAACAGTGGGACTCGTCCCCGCCCCCTGCACCCATGTCCCAGTTTTTGAATGACAGCAGTGGGAGCCAATGGCTCCTGCTTCTATCAATCTGTCCAATGAGGAGAGCAACAGCGGCTGGAGCGGCTGGAGGTCTGGGAGAGAGCTTCAGCACAGAAGGTTTTTCACTTTCATGCATAGAATAAATATCTGAGATTAAACCTATTAATCAAATAATGTGTAAATAGGAAAAACAATAGCGCTAAAAGGTGATACACAATATAACACCAACCAGTGCCGATCCTGACCTCCCTGGGGCCCTAAGCAAAATGTATAGCTGCTTGCCAGTGACACAAACAGTGGGACTCGTCCCCGCCCCCTGCACCCATGTCCCAGATTTTGAATGACAGCAGTGGGAGCCAATGGCTCCTGCTTCTATCAATCTGTCCAATGAGGAGAGCAACAGCGGCTGGAGCCACTGTGCTCGTGCACATCGCTGGATCGGATCGAGCTCAGGTAAGAAAAAAGGGGGGTCTGGGAGAGAGCTTCAGCACAGAAGGTTTTTCACCTTCATGCATAGAATAAATATCTGAGATTAAACCTATTAATCAAATAATGTGTAAATAGGAAAAACAGTAGCGCTAAAAGGTGATACACAATAAAACGCCAACTATAAACTATGACAATATTGATGTATAACGTGAATATTAAAAATATCACCCAGTGACAAGTGACAAATTAATAGTCCATAAACAAAACAAATGTTGAAGTGAAGATATTGAATGCAAAAAACAAAAACAAATGATAAATCTTCTTATATCTTAAATCTTCCACCACACCAACGTGTATGTGACACCACTCCCTCTGAAACCGCACTCATCAGCTAATCTTACCTCCCACTTTTGTGTTTGGCTCAGATGCTTTTTAAACCACACATGGGTTAAAACGATCATTCGCTATTCAACCGTGCTTCAAAAAATCTCTCCACATGTGAAATGAAAAAAGTGCTCCAATAGCGTGATATCGTTTTAACCAGTTTATTTAAAATCACACAAAACCTTCAATGTTTGCACTCACATTTCAAATAAATAAAAACAGCCCGTAATGAAAAACCACAGCAAAGCTTATAGTGTTGACTCAGCGGTGCACTGCAGTCACAGTGGACCTGAAGCGTGCGCTCGATATAACCTCTCACCCACTCCAAAGCTCTGGATCGCGGTGTCATTGTCCTGCTCTCATGGATGATTGCCGTATAGCCATGCCCCTGAAATTTTTCGTCACATTAACTTCCTCATCGGATAGAATGCATGAAGGTAAAAAACCTTAAAGTGGATGTAAACCCACTCTCAACCTTTCAAAAAAATACTGCCATAGTGCTGATCTATAAGGATATAGATGCCTCCTGCATGTATCCTTACCTGTCAAGTGTCTCACCTCTGTCTGTTATAAGAACTGAAAAACTGCAGATTCTGTGGGTGGGTCTGTTGTCTGGAGCTCGGTGGGTGGAGTCGTGATGTCAGTAGACTCCCCGCCCACCTCTACACTCCCCGCCCACCTCTACACTCCTCCTGTCAACAAGCATTTTCTCTTGTGTATTCCTTACACTAAATTCTGCTATGATCCCTAACATCCAGTCAAAATCCAGAAAGGTAACCACATGACTTCAGAAAAGAAGTGGGGGTGGGAATTAAAAAATAATGCCTGTCTCCAGGCTAGTGCATGAGGCCCCGTACACACGTCCGAGGAACTCGACGTGCCAAACACATCAAGTTCCTCGTCGAGTTCTGTGTTGAAGCCACCGAGGATCTCGGCGAGCAAACTTTTCTCATTGAACAACGAGGAAATAGAGAACATGTTCTCTATTTGGCCCGACGAGTTCCTCGTCGGCTTCCTCGGTGAAAAGTGTACACACGACCGAGTTTCTCGTCAGAATCCAGCTCCGATCGAGTTTCTGGCTGAATTCTGTCGAGAAACTCGGTCGTGTGTACGGGGCCTGAGATATGTAAATAACCTGATGTTGCAACTGTGATCAGGTGACCTCAGACACACACACTGCAATATAACAATCAGATCTCTCGAGCTTCTCCTCTGCCCAGCTCTCACTAGGTACATCTAACCTAAATCAGATCACTTGTCTGTGTATATTCTGCTATTCTGCTTTCTGTTCTGTGTTTTCACTGCAATATACATGCATTTCCTTGTCACACTGAACTGTGGATCACACCCAATGAGGAGTCAAAACACAGTGGGGCAGATTCATATAGATCTGCGGATCTTTAGATCCGCTAGATCTACCTGGTTTACGATCCGCCGGTGCAATTTAGCGAGGCAAGTGCATGATTCATAAAGCACTTACCTCGCAAACTGCACCGTCGGATCCTAACTCCCCCCGGCGGAATGCAAATTCCGCGGCTAGGGGGAGTGTACAATTTAAATCAGGCGCGTTCCCGCGCCAATTTAACTGCGCATGCGCCGGGGCGAAAAAGCCCAGTGCGCATGCTCCAAATGACGTCGCTACGACGTCATTGTTTGCGGCGGGTACGTCGTTTGCGGCCATCGGTATTCCCGATCGCGGTACGCAAACAACGTAGAAAATTTAAAAATCGGCGCGGGAACGCCGGCCATACTTAACATTAGCTACCCCTCATAGAAGCAGGGGTAGCTATCCGCCGGAAAAACCCGAACGCAAACGACGTAGAAAACGAGCGACGGGCGGGCGTACGGACGTGAATCTGCGGTTTTCCTCATTTGCATATGCGACGGGTAAAAAATCGCGACGACACCTAGCGGCCGGCGGGAGATTACAGCCTAAGATTCGACTGGTGTAAGTCACTTACACCAGTCGGATCCAAGGGAGATCTATGCGGAACTGATTCTTATGAATCAGTCGCATAGCTCCGATGGTGGGATCTCACAGATCCGACCGTCGGGTCTCACAGATACGACGGCGGATCAGGAGATCCGCCGGCGTATCTATTGATGAATCTGCCCCACAAAATGCATGGGAGAGCTGGAAGGGAGAGGAGGGGAGAGGGATGTGAATTGTGAACTTGTTACACAGGATGTGCCTCTGTCTCAGGCTAGTGCATGAGATATGTAAATAAACTGTCACTCACAGCAAGGGGGGCGGAACAGACTAAGGTTTTTCTCTGTAAGTCCATTTTATTTCACTGAACAATAAAAGAGGATTGCTCAGAGCTGGATTAACTCTGTGTGGCAAGACTGGGCACAGATGAAAGGAAATCTTATACCCTACATTGTGACATAAAAAAAAATAATAACCCGGGTTTACATTCACTTTAAGGCTTTACAACCACTTTAATAAAATAAGATTTCCCAAGACTTCAGAAATCAAAATCCTGAGCTGCACCTCGCACTACCTCTTTTTTATCAAATGATGTTCTAAGTCTTATGGGTTGAATGATGCCCAGCATCAATACCAATGCTGCTTTTAAACCTTGGTTGGGGGTAAAGTGGTTAAAAGAGAAACCAAAATGTTTTGAAAATCCTGTGATCAAAGAAACAATTCTATTTTTTTAAACGGACCCAGTATATCTTTGTTGTCTATGGCAAAGTGTTAAAATCTTTAATTTAACAGAAATTTTAAATATAATCAAGCTCCTTTCAAGAGCTTCACTTTTATAGAGTATACTATCGATTCATTAAATAGAAAAATAGACAAGATTTTTTTTTATTATTCTCATTATCTATGTTATCGGTAATGAGATCCTTGTTGACACAGTTGTTTGTTATTGTTTTATTGTACATGGCATCATTTACATAAATTCAATTTAAAACGTGTATGAAAGTGCTTTGATGTGTGTCATTTCATAGATTTCAAGTCTCTGCTTGATGAGTAATAATATAACACCCATTATAGTCAGTATATCCACTCATTTATAAATGTATTTATAGATTTCTTTGGATTTTCAAATGTTTTGGCATACTTAAAGTGTACCTCTAGCCATTTTTTTTCTTCAGTTTTGGAACATGGACGAGTTAGAACAGCTTTCAGCTTTTTAATACTATTATTTGCGGTGTTCATTGTAATAAAAAGTGATGGAAATTACAAAATGTTAAATTTTTTTACCAGAACAAAAAAAATATGGGAAATCTTGCAATTAGGACACCTGTTTTAGAGAAACGTGTCTAAAAGAGGATTTCCTTCACTTTGGCATATTTAATTAATTCCAATAATTTTTAGAACCATATGTATTAAGTCCAAACTGAAGTTACACTTAAAGTAGAACTTTACCCATAGTAACTTGATAACAAATAAAGTTCTTTAACAAGGAACATACATTCCACAATAATAACTATGGGCCAGATTCACGTAGCCCGGGCGCAACGTAACTTAAACGATTTAAGTTACACCGCCGCAAATTTTCCAAGTTAGTGCCCGATCCACAAAGCACTTACCTGGAAATTTGCGGCGGTGTATCCTAAATCCGTCCGGCGCAAGGCGGGCCAATTCAAATGGGGCGAGTCCCATTTAAATTAGGCGCGCTCCCACGCCGGACGTACTGCGCATGCTCCTGACGCAAATTTCCCAAAGTGCTTTGAGCAAAGTTACGATGCGCCGAGGTTTTGTGAATCGCGACGGGTAAAAAATAGTTGCGGTGGGAAAAAAAGAGTTGCGCCGGGAATTTTTTATTTTTTTTTTAAATTTGAAAGCGACGCGGGAAAGACGGGTATACTTGTACATGGTGTACTAGTTTTACACTTTGTAAAAGCAGCCCTATCTTTGCGACGGCAAACTAACACTTGCGGCGACTTTCCGACGG
Organism: Rana temporaria; assembly: GCF_905171775.1. NCBI lineage: Eukaryota > Metazoa > Chordata > Amphibia > Anura > Ranidae > Rana > Rana temporaria. Next base: position 625,250,205 of record NC_053489.1, on the reverse strand, counting down.
GAAAAAGTTTCGTGGATCACCGTAAGTGCTAATTTGCATACCCGACGCTGGTTTACGACGAGAACTCCCCCCAGCGGCGGCCGCGGTATTGCATCCTAAGATCCGACAGTGTAAAACAATTACACCTGTCGGATCTTAGGGATATCTATGCGTAACTGATTCTATGAATCAGCCGCATAGATAGAAACAGGGATACGACGGTGTATCAGCAGATACGCCTGCGTATCCCTTTTGTGAATCTGGCCCTAAGCTACCAAAATGAGTGTGTGCAGTAAATTGCCTTCAATATTGCTCCTGTTTCTTCTATGCCGGAGGCTGCCATTTTGAAGCCCAGAGCTACTGAGCACCAGTAAATCTTTAGGCTGTCAGCAAATTGACCTCTAGTGGTTCTGATCTTTGGCACTGTGCCAAAAAAATAGAGAGAGCTTAGCATGTGCAGAGCAGGGTGAGACAGTCGGGTTGATTTACTAAAGGCAAATAAACTGTGCTGCAGTTGCAGAAAGAAGTTACGTCGGCGTATCTCGAGATACGCCGCGTAACTTCTAGGATGCGCCGGCGTATCTTTTTTCTGTATTCAGAAAGCAAGATACGCCGGAATTTTGCTAAGATACGACCGACGTAAGTCTCTTACGCCGTCGTATCTTAGATGCATATTTACACTGGCCACTTGGTTTCGCTTTCTTAGATTTACGCGTCAAATATGCAAATTAGGTAGATACGCCGATTCACGAACGTAGTTGCGCCCGGCGTATCTATTTGTGTCGTTTGCGTAAGGCGTTGGACCGGCGTAAAGTTACCCCTGCTATATGAGGCGTACGCAATGTTAAGTATGGACGACGGGACAGCGTCGAATTTTCCGTCGTTTACGTAAGTAGTTCGAATAGGGCTGTGCGTAACTTACGTTCACGTCGTAGGCAGTGTTCAGCGTATCTCTAGCCGGCGGAATTTGGAGCATACGCACTGGGATACGTCCACGGACGGCGCATGCGCCGTTCGTTAGAAACGTCAAATACGTGGGGTCACTAGTTATTTACATACAACACGCCCACTCCAAGCCTACTTTAAATTACCAGGACTTACGCCGGCCCATTTACGCTACGCCGCCGTAACTTAGGACGCAAGTGCTTTGTGAATACAGCACTTGCCTGTCTAAGTTGCGGCGGCGTAGCGTAAAGAAGATACGCTATGCCCGCACAAATTTACGCCGGTCTTTCTGAATCCGGCCCTGCAAGTGCAGTTGCTCTATAGCTTGGTAAATGAGGTGAAGCTTCACTTTGCAAAAAATATCCAATCATGTGCAAGGAAAATAAAAAAAAACAGCATTTTTGCTTGCACATGATTGAATGATGGAAGTCAGCAGAGCTTCTGCTCATTTACTAAGCTCTGGAGCAACTGTTCTTGCAGAGTGCAACCGCACTTTTCAAAGTGCAAAGTCTATTTGCCTTTAGTAAACCAACCTCAGTGTATTACTTGATTTTGAACATATAGGTGCTAATTTTTAATGGTTTATATAGCTATACCTGCAAAATGGGCAAGCCTGAAGTGATCTAGCAACATTTTAAGTTCCACTTTAAGTAAAACATTTTCAGTGAAGGAGAAGAATTATTGGGGTCAATTTTATTTTAATTATTTTGATGTTCTGCACTGCACTTGGACTGGCAAACAGACTGTTCACTTTGCAAAAGAAGTTGCAAGGGAATTTTCCCAAGAGCTTTGAGAATGAGGTGAAGGTCTGTGGACTTCCAACATCCAATCAAGTGCAGGGAAAATGCTGGGAAAATGCAAGGAAAATGCTGTGTTTTTTTTCCTTTCACCTGGTTATTCCTTGCAAAGCGAACTGAGACAAGATCCCTTGCAATATGCAACTACCCTTGCATCATTCCTATGTAAAATGTGATTTACTAAAAAATTGCACCACAAAATTCACAAATGGAATTCTTTAAAGTGGTTGTACAGCTTACATATTTTTTACGTTAACCCATTCCCTGAATTAAAGTTAAAAATGGCCCAGCATTTGTATTGTCCCTTCTCCTAAGTACTTACCTGAGTCCTCACTTGATCCCACACTGTGCCTGTCTCTAGCGGCTATTACCTTTCCTCTCTCTGCATTCACATGACAGAGGCAACTACAGGAACCATTGGCTCCTGCTGCTGTCATTTAAATCTTGTGAAGAGGGAAAAGGAGGTGGGACCGAGTCATGCTGTCTGTGCCTATAGACACATACATCCCGGCTCGGTAGGAAGTGGCTTCCTATGGTGGCACACCAAGAAGAGGAGGAGCCTAGATTGCTCACGGGGGACCTCAGAAAACAGAAGAGGGTTAGAGCTACTCTGTGCAATACTATTAAGTAAGAATAAACCAGTTTCTTATTTAAATGAAAAAAAAAAACATATTTACAGTCATTTCAGTCTTTAAAAAAAATAAGAATTTCACATAGCAACCAAATAGATGGCAGTTTTCATTGTCCAAGTGACTCTTTAACCACTTGGGATCCGCCTGCCGTCAATTGACGGCTGCAGTGCGGATCCCAATTTCCAAACTGCCGTCAATTGACGGCCGCCCCTTTGGGCGTTCCCCGCGCGCGCTCCAGAGCGCGCTGCGGGGAAAATCTGTGTTGGCCGTGTCCCTCGGACACAGCCAATTACAGATCGCCGCGAACGGCCAATCAGAGTGGCCGTTCGCGAGGCGATCTGTGCGGCCAATGAGAGAGGATCTCATATGTAAACATATGAGATCATCTCTCATTGCCGTTTTACACAGAGACAGCGGTGCTGTCTCTGGAGAGGAGACCGATCTGTGTCTCTTGTACATAGGGACACAGATCGGTCACCCCCCCAGTCACCCCCCCCTCCACCTACAGTTAGAACACTAAGCAGGGATACATTTAACCCCTTCCTCACCCCCTAATGTTAACCCCTTCAATGCCAGTCACATTTATACTGTAATTAGTGCATATTTATAGCACTGATCGCAGTATAAATGTGAATGGCGCCAAAAATGTGTCCGATGTGTCCGATGTGTCCGCCATAACGTCGCAGTCCCATTAAAAATCGCAGATCGCCGCCATTTCTAGTAAAAAAAAAAAATTAAAAAAAAATAATTCTGTCCCCTATTTTGTAAGCGCTATAACTTTTGCGCAAACCAGTCGCTTATTGCGATTTTTTTTTTTTTTTTTACCAAAAATATGTAGAAGAATACGTATCGGCCTAAACTGAGAAAAAAAAATGTTTTTTTTTTTTAAATTGGGATATTTATTATAGCAAGAAGTAAAAAATATTGTATTTTTTTCAAAATTGTCTCGCTTCTTTGTTTATAGCGCAAAAAATAAAAACCGCACAGGCGATCAAATACCACCAAAAGAAAGCTCTACTTGTGGGGAAAAAAGGACGTTAATTTTGTTTGGGAGCCACGTCGCACGACCGCGCAATTGTTAGTTAAAGCGATGCAGTGCCGAAAGCTGAAATTTCACCTGGGCAGGAGGGGGGTATATGTGCCCAGTAAGCAAGTGGTTAAAGGAAAACAGTGGCAACTATTGCTGTCAGCATAGTTGTTGCTGTATTTAATTCTTTTTTGCTGAACAAGGTGTTTTTTTTTTCTTGCCACTATAAATTTAAATATGTTTGCCTTTATGTAAATAACACAGAAGGACAGAAGAACAATGACTTTTAAATCATTATGGGACGAGGAAGCTAGGGCTAATATGTGATTCTCCCAGGGAGTTTTCCTGTCTTCAGGAGGTTATGGGTTAAGGCCCATGTTTCTTCAGGTAATTTCAATTTCTTGGGATACTGCAATAAACTTCTAAGGACAAAGACTGACATTGTATTAAATACCAAATGCAGTAACCAAGTTCAACAACATATAGCTAGATTCAGAGAGAGTTAGGCCGGCGTATCAGTAGATACGCCGACCTAACTCGGAATCTGCGCTGTCCTAAGTTTAAGTGTATTCTCAAACTAAGATACACTTAAACCTAGCTAAGATACGACAGCCTGCGCCGTCGTTTCTTAGGGTGCAATATTTAGGCTGGCCGCTAGGTGGTGCTTCCATTGAGTTCGGCGTAGAATATGTAAATGACTAGATACGCCTATTCACGAACGTACGTGCGCCCGTCGCAGTAATGATACGCCGTTTACGTAAGGCGTTTTCAGGCGTAAAGTTATTCCATCAAATAGCTGGACTAGTCAATGTTAAGTATGGCCGGCGTTCCCACGTCGAAATTTGAAAATTTTACGTCGTTTGCATAAGTCATCTGTGAATAGGGCTGGACGTAATTTACATTCACGTCGAAACCAATACGTCCTTGAGGCATACTTTGGAGCAATGCACACTGGGATATGTACACGGACGGCGCATGCGCCGTTCGTAAAAAACGTCAATCACGTCAGGTCACCCCCCATTAACATAAAACACGCCCCCTCAGCCTAATTTGAATTAGGCGCGCTTACGCCGGCCCCATTTACGCTACGCCACCGTAAGTTAGGAGGCAAGTACTTTGTGAATACAGTACTTGCCTCTCTGACTTAAGGCGGCGTAGCGTAAATTCGATACGCTACGCCGCCTTAAAGTTGCGGCGGCGTCTCTGAATCCAGCTATTAGTCTTTTTGCTGCGAGTGCCTTAACAGTGTTAAAAGGTTTTTAGTTAAGTTCCATAATATGAAGATTACTTACATTCTGCATGTCTAATGAATCCAGTAATGCTATAAAAGTATCTGTGTGGGGGAAAGTAAAGTAAATGCAATTGATGGATGGAAGGTGAGTAATATTTAATGCGTGCTCTACTGCTTTAACTTTGCATCCCATCCAAGTTTATGGGGATGCAAAGCAGCTTAAAGCAGGCCAAATTAAAATCCTAAGGTGGTCAGTTGAAGGTTAAATGCACCTGTCATTAAAGCGGGAGTTCACCCAATGATGTTTTTTTTTTCTCTTTTCCCCTTAGATGGATGCTCATTTTGTCTAGGGGAATCTGCTAGTTGTTTTAAAATATGAGCCGTACTTACCGTTTTCGAGATGCATCTTCTCTGTCGCTTCCGGGTATGGGTCTTCGGGAGCGGGCGTTACTTCTTGATTGACAGTCTTCCGAGAGGGTTCCGACGGTCGCATCCACCGCGTCACTAGTAGCCGAAAGAAGCCGAACGTCGGTGCGGCTCTATACTGCGCCTGCGCACCGACGTTCGGCTTCTTTCGGAAAATCGTGACGCGATGGATGCGACCGTCAGAAGCCTCTCGGAAGACTGTCAATCAAAATAGGAACGCCCAGTCCCGCAGCCCATACCCGGAAGCGACGGAGAAGATGCATCTCGTAAACGGTAAGTACAGCTCATATTTTAAAACAGCTAGCCGATTCCCCTAGACAAAACGAGCATCCATCTAAGGGCAAAAAGTGTTCTGTACGGGTGAACCCCCGCTTTAAATTCTGAATGCTCTTAGAAGTGTCTTAAACTGATGTCAAAAGCATGCTGCATTTTCTCATTGACACAATCCAAAGCCCATTAAAACAGGCTCTACAATGTCAACTTGCCTTCAAAGAATAGGAATGTGGCTACTAGGAAAGGATGGTATTCCTTTCATGTTCAGAGCCCAAGTGAGGAGCACCATCCTGGCTGGCTCCTGGGGACAATATGTGATTTTTCTGCAGTGAATGTGTTTTTGTGGGTTCTCCATCACTTAAAGCCCTTTGGGCTCAACCCTAAATGGCCTTCAACCACAAAGAGTGCCCTAAACTCTTACTAGATCTATAAAGTAGCAAAAATTATCACAAGCCACAACAAATGTCTAAGGAACCTCAAATTTCAATCTACATATTTTGGCCAGCTATCTATGTCAAGAGCTGACCCTTTCTGCTTTCTGCACAACATTATTGGCCCTAGCAATAATAAGAACCTTTAATGACCAATAAAGTATGAAATAAAAAAATGGTGGATTTGAGATTTCAGCCACAGAAGCTGTGCAACATTTGCACCAGAGCAATCTCTTTTAGGATTCCTGGGATACCCCTGTTCCCCTTAGGTACCTGATATACACATCTAGTGTTAGAATGTTTACTGGATAAATAGTTGTCATGGATCCGACCGCAGTAATGTTTGTCTGTCAGATTACCTCTCCATGTGTTCAGCTTGAGAGACCAGGCGCCCTTCACCTGGTTGTCTAAGTAATCTCTCCTCAAAGCATGGCTCCACCCCAGACCCTATCAGGGAACTCTATATTAAACTGTGCACTGCAAGCCAGTCGGGCTGATCAATATTGTGTGTTTTGGCTTCTGTGTACTCTCATTGCTCTGGGCCCTACGTCTGATCCTGTTTACCGACCACGGCTTGTTTTTGATTGCCCTCGATTGCTTCATATCCTGACCGTTGGCATGTTTTTTGACTATCCCTATCTCCGTGTTGCCCTGACCTTTTGGCTATCTGCTGACTATCCTTGTTTTTCCATGCTGCTTCTTCCTTCTTCTCTCTCCTGTAGCCTACTGTGAGTGTGGGCTTGGAGAACCTGGAGGCCGTGACCTGGAGCCAGCTCCATCCTCACCACTAGAGACTCTGGTTAACATCTGCTGGCTCTTAGACTCTGCACCCTGGGGAATCTATGCTCTAGCTCCCAGTGGGATCCGTGTTGGTGCTCCAGTGGACCTGCCTTCCTGGGGTCTTAGACTCTGCACCCTGGGGAATCTATGCTCTAGCTCCCAGTGGGATCCGTGTTGGTGGTCCAGTGGACCTGCCTTCCTGAATCTCCCAGAGTTCCATCCACAGCAGTCATTCATAGGGTACACTACCTTAGCGGCGGACTCCTGACTCCAACGGTGTGCATCTGTCACCTGGACTCAGGTGACCTGACAGTGGGTTTTTCTTTCAGTTTAGGTTAAGTTGATCACATATATATCTAAACAAGTATAAACACTGTTCCCTTTAATTGATGGATAAATCACTACCAGGATTTAATGCTTTTTTTGTCATGATTCACACCACTTGATCAGCAACATATGCACTTGGCTCCCCTGTGGAGCTGTAATTGTTTTTAAGCTAACATTTCTACAGTGGCATATTAAAAAGTAATTATTCCACCCAAGAACTTTGCCTCTTGTCGCTCTGCATGGTAAGTATGTAGATGATGGGAGCTGGATTAATTCTTTGTCTGTCTTTGAAAGCCTGTCTTAATTCCCGATTGGTCAGATTGCCTGTATTCAAGTTCATTAGATTTCAGTTTAATTAAAATGCAGCTGTTTGAATTCTTATTACATTTCAAACATTCTAGACACATCAGCAATGAGACGGCTTCGCTAGTTCCTAATGAATTATCTGATCAGCCACTGGGAATATTCCTGCGTAAGGAAAATTATCATTCCTCTTAATTCTACAAATGAGACCATCTTTTAAAGTAATCTCATTGTGTTTAAGTTAACGCAATATCCTCATTTAGGGTTATTAAGACAGTTTATAAGTTCACAAAGTTTGGGACCATTTGCTGTTGCTGTTATAAACGGTTTATTAATCAGTGGCTGTAATGGACCAATGAGGGAATACTTCATAAGGCAAGAAATTAAATTAGGAGCTACTTTATAGAGCAGAATCAGATAATAATAAAACTAAGTATTCTAGTATCTTTAATAAGATATTTTCCAGCTAGATTCAGCAAGGTTTTCTGGTAGAACTTCAGCTTCATGTTCCATATGTGTGTGCAAGCTTGCAATATTTTCAAAGAGAGAGGGGCATGGCTAGAATCAATATACCAGTTTGTACTGTATATCAGTTAGACAGCTAACTTGGAATCATGAGCATATCTTTATGCACAGATCTGTGGAGTCGTGGATAGTCTCTTTGTGTTTGTTCACGTGCCTAATAGTGTTCGCACTGTTGTGTGCATCCCCACTGTCAGAATTGATGCCAAGAGGGCTATGTAAGACATCTCTCACTCAGTGTCAGTACTGTCTTCAGCTTGTTCTTGTGTTATGACCTTTATCCTGCATATGATTCCTGTTACTGACCCGACTTTCCCTTACCCTAATTCTGGATCCTACTTTGTAAAGTTGCCTATTAGTTCCTGACCTTAGCTTTCCCTGTGACCTTGATTTGGCTGGTGATTGGTGACCCCGGTTTGCTCTGTGACACCTCTTCTGTCTCTGTTCTACGCTATTACCTAGTGCCTATCCTAGACTACATAAAGAATCATCTGCAGTCATCTATGTGTACACCCCCCACCTGCCGGCAGGGATCGCTAATGGATTCTAAACTTGTTGCCCAATCAAATCTCTCCTTTAACTTTTTCTGATTTCCCTCATTATTCTTGGATCTTCTTGATCAGCATCTTCAATCCATGGTTTTGCAGGCAACATATACTGGCACTTATGTTCCTCCTGTCCCTTGGCGCCATCGGCTCTACTTCCAGGGGTGCTTGAGCAGGAGATAAAAGAGAGGTCACCCTTGTAATTTCAGTCTTCTATCACAAAACTCACTGGGAACTCACTGGGAAGGGTAAGAACCTCAATTTTTAAAGCTATCTGTGCCCCTATTAAGGATGCAAAAACAAAACCACCGGGGAGAACTAAGAGGAACCCCCCGGATAAAGAAGCCACGGGTGGACCACGCCGCATGAAAAAATGAAAAATTATTGGTAAAAAAATATATGTAAATTACAATTGCATAAATACCAGCAAGCACTCAAAACCCGTCAACAACACCCAATACAATTAAAATTAATAAGACAACGTTGTCTATATTAAAACTGCGACTCGTCACCAAGTGCATGCATGCAATACTCTAACAGGGTGACCAGCTGGAAAGTAAAATCCAATTGATCACACTTCGGACTGATGGATCAGCTGAATAGGCTGACCTGGTCCTCTATGGGGAATGCATAAGAGTAGTTAAAGCTGTGCGCAAGAGCTCATATGAATAGACGACATCAGAAACTACTGACACAGCAGAATTGGACAAGGTATCCTGTGATAAAAGGTCTAATATCACCGCCGTGGCGCTCTCATCGTCACTGGAAGACTACGTCAAGCGGACGCATGCACTCTGTGCTCAGATGAGCTCTTTATGATCAACACACCTCTCAAGCCTGTCTCTGATACGCTTGTTTAAACTGTGCAACTAATGGGAGAAGGTAGCTACCACCAACCAGGAAGTCTGCTTAAGGACATCCATGCTCCTCCGAGCTTCAGACAGCAGGAGATTTCATTACCAAAACGGGGGCTACTGTACCCTGTTGGTATATCCAGCTGCTTTGAACATAAAGCAGCCTGCTGTGTGATTGGCTCCCTACCAACAGGAGAGGAGGAACCTAGCAATTCCAGATGATCCTTTCCATATCCAGGCTTGGTGAGCAGACCGCTGGTCCAATTTAAATGCATTATGCTGGTGTTACATGTTTAAGCTGTCATTGCTTCATGAACTTGTTGCAATATCCAGCCATGTTGGGCTTACTTTTCATGCTCTGCTGCTACCCTGCTTCTTGCCCTCTACATGTGGCTTCAAGTGTGACTGACCTACCTCATTGATTGCTTTGCATTCACAGCCTTTTATCACAGGGCCCAATTGTGCTGTGTCAGTAGTGTCTGATGTCATCTATTCATATGAGCCCTTGCGCACAGCTTTAATTACTATTATGCATTCCCCATAGGGGACCAGGTCAGCCTATTTGGCTGATCCATTAGTCCGCAGTGTGATCAACTGGATTTCACTTTGCAGCTGGTCACCCTGTTAGAGTATTGCATGCATGCGCTTTGTGACAAGTCGCAGTTTTAATATAGACAACATTGTCTTATTAATTTTAATTGTATTGTGTGCTGGTATTTATGCAATTGTAATTTACATATATATTTTTACCAATAAATTTTCATTTTTTGACGTGGCGTGGTCCACCCGTGGCTTCTTTATCCAGGGGGTTCCTCTTATTTGTCCCAGGTGGTTTTGTTTTTGCATTGTTATTTGGCCATCCATTAGATGAGACCGCAATAAATGGGCTACTGTGCTAGGATTTCATATTCTGTACAGTAGTTTGATATTTAGTGAGCAGGGGACCTACCCCCTTTTTTATTTTGCCCCTATTAAGGAGACTACCCCAGGGAGTGACTGAAAATCTCTCCAGCAGGAGCACACAAAAAAAAAGAAAAAAAAATTGATGGTAGAGTGGGGATGGATGGGTTCTGCCCCCCCCACCCCAAGGCACTTTGTCGCCATGTTGATGGGGACAAGGGCCACTTCCCCAAAACCCTGGATGGTGATTGTGTGCAGGTGTGAGCCAGGGGGCCCCAGATCCCAACCCCCCACGTGAAGTATTATGGGGTACATTGTGCCCCAAAAAATTGTTCCCTAAGAATTGCCCACATCTAAAAATCAGCAAACACACAGTTTTGGGCAAGTCCTTTATTTACTTTAAACTAAAGTTTTGGTTTAGATTTATGTGAGATGGAGAGCAACAAGTGAGAGAGAGAGAGAGAAATATATTTTCCAAAAACATGAAAACATTACACATTACCAGTATTCTTAAAAACAAAAAAGGAATAAGAAACAACATAAAAACCCAGCAAGGTTTTTTATTTGTAGCATCTAGAATCGATCCGACTGCATAGCCCCTTGATCCTGCTTAAGGATTTCCACAATGGGGCTTCTTCTTTAGCATAGCACTTTATCAACCGTGACCAGCACCTTCAGACACTGGCGAAAAAAACGGAGGTACTTCATGTATGGGAGGGGTTAAATAGCCAAAACCAAATGGATATGTCAGACCCATTCTAGATCTCAAAGATCTAAATCAGTTCTTCAGGTAACCGTCCCAGGTTACCAAGTGGCCAACTTTAGACTGCTATGTTTATAGTTAGGAACTTTACTCCTCCCTCTGTTTCCAATTTCCACTTACCTGTAAAGCCAAGTTCTCTTAAAAAGGACACACTCATCTACCCAGCTTGTCCATTGTTGTCCTGCAGTAATCCGCAATTCAGGTGTGACAGCTAGTGTCCTCCACCACCGACTTGGTCCTTCTCAGTCAGCTGCCTCTTCCAGGTTCAGGCAGTCAAGCCCAATGTTGCATGCAGCTCTGCCCCTCAGACGCTCTGTGAATGGGCTACTGTGGCCTCCTAGGATATGTGATGAGATTATCCCAAGGAGACTGCTGGAGCATGACATGTCATTGTGGCCTAGACCAGAATGATGGTGGAAATAAGGCCATCTATAAAAAAGAAAATAAAAGAAAATAGCCCTTAGTCCAAGGGAGGAGGCGAGCATGACACTCCACACCAGGGAGAAAGCCTTGCATGACTGTGTGGAGTTGCAGACAGAAGAACAGGAAGTGAGGATTTCTCAGAAGAAATAAGGACATTTAAAAGCAAAATCGAAGGATGAGGTAAGTGAAGAAGGAATGGACTAAGGTAAAGGAAGCTATTTAGGAAAAAAAATTGTACCTTTACAACCCCTTTAACCATACCGTTAAATGTCAAAGTGGTGTAGGCATAATTCTGTAATGCCATTTATTATTGCCACTGCAGAAAAACTGTCAGCCTGGCAATTCGCCTGTTAATATATGTGAAACAAGCTGTCCTTGGATGGCTTGGTTTATAGACACTGTCTGCAGAGACATTTCATGTAGCCTTGTACCTGTGATTGGTCAAAGAAAAGATAATCACAGAGGGCCATATTCTGAGTAAAGTTACGATGGAGTAACTCAGGATACTCCATCGTAACTCCCTTTTTTGACCCGTGTATCTATGCTCCTGATTCTCAGAATCAGTTTTGCATAGATACACTTAAGATCCGCCATCTGTAAGTCACTTACACTGGCGGATCTTAAATGCAATGACGCCGGCCGCCGCTAGATGGCATTTAAGTGAAGGAGTCATTTGCGTATGCAAATGATCCTTCTACGCCGATTCACGAACGAGTTCGCGTCGCGTAACCGTCGCTAACGTCGTTTGCGTAAGCGGAAACTTACCCCTGCTATATGAGGGGTAAGTTTCCGCAAGTCTCGCGTAGGCCATGTTACGGATGGCGTCGGGTCCCCGTCGTGTTTTTTCGTCGGATACGTCGTTTACGTAAGTCGTTCTTGAATACGACTTTACGTCAATGACGCACACGTCGGCGTCATTGACGTTTTCCGCCGAGAACTGGAGCATGCGCACTGGGCTTTTTGCAGCCCGGCGCATGCCCAGTTCTTTTGTATCGGGGGCGCGCTTCATTTGAATAGAAGCCGCCCCCTTGGAGATCCGCCAGGCTACGCCGGGACACTTACACTCCGCTGTCCCAAGTTGGGACAGCGGAGTGTAAGTGCCCTAAGCGAAGCTGGCGGAGATTTACTCAGAATATGGCCCAGAGTTTACAGATGTAAACAGTGTAGTGTTTACATCTGTGAGCCTGTCAGGGCTGGGCTCTTAGCAGCTCTCTTCTCTGTGCTCAGGCTTTTCAGCTGTCGGATTATTGTCAGCACTCATTGATTCCTCGGTGGCTCACCCAGTTATCATTATCTGCTTGTCAGTCTCGCCTACAGCGAGCCCTTCCTGGTCAACATATCTGGAGTTTCTCTGCTGTGTTCCTGTGAAAGACTTTGCCCGGCTGATGTCCCTTCTAGTTCCTGATCCTGTTCTTCTGTCTCCCTGATCTCTGGTTTCCTGACTACTGGCTTGTCTGACTACACGCTTTGGCTTCCGATCCCTGGCTTATGTTTTGACTACGTTTACTGATCTGTACAATTTTTACCATTACCATAAAGAGGAAGTGAACTCTCCCACTCTGATGCTTCTTTTCATTTAGTCCGTTATATTGATTTCTATTTGAGCTCAGCTGTGCATGAAGCTTAACTTTGTCAGCTGAAGCTTAAAGTGTTTGTAAAGTCAGAAGTATTTTTTTTTATTTGAATGCATTATATGCATTTAGATAAAAAGCCTTGTGTGTGCAGCAGCCCCCCTCAGCCCCTCTAATACTTACCTTAGCCCAATCTCTATCCATTGATGTTGTAGGATTGTCTCGGCTGTCCAGTACTCCCCTCCTCATCAGCTGAAACAGCAGCTGAAAGAACAAAATTGTAATTAAATAAATTTTATATAATGCAAGCACACGGGAGTTCTCCGTTGGGGACCCCAACAAGTGCGGACATCCAGGCGTCCGGACTGTCTTTGTTATGTTGTTTTATGTCAGAATAAAAAAGCCTTCCGGTGGACGGTCAGGGTATCGCGTCACTTCGGTCACGTCTACCTTACGCGTTGCGTCACGTCACGTGACTTCATCAGATGAAGTCACGTGACGCAACGCGTAAGGTAGACGTGACCGGAAGTGACGCGATACCCTGACCGTCCACCGGAAGTGCCGTTGTTTGGCTTTTTTATTTGTTTCTTTGATGTAAGCACATTTTATCTTCATTAAATTTCTAAAAGTGCTTACATACTTCACGATGAGAGTCTTTTTTCTTCATTTTGTTCCCGCTAACATTTGTGGCCGCTTGTGAGCTGACTCCACTGTGCCTGGACTTGCACAGCTATTGTACACAGAGAACGCCCCTGGATTCCATTCCAGAACTAGGAGGATTTCGTGGACACACATTATCCATTGACTGGAGGGAACGTTCCTGGATACCATCCCAGCATTTGGAGGATTTAGTTGACACACATTATCCTCTAACTGGAGGTAAGCGCTCTGTGAGCTCAATCACTGTGAAGTCTCATCTAGATTTTCTACATTGATGTCCAAGGGCAGAAGTTTTTACACAAGTTCATCCATTTGATTTATACACTTTGGACTTTTTTCACATGTTTTGATGCATTAGTCGCATTTGTTTAATGTTTTGGACTTTAATTTATGGTTCACAGTCTTTGCCATTTTTTTGAGTTCACCTATAAATGTTTTCAGTCTGCTGACTGTCTTTCATTCACTTTTAGATTTTCAGTTTGCGCTCATCACTCCCACTCTATACCTTTTATTTGTTGTTAGCACAATTTAGATTTGAGCAGCATTTTGATTTTTTCACTGGTCACTTATCATTTTCACTGTTGGCTAGCGCTTTAGATACCCACTTTTTTTGTTTCAATAAAAATCACTGATCACTGCCATAACTAGTAAAAAAAAATAATTATTAATAAAAATGCCATAAAACTATCCCCTATTTTGTAGACGCTATAACTTTTGCGTAAACCAATCAATAAACGCTTATTGCGTTTTTTTTTTACCAAAAATATGTAGAAGAATACGTATCGGCCTAAACTGAGGAAAAATTATGTTTTTTTATATATTTTTGGGGGATGTTTATTATAACAAAAAGTAAAAAATATTGCATTTTTTTTAAAATTGTTTCTATTTTTGTTAATAGCGCAAAAAAATATCAAATCAAATACCACCAAAAGAAAGCTCTATTTGTGGGATAAAAAGGACGTAAATTTTGTTTGGGAGCCACGGTGCAATTGTCAGTTAAAGCGGCGCAAAAAGGGGCCTGGTCCTTTAGCTGCATAATGGTCCAGGGCTTAAGTGGTTAATGATAAAGTAAAATCAAGAATATCCTTGTACTTCCGATCCTTAGGTACAACTTCCTTTCCAACAGAGAATTGTGTGCCGCATAGTAGTGCCATCACCAAATCTCACTTCAATTCTATGGGGATCAGCAGTCAGAGGCAGGAGTACCTTAGATGACCTCACACTGCAGATATACCCATATTATGCTACAGAACAGGGCAGTCATATATGAAGTACACTACTATTTATTACAAGAAATTCAAGACAAAGGGTAAATCTTTCAGGGTACTACTTACCTGTAGGTACAATTAACATTTCTAGATGTTCCCTAGAAGATAGCAAATCTTCAATTTTTGAGTTCGGGTTTGCTTTAAAATTTCAGATTGGTTTAAATCTAGAACCCAAATACTGCAGTTTTTGTCCATAAGAGACAGATCTTTGAACAATGCAAACCATTGCAATTAAAACACAAATAATATAGATACCCTTCTCACAATATGAAATGCAGTGAACTCTTAGGCCTCGTAGAACTGAAAAATTAATCTGCTGAAGTTTTGCTCATAAATGATAAATAGTTTGTGAATAATTCTGATACGTTCCTCTAGTACTGCAAAACATCTCTCTAGAGTCCCATTTCATGAAGAAAAAATACAGAACATACAGGCTTGGAAAGTCGGTTTGATTTATAATGAAATATTTAAGCTAAAGATATGTACTCAGAGATGCACAATTAGTTTTAGTTGTTTGTAAAGTGGCATTTTATGGATAAGCACCATCCATTCAGAGAAAAGAGGGTTAGTACTTAAGTATAGATTAGGATTTAAAGGATTTTCCCACTTACCTTAACAAGTTTTGAACCGTCCACACTTGTACGTGGAACATTGTTGTTGCCTTAGCTTAGATTCTTATATGTAGGTCTGCATTCATTTTTTATTTGATCGTATAAAATAAATGGAAAAAAAATGCATGTAGCATTACAAAGGACAAATGACCACAACTGAAAATTCTGATCATACCAAGTAAAAATTGTAAATGTGTGCTCATTGATCAACACAACAAAACCTTCCATTTCTATAACTCACATTCAGCACAAAATCTCTATTGGGTCAACTGATTGTTACTATAATAAACGGGACTGGAAGTTGCTTATTGATCATTATAAGTACACAACACTGTCATAAAGTCTTAGCATAGTTTTAATACTCTCTATGTCACAGTATATCGACTCCGTGTCATTTTATTATGCTATTGTTTTTACGACAAGAATGTTCTTTATGTGTCCTTTGCAGAGGTACTTGTACTAAGTCACTTGGGAGATGTAAAATGGTCAGAAAGCAGTAAAGCAATATTTGGTAATTTCTCTGCATTTGATGTATCTAGTTCATCACTTTAGCTGCTTAGGTGTTAATTAACTTTCAGCTTGCATGAAAAAGTCAAATCAGAATCATTTTTTTCCCCTCGTTTTCTCCAACCCAGTGTAAAGGCATAATTACTCCCTCGTGGACGGGAAGAATCGGACAAGAAGCTGAAATAATTTAGTGAATGCAATATTAGCACTTATCTTACTTTGCTGTTTGGAAATTCATTAAATGCCAAGCTAGTGCACAGCTGCTAATAGGGGGATCCGAGAAATTGTGCTCCTAGTAATGCATTCTAGCTGCTCTCCAAGGTAAAACAAAACACATTCTATTCTGGCATAATCTAGGACAATGCAGCAGTGAGATGATAAATATGAAATATATGTATGGTAATGCACTTCATACAGTAGTTTATAAGGAAGGAAGAAGTTAGTGCAGACTTTCATGACCATATAAAAAGCAACACAACAGGTTCAGTACCTTTTCGTTTCAAGATTTTTTTATGTTTTTTGCAAAAATAAAGACAAAGGGAAAACATAACACATGTGAAGGGTACAACCAAGAAGCATAGTGCAAAACAAGTAACAAATCTGATATTATAACTGTAACATTGTATTTATAATGTGCCAACATGTTACTCAGAACTGTACATTAAAGTATAATTACAATTATAACATAAGAAGAAAAATGCAATGTAAGCTTACAGCATTTGGATGTGGTGGTTGTGTTAGTTTTCTTTTTTCAACCTAAGAATATTTTAAACAAATACAGAAAACACCTGTTGATGCAACTTCTTTAGCCACTTAAAGAAGCCTCTTTGTGAGATTTGGTGTTTACAAGTTAAAATCATATTTTTTTTGCTAGAAAATGACTTAGAAATATACTTAGAAATACTGGCCCAGATTCTCAAAGGGCTTACGACGGCACAACGCAATGTACGCCGTTGTAAGTCCTAATCTGGGCCGTCGTATCTATGCGACTGATTCTTAGAATCAGTTACGCATAGATATCCATTAGATTCGACAGGCGTAAGGCTCTTATGCTGTCGGATCTTAAATGCAATTTTTTTTTTTGCCGCTAGGTGTCGCCTCCGTCGTTTTCCCCGTCAAGTATGCAAATGAGCAAAATACGCAAATTCCCGAACTTACGCGCGGTCGACGCAGTGAAGTTACGACGTTTACTTTAGATTTGCGACGCGTAAAGTTGCCCTTGCTATATGAGGGGCAACCAATGTTAAGTATGGCCGTCGTTCCCGCGTCAAAATTTAAAAATTTACGTAATTTGCATAAGTCGTCCGTGAATGGGGCTGGACGCCATTTACGTTCACGTCGAAACCAATGACATCCTTGCGACGTCATTTGGAGCAATGCACCCTGGGATATTTTCCGGACGGCGCATGCGCAGTAAGTTCGGCGCGGGAACGCGCCTAATTTAAATGCTCCACGCCCCCTACCCAGCTCATTTGAATTAGGCGGGCTTGCGCCGGGAGATTTACACTATGCCGTTGCAACTTTACAGGCAAGTTCTTTGTGAATAAAGCACTTGCCTGTAAAACTTGCGGCGGCGTAACGTAAACCAGATACGTTATGCCCGCACAGTTTTACGCCCATGTACGAGAATCTGGGCCACTGTTTATATATTTTCTAACACCCTAAAGCACAGGTGTCAAACACAAGGCCTGCGGGCCGAATCTGGCCCTCCAGTAGGGTGACCAGACATCCCCAGTTTCAGGGGTAAGTCCCTGGATTGAGGACACTGTCCCCGGACCAAGTCTGTCCCCGGATTGGATTTGAACAGGGGATATGGAAATTTCAAAGACAGTCAGTGCAGAAAAAAAAAAAAATATTGAATTACTCCCCCCCTCCCCCCACTCCACCGCTCCTAGTAGCTAAGGGGGTGTATTTTTTTCCATTATGTGCGCCCCTTTCTGATGATCATGTGCTGGTCGGAGTGGAGGGAAAGGTGTTGGCCCATTCATCTCCGCTTGCATGTTCTTCTGTCCCGGCCAGCCGCCGGCCTGTTTATCTCCTTGCCTTCCCTAGGGGAGTGATCTTCCTCCGCTCCCCACCCAGTAGTAGCCGGACCCGGAGAGTAAAGCCCTGTACACACGATCGGTTCGTCTGATGAAAATGGACCGTTTTCATCGGACAAACCGATCATGTGTGGGCCCTATCGGTTTTTTATCCATCAGTGAAAAAAAATAGAACCTGTTTTAAATTTTTCTTATGGTTAAAAAAACTATAGAAAAAAACGATCGTCTGTGGGGAAATCCATCGGTCAAAAATCCACGCATGCTCAGAAGTCGACGCATGAACTTAATTTTTCTCAGCACGTCGTAATGTTTTACGTCACCGCGTTGGACACGATCAGATTTTTAACCGATGGTGTGTAGGCAAGACTGATGAAAGTCAGCTTCATCGGATATCCGATGAAAAAATCCATCGGATTAGATTCCATCAGATATCACATTGTGTGTACAGGGCTTAAGACTTGACAGGCTGTGAGGCAGGCGGCGGCGACAGGCAGAAAGTCACTACTTGTGAGTAGTTTTTATTTTCTTTTTTAATAAACTTATCAAAGGATAATGCACAAGGCTGGTGCGCCCTCTTTTTTCTATTTTCTCTCTCCCTCCACTCCTCACTGGTGCTCAAATGACAGTACAAAGTGCTCTCCCCCTCCAGGTATATTCTCATCTGCATAGGTGTGCATTAGGGTGTGCACCCCAAAGCTTAAACACACGTGTGTGTTTGTGTGTGTGTGTATGTATAAATATATAGGGCAGTAGAGCAATGGACAGCAGAGGATGAGGTCAGTAGGGCAGAGGTTGGTGTCAGTAGTTTATTTATTTTTTATTATTACATTTTTACAATTGCATTATTTTTTATAATATTTTTATACAATCATTTTTATTATTTTTCTTTCACAATTTTTTTAGGTTTCCCATTGGGGGCTTTAGTGAAATATTAGGGGTCTAAACAGGCCCCTGATGTCTCCCTTTTGACACATGTGTGTGTATATATAAATATATTCAAACAATGCATCCAGCTTCCTCCCAACGGCAGCATAAGGAAAGGGGGGTGAACTGTGATGTAAGGGAGAGTGGGGGACTCAACCTCTGATGGTGGGGTGGCTCTTGACATCTAATGTAAAGGGGAGGGGATGTGCTGGACATCTAACCTTACAGATACATCCGTCCCTTTTGAGGGCAATCATAATGCTGATGCGGCCCATGATGAAATTGAGTTTGACACCCCTGCCCTAGAGAATAATATGTCAGTCATTGCAATACTTTCTGTTACACCGTATTTTCGCAGTGGTCTTACAAGCACACTTTTTTGGGAAAAAATACACTTTTTTTAATTAAAAAAAACAAGACAACAGTAAAGTCAGCCCAATTTTTTTTTTATATCGTGAAAGATGATGTCAAAGGGGTTGTAAAGGTTTGTTTTTTATTTTTTAAATAGGTTCCTTTAAGCTAGTGCATCGTGGTTTACTTACCTTTTCTTTTGATTTCCCTTCTAAGTCCCCATACACACGAGAGGATTTATCCGCAGATACGGTCCAGCGGACCGTATCCGCGGATAAATCCTCTCGAGGATTTCAGAAGATTTCTATGCGATGGCGTGTACACACCATCGCATTGAAATCCCCGCTGAAATCCTCTGCCGATGACGTGTCGCGCCGTCGCCGCTATTATGACGCGGCGACGGGCGCGACGCTGTCATATAAGGAATTCCACGCATGCGTCAAATCATTACGACGCGTGCGGGGAATCCCTTTGGACGGATGGATCCGGTAAGTCTGTACAGACGAGCGGATCCATCCGTTGGAATGGATTCCAGCAGATGGATTTGTTGAGCATGTCAGCAAATATCCATCTGCTGGAAATCCATCCCAGGGGAGATTTATCTGCGGATAGATATCCGACGGAGTGTACACACCATAGAATCTATCCGCAGAAACCCATTTGATGGGATTTATCTGCGGATAGATTCTATGGTGTGTATGGGGCCTAAATGTTTTTTTTCTTTGTTTCTTTGTCTGAATTTCTCACTTCCAGTTCCTCCTCAGTTAGCTGTTCAGTAAGCTGTTCTGGCTGACTGACCACCGCTCGGATGATGGTGGCAAGCTTACTGAGGGGAAACAGGAAGTGAGAAATTCAGACAAAGAAAAAAACATTTAGAAGGGATATCAAAGGAAAAGGTAAGTGAACCAACAATGCACTAGCATAAAGGAACCTATTTAGAAACTAAAAAACAAACCTTTACAACCCCTTTAAGCCAAGTAAATTGATACCCAGCATGTCACGCTTCAAAATTGCGACAACATTTTCCCCTTAAGAATCTTCATAGGCAATGTTTACATTTTTGCTTATTTGATTTTAAGTAGAGAAAAAAAAAAACAGTTACATCAGCTGTATAACATACAATCACATGCAAGAAAATACCAACATAATAACAACAAATCACTGAGGAATACGGTTTGTAGACATCGGTTAAAGAAAGGAAAGCAAGAGATATACTTGGACTTTCTAGGTGTGCACTCTATAAGCCTACCAGGGTTCCCGGTGTTGGCGAAACTTGTCCTGGGTAGCATCCTTATATGCCATTATCAGTTCTAAGCAAAAGATAATATTAACCTGATGCGGACCACCCTATGCACATTTACTGCGTCAGGGCAGCCACTCCTTCTGGGTCCAGGGCACACATGCGCGCTGGCGGTAACCTGCTCTTGCTGTGATTAGACACAGCGGGAGTCAATCAGGGGGTCCAGCCAATGCGATGTCCACCGGGACATGCCGATAATTCGAGGTACAGGCAGAACAGCAATCTTCCTATGTAAACAAGGCAGATCGCCGTTCTGTGACAAGGGAAGGCTGTGATCTTATGTTTCTGTTAAGCAGAAACTCGGATCTCTGCCTTCCCACAGTACAAGCACCTCCCACACAGTTAAAAAGCACTCCCTAGGAATATATTTAACCCTTTAATGACCCCCGATGTTAACCCCTTTCCTGCCAGTGTCATTAGTACAGTGACAGTGTGTATTTTTTAGCACTGATCCCTATATTAGTGTCACTGGTCCCCAAAAAGTGTTAAAAGTGTCAGTTAGGTGTCCAATGCAATATCGCAGCCCCGCTATAAGTCGCTGATTGCCACCATTACTAGAAAGGAAAAAAAGGAAATCCAAAAATGTATCCGATAATTTGTAGACGCTATAACTTTTGCGCAAACCAATCAATATACACTTATTGGGATTGTATTTGCCAAAAATATGTGGCAGCATACATATTGGTCTAAATCAGTGTTTCTCAATTCCAGTCCTCAGGCCCCCCCAACAGGTCAGGTTTTCAGGATTTCCATTATTTTGCACAGGTGATTTGATCAGTTTCACTGCCTTAGTAATCACCACAGCCTTTTCATCTGAGGGAAATCCTGAAAACCTGACCTGTTGGGGGGGCCTGAGGACTGGAATTGAGAAACACTGGTCTAAATTGATTAAGAAATTCGATTTTTTTATTGGATGTGTTTTATAGCAGAAAGTAAAAAATATATATATATTTTTTTCAAAATGTTTATTTTTTTTGTTTCTAGCACAAAAAATAGAAACCACACAGGTGATCAAATACCACCAAAAGAAAGCTCTATTTGTGGGGAAAAAGTACATAAATGTTATTTGGGTACAGGCTCTGAGAAAGAAGGTATCCCTTCGAAACGCATGAGCCAGCAGTGGTTCGTACATAGTCTCTTCTGTTATCTGGAGACTGCTATCACTAGATGGATTACCACAAGTTAAAGGCTTTCAAATTGTTGTTCCTTTTATATGCTTGTGAGTAGTTTTTATTCTCTTTTTTAATAAACTTATCAAAGGATAATGCACAAGGCTGGTGCGCCCTCTTTTTTCTATTTTCTCTCTCCCTCCACTCCTCACTGGTGCTCAAATGACAGTACAAAGTGCTCTCCCCCTCCAGGTATATTCTCACCTGCATAGGTGTGCATTAGGGTGTGCACCCCAAAGCTTAAACACACGTGTGTGTGTGTGTGTGTGTGTGTGTGTATAAATATATAGGGCAGTAGAGCAATGGACAGCAGAGGATGAGGTCAGTAGGGCAGAGGTTGGTGTCAGTAGTTTATTTATTTTTTATTATTACATTTTTACAATTGCATTATTTTTTATAATATTTTTATACAATCATTTTTATTATTTTTCTTTCACAATTTTTTTAGGTTTCCCATTGGGGGCTTTAGTGAAATATTAGGGGTCTAAACAGGCCCCTGATGTCTCCCTTTTGACACATGTGTGTGTATATATAAATATATAGGACAGTAGGGCAATGGACAGCATCAGTAGAGCAGTGAACAAGGTCAGTAGGGCAGAGGTTGGTGTCAGAGTTTATTTTTTTTATTATTACATTTTTTAAAATTGCATTATTGTTTATAATATTTTTATACAGTAATATTTTAAATATTTTTTTTACAATTTTTTTCGGTTCCCCATTGGTGAAATATTAAGGGTCTGAACAAGCCCCTGATGTCTCACTTTTGAGACAAAGAAAGGGACTGAGGACAGAGATTCCCCATTCCCTTTCTCTGTAGCCAAGCAGCTGGGGGAATCTAGCCAGCACAGGGTGATTAGGGTGTGCCCAGGCACACCTGGCACACCCTGTGCGCACGCCTATGCTCACCTGGTATCCTGTGACCTCTACAACCAAGTATGGTCAAGGTCTCCTGGAAATTCTTTTGGCAGCCTAATGGCCCTTTGTGTCTCAGTGCTGAATAAAACACTAATTTTGAACTCTCCTCTGTATGGCAGGCCGCTCTTGGGGGATCAGGCCTCACAGTCGGGTCACCGTCCTCCAGGGGGGCTGCGATGACCTCACCGGGAAGGCCCACCAAACTATAGCCCCTCCAGCGGAGATTGTATACAGTGAAGCATGATGTCATAAATATATAAAAAAAAATATTTGGGGTTTACATGCACTTTGCAACACATGTAACACATTTTTCCAAGTACTCTGCATTTCCCTATGCTACTATTGCTCAATTAAGGGATGTCTTCACTAACAAGCAGCCAATTCATTCCCCCCCTTCCGGCATAGATCAGTCGTTGGAATGCCATTTCTCAAAACTAAGATATAGCGAATGGAGCGGAGAGACAAACTCTAATCAGGACACAGCTGTAGCAATTATAGCTTCATGAAAAGGTTCAGCTCTTCTGCTAATTGTTCCTATCCACATCAAACAACCAAGTTTATCTACAATTAACGTTATTTGTAAAAAGAAAAATATAAAAATTATAAACAAAACGTGAATGTTATGGTTACTATGTGACGACTGCTTCCTCCCAGCTAAAGAGATGTGCGAGGAACATCTGGAGATATAACTCTGGGACTGGTAATTAATCCAATGTCTAATGTTTACTTTGCCGTCATTCCTTATTTGTATTTACTCCATTTATAGGGTCATAACAGTAGGTGGTGTACTGTACTGATACTTTCATTAGTACACAGGACATGCTTTGTGCCCGAGACAGAAAGAACAGAATTTTATATTTGTAGTTATTTAGCAATTTTAGGCAAGTAAGCAGGTGCTTAATAAGTTAATGCTATGTTACCTGTGGTTGGGTTGTGTTTTGTATTAAAATGCTATGTTAATTACACTGCTTAGTTAAAGTCATACTAAACAGAGAAGTGTTAATTGCCATAATTCATTCACATAAATCATATATATTATGCCACTGTATATATTTTTTTAAATACACTCACATCAGAGTCCTCCCTTACACCAAGGTCTCAACATTCTCCCTATAATCACAGTCCGCAGAGACAGTCCCTGCTTACATCAGAATCTCACCTTACGGCAGAGCCCCCAGAGTAGCACCCTACGGCAGAGCCCCCACAGTGGCACCCTACGGTAGAGCCCCCACAGTGGGACCCTACGGTAGAGCCCCCACAGTGGAACCTTACAGCAGAGCCCCCACAGTGGCACCCTATGGCAGAGCCCCCAGAGTGGCACCCTATGGTATTGTACATAGACTTTACCAAGGTGTTGTCTCAACAGTTGCTGGTTTTAATTAAAGGGATTGTAAAGTCTAGTGTTTAAAAAAATAACAAGCATGTTATACTTACTGTATTTTCCAGCGTATAAGGCGGCTGGGCATATAAAACGACCCCTTAATGTTCAGTTTAAAAATGGTGGTGAGTGCTCTACTCACCATATAAGACGACCCCCTTGTGCGGTAATACCGTATGTGTTCAAAAACCGAAGAGGCGGCAGCTATCCCCCGGACCTAGGGGACACAGTACACGCTGCAGCCAATTTAGCGCCTGCTCCCTCTGCTGTGATACATGCAGCCCTTACACCTACGATCATTCAGGCGGACTCACTACCTGCTGAGGCAGACCCAGCCTTCCCTGCCAGCATTGCTCAGGCTGTGGTGGCACTTTTGACCCCCACGATCACTCAGGCAATAGATCAAGGGGTCCTTAAAGGGCTTGAACACCTCCATAATGAGCTTCAGCTCCAAGCCCGGTGTATCGATCACACAGAGGAGCAAATCTCCACCATAGAAGATGATGCCACTGCTTTGTCTTCTGCTATTGCCAGGCTCTCCACTGTTAAAAGGAACTACAGGAAAAAGTGGACGATTTAGAGAATTGTTTGAGACGCAACAACTTGCGCATCATTGGACTCCCTGAATCGTACTCCTCTTCAAAGCTCACCACTATCTGTTCCTCCACCATCCCGGAACAGCTGGGGTTACGCACTCCCTGCATTGTAGAATGCGCACACTGCATTGGTCAGCCATCAGAAATGCGTTCCAAACCCCGACCAGTGATTGTCAGGTACCTTACCTACACGGACAAACATGCCATACTCTAAAAAATTTGCAGACTGCGCAGTCTGTCGATGACCATCCTCTAGTACTTTTTGCAGACTATTCTATTGAAATTATGCACCAGCGCAAGGCCTTCTCTGCCATCTTCTCATCTCTTTATAACCATCAAATTTACCCTAGCGTACCCAGCAATCCTGCATATCCAACCAGACACGAGTGAGCGCCTTTCTTTCACTTCACCATCTGAAGTGGAGCACTACCTTAATACTGTACAACCGCTAGCCATGGAACAGGAAGATCCCTCTATCTCCCACAATCCCTCCTCATCCAGAAGATCTGATTCATCGTCCAGAAGTCATCAAAGTCCTCAGAAACCCCCCTACAAGAGGGTGAGATTTGGACCCCTAGAACACAAATCTTAATACTGACTACCAGCCTCCATCAAAATTAGATGTTGCTAGTCTTTGTTTCTTCCACTTCTTACCCAGCCATCTCTACCATCCTCTATCCTGGACTTCAAATGCCCCTTGCCTCCCACGAGTGGCAAGGCCCCCCCTGAGGGCCCAATTGACTTCTGCTTGAAGTGCTAAACTAGACTGCTTGTCCTATAGCCCCTTCCTCAACTTCGGTTCCCCTTCTCCCTTCTCTCCCCTCCCCCCTCTCCTCTTACCCCCCTCCCCCTTTCCTTTTCCCTTCCCTCCCCCTCTCCTCTTCCCTATTTTTCCCCTCCACCACTCATTCTTGTCTTCCCACTTCCCCCTCCTCCTCCTCCTCGGATCTAGCTCATATCTGCATACCCAGGGAGATTGCTCTCTGGCGGGGGTGTTTTTCTTTTCCTTTTTAGAAATGTTTTTTTTTTTTGTAGAAATATTCTCTATGGGGAAAAATGTGAAGTCCCCCACAGGTTTTTGGAGGCTTGCCCTCCCCTTTATTGTCACTTTATGTGGTTGGTTAACTATTCTCTGTTCTCTCCAGTTATTTTAAGTACTCCACCAAAGTGTTACTGATACCAGATCCGATGGGGCGATGTCTGCAGTGCTGCCACCCCTATTCGGGCTAAGTCACGTCTACCTAATACAACAGATATGGCTCCTTCGGATGATGGGAATCACTTAAAGGTAATATCATGGAATGTTAAGGGGCTTAGATCCCCCAAATAAACGCATGAAAATTCTGAGACACCTTAAAGCGGAGTTCCACCCAAAATTGGAACTTCTGCTTATCCCACTCCTCACCCCCTTACTTGCCACATTTGGCATGTAATTTTTTTGGGGGGGGAGTGGGGGCTTCAGGAGGAGTGGGACTTCCCCCGAGAGGCTGGTTAGGCGATTAAGCTTAATCGCCTACAGCAGCCCCCCCTGTAGGCGATCACCTAGGACATGTCACAGGTCCTAGGCGATCTTCTGTCCAATCAGACGGCGCAGCGCCGGGCCGTGCCACACGCGCATGCGCAGTGCCGCTCGCGCATGCGCAGTGGGTGCCCGGCGCGTCGCTGGAACGCTGGAGCAGGTAAGTGTATGTTTATTAAAAACCAGCAGCTACACTTTTTGTAGCTGCTGACTTTTAATAAACATAAAAATTGGCTGGAACACCCCTTTAAGCGTCTGCAGGCAGACGTTGCGCTCCAACAGGAGACCCATCTGGCTGCAGAGGACTTCTCTCGCCTTTCCAAATTGTGGGTAGATAAGGTATATGGCTCACCAGCTGTAGGGCGTAAGGCTGGAGTTGTAATTCTACTTCACAAAAATCTCCATCACACGTTACGCTCCATAGAGGCGGACTCGGTTGGTCACAGACTCACTGTTCACCTAACGGTTGCCTCCCGTGACACCGCTATCTCTAAAGTCTATGCACCTAACTCTCCCGGGCAAACCTTTTTTCAAGAGTTCAACTCTTGGGTTCTTCAGACCCCTGAACACCTTCATCTTATAAGGGGGATTTTAACTCTGTCATTCACATCTCCAAAGATCGCACGCAGGGACCCATAAGACAATCCCTGTTGACTGACACGCCTACTATGCTAGCTGAATCGGTCTCCTCTCTTCACCTCACAGATGTCTGTCACTTTTCTCACCCCATAGATAGGGAATACACCTTTTTCTCCCCTCCCCACGGCTCATTCTCCCGTATAGATTACTTTTTCTGCTCCCCGGGTACACTTCCCCTAGTGACAATGTCAACCATTGAGGACATGGTTATCTCTGACTACTCCCCCATTAGTGTCCAGCTCTCCGGAGTAACATCACCTCACACGGCTAACACCTGGTGATTCCCCTCTTACTTGCCTGATAACGATGACTTTAAGCACATCCTACAGTAAGTACAGAATTTACCAAAACTAATGGGGCTTTCTACCCCTAACCTCTTTTGGGAAACAGGTAATGCTTTCATCAGAGGGCGTATTATTTCTTACACCTCACAATATAAAAAAACCCTGATTTTTTGTCCCCGGACATCCCCCTCACCAAAGGCACGCATCAAGGGTGCCCTCTCTCCCCTCTTCTCGTCAACATAGCCATTGAACCACTTTCCAGAATTTTGAATTCTCCTTTGGGGGTCAGTGGTGTCACGGTGGGCAACCAAGTTCTTTGATTGACTCTATTTGCTAATGATGTTCTTCTCTTCTCAACTAACCCTTCCGATGACATATCACTACTCCAAGAACTATTTGCGACTTACCAAGCCTGCTCTGGACTAAGAATTCATTTGATAAGAGCTAAATTTTGGCCCTTAACCCACTTCTGTCCCGCAGCTGGATTGACGCATCCCCATTTCTTGGGAGATGCCACCTCTTCAAGATGGTCTCGTTGACAAGACTATTGTATCCAATGCAGACCCTTCCTCTTCTTCTGAAACATACAGATGTTCAAAGGATACATACTGCCTTGCTTGCATTTCTATGGCGCGGCAAGAAACCCAAAATTGCCCTTCAAAAACAAGGTCTCCCAAAGAGTGAGGGTGGAGCAGGTTTGCCCAATATTAGATTCTATAATCTTTCCTGCCTATTGCAGCAGGGCATTGATTGGTTGTCTAAAAGGTCTTGATATTCTAATTATTTGCTGTAGGGTGCCCTGGTGTTCTCGTTTAATCTTCAGGCTGTGCTTCATTCCAAGCTGCACGCTCTACCTCCTATTTTAAAATCGAAATGACTGATTAGAGATAACGTTATAGCCTGGAGAGAGGTACGGAAGCTCCTGGGGCTACCCTACACCATCTCATCACACCTACCTATACTTGGCAACCCAATGTTCTCCCCCTCAGGGACACATAAAGCTTTTGCACAATGGTCTGCTTCAGGTCTGCAGACTGTTTACAACCTCTGCAATCCTACCCAAGAAACTATCAGACCTTTTTCAGAATTGATCCAACAATACTCCTTACCACCGTCACAGGTATTTCACTGCTATCAATTGTCCAGCTACCTCAAATCCTGCTCCAGCCCACAACAAAGTCCTTGTCAGCACTCATTTATTGATGCAATGCTCAAGCGAGATCAATACTCTATTTCAGAAATATACTCTAACCTTATCACCCACCAGGCCTCTAAGTACCGTATCCTTTCTTTTAAACCTTGGGCCTTCATCCTTGATGTTCAGGAAGCCCCAGAAATGATCCTTGCAGGATACCAAAAAATCCGCTCCCTAGTGGTCTGCGAAGAATGGCGTGAAACTCGGTTCAAAAATCGCCCATCGTGCATACATATTGTTCCGACATAATAAAGAGGATCCCTCCCTCTCTACCTGCTCCTGGTGCGACACTCCCCCGACCATCTCTGCTCCTGGTGCGACTCCTCCCCAAAGACCCATTTATTTGTCTCTTTAGCTGCGATCCATTGAAGTCCTCTTCCTCTGCACTTATCTGCACCCCACTCCCTTGGTGGACCCATATTTGCCTTCTGATAGCTTGCAAAGTCCTCATGCAAGCCTGGATTCATCCCACCCCGCCTCATATTGCTTCCGTACAACAAACCCTTCGAAACACTATTCCTCATGGAAAAACTGGATACTATTACCCAGCACTCCAAATCCCTGAAACGCTTCATCGCCAGATGGAGACGTTATATGAAGCACTCCTTCACTCCAGGAGAAATCTCTCAACATATGTCACCTTTCCGGTATACAGATTGGTACTTGCGTGCAGACCTTGCTAATACGCTGGGTAAACTTAGGATCCAAAGTACCCCTGATCACCAGAACTCGCACGTCCCCCCTTAGCATCCCTTTTTAATTTAATTTGCTTTTCTGCTGCTCTACTTGAGTTGTACCGTATCTTGTTATTAAACCTAACAGTCTCTATTCCCTCAACCCGGTTAGAATGTATACTCGTTTCCACACCCCGGATTTTTTCTTTGGTGCAGTATATTGCTTAGCTACTCTAGTTATACCGGGTGCAATATTAGTTAACCATGTTATTTTTTTCTGAATTTGGCCATGCTCTCAAGGCTGATGTTATATTACGGTTATTCTTGTTCTATTGTACGAAGGCTACCTAATCCGCCCTACAGCCTTCACAGTTGCATGATTTGTATATGCAATACTTTTATTTCTGTTTTTTTTTTCTCTCTACTGAAAATACCCAATAAACATATTTAAAAAAAAAATGTGCCATGGTTACTTTAGAGAACAAAACATTTTTTTTTTTAATGTCTCCAAGTTTTTTAAAGAAGGAAACTTTCTAAACACCTAATTTTATCATTATCCCCTCCAATTTTACTGGTGTTGCTCTTCTCAACCCTGCCTAAAACCAGCTGCCCCTCTATGTGACAAGGGCAAAGTCATCTGCAGCTACATAAACATGTTAGGAAAAGGAACAAAATACTGACAGCTACAACTGCCAAATAATGAGCAATAGCCTGTGGGGCTGTCACTGGCCCTATGGTAAATGTAGGGTTAAACTTAAACTAGCTGGAAGTAGTGGGCATACTGAGCAGCACTACTGAGGTTGTGGGTAATCAAACCTATATATAGGTATATTGTTGTGCAAAGGTTTTAGGCAGGTGTGAAAAAAATGCTGTAAATTCAGAATGTTTTCAGAAACAGAGGCGTTAATAGTTTATTTTTTTATCAATTAACAAAATGGAAAGTAAATGAACAGAAGAGAAATGCAAATCAAATGAATATTTGGTGTGACCGCCCTTTGCCCTCAAAACATCAATTATTCTAGGTACACTTGCACACAGTTTTTGAAGCAACTTGGCAGGTAGGTTGTTCCAAACATCATAGATAAAAAAAATTTGACTCATCCGTCAAGAGCACCTGCTGACATTTTTCTGCACCCCAGTTCCTACGTTTTCCTACTTAAGTGAGTCGCTTAGCCTTGTTTCCACTTCATAGGTGTGGCTTTTTGGCCATAATTCTTCCATGAAGACCACCTCTTCACAGACTTCTCCGAACAGTAGATGGGTGTACCTGGGTCCCAATGGTTTCTGCCAGTTCTGTACTGATGATATTATTGGACATCTTATGACATCGAAGGGAAGTGAGCAATATGTGTCTTTCATCTACTGCAATAAGCTTCTTTGGCCAATTACTATGCTTATGGTCCTCAACGTTACTGTTTCTTTGTGCTTCTTGAAAATAGTACATAGTACATCTTGAAACCCCAGTCTAGTTTGAATTCTTTGTCTGGGAGAGACCTTGCAGATGCAGTACACCTACCTTGTGCCTTGTTACTGTGCTCTGCTTTTCCATGGTATATGACTGGTAACACAAAACTGTCAATCTCACCTTAGTAGCAGAGTTTGGCTGTTCCTCACCCAGTTTTAAGCCTCCTACACAGCTGTTTCTGTTTCAGTTAATTACCATGTTTTAACCTACATATAAAATTGATCATCATTAGCACCTGCTTGGTAGAATTGGTCAATCAAAATCTCTGACTTTGTGCAAGTGTAAGCATTGATGCTGGTTTAAAGCCAAGGTAGTCATACCAAATATTGATTTGATTTAGATTTTTCTTCTGTTTGCTCACTTTGCATTTTGTAAATTGATAAAAATAAATAATTATATAATAATATATATTTTTGAAAGCATTTTTACTTTACAGCATTTTTTCATACATGCGTAAAACTTTTGCACAGTACTGTACACTGATCAGCCACAACATTATAACAATGCGCACTATAACATTATGACCACCCACCTAATATTGAGTAGGCCCCCAAAACATCCCTGACCCCTCGAGACATGGACTTCACTAGACAAAGCATCACACATCTGCCAGCTTGCCTTCTTTCCATACTGCATCCTGGTGTTATTCTTACTTCATTTAAGAGAAGATAAATAAGGGTAGGCGCATAGTACCTCCTCCATGTTATTCACCTCCTCATTGCGCACCAGTTGTGGGTCACATAGGAGGCTTGTCCCAGGATGGTTCCTTCTGGGCTACTCTAGTTACTTAGTACAGGTCACTTTCTTACACATGGGGTTCCTTTACTGGAACAGGTGCATGGTCTCTAAAAAATTCTCTTGATGCTACCGTATATCATCACAGTAACTGATACATTTAGGAGGAACATGCAGAGCTCTTGCCCTTTCCACTTGTCCAGGGTATCACTGATCTGATCCCGTTGCTATGGGAGACGAACCTGCTGACAGAGTTTACCCCTGGTAACCACTTGTTTGTACTTAACACAGTGTTAACTGACCCAAGCTGTAGACTATGTGTGCCCGTTATTTGCATTACAATTCTTTAGTAACTTCAGATCAGACAAGAGAAAAAGTTTCAAAGCTTTTCTGAATAATAAGTTAACACAAACAGTTCACAATAAAGTGCAGTCTTTTCCTAACATCCCTATTCCCTAATTTCAGGCTTGAGGCTGCCCTAGCCTACCTGCATAGGAAAGAGTCAATTCTTGTGGAGTCCATGTAGGACTGCAAGTCCCAGCAATCTCCCTTACTAGTGGAAACTTTGTACTTGGCATGGCACTGGCGATCAAGACTTCGGCACCGGCAATGGGTAATTCCCACACAATTTTCTCTCTCTCTCTCTCCTTCTCCCTGGGTCTGGGTCTGGGCCATTGTCCTCATTTATAGCACACTGGACCTGAGGGTTGGACCCAAGAAAACCCACCAAGAAAAGCCCAGGAGAATAATTAACACTAGCCTTTCTGGTTTGGGCAACATTAAACTCTACCTGTCTTCACGCACGCACCAGGCCATCCACATGATGTAAAAGAAAATGTAACTCATCAGACCAGGCCACATTCTTCCATTGCTCCGTGATTCAATTCTGATGCTCACGTGCCCATTATAGGCACCTTTGGCTATGGACACAGGTCAGCATGGGAAACCTGATATCTTAGGTTACTCATACACAATTGACTGCAATGTATTGTGTGTTCTAACACCTTTCTATCAGAACCGGAATTACCCTTTTCAGCAATTTGAGCGACTATAGCTCTTCTGTTGGGTCAAACTACATGGGTCAGCCTTCATGTCCCACATGCATCAATGATTTTTGGCTGCCCATGACGCTGTCACCGGTTTGCCAGGTTTCCTTCCTTGGATCACTTTTGGTAGCTCCTAACCACAGCAGACCAGGAACATCCCACAAGAGCAGCAGTTTTGGAGTTACTCTGACCCAGTCATCGTGCCAATTCATTTTGGCCTCTGTCAGAGTCAGTCAAATCCTTACGCTTACCCATTTTTCCTGCTTTCAACATCAGCTTCAGGGACAACATGTCCCCAATACTTAAGCGAGAAAATAAAACCCTACGTCACCAAGCGCGTGCTCCGGTCAACCAACCAAAACCTTCTCCAAATTCCTAAATCCCGTTACAAATCGAAGGGTGAACATAGATTTTCGGTCCAAGGACCACGGCTCTGGAATGCTCTACCTACTACCATCCGCTTGGAGGAAAACCATTGGGCCTTTAGGAAAAAACTAAAGACCCACCTCTTCTGAAAGACCGGTACGATTCTGGATGCTAGGCGCCTTGAGGCGATTAAGTTTGCATTTGTTGCGCTATACAAGTTACTCACTCACTTGCATGAATCAAATCAATAAAAGTATTTTATTGCAGCCTTTGTCCACATCAAAGAGATGCTCTATCTACTAATGTTTGTGACACCAGTACAGAAAGCTGAGGTAAATCTATCCAGTGGTTTTACCATACCTCCCAACTTTCTGAGATGGGAATGAGGGACACCTATCAGCAAAAGTATGTAGGCATAGGACACACCCCTTGCCACGCCCCCTTAAAGGAGAATTGTACAAAAAAAATAAGATTGGTTAAACCCACAAGTGCTTTTTTTACCACTACTATTCCTTCATATTGGCTTTTGGAATTTACAAATACAGCAATTTAGAAATCAGATGAAAGGTTTAGCACTGGGAAACACTTTTTGATTGATAAAAAGTGCATTTTATATACATCTGTATAGATCAGATCAAAATGAGGGACAAATGAGGAGAATGAGGGACAGAGGGACATTGCTCCAAATCAGGGTCAGTCCCTCGAAATCAGGGACAGTTGGGAGGTATGGTTTTACACATTTGAATTAAAATCCTAAAAGAAGTTCAAACCAGTTTATTTTCTTCACAAAACAAAAAAAAAAACAAAAAAAATTCTGGAGGTGTATATGTAAGTGTAATATTCTTCTTAGAGGAATCTAAAAGGGTACTGTACATCCTGACTGTGCCCTGTGCTACATTTAACACATTTTTACATCACTGTTCAAATAACTTGCCCTGTTATTAAAAAAAAAAAAACATGAAAAATTTATGAAAATGGGTAGACAAGGTGGCAAACATTAACAGAAAAGTGTTGAAATGAGCAATCAAGCCACCTAGAGAAAAGTCTCACATTTCCTCCATGGAAAATAATGGATGGCACAATGCCCAGAGACATTATAAAAGCAGACCTGAACATTTCTCTAATGAAAAGTTTGTTTTCCTGTTTGTAAATTGAAAAAAAATCTGAATTTTGTTTGCAAAATAAATAAATAACACATAATGAAGAGTAGAGAAAAAGCATCTTGAGCTTCTATCTACATATGGCGGTATCTGAGATTTGTTCCCTCTTCTCCTTTCCACAGCTTTGAAGTTAAGACGTGAAATCGGCAGGAAACTGTGAGTCAACGTAATAGAATATCAGATGTCCTGCCTGGAGACAGCAGTGACTTTCTTTGTGACTTGGCAATTTGAATTAAGGATCGTCTAGTACATCACAGGTAGCAGTGTGATGCTGACAAATCGTAGTCCTTCGCAGACAGAACCTTTCATTTCTAATGCAGACAATCTTTGTGATCTGTAGCTGCACATTTTTAGAACAATATCGTATACATGTCAACACTGCCCTTCCTTGCAAGTCCCTGACATCATTGTTAAATCTGCTCTGCTATGGATGAAAGCTCTTCAGCCATGAATTATGCAGGTAGGTCGATGCTGCCATATTAAAGTGAGCCTTTGCTTTGCTCATGCAGGGAAAAGCAAAAGGTTCAAGTTAAATAGATGTATGGCACTCAGCAAGATTTGGGGAGGACGGGGGACGACGACTAGTAAGGCAGTTTATACATTATGTAATTTACTTTCCTCGATTCCACCATCAACTTGATTGCTCGATTGCACCATCAACACAGTCAGTGTTAATGGAGGAATCCCTTTTGGGATAAGGTGACCAGATTTTTAAAATGAAATCCGGGGACATATTTTTTCTTTACTAGTAATGGCAACAATCAGCACTCTCTGCCCATCGCCGCCCACCTCACAGCCTCTCAAGTCTTACTCTTTGGGCCCCCGGCCCCCTGGATGGGGAGCGGAGAAAGATCAAGGAAATAGGCAGGTGGCTGGCCAGGATTTGAGCCAAGGCAGAAGAACATGCGAGCAAAGCTGAATGGGCATGTGCCCGAAACTGAAGAAATATTCCCTCCGCTCCGACCAGCACATGATCATCAGAAAGGGGCACAGATAATGGGACAAATACAACCCCCCCTATTCTAGTAGGCACGGCAGAGCGGGGGTGTGTAATTCTAATTTTTTTTTTTTAATTCTGCACTGATTGTCTTTGAAATTACCCCTGCCCCCTATTAAATCCAATCTGGGGACACAACCAGGGACAGACTTGGTCCGGGGACAGTGTCCTCAATCAGGGGACTGTCCCCTGAAAATGGGGATGTCTGGTCACCCTATTTTGGGAGGGCCTGTGGCAGAGACTTGATCCTAAGTTCGAGTGACATTCTGGCTGCCAGGCTTGTGAGAGAGGCCTGTCCAGGTGCGCTATACCCACTCCGGCTGGAGTGGTGAAGTAAAGTGTTGTTGGAAGCAAGACTGTTTCCCTGTATGCAGTTACAACGGAATCTGCTGTCTCCTATTTGCTATCCCATCGCCTTTCTATTGTTTAATTGTTTTTACCCGGCTGGGTAATAAAAGCACAGAAAAGACACCTGCCGTGTGGACATTTCCCTTTACTACAACTCTCATCAAGTACCCTAGACGGCGGAGATACAGAGGTAACGTGCCACCCAAAACAAACCAGCAGCTCCTTCGGGGGTAGTGCTAAAATAGTGTTTGGGACTTGTTGGCTGTCAATGGTTACAGAGAAGATGTTTGTCCCTTCTTATTGTTAATAAGGAAAATATGAAAGTCCTTCTGGATTGGACCTGTTTTATTCCTGTTGTGGTGGTCTGTACCTGGGGAACAGTAAGTTGGAGACCTCTGGATCTTCCAGAGGAGGGGCAGGAAGGATTTGTGCTACAGTATTTAAAGCAGAGTTCCAGCCTTTTGTTTATTAAAAGTCAGCAGCTACAAAAAGTTTAGCTGCTGACTTTTAATAAACCGACACTTACCTGTTCCACGGTCCAGCGATGCAGCCACACGGAGCCCCGGTCCTCTCCACCTCCTCTCCTAGGTGCCTCCATTGATACTGTGGGCACCCGGCCGTGACAGCTTGCAGCTTCACGGCCGGGCACACACTGCGCATGCCTAGGCGGCCAATTGGCGCAACCAGGAAGTGGGACAGGAAGTCCTCTTCAAAACTAAGCAGCCAAAAAATTACATGCCAAATGTGGCATGTAAGGGGGCGAGGAGTGCTTAAAGCGGAAGTTCCACTTTTGGGTGGAACTCCGCTTTAATGCTGACTGGTATGTTGCAAGGACTTGGGTGACAACCAGGGGTGGACTGACCATTAAGTCACTCTGGCACTGCCCGAGGGACCCATTTCACTAGGGGGCCCCATCAGGGTTGCCAGGCTCAGTAAAACCAGGGACAGTATGTAAAAATCAGTTTTTTTTACATCTGTCCCTGATATGTCTGAAACCAACATGCTTCTAATGTGAAAATCCCGAGATTTTAGCTGCCCCGCCTCTGCACTGCCTCCTGGCGTGATGGCCATCTGTAAGCCCAAGGGCCCCATAGTCTTCTATTGCCTGGGGGCCCCATGAGTTGTCAGTCCGCCCCTGGTGACAACATCAGCATACAACGCAGGTTGGGCCTGAATGTAATTAACCACTTAAGGACCGCCTAACGTCGATATACATCAGCAGAATGACACGGCTGGGCACAGGCACGTACAAGTACGTTGCCCTTTAAGGGGTAGATTCAGGTAGGACTCACGCCGACGTATCTCGAGATACGCCGCGTAAGTGTAAATGTGCGCCATTGTATCTATGCGCCGTACCCACAGAACTAGATATGCCTGAAAATAGGCTTCTCCCGACCGACTTAACTTTTCTCCGCCGGCGTAACGTAGGCGCATATTTACGCCGAACGTATCTGGCGCACCCATTGATTTCGTATGCAAATATGCAAATGAGGGAGATACGTCGATTCACGAACATACGCGCGTCCGGCGCAGGCTACGCGCGGTGTGCGTAAGTTGTGCGCCCGGCCAAAACTTACCCCTCATAAAGCAGGGGTAACTTTGCACCAGACTTGCACAAGTCAGCTGGAGAGTAGCTTCAGCAGCACCGTTACGGACGAGCTGAGCAACCACACTTGCAGGACAACACATGGCAGCCGTGGTCCTAGCACTACTAATGGGCCCACCGCCACGTAGGAGGGCACGGGAGAGGATATACCGCACGCGCATGAACGTCTTTGGCATGGGGGAATCGGAGGTGTATCGCATCTTCAGATTCAGCCCTGATGCCATCCTGGAATTAGCCACAGCCCTGCATGATAACATCACAAGCAAGACAAAACGCTCACATGCAGTGCATCCACTGGTCAAGGTACTGGCAACACTACATTTCCTTGCAAGTGGATCTTTTCAGCGTACAAGTGGAGTAGTGGCTGGGATGTGCACCAGGTTGTCCCCGCAATCCTCAGACGCATGTCCCACCACATCATCAAACCCACCCAGGAGCACCTGCGGCAGAAGGCAATGGCGGATTTTTTCAGAATTGCCGGATTTCCACGCACCGTGGGGGCCATTGATTGCACACATGTGGCACTACGGCCCCCCCGTGACACAGAGCACATATTCCGCAATCGGAAGCAGTGGCATTCCATCAACGTACAGGTGATAGCCGATGCCCAATGCCTCATATGGCACGTCTGTGCCAAACACCCAGGGTCCAGCCACGACAGCTACATATTCCGTCAAAGCAACATCCCAACAGAATTCGAACAAAACGTGTATGGGAACAGCTGGCTGGTTGGTGAGTGACATGGGTGTCAGACATGACTGTCCGACCCCATGATGCAGACATCACAAGGGGCACATGCATGACTAACACCCTCCTGTCTTTTCCCTTCCAGGTGACGCGGCATATGCACTTGGACCCCATCTCATGACTCCATTCCAGGATCCAGAAACCAGAGGAGAGAGAAATGATGCACACATACGTACCCGTGCAGTGGTGGAACGCACATTTGGCCTCCAGAAGTCCCGTTTCCGTTGTGTGCCAGATCATCGGTGCATGTTGTGTGCTGCACAACTATGCCATGAGAAAGGGCCTGGAGATTGACATACGTGATGACCTGACCCCCGAGCCACACAGTCCCCCCCTAACCGAGGCTACCCCGTCTGCTGAGGGAAGAGCAGTCAGGAGATGCCTGGTGGTAGGCATGTTTGCACGTTAAACACACACATTCATCAGGACAAAAGGAGAATGCACACATGCACACCACTGTGGTCCCTAGCTCACACACACCACATCCACTTCACATTGGATTAGCCCAAGTCCACCATGCAGGACTTGGGAGCAGCAACGCCACGCCAAGGCTCCAATTATGTCGCTGACCATTCATACCACATTCACACGGTCGTGGGGATAATTTCTCCCCGACGACCAAGGGTGACACCTCTTACTGGCAGGAGTGTCACCCCCACATTCACACACCAGTCACACTGTAGCCTGCACTACTGATCGTGTGCATTAAAAAAAAAAAACGCTCCTCACCGGAACTGAAATAAAAATAAAACTCCTCACCGGAGCTGAACTAAAAATAAAACTCCTCACCGGAGCTTAAAAAAAATATATAAACCAGTCAATTGCCCTGTCGTGGGCTCTGCCTGGTGCCACGTCTTTGGCTCCTCACTTGCCTGGGGGCAACTTCATGTGGGGGTGGGGCATCATCAGGAGACTCCTCCTCAAGACTGGCACTCCTGGCAGGTTCTGGCTGCCTGCCCTCCAACGCCATGCTATGCGGGTGAGCACCGCGGTGGTCTCTGCGTGCATCCGCAGCTGTCGGGTGGTGGTCTGATGGTGCTGCCGACTCATGTGCCTCGCCTCCGTCATATTGGCCTTTACAGCCACTGTGAGGCTCTTGACCTCAGTCACCAGGCGGGAGGTCGTGGCCTCCAGCTCCCCAACACATGTGGCAACTGCTGCAGAATTGGCACTGATATCCGCCAAACAGTCTGGTATCTGTGCCGAGGAGGCCAGGCTGTCTGCGAGACGCTTTATGTCCCGGGCAACAGCACCCACATGCTGGGTCTGGCGGGCCTGATCCCTCGCAAGGGTTTCCTGAATGGCCTCAGGAACACCCCTGTTTTTTTTGGTGGCCTTCCTGGGGCAGGAGAGGCTTGGGGCCGTGCATATGGGGAGGCACGTGAGGAGCTTTCCCTGATGGAGGAGGGTTGGGAGGGTTCACTGATGGGGGAGGAGGGTTGTGAGGGTCCCATGATGGGGGAGGAGGGTTGGGAGGTTCCCATGATGGGGGAGGAGGGTTGGGAGGGTTCAGGGATGGTGGGATTTTCATCCAAGATATAGACCGCGTCCTCCAGGTCCCCGTGCTCCTCCTCTACTTCCTCCAGGGGAGAGGTATGGGCACTCTCATCCCTGGATGGCGTGGGTCGCCCTGCAGCCGACGACGGCCCAGCTCCCTCCAGCACATCTGTGGATGACACAAACCATTTACATGTTGGTGGACCCACACACTTGTCACATGTTCCCTTCCACCCCCTCACATGCTACACACCGTATAGGAGATAAAACACACTTACCTGTCCTCAAGGCCTGGTCTTCCGGAGTCGAACCCCTCCATGCCCTCCACCTGCTCACACTGCAGGCATTGTCACGAACCTTCCTTTTTAGATCATTGATCTTTTTTTGGATATCCTGTGGGATCCTGGTGGCATTGCCCACGGCACTGACCTGCAAGCTGAGCTCCATCAGAATCTCCTTTTTCCTCGCCTTGCTGGTCTGGTTACTGAGGGCACCATGGAGGTACTTGTCATGTGCCACTATGCCCGCAACAATAAGAGCCCTCTCCTCCGGGCAAAAGTTTCTCTTCCTCCGATCCTTCTTCTCTGTACTTGCAGCAGCCGCCATTGCTTTGCAAAAGTACTTTCCCTAAGGGGGAAAAAATCAGGATGTACTTTTGCGCCGGACGGGCGCATGTATGGGCGTATTTATAGGCTCGGCATATCCCAGGAAGTTGGGCCGGCGTAGTTGTGAGCATGCGCACAGGGGAGCTATCATACGTCCACTTCACTGCACATGCTCCGTTCAGGATACGCCGGGCGTATTTCACTACTCCACGTTCCAACCATCATTTGCATAAGGGCACACCCACTTACACTTACGCTGGCTTACGCAGACGAAATTAAGTTACGCCGGCGCAACGTTAGGAGCAAGTGCATTGTGAATACTGTACTTGCCTCTCTGATTTATGTCGGCGTATCGCAAATGAGATGCGCTACGCTGGTATAAAGATGTGCCAATCTACCTGAATCTACCCCTAAGTGTCCAGCCGTGGGTCGCACACGCGTCGCTGGCGGCGCACGCGCGACCCGGTCCAAAGCTCCATGACCACGCCCCCGGGACCCACGGACCCTATCGCCATCGGTGTCCCGCGATCGGGTCACAGGAGCTGAAGAACAGGGAGAGGTGTGTGTGTAAACACACCTTCCCCGTTCTTCTCTGTGGCAGTGTCACTGATCGTCTGTGAGTGAGTGAGTAAAAGAATAATGAATGTCATGTGTCAATCACAAAATACATGTGTGCCATTTATGGAAGAAAAAAAATTCCCCTTTAGTCTTGACTTGTTAAATCTTAACCCCTTCAGCTCCAAAAAGTTTTACCCCCTTTATGACTAGGCCATTTCTTGCAATACTGCAACTTCCTGACAATTGTGCGGTTGTGCGACGCTGCACCCTAATAAAATTGATGTCCTTTTTTCCCACAATAGAGATTCCTTTTGGTGGTATTTGATCACCTCTGCGGTTTTGCGATATAATCAGAAAAAGAGCGACAATTTTGATATATATATATATATATATATTTGCTATAAAAAAATCTTCCTCAGTTTAGGCCAATATGTATTCTGCTACATATTTTTGGTAAAAAAAAATCCCAATATTGATTGGTTTGCGCAAAATTTATAGCGTCTACAAACTATGGGATAGATTTATGGCATTTATATTTAATTATTTTTTACTAGTAATGGCGGCGATCAGTGATTTTTAGCGGTACTGCGACATTGCAGCAGACACATCGGACACCTAATTGACACTTTTTGGGGACCAGTGTCACTAATAAAGTGATCAGTGCTAAAAATATGTACTGTCACTGTACTAATGACACTGGCTGGGAAGGGGTTAACATTAGGGTTTGATCAAAGGGTTAACTGTGTGGGGGGGATGTACTCACTAGATCAGGTGTCGGCAACCCGCGGGTCAGGAGCCACATGCGGCTCTTTTGAACCTTTGCCGCGGCTCCGGGCAGTGTTTTAAGTCCCCTCTCGGCAACGCCGTTCCCATTACTTGTGCGGCGTTACCAAAATTACATTTACCGCACGCGGGGGGGCAGTCCGGGCAGAGGGGGTCGTGTGAATGTCAGGGGGTCATGTGGCCACAGGCCTGAGCTGGCCTGTGATTGGGTCACAGCGTCGGCGGCCGGGTCATGTGGCCACAGAGCTGGCCTGTCTCCGTGATCGTGGGTGGCGATGGCGCATGCACGCGCCTGGAGTCTCCCTCCCGCCAGCAGTGTGACGACTCAGTCTGGCCGACAGCCGATGACATCTCCCCCGCGGAGGCTCCGCTCCACCGGTCCAGCCAGCTCAGCAGCAGTGCACCGACCGTGGCCCTGCGCAGGTGAGGAGTGGTAGTCTAGGGCTGGGGCTGGGGCCAGGCTGGGCATGTTGTGGAGGTGTCGGTGGAGTAGTGTGACACACACTGATGAATCTGATATATATTGTACAGTATTGCTGCTGGGCATGTGGAGGACTGGAGGTGGAGTGTGATTGATATTGTACAGTATTGCTGGGCTGCCCACCAGAAATACTGTACGATATCATTCATCATCACACTCCACTTCCACATGCTCAGCAATACTGTACAATATTAATCACACTCCACCTTCCCTGAAGTAATTAACTCTTTTGGGGGGGGGGTTAATTTACAATGGTATTTTTATTATGCAGCATGGAGGGGGTTAATGTACTGCCACTGGTCACTAATACATTGGTGACCAGTGGCAGGTAATTAACCCCTTTGTGCTGCATTAGTGACACCAGTGTCAGTGTTTATTAACCCCTCTATATGGTGCAGCATGAAAGGGTTCATAAACACTGATGCTGGTGTCACTAATGCAGCAAAGGGGTTAACTGCCACTGGTCACCAATGCATCAGGCCTCAGCCATTCTAGAAGCCAGAACCCATAAATGTGCTAGTATGTGGTGCATACTAGCACATTATGACAGTACTTTGCAGGGAGAACTTTTTTTAATTATTTTTTTGTAAAGTTTACTACCACTTCAAATTCTGGAGTTTTTAAGATTATATTAATTCCAGCAATTAGCCAGCAAACATATGAAATTGGGATTTAACCTCACTGATCTTCATGGGCGAGTTTGACAGGTGGTGCCACATGTCAAACTCTGCAACCCAAGTTATAAAAAACAATTGGCGTGGCATGT
This sequence comes from Rana temporaria, assembly GCF_905171775.1. Classification (NCBI taxonomy): domain Eukaryota; kingdom Metazoa; phylum Chordata; class Amphibia; order Anura; family Ranidae; genus Rana; species Rana temporaria. The sequence goes on along the minus strand of NC_053489.1, from coordinate 625,208,284 downwards.
GTACAGCCATACCTCCCAACTTTTTAGGATAGGAACGAGGGATGTAGGTATAGGACACGCCCCCTTAAAGGAGAACTATACAAAAAAGTTATTGGTTAAACCGACAAGAGCTTTTTTTTACCAGTACTATTACTTTATATTGGCTTTGAAATTTACAAATGCAGGATTTAGAAATTGGATGAAAGGCTAGGAAACACTTTTTAAAAGAGAAAAAGTGCATTTTATATACAGGTATATAGGTCAGACGAGAATGAGGGTCAAATGAGGAGGAAAGAGGGACAGAGAGACTGTGTTCCAAATCAGGGACAGTCCCTCAAAATCAGGGACAGTTGGGAGCTATGATACAGCTCTGTCAGGTTGTAATGTTAGGATTTGTGAAGGGGGTTTGGCTAAAATCGTGGCTCCTGCCAGGTGGCAGAGGGACAGAAAAAAAAGCTTTTCTGGCCACTCTTCTTTTGTGAGTCCTAGGAGTGCACTTACTTGTGCTCTCCTGTGACCCAGAATCAGCCACCAGCTGGCTAAAGCCTGCTGTCAGTTGATGTCACAGAGCTGCCCCAGGCTCTAGAAGGATCAAAACAAGAATGTCGGTCTCCATCCAGATTCCTAATCAGCAGCTGGCTCAGCCTCTCAACATGACTTGAGTAACAATGTTATATGCTATTGTAGAATCCTCTAGCTAGTGTGCTAGTGTAAATTGTTGTTAGTGTAGGTAAAATTGGCTTGGCTGGTAGACAGGCCTGGGCTGAATCTGAGTCAGGGACGAGGAAAGCTGGATGACTCATCAAGCAGCACCTCTAGTAACTTTTTCTGCTCTCTGAAACCTTGGAGAAGCTTCCAGAAGTAGAGAGTGGAAACTAGGAGGAGCTTCTGGAGTATTGATAAGGGCCACAGCCAATCCCCAGCAACGTAGGGTGACAGATATTCATTTGCTATTGTCACACAAATGGGTGGGCTCGGAGCACATTGCTCTGTGTCCTGATTCCACCCTTTTTTGAAGCCTATAAGAGCCTCTGGCTCTAATCACACGCTTAAAAAAAAAAAACGGATGTGTGGATATGGGGGTTGTGCCCGTGTGCACCTAATAGATGGACAGCCCACTGCCAGGGTCCCTGTCTGTAAAGGACTGTTGCCTAAGTGCTTTGCCAGATTCACTAAGAGTCTGTGTTCTTCTTGCAAGCAAGTGAAGTGCTAGAGGAAGAGGAAGGAGTGTATATAGACTGTAAATAGGAGAGTTGTCCCTGAAGAGTTTTCTGAAGGCAAGTGGGCATCCCATAATACCCTTACTCCCCATCCAAGTTTTATCCTCTAATAAAATAAAATAAATAAAAATGCTGGACTGTTTCCTGACTCTGGGAGCCTGTGGAAATTCTGTGTGCCTGGCTAGGCAGGGTGGTGGGTTCCAGTTCATCAGCGGCTACTACATAGGGTGCGCTACACTATAATGTTTTTTTATTTCCCATTTTTTCCCGCTGCCCACTTTCTGCCTTGAATACTACCCCACTGTGCAGAATTAGACGTTCATTAACTGCATTGAGTTGCTCTTCAATTATATCTAGAATAGCCTAGAATATGATAAGAATCCTGATGTATACATTAAGCTACTTCCAGCATTGTGCTCTGAGCTACTGCAGATTCTTATACTTATAACTATATTCAAACTTTGATGCTCTTTATGCTGCTTCAAATCTTAATCAAAAAAGCGCATAGGAGACTTTTAATCAAGTGCAACTGCCTTGGTAAAATAATCAGTTCTAAGACATGTGAACTTCAAAAGAAAGATCAAAATGATTGCATGCAAAATTAACTAACATATAAAAGCCTTGTTAAAAATGGGTGACAAAATATTTTTTTCCTTTGTCATTTAATAGAGAATTAGGGAAATCTGAATTATTGCAACGATAGCGATCTCATTTAGATTCGCAAACTTCCCTTCACTATTGTTTTATTTTATTGATTTTTTTATGGAGATGTCTGTAAGTACAGCTGAAATAAATAGACTAATGAAGAGAAAAATTGCAGAATACTCCAGAGAAAAGAGACAAAATAATGTACCATATTATATTAACCCCCGCCCCCCCCCCCCAAAAAAAAAACAACAACATTATACAAGCATTTTTTTTGGGTGTTGTAACAAGGGATGGGGGTGGGCAGGAGGCACAGCTGCCCTAGGTGCAGTGGAGCAATGAGGCAAAAAATTAACAGTGTGGTGTTGGGGGGGCGCAGATCTGGATCCTTGCCCTGGGCGCTGAACAATCTTATCCAAGTGGAAAAGAAAAAGTGCGGTGCTAAAAGGAATACAATAAACACGGTAGTCCACTATCATGTGGAAGTGTAGATATTGGTAAATACCACTACGTGCATAAAGGATGTGTAAAATACGTGCAAATATAAATGAATGACCATAAATATATAATACTGGACAAGACTGATGTTAAAGTCCAAAATCACCACAATAGCTCTGTGGAAAATTGCATCATCTATAGTTCTGTAATGCGGCTATGCTGAACATGTGAGATGAGTCGCATCATTCCAGAAATTCAAAGCTCAAATGGAAGGTCCACCATAAACTCCAATACCGCACAAGATGTATAAAGAGAATGGGTACTCTTACCGGACATAGTAGCTTCCCGCATGTACTAGGCTGTGACACACCTAATTCTACACCTTCAGTCCTATCAGTGCAGGCTTCAGAGAGGACTGAGGGTATAGTGGGGTTGGAGATCCCAGCTGATGAGGGGCAAGGGGAGGTCCGCTTTGTTCTTTGGTGTGGGTCTTTGAGGTGTGCTTGCCAACAAACTGCATGGTCAAGCATGTGGGGGCATATTCTTAAAGATCTAAGGCGGCGGTACGTATGTCCTTTACGTTACGCCGCCGCAAGTTTAAGTGGCAAGTGCCTGATTCCCAAACCACTTACCTGTAAACTTGCGGCGGCGTCGCGTAAAGTCCACCCGCGCAAGCCCTCCTAATTCAAATGATCCTGGTAGGGGGCGTGGATCATTTAAATTAGGCGCGCTCCTGCGCCGATCGTAATGCGCATGCTCCGTCGGGTAAATTACCCGACGTGCATTGCGCTAAATGACGTCTCACGGACGTCATTTGTTTTGACTGTAACGTAAATGGCGTCCAGCGCCATTCACGGACGACTTACGCAAACAACGTTAAATTTTCAAATTTCGACGCGGGATCGACGGCCATACTTAACATTGAGTACGCCACCTAGGGGGCATGTTTATCTTTACGCCGCGTATCGCTTACGGAAACGACGTTAAAACTGTACGGCGGGCAAGCGTACGTTAGAGAATCGGCGTGACTAGTCATTTGCATATTCTACGCTGACTGCCACCTAGCGGTCAGCGTAAATATTGCAACCTAAGATACAACGGCGCAGGCCGTCGTATCTTAGGCATGTTTAAGTGTATCTCAGTTTGAGAATACACTTAAACATAGGATCGGACTTACGTCGGCGTATCTACTGATACGCCGGCGTAAATTATTTGAGAATATGGCCCGTGGTGCCCAAGCGGGTGATGTTTTGGCCACTCAAGATACGCTTGAGACATATGTTGCAAATAGCAACGGTACGATCTGATGCACTCATCTCAAAAAAGGCCCACACCAAAGAAATTTTTGAATAACGCTGAGACACAGCTGCGCCCTGCACAGGCGTAGCTCTGTGTTGTAATGCAGTCGGTGTGCTGCCCTTAAGCTGGCCCCTGGAGGGCATCCTGCCTCGTTGGAGATGTGCCTGTGCCTCCACCTCCTACTCCTCCTCCTCCTCCTCTCTTCTATCAGGCACCCACGTAGAGTCAGTGACCTCATCATCCCCTCCCTCCTCATCACTGTCGAAAACCTGGCAGTATGCTGCAGCTGGGGGAACATGACTGCCAGATTGCTATCCTTCTTGGGCACCCCCTCTCTCTGGGCTCACGTTACTGCCTTCCCCTATCTGTGTACCATCATCGGAGCCTTCAAAACGCTGCCCATCCTCATGCAGCATGTACCCAACACTGTGTACCCCACAATTCGGGGGTCTCCTCAGGAGGACATGGTGGGACTAGGGAAGGAGTTAGTGATGCCATTGAGCAGAGGGAAGAGGACGCCTTGGCAGCTACTTTGCCAGACAAAGTAACCTCAGTCTGGGTGAGAGAGGATGAGGAGAATGAGAACGACTTGGTCATCCACTCTATCAAGTCTTCTGCATGTTGAGGCTCAACACGGCCAGCTCCCGAAAACAAGGACGAGCGTGTGCAATGGCCACGTGCTGAAGAGGATGCACCGTTTCCACCACCAGCACTGTTGCCTCTAGACGCAGAGCCTGCTTGCCCTTGTGACTCTCTGCCTCTCCTTGTTGTCCTTCCAGACATTATAATGGCCTGCAGAGGACAAAGTCAGTACACACACCTCGTAGCTTTAGGTGCAAACTGCAGAGGACACGGGCAGTACACACCAAGTAGCTTTATGTGCAAAGTACAGAGCACACATGCAGTAAACACCAAGTAGGTTTAGGTGCAATCTATACAGCACAAGTGCAGTACATACCAAGTAGGCTTAGGTGCAAACTACAGAGCACACTTGCAGTAGACACCAAGTAGGTTTAGGTGCAAACTACAGAGCAGTATGCACTAAGTAGGTTTAGGTGCAAACTATAGAGCACAAGTGCAGTACACAACAAGTAGGTTTAGGTGCAAACTACAGAGCACACTTGCAGTAAACACCAAGTAGGTTTAGGTGCAAACTATAGAGCACAAGTGCAGTAAACACCAAGGCCCGGATTCACGTAGATCTGTGCATTTTTACGGCGGCATAGCATATCGTATTTACGCTACGCCGCCATAAGTCAGAGAGGCAAGTGCTGTATTCACAAAGCACTTGCCTCCTAAGTTACGGCGGCGTAGCGTAAATGGGGCCGGCATACCTCCCAACCCGCCCTGATTCGGAGGGAACTTCACGCACAGACTGCATCCTCCCGCAGTCCCGCAAAGTGGTTAACTTTCCCGCACAGGAAGGAGAAGAAAACATTCTGAGGGGAGACATGCGAGAACTGACAGGCTGTGTAGTGGTGAGTGTCAAGAACTTCACATCCATCCACGGCAAACCCCCCCCCCCCCGTTCACCCGCGATCGTGGCCCCCCCTCGCGATCGTCACCCCCCCGCGATCGTGGCCCCCCCCCCCCGCGAGCGATCGCCCCCCCCCTGCTCAACAACTGTGATTGGCCCCCCCGCTCAACAACTTCGATTGGCCCCCCCCGCAACAACATCGATTGGCCGACTGCCCCCCCGCTCAACAAAAATGTCCCGCAGTGGATCTTTACAATGTTGGGAGGTATGGGGGCCGGCGTACGCGCGCCTAATACAAATAAATTATTGGTGACCCAACGTGATTGACGTTTTTTACGAATGGAGCATGCGCCGTCCGTGTACATATCCCAGTGTGCATTGCTCCAAAGTACGCCGCAAGGACGTATTGTTTTCGACGTGAACGTAAATAACGTCCAGCCCCATTCACGGACGACTTACGTAAATGACGTAAAATTTTCAAATTTCGACGCGGGAACGACGGCCATACTTAACATTGGCTACGCCACCTAGGGGGCAGCTTTATCTTTACGCGGTGTATCTCTTACGGAAACGGCGTATCTTTACTGCGACGGGCAAGAGTACGTTCGTGAATCGACGTATCTAGTCATTTACATATTCTACGCCGAAATCAACGGAAGCGCCACCTAGCGGCCAGCGGAAAAATTGCACCCTAAGATACGATGGCGCAGGCCGTCGTATCTTAGCTAGGTTTAAGTGTATCTTAGTTTGAGCATACACTTAAACTTACGACGGGCTTAGATTCCGAGTTACGTCAGCGTATCTACTGATACGCCGGCGTAACTCTTTGTGAATCCGGCCCCAAGTAGGTTTAGGTGCAAACTATAGAGCACAAGTGCAGGACACACCAAGTAGGTTTAGGTGCAAACTATAGAGCACAAGTGCAGTACACACCAAGTAGGTTTAGGTGCAAACTACAGAGCACACTTGCAGTACACACCAAGTAGGTTTAGGTGCAAACTATAGAGCACAAGTGCAGTACAACCAAGTAGGTTTAGGTGCAAACTACAGAACACACTTGCAGTACACACCATGTAGGTTTAGGTGCAAACTATAGAGCACAAGTGCAGTACACACCAAGTAGGTTTAGGTGCAAACTACAGAGCACACTTGCAGTAAACACCAAGTAGGTTTAGGTGCAAACTATAGAGCACAAGTGCAGTACACAACAAGTAGGTTTAGGTGCAAACTACACAGCACAAGTGAAGTACACACCAAGTAGCTTTAGGTGCAAACTAAAGAGCACACGGGCAATACAACACGTGGGAACACTGCAGCTAGCACAATCAACTGTCTGACAAATTAGGAAGAACTGATCTAGCTAAACTATACAGTGTATAAATATATGTACAACACCTGGGATGTATATATATCCTCTACACACTGTGGGGCAGATCCTCAAAGAAATTACGCCGGCGTATCTCTTGATACGCCGCGTAATTAAAAATTTTGTACGTCGTATCTATGTTTTGGTATCCACAAAACAAGATACGACGGCATCTGGGTTAGATCCGACAGGCGTAGGTCTTAGTACGCCGTCGGATCTTAGATGCAATTTTCCGGCGGCCGCTAGGTGGCGTTTCAGTCGTATTCCGCATCGAGTATGCAAATTAGCTATTTCCGACGATCCACGAACGTTCGAGCGTCCGTCAAATTTTTTTACATCGTTTCCGTTCGGCTTTTTCCGGCGTATAGTTAAAGCTGCTATATGGTGGCGTATTCAATGTTAAGTATGGCCGTCGTTCCCGCGTATAATTTTGAAAATTTTACGTTGTTTGCGTAAGTCGTCCATGAATGGAGCTGGACGCCATTTACGTTCATGTCAAAAACAATGACGTCCTTGCGACGTCATTTGGAGCAATGCACCCTGGGAGTTTTTACGGACGGCGCATGCGCAGTTTGTTCGACGCGGGGACGCATTTCATTTAAATAAAACACGCCCCTACTCGCCAAATTTGAATTCCATGTGTGTGCACCCTGAGTGACAGCGCTGTTATTCTCAATGTGAAATGCGGGGACCGGGGGGTCCTGGGCCTGGGGGGGCGTGCCGGGGGCAGTTGTTGGAGGCCTTAAATGGCACCCCTCCTCCAGCGTGGGCCCTGGGTAGAGTCGCCCTGCCCCGGGGGCCGCCTTGGGTGGATTCCCGCTCGTGACAATACCAGAGCCCGAGCTGAGTGTCACGGAAGCATGAATCAGACGTACAACAATAGATAAATGAAATAGGAAGGCTTTATTGAAAACCAAACAGCAAGGTAAAAGTCCAAACGGATGATCAAACAGTGCAGAGTCTTCCACCGGAGCCAGGAATCAGGAGCCAGAAGGATAGTCCGAACGAAGCCAGGAATCAGGAGCCAGAAGGGTAGTCCGTGGAAGCCGGGTCGGTAACCAAAAGCAGCAGCACAATCTCAGGAGCATGTGAATACAAGAGGACCAAGCAGGGAAATGAAGCAACAGACCTCCTATATATATGCAAGGCATCCAGCTCCTCCCAGTGGGAAGGAGGAGCCGCAGGGTGTGGTAAGTTATAAGAAGCCCAGAAACCAACATGGCCGCCAGCACATGTCAGATGAAAGAAGCCAGCAAGAGGTAAGACCATGACACTGAGCTGTGCTTAGATAACTGAGGAGGGTAGGCGAGCCATCCACCCTACTCTCAAGAATAACCTTCTTATGCTTTACTTGTTTTGGCTACTTTTGGATATTTCTTTGTGTTTTCTTTGTTGTAATGGGAAATGTTTGTCACTGTTACTAACGAGTTTTGCTAAACTGTAAGATGTGACTGAACTCAATAAAAAAGTTTTCCAAAAAAAAAAAAAATGTTTTATAAGTGAAGTGTCAAAATATTATGTCCTCTTCTTTCACAGTTTTTCAAATGCTTTTAAATTAAATATACTCCCACCTTCTATGCATCATCTTTTAGGCAAAGATCCCAGCATTTGTGATATTACAGATAAATGTAAAAAATCCTAGCCAATGTATCAGGCTCCCAAACAAATATGCTTGTTTTTTTCTCTCAAACATGTTATAGAACTGGCTTCACAGCAAACACAAAAAATACACCTGACATTCTACTAAAAGCACAACTACACTGCATCTGAGCACCACAAACTAAAACTAAAAGTTTTTTATTTTCTAAATAGGTTCCTTAAGCTAGTGCATTATTGGTTCACTTTACATTTCCTTCGATTTCCCTTCTAAATTTTTTTTTTCTTTGTCTGAATTTCTCACTTTCTGTTCCTCCTCAGTAAGCTGTTCTGCCTGACTAACCCCCAGCCAGAACGGCTCGGATGGTGGGGGCAAGCTTACTAAGGAGAAACAGGAAGTGAGAAATTCAGACAAAGAAAAAAACATTTAGAAGGGAAATCGAAGGAAAAGGTAAGTGAACCAACAATGCACTAGCTTAAAGGGACCTATTTAGAAAATAAAAAATAAACCTTTACAACCCCTTTAACTGCTTGCCGACCGCGCACCGCCGTTCTACGTCGGCAAGCTGGCTCTCCTGGGCGAGAGCACGTCATTCTACGCCACCCCCCCCCCCACAGTAAGAACACACCCAGGCATACTTAACCCCTTCCCCGCCCCCTAGTGTTAACCCCTTCACTGCCAGTGGCATTTTTATAGTAATCCAATGCATTTTTATAGCACTGATCGCTATAAAAATGCCAATGGTCCCAAAAATTGGTCAGAAGTGTCCGAAGTGTCCGCCATAATGTCGCAATACCGAAAAAAAATTGCTGATCGCCGCCATTACTAGTAAAAAAAAAATATTAATAAAAATGACATAAAAATACCCCCTATTTTGTAAACGCTATAACTTTTGCGCAAACCAATCATAAACGCTTATTGCGATTTTTTTTACGAAAAATAGGTAGAAGAATACGTATCGGCCTAAACTGAGGAAAAAAAATGTTTTTTTATATATTTTTGGGGGATATTTATTATGGCAAAAAGTAAAAAATATTCATTTTTTTCAAAATTGTCGCTCTATTTTTGTTTATAGCGCAAAAAATAAAAACCGCAGAGGTGATCAAATACCACCAAAAGAAAGCTCTATTTGTGGGGAAAAAAGGACGCCAATTTTGTTTGGGAGCCACGTCGCACGACCGCGCAATTGTCTGTTAAAGCGACGCAGTCCCGAATCGCAAAAAGTACTCTGGTCTTTGGGCAGCAATATGGTCCGGGGGTGAAGTGGTTAAGGACCGAGCTTCTTTCTGAGATTTGTTGTCTACAAGTTAAAAACAGTTTTTGCTAGAAAATTACTTAGAACCCCCAAACAGTATACATTTTTTTTCTAACACGATAAAGAATAAAATGACAGTCGTTGCAATACTTTATGTCACATCATATTTGCGCAGTGGTCTTACAAGCACACTTTTTTTGGAAAAGAAACAACAGTAAAATTAGCCCAATTTTTTATTGTGAAAGATGATGTTACGCCGAGTAAATTGATACCCAACATGTCACACTTCAAAATTGAGTCCGCTCGTGGAAGACCGCTGCTTCTAAAATTCAATATCAAAACAGTGTCATGGACTTCTAAATACTGTATTTCACGATATAAACTCAGTTTATTGGTGAAAATAAGTGTGATATGCAAAACTTCGGTGGGTGTAAAAAGATGTCTGATTGGCGACTTCAGATTGTAGGTTTAGTGCGACTGAGTGCGGGGTGTACCAAGATGGTCGTGATAGAACGTCACTTCCGTTACAATATTTGACAGGTCACCTAATCTGACGGAACACTGACAAGAGGATGTTCTTAGCTGAGGAAACCCCTCCTACCCTCCTGAAGACTCCTGGGATGTATGGCATCATTTGCCTAGACATGGAAAGCAGAAAGTAACTAAAGAAATGTAAAAAAAAAAGTTTAAAACATGCAAATATAATATAACTTACTATCCATTTACTAATGCTAACAGCATAATGATTACAAATAGCCAATGTTAATTGAGAGAGTGAAGTTCCACTTAACCACTTGCTTACTGGGCACATATCCCCCCTCCTGCCCAGGCAAAATTTCAGCTTCTGGCACTGCGTCGCTTTAACTGACATTTGCGCGGTCGTGCGACGTGGCTCCCAAACAAAATTGACATCCTTTTTTCCCCACAAATAGAGTTTTCTTTTGGTGGTATTTGATCACCTCTGAGGTTTTTATTTTTTGCGCTATAAACAAAAAAAGAGCGACAATTTTGAAAAAAAAAACAATATTTTTTTCTTTTTTCTATAATAAATATCCCCCAAAAATATATAAAAAAAAACATTTTTTTTCCCTCAGTTTAGGCCGATATGTATTCTTCTACATGTTTTTGGTAATAAAAAAAAAACGCAATAAGCCACTGGTTTGTGCAAAAGCTTTAGCGCCTACAAAATAGGGGACAGGATTATTATATTTTTTATTTTATTTTTTTTACTAGTAATGGCGGCGACTGCGACCTTATGGCGGACACGTCAGACACTTTTGACACATTTTTGGGACCATTCACATTTATACAGCGATTAGTGCTATAAATATGCACTAATTACTGTATAAATGTGACTGGCAGGGAAGGGGTTAACACTAGGGGGCGAGGAAAGGGTTAAATGTGTACCCTACATGGTGTTTCTAACTGTGGGGGGAGGTGACTGACTGGGGGAGGTGACCGATCTGTGTCCCTATGTACAAGGGACACAGCATCAGTCTCCTCTCTCCGTGACAGGACATGGATATGTGTGTTTACACACACAGATCCACATTCTTGTCTGTTTAACTGCCGATCGCGGGTGCCTGGTTGACATAGCGGCCGCCTGGCACGCGCACCGGCATCTCAGTCCTCCCGGCAGTGAGAGCCACCTTGTGGCCGTGATTGTACAATAGGCGGGATCTCAAGTGGTTAAAGTTTGTAAAACGACAATGTTACTGCATAGAAGACACTGTGGCTTTTCAAACCAGCAGCTCACTTGGGACGTCTCTTTACCTGAAATTAACCACTGCCCCCATCTTTAACTGGTCTATACAGTGAGGAGCATTTATACAGCGAGTAGCATTGGAGGGTAAAAGATGAAAAATCCAAGGAAAGATCCAAGGAAATATCCAAAGAAAGATCCAAGGAAAGATCCAAGCTCTACTTACCGACCAGCTTGCGACCAACCAAATTAACCTGTCTAACAGTATGCGTTAAAAACAGGTGTTTAGTCTGCACACATGTGTAGTTCCTATCTCTAACTTATAAGAGACTCCACAGTGGGAGCACATGCATTCTGATGAGTAGGTGGAGGGCAGATTGGCTGGAGGGAGCCCACCCCTTCTTAAAGGTACAGGGACACACTGAAAACCCAGCAATATTACCATGGCTGCAAAGGTGTTAGTGTTACCTGACCCAAATCAAGCATACAAAAAGTTAGCCGCTGCCCCCATCTGGTAACTACAGGTAACAGGGTACCTTAGCGGGGATTTGTAGCTTACGCATGTATTTGCAAATGTGTGCAGACTAAACCCCTATTTTTAACGCATATTGTTAAACAGGTTGATTTGGTTGGTCGCAAGCTGGTCGGTAAATATAGCTTGGACTTCTTTCTTGGCTGTTTTTTGCCTGTTTACCTGAGCATGGTGTAGATTAGAATATTGACCAGTATTCCTGGTGGATAATGAGGGCCACCACTGTTGGTCCATTTGTATTATGGGCTACCAGTCCTACATAGCAAGTTGTCAACTTGGAGAGTAGTCAACACCCTGTTTACAGGCTGGGTGTAAGACTCCAGGTGTTTCAAAGGGACCAAACAAAAGACTAACACAGGTATCTGCAGGTTCCACAAGCATAAATGTCAACTGTTGTGAATTGGTCTCTCATCCCAGGCCTCTGTCCTGATGAAACTGTGCCCTGGGATCACAGCATCACAATTATTTGAGTTAAAAGACAAATATGGGGTTTTGTTTTGTTTTTTACAAAAGAATCATACTTACCTAGGTGGATGCAGTATCAGTCCCCCCCCCGCCAGCTCTGACACTAAGAACCAAGCAATCAAACACCACTGATCGCTTGGTTCTCAGGGCTCCCTGAGCAGAGAGCTGTCTGCTCTGCCTTCCCTCCCCCAGCGCTCACTGGAGTGCTGGGCTGTGGAGGAGGAGGGAACAGCCGGCTCAGGCTCTCAGTGGCTGAGAGACTAAGCCGGGGACGGTTCAGGCATGTGGGCGGATCCCAAATTGTCACTGTGATGTCAGCAGACAGGTCACAGGAGTGCAGAAGGAACTGTACTCCTGTGATCCACATGAGAAGTACAGCCAAACAAGCTTTGGCTGTTCTCTTTTAATGACCATGCAAAATGGTATTAACTGACTAGATTATGACTGAGTGGGTGGTTCCAGCATAATTGGTGGAGGGACCACCAGGAAAGTGTGTGTGATTTGGGCAAGAACATCCAGAAAGTAAACAAGATTTGGACAAGACTGTCCAGAAAGCGTGATCTGGACATGGCCACCTGGAAGGTGGGAATAGGCAGGGGTTCCAGTATTTTCTGGACTTGACAAATATGTTGGCAAATATGCACATTATGCCTATATTTTATCATTGTTATTGTTATCTTAACTACTTTACAACCACGCTGTAGCTAAATGACAGCTACAGCATGGTAGTACAGTTCTGGTAGGGCCCGCTGCAGCATGTGTCCAGCGTTCTCCGCGATCGCTGTGTCTTGCAGATACAGATGATCACAGATTGGGGTAAAGGGCCAATCACAGCAGGCCTTTACTACTTGATCCACTGTGTCCAATCACAGCTGATCCCAATGTAAACACACTTGCCACTTATCCGCATTCCTTTCCTTACTTGCTGTCACAGCGTGAGGAGAGGAGATCCGGTAACCGACAATCCTGACAGGGGATATTTACACTGATAATCAGCACACTGCTTATCATCAGCGTCCTGATGATCAGTTCAGCCCCAACAGTACCCATAAGTGCTGCCTATCATTGCCCATTACTGCTGCCAATCAGTGCTCATCAGTGCTGCCAATCAGTGTACTTCATTGCCACCGATCAGTGTCCATCAGTGCCACCTATCAGTGCCCTTCTATGCCCTTCAGTGCCACTTATTATTGCCCATCAGTACCACCTATTAGTACCCTTCAGTGCTGCCTATTAGTGTACATCAGTGCCGCCTATCAGTGCCCATCCATGCCCCCTATCAGTGCCCATTAGTGCTGCATATCAGAGAAGCCTCATTAGTGCGCCCTTATCAGTGCCCATCAATGCCTACTTATCATTGCCCATCAGTGCAGTGCAGTAATCATCAGTGAAGGAGAAAAATTACATATTTGCAAAATTGTGTAAAAGAAACTAAATAAAACTTTTTGTTTTCAAAATGTTCTGTCTTTTTTTTGGTTTGTTTAGCAAAACATAAAAAACCCAGGGGTGATTAAATACCACCAAGTTCTATTTATGTAAAAAAATATACAAATTTCACATGGGTACAGTGTTGCATGACCATTTGTCATTCAAAGTGCGATAGCGCTGAATGCTGAATATTCCCTGGGCAGCAAGGGGGTAAAAGAGCCCAGTAGGCAAGTGGTTAAGCACATTTAGGCCAAGTAAATACCTGCATCAACCAATGAATCCCTGTAACCTTGTGATCCATTTGGGATAATAAGCCCAGGCTTCAAATGGGGTTTTGATGTATGCCCATGCTGTTAATAATCCCTGTCCTCTCCCAGCACAAAACTCCAAACATCCAACTCTTCTATGGCAAATCAGAGGACAGTAAATTGAATGATAGGGGTAAGGCTTAGGGTCAGGTCAGATGGGGCCTAATATCAGCTTGGCCAGAAGACAGAGCTCCATGTACAGGTCCGGGTTGTATGGCAGCTCCTCAGGGACACAGAGATCAACCTGAGCACTAACACAGGTACTGTATATATATATATATATATATATATATATATATATATATATATATATATATATACACACAAACACACTGATCGGCCATAACATTATGACCAAGCATTGACACTCAATGCGAAACGCGTCAGCTGTTTATCCCACTGTGTGCTGATACCTGTAGTGCATTTTTTCCTGTACCCAATAAAGGGCACGTCTTTTTTCAAGTTACTGGAGTGCGGCTGTCCATATCCTTATTGTTTTTGCACACCCACCATAACCTGTTGAAGCATCCACAAGACGTGAAGTTATGCTGTAGTATCTGCCACCAAGCTGTCAGTAGCATATCCTTTAAATTGGGACCGCCTTGGATTGGACTTGTTTTTTCAGCACATAGAATAGATACTCAGTTGGATTGGGATCTGGAGAATTTGAAGGCCAAGTCAACACCTCAAACGCATTGTTATGTCCCTTAGGCCGTTCTTGAATTCATCAGACAAGTTCCAGTTCTGATGCTTATGTGCCCATTATAGGCACCTTTAGCTGTAGACATGGATCAGCAAGGGCACTGTGGCTGGTCTGAGGCTACGCAGCCACCTAGGCAACAAACTGTGTCGTGTTATGTGCTCTGAGACCTTTTTATCAGAACCAGCATAAACTTGTTCAGCAATCTGAGCTTTAGTAGCTCTTCTATTAGATCGGACTACACAGGCCAGTCTTCGATTCACATGAGCATCATTGAGCCTTGGCTGCCAAACATTTGCCGGTTTTCCATCCTTGGATTATTTTTGATAGAGCCTGATAGAGCACATGCTGCAGTTTTAGAGTTGCTCTGACCCAGTTTAGTCATTACATTTTGGCCCTTGTCAAAGTCGCTCAAACTCTAATGCTTGCCAATTTTTTTGGGCTTTCAACACATCAACTTTACGGACAACATGGTCACTTGCTTCCTAATATATCCAACTTTCAGATGCCATTGAAACAAGATAACCAATATTATTTTTTTATTAATATTATTACTTACCTGTCAGTGGTTATAATGTTATGGTTGATAATGTATATATTCCTGGACATAAATATGACATTTCTATAAACACAATGGGCCAGATTCAGGTAGGGAGCGCGTATTTGTGTGCAGGCGTAGCGTATCCTATTTATGATACGCCTCCGCAACTTTGACAGGCAAGTGCAGTATTCACAAAGCACTTGCTCCGTAAGTTGCGGCGGCGTAGCGTAAATAGGCCGGCGTAAGCCCGCCTAATTCAAATGTGGAAGATGTGGGCGTGTTTTATGTAAATTTATTGTGACCCCATGTAAATGACGCTTTTTCCGAACGGTGAATGCGCCGTCCGTGAAAGTATCCCAGTGCGCATGCTCCAAATTAACCCACAAAAAGCCAATGCTTTCGACGTGAACGTAAATTACGCACAGCCCTATTCGCGAACGACTTACGCAAACGACGTAATCGACGAAAAATTAGACGCTGGCCCGACGTCCATACTTAACATTGGCTGTGCCTCATATAGCAGGGGTAACTTTACGCCGGAAAAAGCCTGGCGTAAACGGCGTATCTGTACTGCGACGGCCGGGCGTACGTTCGTGAATAGGCGTATCTAGCTGATTTACACATTCTAGGCGTAAATCAGCGTACACGCCCCTAGCGGCCAGCGTAAATATGCAGTTAAGATACGACGGCGTAGGAGACTTACGCCGGTCGTATCTTAGCAACATTTAAGCGTATCTCAGTTTGAGCATACGCTTAAAGTTGCGACGGCGCGGATTCGGACTTACGCCCGTCGTACGTCTTTCTGAATCAGGGCCTATACATTCATCATGAAGCCCATACAGTATAGATCTATTTCCCTCTAATCCTCTCCTTCACTTAATCTTTCTACTAAGTTATAGTTTAGAGCAAGTGAAATATACCAAACTAAAATATCTCACAACTTTCCTCTGCACAAACTTAAAAGGATAAAGGCATTTTAATAGTTATTTTGTTGACTCAGAAAATGGTGTTCATTGTGATCTGCAAAGTGCTATACACAACTGAGCACACCAATCACTGGAACAGTTGGTAAGTACCTGAGGCTCGGAAGAGAGAACCAATTTGGAATCTAAAAGTGGTGATGAGTGGCATGAGTCAACTACTTCAACAGACCTGAGATACTGTAGAGCAGCCAAGAAACCAGCAAAACTCTCCAAATTAGGTCTTAACAAGGCTTGTATTTTTCTGATAAAGTTTTTCTAAATAATAACGTATTGCTAACTATTTCAAAACAAAACATACTGTATTTGTAAATAAATAGATTTCAAAATATGTTAAATCTAAACTTAAAGTGTGATTAAACGCAGACTATGAAATACTCATTACATGTTAACATGCACAGTGTTCATACTGACTTTAGTCTGTCCCTCCCATCTTCTCAGTGTCCCCACTACAGGCTAAAATTACGTAGACCAGCTGGTGTCCACTACAGAGCATGCTCACATTTCAGTTCCCTTCTAACCTCTTCAATTTCCTTTTTTTTCTTATCTGTGCAGCCCACATGAGTATAGAGTCACACATTTGGACCTATACACAGTGCTAAATGACACTCCCCTCCCCCTCCTCCATGTCCTCTTATTGCTAAACACTATGGGGTCAGGATCTAGTCTGCAGATTGATTACATTCATTAAGAAGCTCCCAAATTTTTTTTATGTTCATTACATTTCAAAAGGCAAATACAGAGCAGAAGCCAAATTACACAAATTTCTTAGTTTTAAAATAAATCAGTATTAACCCCTTGCCGACCAGCCACCGTCATTATACTGCGGTAGGTCGGCTCGTTCCCGCGGACCATCGTAGCTGTACGTCGGTCCCTTTAAGCGGGATAGCATGCACCCGCTACATAGCGGGGGTGCCGAACCTTGTGACTGGCTGTCAGGGATGTCTAAGGCCCCGTACACACGGCCGAGGAACTCGACGTGCCAAGCACGTCGAGTTCCTTGTCGAGTTCTGGGATGAAGCCGCTGAGGAGCTCGGCGGACCGCCTTCTCCCATAGAACAACGAGAAAATAGAGAACATGTTCTCTATTTTCTCGACGAGTTCCTCGGCGGCTCCATCGAGCCAAAAGTGTACAGACGACAGAGTTTCTCGGCAGAATCCGGGATTTGACCAAGTTTCTCGGTGAATTCTGCCGAGAAACTCTGTCGTGTGTACGAGGCCTGACACAGGCATTCAACACAGGTTTAAACAGATCAGTGGGCTGCACTCAAGGAAACAGGCACAAAGGTAGGTGAGAAATATATATATTTATTAAGGATAAGGCACACGTGCAAACCAAACAACAGCAAACCCCAAAACACCAAATCTGACTAACTAATATATACAAAAACAAGAGCATATATACATAAACAAGCAGGGATGAGAGACAAGGGGGAACAGGCAGCCAGATGGAGGGAGCAGTGGCAAGGGGAAGCTGGAATCGGGGGACGTAAATCAGGGACTGGGTACAAGGTACAGGAAACAGAGTCCAGGACAGGGCAGGAAGCAGATCAGGAACATATACAGGGAACAGATCAGGTCAGGCAGGAACAAGGTTAGCAGAGAGGATACTGAAGCACTGAACCTCAGTGAAGGGTGGGCTTATGTACTCCCAGCAGGCTCACATCAAGTGCAGCTTGATTAGTGAAGAGTCCATCTACTGAGAGACACCCGCTGTTGACCACCAGAATTGCACCCTTAGTTGCTGGAGGTAATAGTGCCACCAGCAGGTGACCAAAGCCACAACACGGATCATGACACCGGCGGTCGCGATGACCGCCGGCCACAAGTGATCGTGGGCACGAGAGGCAGAACAGGGACGTGTGTGTGTGTGTAAACTTACACTTACACTTCCTACAAGCTGAGAACCATGATCTGTCATCTCCTACAGTGAGTCCCCTCCCCCACAGTTAGAACACACATTAGGGAACACAGTTAACCCCTTGATCACCCCCAAGTGATAACCCCTTTCCTGCCAGTGACATTTACACAGTAATCAGTGAATTTTTATAGCACTAATCCCTGTATAAATGCAAATGGTCCCAACAATGTGTGAAAGGTTCCGATATGTCCACCATGTCACAAAAAAGGCAGTCAGTGGTAAGGGCAGTTGGCAAGGCAAATATTTACCTTCTTTAACAGGTTTGCCTTTCTACAGAACATTTTTCTTAAAGTGATCATGTCAGCAAAGGGTCACTTGTTTCAAAATTTATACCTGCTGAAAAGAGGAACATACCTACCTTTCCTGAGGTCTGTGTATTAAATTGCAGATTCTTTGCTGCTTCTCAGTTCCTGCAAGCATTTGAATGCCTACTCCCTCCACTGCATGTAGTGGTTTCTCCAGCTGGCTCGTATGACCTGTAATAATGTACAGGCCAGCACAATAAACCATCCTTGTGTTCAACCCTCGTCTACAGTTGGCTCCATGCACACTGGGCTTAAAAAAAATTCCAGTTCCCTCTGCAGAAAATAATGCTCATATAGAGCGTTTTTGTACACAGTTTAACCACTTCCAGACTACCCCACGTACATTTACTGCAGCAGGGTGGCCCTTCAGCGCAAAATCATGTACCTGTTTGCCGGAGCGCACGCGCTACCAGCGACCCACTTCCACTGTGATTGGACACAGCAGGAGCCAATCAGCAGGTCCGGCAGACCTGATGTTCGACGGGACCCGCGATCGTTCTTGAGGCAGACAAAACAGCTGTCTGCCTATGTAGCCTCTCCCCAATCACAGACTCCCTCCCATCACAACTCCCCCCATCACAACTCCCTCCAATCACAACTCCCCCCCATCACAACTCCCCCCCAATCACAAAGCCCCCCTTTACAAAGCGCACGCACCCGGTCCCTTCGGAACCAATCAGAGGCCTGACCGGCCTATTTAAACCAGCTTCTGCCCTTTGACAGGTTGCTGGTTTGTCATCAGCTCTTGTATGTTTCCTGTTGCTGCATCTGCCTTGTTTGACCCGGATTTCCTGACGACTCTACTCTCACCCCTGAAACCTGACCTCTGGCTTACGTCCCTGGATTGCTGTTGTCTCCTGCCCTTGACCTTTGGCCTGTATATCTGGACTCTCTGCCTTCTCCAATCCTTGACCTACGGCTTGCTCCTCTGACCCGTCTCCTGTTCTTGTTCCTGTCTATGTGCTCTGAGTACCCGGACTGTTGCTGCCTGACCCTCAGTTGTCTTCAGTGAACCACTTCTGCTCAGCCACCGACTAGTGCACCAAGTCTACTACTTCACTTCCGGTACCGGTGCCTCCTTGCGCTCTCCCCCCTCTGTTCCAACTCCAGGGGGCGGATTGCACCGGGTCGCAAAGGTGAGCCGCCCTCAGCATCTTGGCCTCGGTAAGTACGATTCGTGACAACTTGTCATGTTTTGCGTCTTGTGTGAATAATGTAGCAGAGGGGAGGGGAGTACTGCGAACTTATGAAAGGGGCAGTCCGCGGGATGGGTAAATTACCCTGGCAGGCCGTATCTGACCCACGGGCCTTAGTTTGAGGACCCCTGCTCTAAATGTTGAACTCAAAATATGCCTGTAATCATCCTAATGTGAATGGACACCTAGGATAACATTGAGCTACTTCTACAGGCAAACCTCCTGTAGCAGCAGCGATTTTTAAGCCAGTGTGAATGAAGTCGTACTGCAGATGCTAAATGTGAAGAAAATGTTTACACTGGCCTGGTCCTGAAATTATAGCTTTAAAGGCAACAGGAAAACAAAAAGCAGATGTAAAATCATTAATTAACAACATTTTTTGTATTCTTGAAAGCCAAAAGAGCTTATGTGTTTTAAGGGTAAAGCTAACCCTTAAAAAAAAGAAAGAAGGAATGCACATGTTTGTAGTGTCTGTCGCTAACATTGCATATGCATTACCTTGCTTAGCTACTTAAAACAGTCCTTTCTTCACTTTAGAGTTTGACAGAGCATACAACACATATTTCTTATCTGAAAAAAGGATCAAACTGCAAGGAACCGGCTACTGCAGCTATACAGTACTATGTAGTTGCTCAGGGAAGTGACAGATGTTGGATTTATTCTTTGATGTTAAAAGGAATTCTACAGTTTATACCCAGCATCAAGAAAGGACACTCAGGCCTCTTACACATGACCGAGGTTTCTCGGCAAAGAACAGCAAGAAAACTGCTTCTTGCCGAGATTCCCGTTCGTGTGTACGAGGCATTCAGGTTTCTCGTCTGGGAATCGGGCCAGAATCTCAACGAGAAAAAAAGAGAATCTGCTCTCTTTTTTTCTCGTTGAGATTCTCGTTTGCCTGTTTCCAGACGAGAAACCCGAGAGTCATCAGCACTATGTGCAGACCCTATGGACATTGCTGAGCCAAATTAATGGATGTTCGGTCAAGTGAACCTCTTGCTTGGTAGGGAAAAAGCAACTGCCAGTGTCCTAACAACCATTGACTCCTCCCTGCCTGGCATGTTCAGTTGTCAGATGGGGGTTCCGGGCTGGCAGGTGAATGTAAACACAGGGGTAAAAAAAAAAACAATGGATGGATTTGAAGGTGGGACACCATGAAAAAAAAACCCTGTGTTGCTGAACTGTTAACAGCTATATCAGTAAGATGAGGAAGCTGTTGAGCAGGAAGGGATCAATAGACAGAGTCAGGCAGCACTGCACTGTGGGAACTGTAGTCCAGAAAAGAGAGACTCTACTAATCAAGAGCTTTTGAACTGCATTTCCCAGAGGGAGATTGCCACAAGTTTTCCTCAGGCTGTACAGGACACAGCTTCCTCTTGCAATGAGGGAGACCAGACAGTGCATATCACTGTCCAGTGTGCACCATTACTGCTGCATATTGGCAGACTGAGCGGGATCTCTAGTGCAGAGCAGAGAGTGGACTGATCGCTGTGTGTGATGGGATGATGAGCTACAATATCCCTGGGACTGGTGAGCTCCCGTGGAGGTTTACTAACCACTGCTAAAGAAACTGAGCCCTTTGGGAACTGACCTTACAGACATCTAGTAACCTTACTGCTGCCTGCAGGGTTGGCTGGGAATATTCCCATGTGCACCAATGGTACAACCGGGCCCCAACACTAGCTGACTGAAGAGTTAGGACTAAAGACTGCCCCTTTACATTTGCTACACAGAGCCCTTTACCTATTACATATGCTCTCATGGGACATTGCACCATATCCTAGCCATTTTCCTAGAGTGCACTCTAGACTAGTTATAGTGTTATTTTTTCACATTGCAGTTCATGCTTGTATGCACTGTTTATTGCTGAATTTGCTGATTTATGTGTCGATTCCTGTCTATTGGTACATAACTATATTCTAAGTTACTTTGAAGTAGAGATTATATTGTCTAGCAGATTGTATCTGAATCTACCTTCTATATTCTCATTTATGCTCAAACCACCATTGATGCTAGCCTGCCCTGTACCAATACATTGAGGTTTTTTTACCACTAAACAGTCTTTAATTTTTTTTCTTAGTACTAAATCACAACCAAGTTAAAGGTATCTATAATAAATTCTTGCAGTGACTTTCATTCAACCAGGTGTGTCAGAGGGGCTGAGTTTGTTCTTGGAGTCAAGGTGCAGAACAGAGAGCCCAAATGACCAAGTGGCTCCTTCGGGGGGTGACTCTTCAATCATGTTCAGAGGCAAGCTAAGTCATCACAGAGTGGAACATGAACTTGTCCGCTGCATAATGCATATTAGACAAGTTCCCACTGAACAAAGCACATGGTACAGATTTATTCATGACAACCAGCCTTAAGACACCCTGACTTCTTGCCTGTCATAGAAGGCCATGGAAACTGAGCATACACCCGCTTCACAGCTTTAGTGGTAAGCTTGTAGGAAGCACTTGGCTAAGTAAGTCTAAAGCACTGAACTAAGCATAACCCCAAAAGGCCTCTTGCTCTACTCCACACCATTGTGGACCCCCATTCTCATAGGGAGAATTATACTCACTGGCTTCCAGACCATGCTGTGCAATAAATTAAATCCTTGATATCCTAAGACCCCCATCTTTGACAACATCAGGTTTATATTTGTTTGTCCAGAACGTAGGTCTTAGCCCATGGAACAATGAGACCCAGAGCCCATGTTCTTCTTTGCTTTCTTTTAGTGAACATCAGAAATCACTAATTACCAGAACTCTCTTCATGGGCACATCACACTTGATAACGAGTTTCCAGTAGCCCATATTCTACCCAGAGCAACCATATTCATGATTGGAAGGGAAGGGCCCGTGGGACCCAGAAGCTCCCTGATGCCTCATGTGTAGATCACCCTGTGTCTCTAATAGTGGCACACGGTGAATGAGAACCCCACTATGGTCTGGGCTAGTCAGATTTAACGCAGTATTTATTGTATATATATTGTGTATTGGCTGTTGTGTACTATAAAGCTTGCTGTGGTAATTATAATCCACAATATATTCTAGGATATCTGTGGAGAACTGGT
Source organism: Rana temporaria (assembly GCF_905171775.1). NCBI lineage: Eukaryota > Metazoa > Chordata > Amphibia > Anura > Ranidae > Rana > Rana temporaria. Next base: position 625,185,875 of record NC_053489.1, on the reverse strand, counting down.
TGCTGTTTGTTGATTCTGAACTCAACAGGTTAATTGAAAGAGTGACTCATTCATAATGTGGGGACACATACTGTTAGGTGTTAATTTGTCATCAACTCCAGCACACCTGTCTGTCTGTTGTGATGTAAATGAATCTAGGATGGCTTATGAGGATCTTTCCTTGTGGCTTGTGCTAATTGACCCTGTATTGTGTGCAGGTCTATTGATGATAAATGTGTATTGTGAGTTAACAGACAGCCTAAAGGTCAGGTGTATGAATTATCAGCTTTAGTTAATTAGCTCATGTAAATTAAGTCAGGAGCCTGGAGACAGAATGTCTACTAAAAGATGTGTATTGGGGGAGCTCGTTAGGAACCATTGTGTGATGTTGTGGGTGGAGTTGGGTCATTGTTCATTTGGTTACTGCAGTATTCTTTTTGTGTATATAAGAGCCTGCTTTCTCAATAAAGTTTAGTCTTTTCTGTTGAACCTCAAACAGAGCTGTGTCTCGTTAATGGGGGAATTCGTATGGGTCGTGTTTGCCGGATTGTGGAGTGTCGATAAGTGATCTTCCTGCAACCCTGATTTAACCCACTAAGGAAGAGGGGAGCTTCCTCTGTGTTCCCCAGAGGGGAAGACCAGTTTCCATAGTGCTAAATCTTGTCAGAAAACAAGGCTCTGTACTTTGCATAAGGGCCTAATGCAGACATTACTAGTCCTCTCTTCTCCTATTCTAGCTACCCCACCAACACCAACCACTTACTTCTCCCACTCTCCTTTACTAGCCTAGGGAGAACCCTAGGGGCCGACCTGGGTGCTACTGCTCAACCAAACAAGGGAGCAGTAACAAGGTCCTACAAGCTGCCAACATTGTGACAGCTTACAGGGCATGTCACATGTCAACCAAAACTCCACAACAGGCACATATGCACTATAACCAGCTTGTATGTCTGCATTGTAATCTAGGAGTGGGCTGTTAGTTGGTCATCTGTTAGACAATAGGTTTTGGACAACTAAGTCAATCTTTAAATGCACTCAGCTTGGCCGAGGCAGAAGAGGCATTTGCCCTGGGTGTGAACGCAGCCAGGACAGAAGTTTTTCTGCCTCTGCATTGCCTGTTTTATATTTTTGTAAACAGTTTTAAAATTTGTATTTATTTGTGTTTGTAGTGCAAAATGTAAAAAAAAAAATCCTTTGCACCAAAAAGATGATCTTAGTACCTAAAAGAGGCAAAAGCATAATAACACTTGTAGCTAACCCTAATAATTTTACTATAATTTTGGTGAAATCTAATTAGTTTAACTTTCTCTATAATGTTTTAAATGTTTGTTAGTTTTATGCTGATTTTAAGAGCTTGGGAGGGAGTTGGCTTTGGCATCCTTGCCTTGGGTAAAGGAGGACCTTGTCGTGGCACCGAATAGACCAATCACATGAGAAGGGGCACCAGAAAAGTGAAGGATTTCTTTGGGGGTTAAGAGACTACTTTTTATGCTGAGGCCAAGAAAAAATATAAAATATGACAAGAGTTTCAATCGTGTACTTTACCGCATATTTAATCTGCACATGAACTACATGATTTGTTCCTGCGCAGCCCTGTCTTATCCGACCATCTGAAAATAGTATTTATTCAGCTGTGGTGTTTGCATTCTCAACTAGCGCTGCAGATGAACTGATATGAGACAGACTTTGCACATCTGCCCGATGATGTTGCATTACACCAAGAACAGCTTCTAAGCTTTGAATTATAAGTTAAAGCCGTGATGTTTCCATGACAACCTCTTATGTGCTGCAATTGCCTTTAAACGTGCTGTCTGCTGAGCAGGCTACATAATATTTGCTGACTTAAACTGACATACAATTGCAGGCATTTAAACAAAGAATCATAAAAAATAAACAACTCTTAGATATTTTGCTTCATATTGGGAGACACTGCAGGACATATGTGTCAAAAAGTGTTTTGCACAATGAAAGAAAAAGCCTTGGACGTACGGTTCATTGTTTTGCATGGCAAGGAGTTCAAAAACATTGTGAATATTGCACAAAGTTTTTTGTAGTTTGAAATTAACCATGCACTACATTTAAGCGGAGCTCCACCCAAAAGGGGAAGCTCTGTTTCGTTGCATCCTCCACTGCCATATTTGGGAGGAGGGGGAAGCAGGATCCTTCACTTCTGGCTCAGATCGCCACAGAGAATTGCCCCCTTTTTCTCCTGCAGTCTTCTGGGACACATTACAAGTCTCAGAAGACTACAGGACCATTCACAAGGTGCAGCGTGACTCACGCATGCACAGTAGGAAACAGGTTGTGAAGCCCCAAGACTTCACTTTTTGTTTCCCTCACTAAAGATGCCAGCGCCTGCACCTGCACCTAAAGCCAATTGAAGAATCGTGGGTGAGGACATCTCTGAATCCCTGTACAGGTAAGTGTTCTTTTATTAAAAGTCAGCAGCTAGAGTATGTGTAGCTGCTGACTTTGGAGAGGGGCTCCTCTTTAATACCACTTTGTATAGGAAATATTTACTGTATTTATCGGCGTATACCGCGCACTTTTTTGCCCTGAAATTTAGGGCAAAATCGTGGGTGCGTTTTATACGCCGATACCCGCTTCTCGCTCTGAGTTTGAACTACTGCACCGGCATATACCGAGCGCAGTACACTCGTGTATAGTCGGGCAGGCTATAGCCGCACCGTCGTCCCGGATCGCTCCCTGCGGGAACCCGACCGCCGCGTGTAGCGGGGGGGGGGTCCCGATCGGACCCCCGACCCGCGGAAAGGCAAGGATGTACCTGTACGCCCATTTGCCTGTACGTGCCATTCTGTGGACGTACATATACATGCGGCGGTCGGGAAGTGGTTAATGTTCAAATTCTTAGCGTGCCCACAAGCCACACATCCTCTTTCGTCTCATCGGAAGTAGGATATTGGCTCTGCGTAGATATTGGGTGAGACAGACCTTCCATGCCACATACTCGACCTACACGAAAGGAGTTGCAATTCTAATTAAAAAAAAAAGTCTACCTGCCCCCTCCCGTAGACCCCACTCCACTCTACTTTTTCCCATTAGCGAGAAACTAGCTTCCCTCCCCTCTACACATATCATTATTGCTGGGGACTTTAATTCAATCCTTAATCCAGCCCTAGACTCCTCTTACCCCCAGCGCACTCTGCCCTGATCTCACTCAATGGGCAGCCACCTTCGCTCTATCTGAGATATGGAGATGGAAACATTCTGACTCCAATGTTTTTTCACACCTGTCCACAGCCAACAAATCTGGCTCCAGAATAGATTTTGCGTTTGGTAGTGCTCCAGTGCTTTCTAAAGTCTCTGACCACTCTCCGCTTGAAATATGCCTCTGGTTGGGTAGACAGAAAGATCCAGGCACCTGGAGGCTAGCTCTCAGATGGATTAACAATGACAGTGTATCTGAGCTCATATCTCCACAATTTGAAGATTACTGGTCTCACAATACAGACACTGGAGTGGTGTGGGATGCCTTCAAGGCCCCGACCCGAGGCTCTTAAATTTCAGCCATCAAAGCTACCAGAACCGATTGTGCTTCTGAAACCTCAAGACTAGAGGGTCTAGAGGATGACGCTTCTACCTCCTTTGCTGAGCAACCCACACCATCCAATTATGTCCAACTAGCCCAAGCCAGGAGGAATATAGCCCTACACTATACTTCTCTAACCGAAACTGATGTCCGTTTGTTGTCTGGTAAAATATTTAAATCGGGGGATAAAAAAAGACGCCTGCTAGCCAATCTGGTAGCTGACCAACAACTTTATTATCGGAGACCGGGACCAGTGTTACTGATCCTGACGCAATCCTCCACAATTTTTGTTGCCTTCTTTAGGACATTATATCACCAACCCCACTGCCCTGCCCCTGAGATTATCGACTCTGAATTACAAAAATGACATCTCCCCAGCCTCCCATCCATAGAGATCTATGCCCTGGAAGCCCCAATAACAACCTGGAGCATATCTGTATTAGTGGCTCCCTTCTGTGCTTTGATTCCTTCAAGGAGAAATTGGGGCTCACTTATCGCCAATTCTTTAGATTTCTTCATATTCACCATGCCTTCGCTATCTAATTTGGTCCCACCCTGGTACTTTATGCTTTATTACCCTCAGTCCACTTTGGTCTGGAAGACTTGTTCTCTTAGTGGCAGGGCGAAATCCCTGATCTGGATTCGGAAGACTAGGAAGATGCCTGGGAGTATCCTTTCTTACAACTCATCTCCGTCAGAGATCGGTTGATACAATTTAAACTGATTCATAGGGTCTATTTGTCACCCCAAAGATTATTCAAAATTTACCCGAATTCCTCCTCCAACTGTTGGAAGTGTGGTATGGCAAATGCTGACTTCAACCATATGTTACGGTCCTGTCCCAGAATCCTGCCCTTTTGGGCGGAGGTCACAAACTTCATTGAAACTTTGACCATGATCCATGTTCCCCTGAATGTGTCGATCTGCTTGCTGGGTCTGGTGGGCTCCTTGACCCACCGCCGAGCAACCAGAACACTAATAGGACTTATATTATTTTATGCTAGGAAGGCTCTACTCATAAAATGGAAACAAATGGGAGGTACCTACTTTGAATACATGGAAATCGGGATCCCATTGATTACTTCAGCTAAAAGTCTTGTAGCAGTGAAGACCTAATTTTGCTATTATTTGAAGGCTCCCCTAGATGCATTATCCTCAACCTCAGCATCTCTTCCTGAATTGGTCACCTGAAGTGCATGATCCATTATCCTCCCCTAAACTCTCTATTTTGATGACACGATGACACAAGTAGTTTAAGTTGTAGTGGTTTCAACTGACTAGTTCAAATTTATAGGACTGTTATAATATTTGTTATCTCAGCTGGGGTATGCCCAAAGGCTGTATTATGTAACCCTTTTTTCACACAAAAACTCAATAAAAAGTATTTAAAAAAAAAGTAGTTTTAGCCAGGTAAGGTTAGTTTTAAATATAAAACATCTTAATTTTCTTTCAACACAGTCCATATATTTTCTGCACTGTGACAAGCTTATAATGAGTTGTGTGGAACATTCATACCCATTTGGGCAATAATTTATTTTAATGCAGGGGAATAAGATAACTAAGCAATTTCTCTATTATAGTTTGGTGTAGGAATTCAATGCTAAGTATAATTTACAACCTAGACTCTAAAACACATTATTTTTACTATTGTTAAGAATATTGCTATAACCATCCAAACTATCTATTATGTACCATTCACTAACATATTACACTGCTCTGCTGGACTTTAAAAAACATCTGATGCATATAAGTGGTTTTAGCCCTGCTCAGCTGTTTTTTTTATGTATTTACAAGCTTTTAGCACTATACCTGTCTGTTTATAAATGTGAAATATTAGCTCTAATCATGCATTCGTGATTTATCTATTTATCTATTTTAAAAATTATAGCAACAGCTTTAACCTACGTAATTTAAAAACAACGTACACTGGAGATAACTATTTATTTTAGGTACTTACATATTTCCATCAATTTACACACTTTACACATATGTATTATACATTCATAACTGTCCCTGCCATCCAGGAGCTTACAATTTCAAGTTCCTAACTCACATACATACATACATACATACTAAGGCCAATTTAGACAGGAGCTAGATAACCTACCAGCATGTCTTTGGACAGGCACAAGAGAACATGCAAAGCCCATGCAGGTATTACCATGGTTGGGATTTAATCATAAAGCCCCAGTGCTGCTAGGAGGAAGTGCTAGCCACTGTGTGAAAATAAGTTAACAAAGATTTCCCGATTTTATGTTCAAAAGATTTTATTATGAATTTTTTCAATAAAGAAGTTTTCATACAGCAAAAGCCATATTCTGCAGCAAACAAGCTGCAAAGGCACGGTACAGGGCCCAAAGACAACACTATATAAAAAAATTAATTGCACAAGAGTAAGGACCATACGATTCCTATTTCATAGATATCCTTCATAACTAAAAAAAAAAAAAAAAAATCCAGTTCTTAATATACAAAAGGATATCTGATGATTTGGCATTCTCTAAATGTACATAATAATCTTAAAGAATGCAGAAAAAAATTGTAGGTTGAAAGCAACCAGAAGAGAAAATAAGTGGGGAGATAGAGGGAGGAAACAAAGGGAGAAAGAGAAAGAAAGAGAAAGAGGAGACCGAGGACTCACAGACATCATCAGACTTCACATACTATCCAGCAGTGGCGGCTGGTGCTCCAAATTTTTGGGGGGGGGCACAAAAACAAACTGGAAAAAAAAAACATCAATTGCAGTCACTGAGCCAATCAAACACAGCTACTGTGCCATCAAACGCAGCCACTGTACCCATAAATTGACGCCACTGTGCCATCAAACGCAGCCACTGTACCCATCAATTGCTGACACTGTGCCCATCAATTGCCACCAGTGTGCCCTATCAAATGCTGTCAGTATGCCCATCAATTGCCGCTACTGTGCCCCATCAGATGCTGCCAGTGTGCCCATCATTTGCTGCTACTGTGCCCCATCAGATGCTGCCAGTGTGCCCATCATTTGCCGCTACTGTGCCCCATCAGATGCTGCCAGTGTGCCCATCAATTGCTGCTACTGTGCCCCATCAGATGCTGCCAGTATGCCCATCAATTGCTGCTACTGTGCCCCATCAGATGCTGCCTGCACTTACCTGTCTGAGAGGCGGATTCAGTGTTGCTAACACACAGCTGAGTGAACAGTGAACGCCCAGCATAGTGCCCGCTGTTCACTATGCTGTAGCGCCTTTGGGCGCCTATTAGAGCCTATGGCTCTAATCAGGCGCTTTCAAAAAACACCCCCGCCGCTGTAATTCACGAATAGGGGGTGTCAGCAGGGAGCATAGATAGATCCATGCAATGCATGAGTCTATCTATGGTGATTAGAGCAGTGCAGGAGAGAGGGGGCGGTGCTTCTGTGCCCTTTATGGACACACCGCCACTGTTATCCAGAGGTGGGAGCAAGAGGTACCTGCACATATGCTACCCATGGTTCCCAGGTTTGCTCGGGAAAGGGCATGATTATCGTTTATTATGCTAGTCAACTTCTCATGTACCATTATCCAGGGCACTTTATGCCGCATGCGACGAATAGAGACCGTGGTTGATTTCAAAGCACCTGCTAAAGTGGTATTAGCCGCTAGCAGGATAACGTGTATCGTGTGTCAACATCTCCCCGTTCTTCCTAGTGACATGTCACTGATCGTCTGTTCCCCGTCATCGGGAGCAGCGATCAGTAACGCGTCACTCGTAGCCATGCCCCCTAACAGTTAGAATCACTCCCTAGGGCACACTTAACCCCTTCAGCGCCCCCTATAGGTTAACCCCTTCACTGCCAGTGTAATTTTTACAGTAATCAGTGCATTTTTATAGTCCCAAAATGGTGTCAAAAGTGTCCGAAGTGTCCGCCATAATGTCGCAGTCCCGATAAAAATCGCTGATCGCCACCATTACTAGTAAAAAAAAATATTAATAAAAATGCCATAGAACTATCCCCTATTTTGTGGACGCCATAACTTTTGCGCAAACCAATCAAACGCTTACTGCAATTTTTTTTACCAAAAATATGTAGAAGAATACATATCGGCCTAAACTGAGAAAAATGTTTTTTTTATATTTTTTGGGGGGATATTTATTACAGCAAAAAGTAAAAAAATATTTAAAAAAAATCAAAATCGTCGCTCTGTTTTTGTTTATAGTGCAAGAAAATAAAAACCACAGCGGTGATCAAATACCACCAAAAGAAAGCTCTATTTGTGGGAAAAAAAAGGACGTCAATTTTGTTTGGGTACAGCGTCGCACAACTGCACAACAGTTAAAGTGACGCAGTGCTGTATCGCCAAAAAATGGCCTAGTCATTGAGCAGCCAATTCTTCTGTGGCTGAAGTGGTTAAAGAAGAAGGAGTACAGCCAAAGCTTGTTTAGCTGTACTTCTTCTTTGGATCATAGGAGTACAGTTTGTTCCGCACACCTGTAACCTGTTTTCAGCAGACAGCGGGCTGAAGTCCGCTGTATACTAATGTCACAGAGCCGGTCCAGCCCAGGCAAGATCGCGACAATGAAGTTGGGATCTGCCCACGTGCCTAGACCGGAACCAGGCTCAGCCTCTCAGCGAGTGTCGGCAGTATTAGTGAAGCATTGCAGAATAGAATCGTTAGCAAGACAATCATAATCAAATAGAACCATGTTTCTCTTGACTTCCTCTATCTCTCCAGTGCCACTGCGGTGGAGTGCCACCTGCAGTGGAGAAAGTGGACTGCACCTGCCTACAAGCTGAGCTTTCACAGGCAGTACTTTCCAACTAGTCTCTTTACGATCATAGTTCCTCCAAGACCCTCAACCCACCACATGATAAGGCTATGGAGAACAACAGCTTTTCAGTAACACAAGCTGCTTGGTCCCAGCAGAGGGAGCTCTGATCAGAGCCTCCCAAACATTTATGTTATCCCCAGCCACATCTTATGGGCACCACCTCCCAGGGATTGGCTTAGGTCAGATAAATATTTATAGCCTAAGGGTTGATCCTGCCATTCTATTTCCAGAGGCTTCTTCCAGAGGCATACAGGAGCAATCAACCACCAGGTTCAGGGAGACCTAACCAGACCTAGTAAATAACTACATTCATACTTTCACATTGACACTGTAATTTATACCACTAAGAAATTGTTGTAAAAGGTGGGATCTGGATTTGCTAAATATTGTGTTAATAAGGCTGAAATCTAAAATATTAAGAAAATTGTAAGAAGTGGTAAATCAATATTTTAGATGCACAAGAACATAATTGCTTCAAAGCCTGCTATAGTGAATACTGCATTCTGGTAACTGTTTTAAATAGTTAATACCTGAAATGATAGTATTTGATGTATCTAACCCACATTGCTCTTATCTCAAATAACTATTGTTATATTTACATCCAAAAGAAAATGTCCAGGTAAAGTGACAATTACAGGGTTGGGCAAACCATAAGACGCTACCAGTGGTGCTTAAAGAGAGAGCAAACCCTGTAAAAGCATAATGTGTTAGTACAGCCCTCAAAATTTCCACTCGCCTACTAGCATTTGGCGAGTGGATTTAAGCTGGGGGCGAGTGATGAGAGGGCTGCATGACCAATGTCCCTTCAATCTGTGCCTACACTTAGAGCCCCGATGAGATTGGCGGCTGAAGAGGAAAGATGCATGCTCAGGAAAAGTAGTCTGGTGAGCCGCGCACAGGCAGAGCAGTACACAGGTGCTCTCCTTACAATTATCATTAAGCCATGGGACCCAACAGTATGACCTCTCTGAGCCTGCCCCCCTCCCCCGACCAATGTAGCTGGAGAGCAGAAAGTAATGAGTGAGGTGGAGGATTGCAAAAATTACCACTCCGGTGCAGCGCTCACTGAAAGTTGCCCTGACATGAGAGTGGCAGCCTTCTAGTTTGTGCTGTTTTCTTCTCCTTGTGCTCTATGTAAGTGTCCAGCAGTTTAGCCTGAGCACTGTGAACAGACTGGTCTCAATGTGTGCTGTGCGCTGTCAGTGTGCGCTGTGCTATGGTGTCAATGGCTGTGCAGTTGTGTGGATCTCAGAGCTGGATTGTACTCCCTCCCGCTGTGCTGCAGCTCCTCTCCTCTCTGCCAGCCTGAATAAAAGGGGGAAGTGGGGACATGCAAGCGTGGAGCCGCACACACAGGCTCCTGATGATGAGATGAATGGGAGAGAGAGAGAGGATGGATGGGAGTTGCAGAGGAGACAGCAAGAGAATGGGGAAGAGACCCAGTTCTAGTGCCCTGTCCCTCTGGTCTGCCCCCAGTGCCCTGTCCCTCTGGTCTGCCCCCAGTGCCCTGTCCCTCTGGTCTGCCCCCAGTGCCCTGTCCCATTTTGTTAAAGTTGTTGTTGGTAATATTTAATTTTGTAACTTGATTCTGCATAAAACATTGTCATTCCATGAGATAATCTACGAGGGCGTATTTACGGGTGCAATTAGGCGCAGGGCAGTGTATGAATTAGGTGGGGCAACTGGTGGCGAGTAACTCTTGAGGCCTGGCTAGTAGCTCAGGACTTGAAATTGTGTAATTGTGAAAGCCCTGTGTTAGTACACATCGCATACTAATGCAGTGTACACACGATCGAACATTCCGACAACAAAACCGTGGATTTTTTCCAACGAAATGTTAGCTCAAACTTGTGTCGCAAAAATGTTCTCGGAAATTCCAATCGCCAAGAACGCGGTCACGTACAACACTATGACGAGCAGAGAAAAATTAAGTTCAATGATTCCAAGCATGCGTCAAATTGAATCCTAGCATGCGTAGGATTTGTGTGATTCGAAATTGCATACACACCATCGGAATTTCCAACAAGAACTTTTGTTGCCGGAAAAATTGAGAACCAGCTCTCAAACATTTGTTGTCAGAAATTCCGACAGCAAATGTCTGATGGAGCATACACACGGTTGGATGTTCCGACAACAAGCTCACATCGAACATTTGTTGTCGGAAATTCGGACCATGTGTATGTGGCATAACACATTAAGTGTCACTAACCTGCAAATGAAGCCTGCGCTGTCCCCGCTGGAGGCTGCATCCATGTTCGCCCCTCTTCCTTCTGGGGCCGGGGACTCTGGTTCTGTGACTGTCCGGAGTCGCGTGACGTCACTCCCACGCATTATTGCGGGAGCCACCAGTCATGACATTGGCTAGTGAAGAAATGGCACGGAGGGCCGTTTCTTCACAGTGCATGCGGTGATGACATCATCGGCGCAGTACAAATTAAATATCTGCTAAACCGTGTACGTTTAGGAGATATTTACAGAACCTATAAGTAAGCCTTATTATAGAAAATTGAAAATGGAGGTTTACAACCTCTTTATAACAGTCAGCTTTTTTGAAAAGGGTTTAAACATTTTTATCAAACGGAAAAAAGTTGCAAACCTATCGGGACCAGTCATGTTCCTCCACTCCAAATTCGCTCATCCTTGTCTTTATGGACCTTGCTTTATGCACTGGTCCAAATCATTTGGTGGAGGGGGGATTATGGTGTGGGGTTGTTTTTCAGGGGTTGGGCTTGGCCCTTTAGTCCCAGTCAAGGGAACTCTTAAGGCGTCAGCATAGACATTTTGGACAATTTCATTCTCCCAACTTTGTGGGAACAGTTTGGGGACGGCCCCTTCCTGTTCCAACATGACTGCAGACCAGTGCACAAAGCAAGGTCCATAAAGACATGGATGAGTGATTTTGGGGTGGAGGAACTTAACTGGCCTGCACAGTGTCCTGACCCCATCTGATAGAACACCTTTGGGATGAATTAGAGTGGAGACTGTGAGCCAGGCCTTTGCAACCAATATCAGTGCCTGACCTCACAAATGCGCTTCTGGAAGAATGGTCAAACATTACCATAGACAGACACACTCCTCTCCTAAACCTTTTGGACATCCTTCCCAGAAGAGTTGAAGCTGTTATAGCTGCAAACGGTGGGCCACCTCAATTTTGAACCCTACGGACTAAAACTGGAATGCTATAAAAGTGGGTGTGTGTAAAGGTAGGTGTCCCAATACTTTTGACAATATAGTGTACATTATAAAAGGGACTGAAAAAACTAAATGCGATGTTTTATCTGGTCTACTTTTAAAATCAGGTTGAATAATTAACCTGATAATGACCTATTCAACTCCTTATCTATAGGCTTCCCAATCTCCTTCATCCTCCCTAGCAGTTAAATTGGAACTACACTGCATCCGAGCACCACAAGCCAAAAGTTCTATTTAATTTATTTTTAATATTCAAAACAAACTCCCCTCTGGCATTCCTGGATGATTTGTGTAGCATTTATTTCCTGGAATCCATCTGCCCTTTGTTCAGGCATGCATACAGGAGGGTGTGCTTAGCCAAGAAAGCCCCTCATGAAGATTCCTGGGATGTATGACATCATTTGCCTAGACCAGAAACCCAGAAGTAACTAAAGAAATGTACAAAAAAAAAAAGATTAAAACAATAAATATAATATTCTTTCCTATCTATTTACTAATGCTAGTAGCATAAGGATTACAATAGTCCGTGTTGATTGAAGGAGTGAAGCTTCACTTTAAGGAGGAATTGAGCTTCTTATCCAAGAGTCTGGTTTTAATTTAAACTAGTTCTAAAAAAAACATTTATTGTCAATAAAGTAGAGTAGAGTTTTTAATTTACTTACATCAAAACCTACTGTAATTCAAAAGTGATAAATAAGATTTAAAATGATCAGAACTTGATTAAAATGGATTAAAATATGTTAAAGCTTACAATGCTTTGAGTGCCTGTCTTCCATTTTTTATTTGTTTATGAAAGATTAAAAATGCTGCGTATTTTACATTTTTACAATATTGATTTCTGGGCATAACAGGTAAACTGCTATGTCTGTCTTGTTCATTCAATTCTTTTTTTTTTTTCACAAGAAATTGTTCATTCAATTCTATCGTAACACAGAGGGTATTCTGCCTGGACAGTAAGATGAATGGGTTCCTGGTAGTTCCAACAATTCCACTATTGATTTCTACTAGATTTTAATAGAAAGAAGACATATATCAGAATATCAGAGTGGCAGAGGCATGAACTCAAGTTAATCTATAGACAGCTTGTCATGATCCTTATCTGAAACGTATTCTTTAAAATATAAAATATCTTAGTAGGGTAAAAAAATAAAAATAATTGCTATTTGTTTAATAATACTATCTCTCCATCAAAAAATTAATTGTTTTACAAAAACCTTTTTTGTTCTATTAAAAGAAAGGTAAATATAAAAAAATTATTGGAGGTAAGTTATATCTGCTGTTTAAGGGCCAACATTCCTAGGTTTTATATGATAGAAAATTTCCCCTTGGGAATGGCACTTTGTAGGCACAGATTGTGAAACAATGTATGTTTAAAAATTGTTTAATTTTATTTTTGTATCAAAAAGTAGTATCATAGAGAGTAACAAACATGTGTATGAGAATATAAAAACATAGAATGTTGGGTCATTATACATACACCATGATGCCTTGTACACACGATCGGTTTTCCTGGCGGTAAAAAGTCCACCGGGAAAACCGAGGGGAAAGCAGAGAAACTGCTTGGCAGCTTTTTCCCCCTACACACAGCCGGTTTTCCTGGCAGAAAAACTGCCATGAGAGCTTTGGTCGAGAATCCCGGCAGTGTGTATGCTCCATTGCAGTGTTTCCCATAGGAAAACTGCCGGGAAAAAGACCGCCGGGAATCCCAGCAGGAAAAAAGAAAACATGTTCTAATTTTTCCCGTCGGGATTCCTGGCGGTTTTCCTGACGGGAAAACTGCCATGGAGCATACACATGGCCAGTTTTCCCAGCCAGAAGCTGTCATTGCAGTTTTCCCGACGGGAAAACTGGTCGTGTGTACGAGGCATTAGATGCACATATTACATGGAAAAATCCAAATACAGATGCATCTATAGTGTAAACATAGAAATATACTAATATGCAATCGTATTTCCTATGCGTTACGGAGTACAATGGACTCCTTCTTCAGGTATAGTCCGATATACAGTTATAGTAATAGTAGTAATCTAAAAATACATAGAAAAATAATATAAACATTATACATCCATTGGATACTGAATCAACATAATGGCAAAAGATGGAAAAAGGCATGTGTCCCCAGTTTTGCTGTCTCGGTCCCGGTTTGCGCTAAGACGGTAATTGCTTCTGCCCCGCTAGATATCTTTTGAATCTTACTTTCTTTATTCAAATTTTAGGCTAGTCTGGCCATCTCTTCTTGTTTCATGTTGGGCCCTGTTTTATCATTGGACATGTGAGAATGTGAGTGGCGTTTGTTTGCTGTTTTCCATCTTTTGCCATTATGTTGATTCAGTATCTAAATCGATGTATAATGTTTATTTTCCTTTTCTATGTATTTTTAGATTACTACTAATACTATAACTGCATATCGGACTATCCCTGAAGAAGGAGTCCATTGTTCACCGTAACACGTAGGAAATACGATTGCATACTACTGTAGTATATTTCTATGTTTACAGTCTATAGATGCATCCGTATATGTATTTTTCCAGGCATTATGTGCATCTAATGGTGTATGTATAATAACCCAACATTCTATGTCTTTATATTCTCATACACATGTTTGTTACTCTCTATGATACTTCTTTTTCATACGAAAATAAAATTAAACAATTTTTAAACATACATTGTTTCAAAATCTGTGCCTACAAAGTACCATTCCCAAGGGGAAATTTTGTGTCATTAAAAGAAAGGTAATAATCCCCAAAAAGGCTATTTGGACTTTAAAGGCAACTTTGAAAACAACTGAAATGATTGTATAAAAAGTTACATTTTATTCATCCATTAAAATATGATAGATGGTATAAACAATTAAAATTTGTAACAAACATAAACAGCTGAATTGGGGTTGGGGATGCGGATACTGTCACAAAGTCTATGTATGTGTTCTATGCAAATTCAGCCGTATATGTTTCAATTGCAGTTGTTTTCAAAGTTGCCTTTAAAGCCCCAATAGCCTTTTGGGGTTTATTACCAGGGCTTTTTTTTCAGAGGATAGGTGCAGGTATTTACCCCCCTTCTGGGCCACCTCTTGTCTCCGCCCCCCTGCCCACATCCTAGAAATGTCCCTTGGTTCCACCCCAGTACCGCCTCTTTTAGAGAATACAAAACCAAGTATTATTTTTGGTACTAAGTAGTTTGTATGCAATTTGCTAATGAAAGGCGGTAAAATAGGTCCTCTTTAGCCAGCAACAACAGACCCCCCCCCAGCAACAATAGACTAATCTTATCAACAATAGACTATTCTCATCAACAATAGAATTGCCCAGCAACAATAGACCTCAGCAACAATAGACTAATCCCATCAACAATAGACCCCCCAGCAGCAATAGATCTGCCCAGCAACAATGGATTTACCCCAACAACAATAGATCCCACAGCAACAGTAGATGCCCCCAGAAAAAATAGACACCCCATCAACAATGGATCTCCTCAGCAACAATACCACCCCCCCCCAGCAACAATAATAACTCCCAGCAACAATAGACCCCAAAAGCTACAATAGAACCCCCCAGTAACAATAGATCTCCCACAACAAAATACCCCCCAGCAAAAATACTGTAGATCCACCCTAGCAACTTTAAACCACAAAAGCAACAACAGATCTCCCAGATTCCGGCATCAATAGACCCTTCCCTCAGCAGTAGACCTCTCTAATCAGCAACTGCCCCCCCCCCCCCCCAGCAAGCCCTGGTTATTACCTTTCGTCTTATGAAATTGGGGATGTTGGCAACAGTCATGGTCTTCTCTGGTGGTTCTGCTATACTTTGTTCTAATAAAAGAAGTATCCAATGTCCACACTGTACATTCAAGAAGTAATTTTAGCAGTTTTACTGTTAAAGATTACAGCATTACAACTCAATATATATATATATATATATATATATATATATATATCCTGGCTCCCCCTCTATGTGACTGAGTATGGGTACAAGTACCCCTACCCATTCCCGAAAAATTGTCACAAAGTAAAAAAACACTGAAAGTTTTTGACAATTCCTTAAAAAAATTATGTAAATCCATCGTTAATCACAAAGTCCGTGCACCGCCAGAATCCAAGGATGGCTGCCCGCCGAATGCCTCCTTTGCAGTTTGACAGTTCTTATATTGTATATGGTAAGGTGCGGGGCCACCTGGTGATGTCACTTGGTGGCCCTGCCCCTGCATGATATCACCAAACCAGCATGCTTCCTGACCCGCTCCTTAGCAACCAGCTCAATGCGTTAAATTACCACATTAACTAATGTGGTAATGTCCTAATTGCCACTAAATCGAACAAATACTGCATGCAGTATTTAAGGGTAAATTCTTAGTGAATTGAACTTTTACAAGTGATTTACCACATGCAGTATGTAACCACATTTTATTTGTTGTTATTTAACTCTTTGTGAATTTACCCCAATATCTGGATTTTTTTATTTTATTTATGAGCTACAGGTAAAAATTGATAACAAGGTAGGTGGAAATCTGCAATCACTAGCACTAGTATAGTAATAAGGCTGTAGCAACTGTGGCAGGTCACTTGGTGCAACAGTTCCTGGCACTCTTGTAGTAACAAACACAGTAACATCGATAGTTACAAGTGCAGCAGTACAGGTAGTAACAGGCACAGTAGTGCAGGTAGTAACAACGGTATATCTTTAGCACCGAATATACAGTATCACATAGGCACAGCCCACATTATGAGGGCGGCATCTACAGGAGGAGTGGCTGACTGGCATATGAGAAAACTGTTCAGGCCCTATGTAGTAGTCCCAGAGACTGGTGCGTAGTAAGGTACTCAAAGGTGTCCCCCATCTCTCCCTACTCACACAGGGACTTATTTCTCTGTCCCTCACAAGCATAATTCATTTCCCTGCCACATGCACTTGCAAATGCACACCAGTCCATTAGGGCACAAATATGTATTAACACTGCCCATATGAAAGATGGCTGCCAAAGGTCACTCAGGGTTGCAGTGTCCATTTGGACATCAGTTCATCTGGTGACACCAATGGAGTCTGAAGAGGGACAACAAGGTTCCTCCCAGCCTCCACTCTATCTGCACAGCGGCAGCACCACCTATCCGTACCACCTATGGAGGACAAACTGCACCTGCCTACAACAGTATAAAACATACGTTTCTTAAATTATATGTAGCGCCCTCTACCATAAGTAGGTGTTCGAGGTGAGGTTTTTGTGATAGCTGCCAGGCAGGTAAATTTAGGCAGGCCTATGCTGCATGCTAGGCCTGCTTGTTTTGATCTGGGGGCAGGGAGTGGTAGGTGTAGCAGTGGGTGTGACCACCTGTCCTTCAGTTCTTGAGCACCTCCCCTTCTTCCAGGGAGAATGTTCTGGAAGAGGGGCAGGGAAGTGGAGTGACAGGGAGCTCATGTGAGGAGCCCTGATCAATCCCCAATTGGAATTGGCAGGGGGGCAGGCCTCCTACATAAGCTCAGGTCCAGCCCACTGGAGGGGAGTTGTCGGCTGGGTGAAGTGAAGAATGGAGTGTTAGCCTGCAGCAGGAGGCCCATTCCCATCTGGGCGGGGTGCGCTCCTCGGTGGGGTGCGCTCCTCGGCGGAGGAGCTCGGGAGCTGGGAGGGAGCCTCTCCTTACATGGTCATGGAGGAGGTGTCCTGGACAGGAGAGCTGGAGGCGCAGTCGGTTCACATGTCCGGGTAAATTCTTCATCAAGGACTCAGGGCAGAAATAGTTCGGTGAGTGAGGCACAGTGGATATCTGGAGGAGGCATGCCAGGGGAGCTGGGTGCAAGGCCAGAGGAGAGACTGTGGGGTTTTCTGTCAAATCAATGTGGCCCGCGGGCACAGGATTTGCAAGTCAGGCTAGCTGGGATCAGTAGTTCACCAACTATTTAATGCTGCTAAACAACTAGGCCGCCAAGAAGGGGTACTGCAAAATTCAGCAAGTCCAGCAACCATCAGGGATTATTCAGAATGATCCCTGATGCAGTGTAAAGATGATGGGGTGGAAAGAGTAACATTGTACAGTAAAGTTTGTGCAGGAGGAGAAGAGTCCTGGGAGTAACAGTCTGCAGGAGTGTGTGCAGAGGAGCAAGTAAAGTGGAGACTGTAAATGTAAGGCCTCGTACACACGTCCGAGGAACTCGACGGGCAAAACACATCGTTTTGCTCGTCGAGTTCCTTGTGAAGCCGCCGAGGATCTCGGCGAGCCAAAATTTCCCATTGAACAACGAGGAAATAGAGAACATGTTCTCTATTTCCTCGCCGAGATCCTCGTTGGCTTCCTCGGCCAAAAGTGTACACCCGCCCGGGTTTCTCGGCAGAATACGGCTCCGATCGAGTTTCTGGCTAAATTCTGCCGAGAAACTCGGTCGTGTGTACGGGGCCTGAGAGTCCATCATTTGTTCTAAATGCAACTGATTCAACAATTCTTTAATAACAATGGCAAAAAGGATCTGTTCTTTGGGCATCCCATACCCTTTTCCCCAACCAAGTAATATCCCCCAATAAACAAGAACAAAACAAAAGCAAATGACTGTTTAATATCCATGGAAATGTGATGTATAGAGGTCTGGTAGCAGGGTGAACATGGTGGATGTTAGTAACTAGTAGCAACCATGCGCTACATATATCTCCTACACCAATAACCAGCGAGACCTCCATTCTCCAACTGGTTGGCAACCGATAAAACAAAATCTTCAGATCACACTGTTCACATATCTACAGTTCAAATAAAAACACCCGCACCACAAGGTAATATAGAAGATGAGCATTTTATAAAGAGTAGGAGTCAGAGACTGATGCAGAAATGAAGCTGAAAGGAAATTGGAAGTGTAGGAGGAAATATACAGAACTTTCAGAGCATTAAAAGACATATTATCTTCCCATGACCAGCAAAGGAGAAATTTCCCTGAACAAGCTGAAGTGTTGATTGCTCTATTAAAGTTATTAGCAAGCTAAAACTAAAACACACACTTGTATAAAGTTACATTATTCTGTCACTTCGAAGTTCTCCCTGAAACTTCTTAATTCTTTGTACATTTTATTTTGGTAAATAAAGTAAAAATGTTATGTGCTAGATATTTTTAACACACAGTGCAGTTTAGATGAAATCTGGAGAAAGATACAGGAGGAAAATAATCAATCTCGCCGCACAGCCAGACATCATATGGCAGGAGAAACGAGACAAATGTACTATGAGATCACAGTGTGATTTGTACGTTACCTCGTCTGCCCCAATATTAAAGTGATATTTAACAACTTTTTTTTTAAATGGAGTTACATCACAGCCCCACCATTCAAGCAGCCGAACGGCGCAAACCCCAAAAGAAGACCAGATGCAAATGGAAGCCAGGAGCACTGACAGCAGCGCTGTGAGACTTCCTTTGACAAGTAAGTGTATTATCTTTTTTTTTTTTTTTAAAGAAACATTTTATTGAATTTAATTCTGCTTTAAACATACCACTTTTCAAGGGGAATGCTTTATAGACTTGTAATTTTTTTAAGTGACCGATTGTATTATGGGCATTACTAGCCTATGCCCTACCACCGTCATAGCTCTTCTACAAAAACAAACCATTGATCAGGGCAGCTGTACAGATCAATTCTCCATGTGCATGTGCCAGAAAGAGAGTGATTGGGCAACTGTTCCCTCTCTCGGTCCCTGGGCCCACTGTGCAGGAATCATTTTTAGGATGGTAGAGCAGATGGAAAAGCTTCCTGACCTCCTCCTATTGAGGATGAACCTGGGTGTTATGAACTTCTTGATTCAGAGCTGTCAAACTCCTGACATAAGTAATGAACCAAAAGAAAACAAGTTTCTCTACACTCAATTGTTCATACATATGAAATGTTAAGAGAAGATAAAAAAAACACAAAGTACTTTGGTCTCTAGGGAGAGATCTACCCACTGAATCACTGGGATAGATGTGATCAGGGATGGATGGGTGGATGGGTTCAGGCTCCATTCATGGAGCAGCAGGGTTCATCAGACCAGGGAAGGTAATCAGGACATGTGGAAAAACATCAATGGAAGAATAAGTAGTTTTATTTAAAAAGATAGAAAAAAAATGACATCTAGGTAAGCAGATGGCTGTGTCAGGTGAGAAAGCTTATATGGCCAGCGTGGCCGTCTGGCTGGTAGAACCGGCTGTCATGCACAGATTGTTGAAGCCACCGAGGGAGTCACATGTGGTAGCAGTGTCTCCTTCAGGCAGAGTGACAAGCCACGGGGATGTATGGGGGCCAGGGGCAGACTGACAACTCATGGGGCACCCTGGCAATAGGAGATTATGGGGCCCCCAGGCAATTGGAGATTATGGGGCCCCCAGGCAATGGGAGATTATAGGGGCCCCCAGGCAATGGGAGATTATAGGGGCCCCAGGCAATAGATTATGGGGCCACATAGTATATACACACAGTATACACACACACACATACTGAAAAGGTACTGGAGAGGCAGGGGCAGATATAATCTTGGTATTTTTTTCAAAACACAGATTTTTACATACTACTGTCCCTGGTTTTACTTGAGGCTGGCAACCCTGATGAGGCCCCCTGGTGGCATGGGGCCCTCGGGCAGTGCCCGAGTGCCGAATGGTCAGTCCCGCCCTTGATAGGGGCAGCGCATTTTAGAGGTCATGTCTCCTTTGTCAAGTATACTCAATGGTAGATCAGGGGTGTCTTTTATACCAGTAAATAAAAAAGTGTGCAATAACAAAAAAACAACAAAGGATTGATTGCCCAATTGCCCACAGAACTAGCAATCAGATTTAAAGCATAATTTCCTAACTTTTGTTTAATTGAAAATTGCTTGGTTGTGTGACGCTGTAGCCAAATACATTTTTTTCCCCGCAAATAACGCTTACTTTTGATGGTAAAAAAACTCCAATATATTTGACTTTCTACTATAAAACACAAACATTTTAAAAATCAAATTTCTTCATCAATTTAGGCCAATATGTATTCTACTACATACTTTTGGTAAAAAAAATCCCAATAAACGTATATTGATTGGTTTGCGCAAAAGTTTGGTATATTTAAATTTGTGTTAATTTTTATTTATTTGTAGTAATGGTGGTGATCAGCGACTTATAGCAGGACTACGATATTGTGGCGAACAAATCAGACACCTAACTGACACTTTCAACACTTTTTGGGGAACAGTGACACTAATGCAGTGATCAGTGCTATAAAATATGCACTGTCACATCACTGTACTAATGACACTGGCTGGGAAGGGGTTAACATCAGGGGCGGTAAAAAGGGATTACATGTATGCCCAGGTTGTGCTTACTCACTGTTTGAGGGGGGGTGCTTTGATTGTTGCAAGGTAAAGATCTGTTCCTGCTTAGCAGAAACACAGGATCAATACATTCCCCTCCCACAGAACGTCAGTCTGCCTTGTTTATATAGGCAGACTGCTGTTCTGCCTGTGTCTCAAACGATTGTCTCCTGCTGTGTCCAACCACAGTGGGAGTGGGTCCCGTACGCGTGCCCCAGACCTGGATGTGTCAGATCACGTACTAGGTATGTGATCTGGCACGTAGCGGACATCCTGCCGAAGTATATGTGCGTGGAGAAGTTAAGGCATACACTGGCGGGTTAATCCTGTTGGCTGCATTGCAGTGTAGTAAAAGAACATCGCAGATGTTTATATGTACATACAAAAAAATGAAAAATTGCAGCAATAATAAAGATGAAAAACACAATCAGCTTCTACATTGCAGTTTGTCAGTGCAGATGGAGGAGGGAGAAAAAGGAACTGACTAATACATTCTAACATGTGATTATGCTTCACGAGACACATACATTCACCATAAGGAGTCAGACAGATGGTGAAGCAATAAAACACGGTATATATAGCTGGCTGAAAATTAACTTCTGACTGAGAATTACTAACTGTGAGAAGAGCTGATTACACATTTGGCATATGAGATGCGTGGATAATTGCTCTGTGATCCAATTACTTCATGTATGTAATGAGTATAATGTAGAACCTGTGGGGGAATACAGGGATGAAGCATTAGGAAGGCGCCATGGTCCTATATAAAAACAGGGGCATAAGCCAATTGCTGTTACAGTATATAGATCATGTCATGGCCTGCAGTAGTGCTATACAGAGAATGCTTTCTGCACCCTAATGCCGCGTACACACGATCTGGCTTTTGCCTGACCAAAATCTCATCGGAATTCCGACATATTCCATCGGAGTACAATAGAACATGTTCTATATTTAAAAACTACAATGGAATTCATCTGAATTTTCGATGGAATTTCTCCGATGGGGCATACACACGGTCAGAATTTCCGATGAAAAAAGTCTGTCTGATTTTTCCATTGGAAATTCCAATTGTGTGTACACGGCATAAGTAGTAATACACCCAAAACCAAAAATGTAATATATTGCAATGTACCAATGTAAAATACTTATATTTATGGTATTATTATCGATATTCTGTAAATTATATTGGTGAGAAATG
This sequence comes from Rana temporaria, assembly GCF_905171775.1. Taxonomy (NCBI): domain Eukaryota; kingdom Metazoa; phylum Chordata; class Amphibia; order Anura; family Ranidae; genus Rana; species Rana temporaria. The sequence goes on along the minus strand of NC_053489.1, from coordinate 625,163,882 downwards.
TTCCAAGAAAGTTTGTTCAGTTCTTATAAATTAATTACTAAAATAGCAAAATATTACAAGAACAATATCAATACAGTATGTAGAATGTAAAAATAACATCAATAATGTAGTTATATTCTTAAAATGAAGATTGTATATATAATCAGATGTGTGTCTTTGTATGTGTGAAGCTATGGTAGCTTCCTTAAAGCGGGGGTTCACCCTTAGAGGGCACTTTTCCCCCTTAGATTCCTGCTCGTTATTACTAGGGGAATCGGCTATTTATTTTAAAATATGTGCAGTACTTACCCGTTTACGAGACGCATCCTCTCCGTCGCTTCCGGGTATGGGCTTCGGGAATGGGCGTTCCTTCTTGATTGACAGGTTTCCGAGAGGCTTCCGACGGTCGCATCCATCGCGTCACGATTTTCCGAAAGAAGCCGAACGTCGGTGCGCAGGCGCAGTATAGAGCCGCACCGACGTTCAGCTTCTTTCGGCTACGAGTGACGCGATGGATGCGACCGTCGGAAGCCTCTCGGAAGAATGTCAATCAAGAAGGAACGCCCGCTCCCGAAGACCCATACCGGGAAGCGACGGAAGAAGATGCAGCTCGAAAACGGGTAAGTACTGCACATATTTTAATATAAATAGCCGATTCCCCTAGACCGAACGAGCAGGAAGCTAAGGGGAGATTTTTTTTTTTTTTTTAAATGGGTGAACTCCCGCTTTAAGTGTCTTTGTAGCAAATCTACCAAAAGTGCCTTTGTTCCTAGCTTTTACTCCTAAGGCTGCATTCACACCTAATTGCTGCGTTTTGTCCCGCGAATTGCAACGACAAATTGCGGTGTTTTGTACCGCAAAACGCCGCGATTTTAACCCCCATTAACCCCCAGGTCCACATCTCCTATGCCGAACGCCAAAGCCGCCTGAAAAAAAGGGTCCGGGACTTGTTTTGAGCTTCAGGCGTTCGGCGTTTCGGCTTTCGGCGTGGAGATGTGAACCATCTCCATAGAGGGCAATGGTATTTCTCCCCTCCAGAGTATCAAGCGTCTGGCGTCGAGCGTAAATACGCCTAGGTGTGAATGGAGCCTAAAATCTGAGGCCTCGTACACACGACCGAGGAACCCTTCGGAAAAGACACATCGTTTTCCTCAACGAGTTCCTTGTTAGGCTTGTCTAGACAAAATCTCGTCGTTCAGAGGAAGTTTGATTCCACTGGCGCCACCCTTGGGGCTGCTTTAGCTAATCTCATGTTACTGCGTGTTAACTAAAAGTTTGGTAGGAGACGATTTGCACTTTTCAGTCTGTTACAGCGTGAAAAATGTGCTATCTCCATTACGAACGCTACTTTTACCAAAGATGCGCTCCCGTCTCATACTTTATTCTGAGCATGCGCGGGTTTCTTAGCATACACACGATCATGTTTCTCGTCGAAAACTAGCCCGACGAGGAACACGACGAGGAAATTGAGACTCCCGTCGAGGAAAAAGAGAACTTGTTCTCTTTTTTCCTCGTCGGGTTCCTCGACAGGTTTCTCGATGAAAAACATACACGCGACCGTTTTCCTCTGCAAAAAAGCTCTGCCACCAAGTTTCTTGATGGATTCTGTCGAGGAAAACAGTCGTGTGTACGAGGCCTCACCCCCACTTTATCTTTAAAAGGGCTGATTTAAAGTTCTTATTTGCCTTGCAGTTCTACAACAACCACCTCCTCCCCTCACACAAGGGTGGGAGTTCCTCAGTCTCTATGCATTGGCATTCCTGAGGAGTGGGAAAGAACAATGTGTAAAAGCATTTTAATATAGGATATAACTTCTTTTAATTTTTATTTTTTGTTATAAACTCCCAATAAAAACATTTAAAAAATCAAATTTCATCATCAATTTAGGCAAATATGTATTCTGCTAAATATTTCATATTTTTATATTGATAAAAAATATTCACTGTCACTGTACTAATTACACTGGCAGATAAGGGGTTAATATCAGGCACAATAAAAGGGTTAACTGTGTGCCTAGGTTGTGCTTACTTACTGTGGTGGAAGGAAGAGATCCGTGTTTCTGCTTGGCAGAAACACAGGATCGGTTTTCTTCTGACAGAAGGACAATCTGCCTTGTTTACATAGGCAGATTGTTGTTCTGTCTAAGCCCTGTGTAATCTGCGCCGGAGGACATTGTGTCTGCTGCACCCACTGCTGGGCTTCTGCACCGGCAGCGCATGTCCCAGACCCGGAAGCAGGGCTGATCCTGAGCAGGTGCACCGGGTGCATGGCGCCCAGGTGCCACAACCTGAAACTGAGGGGAGCATTGAAGCTCAAGTGGCCTCATGTCTGGGGCCCTCACACACAAAGGGGGCGGTAGTATCATGGTCCGGCACACTGAGTGGACACACTGAGTGCTGCCTCCTGTTTAATAATAAAGTGAGGGTGTGGGTGTGGGTGTGCTGAGCGTGGTGCATTGTGGGTGTGCGTGATCTGCAGAGGGAGGTGGATGGAGAGCTGTTAAGTGAGAGGGAGGAAGGAGGAGTGGAGGAATCACAGGGGAGGTCGCCTGCCTTCACCCCTCAAAGGAGAACCATTAAAGCGGGGGTTCACCCTATAAAAAAAAAAATTATCTTCTAGCATAAAATTTGGCATAGTAGCGCGAGCTGCAGTATGCCTGTCTTAATTTTTTTATCCCCGTACTCACTGTTATATCGTACATAGAAGATTCCGACTGCCCACGGGGAATGGGCGTTCCAATCCAGACGGAAGGTGATTGACGGCCGGCTCTGGCGCGTCACGCTTCTCCGGAAATAGCCGAAATAGGCTTGGCTCTTCACGGCGCCTGCGCATAGTCTGTGCGCAGGCGCCGTGAAGAGCCGAGACCTACTCCGGCTGTCTTCGGGGAGCGTGACGTGCCAGAGCCGGCCTTCAATCACCCTCCCTCTTGAAAGGAACGCCCATTCCCCGCGGGCAGTCGGAATCTTCTATGTATGATATAACAGTGAGTACGGGGATAAAAAAATTAAGACAGGCATACTGTAGCTCGTGCTACTATGCCGAATTTTATTCTAAAAAGTTGTTCTGCAGGGTGAAACACCGCTTTAACTAAGAATATAGATCAAGTGAGTAGAGCTGCGTCACCCCTTCCCCTGATCCGGTGTGTGTCTGACCGGCTGGCTGCTAGGGGTGGAGTGGGGGGGGGGGAGAAGGCTGTGCCACCTTAAGGGCCTGGGGGGATTGGCAGCAGTGTGATTAATGTAAGCTGGTCTGCAAATATCTTTTTCATCACTGGCCATTACCGAGGGCCTAAGGGCCTGGCTGGGGACACTGGAGGAGCCTCCTTGCGCCTTTAAGGAGGATGGGAAGGAGTGAGCTACCTGGGGCCTGGACCCCATTCTGAAAAATCAACACAGGCAGCCTGAAGAGAGGGGCCCCGGGCTGGCAAACTCAGCACTCCCGGTCTCACTTCATCATATGGACCGCGCATACAGTGGGGTACATTATTTTTGTTTTCAGCTGCAAGCCTAATGATCACCTCCTATGTCCCCCTTCTCTTATGATGTTGAAGGCAAGTTATGGGCAGAATATTTGGCTGGTCATACCGCTCCTTCTCCCTTACATCTCAGCTGCCTGCCTCACCTATCTATCTGTCACATGAGGAATTTGCTACTTTTTCTCAGTGTTCTGCTGTGTACTGACAAGGCAAGAAATCTCAACCAAAATGAAAAAAAATTCCATTGGAAATTCCATTCATCTGCATGGAACTCCGAAGGAGAAAAAAACACGCATGCTCAGAATCAAGTCGACGCATGCTCGGAATCATTGATCTTCATTTTTCTCGGCTCGCCGTAGTGTTGTACGTCACCGTGTTTTGGACGGTCGGAATTTAGTGTGACAGTGTGTATGCAAGACAGCTTGAAGAAAAATCCATTGGAGCTTATCTGGAAATTCCGATCGTGTGTACGGGGCATTAGTCAGATCTTTGCATCATACAGTTACATCTGGTGGCTTCTGAAAGAAAACTGCTTCTACATTTCTGGTGAGGTTACATTTGCATCTTAAACGTGCAGTATGATGGCAGTGGTAAAAACGGCATACCGCCTATATTTTGGATGCAAAATAGGGGATCAGTACAAGAGTTGGGCCCCTCATTATTGTTCCGTTACATGTGCAACTTAACTGCATCATTGGCTAAACCACACGGCCAGACAAAACAAGCAGGAACTGAAGACAGTTGCAGTAGAGCCTGGCAGAGCATTACCTGGGATGAAACCCAGCGTCTGGTGATGTCTATGCGTTCCACACTTCAGGCTGTAATTGACTGCAAAGGATTTGCAAGCAAGTATTGAAAAGTGGCTCAATGTCACAGAGCTGAAGAATGGGGAGATGTCAGCGTAAACACAACATCTCCCCGTTCTTCCTAGTGACATGTCACTGATCGTCTGTCATCGGGAACAGCGATCATTGACGTATCACGGCAAGCCACTTCCCCTAAGAGTTAGAATTAGGTCACACTTAACCCCTTCAGCTCACCCTGCAGGTTAACCCCTTCACTGCCATTGGCATTTTTACAGTAAATAGTGCATTTTTATAGCACTGATCGCTGTAAAAATGACAATGGTCCCAAAATGGTGTCAAAATTGTCCGATGTGTCCCCCATAATGTCGCAGTCACGATAAAAATCGCTGCCAACACTAGTAAAAAAAGAAATATTAATAAAAATGCCATAAAACTGTCCCCTATATTGTAGACGCTATGGGCCAGATCCACATACATTTAGATAGGCGCAGCGTATGAAAGATACGCTACACCGCTGTAACTTACTTTTGAATTCTTCGAATCCACAAAGAATTTGAGCCGTAAGTTACGGCGGCGTAGTGTATCTCTCGGCGCGTAATTCAAATCGGCGAGTAGGTGGCGTGTTTAATTTAAATGAAGCACTTCCCCGCGCCGAATGAACTGCGAATGCGCCGTCCCTAAATTTCCCGCCGTGCATTGCGCTAAATGACGTCGCAACAACGTCATTTTTTTAACTTAGACGTGAATTACGTCCATCCCTATTCACGGACGACTTACGGCCATACTTAACATGGCAAGTCTAACTATACGCCGCAAAATACCAGCTTTAATTATACGCCGGAAAAAGCCGACTAGAGACGACGTAAGAGAATGCGACGGCCGCGCGTACGTTCGTGGATCGTCGGAAAAAACTAATTTGCATACCCGATGCGGAAAACTCCACCCAGCGGACGCCAAAGTATTGCATCTACGATCCGAAGCCGTACGCCTGTCGGATCGAACCCAGATGCTGTCGTATCTTGGTTTGAGGATTCAAACTAAAGATACGACGTGGGAAATTTGAAAGTACGCCGGCGTATCAGTAGATACGCCGGCGTACTCTCTCTCTGGATCTGGCCCAATAACTTTTGCACAAACCAATCAATAAATGCTTATTGCGATTATTTTTACCAAAAATATGTAGAAGAATATGTATCGGCCTAAACTGAGGAAAAAAAATTATATATTTTTTGGGGGATATTTATTATAGCAAAAAGTAAAAAATATATATATTTTTTTTAAATTGATGGTTTATTTTTGATTATAGCACAAACAATTAAAACCGCAGAGGTGATCAAATACCACCAAAAGAAAGCTCTATATGTGGGAAAAAAGGACGTCAATTTTGTTTGAGCGCCACATCGCACGACCACGCAATTGTCAGTTAAAGCGAGGCAGTGCCGAATCGTAAAAAGTGGCCTGGTCTTTGGCCAGCCAAATGGTCCAGGCTGAAGTGGGTAATATTCAAGATTTTTCCATTTATTACTGACCCAATTCTGGTAAAATGTAGATACTTTCATTTCTGAGGCCCCGTACACACGACCAAGTTTCTCGGCAGAATTCAGCCAGAAACTCGATCGGAGCTGAATTCTGCCGAGAAACCCGGCCGTGTGTACACTTTCGGCCGAGGAAGCCGACGAGTTCCTCGTCGAGCCAAATAGAGAACATGTTCTCTATTTCCTCGTTGTTCAATGAGGAAAGTTGGCTCGCCGAGATCCTCGGCGGCTTCACACAGAACTCGACGAGCAAAACGATGAGTTTTGCCCGTCGAGTTCCTCGGACGTGTGTACGGGGCCTGATGCTTTTTCCTTGTAGACCAGTGAAGTTTTTATGTCCTCAGGCTTCCCATAACCAATATTTTTATCTCAGATCCTAAAGTGAACTGTATGCTTATTCTTATCCAGTTGAAGCCAGTTATGGGGAAACATGTTGGGTGGAGCTATTCTTAAAACGCCATCACACTCATATACTCCAGCTCTTTGGTTCGCTCCTTGGCTGTATATTTTATTTTATAACAAAAAGTGCAGCGCAAATAATTAAGGTGAATATATAAAAATAAATAAATATCAAAAACAGAGTCACGTGCTGACCTGTGTGCTGTATGTGGATCCGGACGCCTGGAGCTCCGGTATATGTAGTTGTGCCCCATACTCGGTCATGAGTGTCTTCAATTGTGATTGTTTTAACTTTTGTTTTTAATAAATCGATTTGCTATACAGAGAGCACTAGTCTTTCCCTTCTTCTGTATTTGCATATACTTGTCCGTTGATTTGGGGAACTGCTGAGCTGCCTGCTGATTGCTTGCCCTATTTGAGATCCGGAGGTGTTTTAATGTTTTGTGACCTAGCCATGGGTCGAATGGCTGAGGTGAGAGGTCATCTATAATTTCTGGTGGAGGATCTTTCCTGTGGGTCACTGATCTTGGAATATTTGCACTCAGTCACCATTTTATTGGAGCACGTTTGGAATTCCTTTTCACCTGTGCACTTTATGGACTCTGTTTTTGATATTGTATTTATTTTTATATATTCACCTTAATTATTTGCGCTGCACTTTTTGTTATAGAATTTGCCTTGGGACTTTTTATTTGAATTCATCCTTCAGTGCTGGCTTGCATTATTACTAGTTTTGATTGTTGTTATTTTTCCAGCGCTGAATTTCTCCTTTTTTCTGTATATTTTATTTACAATATATTTTTTTTTTATGCTGTTTTTTTCTTTTCTATCCTGAGTTTTTACATATTTTTTATGATGAAGTGACTTGCTGTGAGAATTTTAAAAATGGATTGGTGCTTGCTGTGAAGTTTTTAAAGTGTTTTTTTAATAAATTCTTTGGATATACTACACTATGAGGATCTTTTTTTTCTCCCTCCATTTCCACTGAGTCTACGTGTTCAGAATTTATTATCCCGCATCTTCTCGTGTCATACGGCCTGGAAAGACAGCTGAAGTCTTTTCTCTTCCTTCTTGCAAGATAGAAGCACCCCTCCCCAAGATAGTTGATTATACATCGGGGCCGGCAGGCTGATGCACAAGCTCATCTGACCTCCTTAAAACCGGGGTCCAACGATTGGGTAAGAGTCAGTATTTATATTTCTTCAGCTGAATATAAACATTCAAGTTTCTTCAAGATGTTGGGTTAAAGTCTGCAGCGATTAATGAACTATTGCTTGGAAGTATCTGGTGGTCAGCATTTTGTTTGATATATTTTTTTTGAGGACTTTGATCACTCAATTACCTCTTTCTTTATTTGTTTTGGGTTTATTTACATATTTTTTGTTCACCTGGTACAGGGTGTATCAACACATCAACACATCAATGTTTTTATCACTTTATGGTTTTAATATAACATTATTTCACTCCCTTGTGATTGCACATTTAAATGTTTGGAGCTGCGCGCTTATTTCTTTTTTGTATGTATGCCACTGTTTCCATATAAACTAGATTTTATTGTAAATCTATATGCTATGAGGAAGGCTCCGGCCGAAACATGTTGGCACTTTAGATGTTACACTGCTGTTAGTGCTCAATAAAGTTTTAAGAAGAAGCAATCGAGTTGCCGGCATTTCTTGCCGCTTCAATACCAGGCACTTTCCCCTTTTCCAGCCCAAGCCAATTTTCAGCTTTCCGAGCTGTCACTTTTTAAATGACTATTGTGCGGTCATGCTACACTGTACAAAAACAACATTTTTATCATTTTGTTCCCACAAATAGAGATTTCTTCTGGTGGTATTTGATCACCTCTGCGTTTTTTTTGTTTCTGTTATAAAATGTTGTAAATAAGTACGTTTTCTTCTTCACTGATGGGCACTGATGAGGCTGCACTGACAGGCACTAATAAGGCAGCACTTATGGGCACTGATGAGGTGGCACCAATGAGGTGGCACTGATGGGCACTCATAATGTGCACTGATGATGTGGCACCAATGAGGTGGCATTGATGGGCACTGATGATGGACACTGATAGGCGGCACTGATAGGCGGTACTGATGGGCACTGATAAGCTGCACTGATGGGCACTCATAGGTGGCACTGATGGGCACTAATAGGCAACACTGATGGGCACTGAAAGGCTGCATTGATGGGTACTTATGGGTGGCACTGATGGGCACTGAAAGGTGGCACTGATGAACACTAATGGGTGGCACTGATGGACATTGATAGATGGCACTGATAGGCATCACTGATGGCACTGGCAGGCATTGCTGATGGGCACTGATTGACATAATGTCTAAGCACTGATTGGCATCATGTCTGGGCACTGATGATGTGGCACCAATGAGGTGGCATTGATGGGCACTGATGATGGACACTGATAGGTGGTACTGATGGGCCCTGATAAACTGCACTGATGGGCACTCATAGGTGGCACTGATGGGCACTAATAGGCAACACTGGGCACTGAAAGGCTGCATTGATGGGTACTTATGGGTGGCACTGATGGGCACTGAAAGGTGGCACTGATGAACACTAATGGGTGGCACTGATGGACATTGATAGATGGCACTGATAGGCATCACTGATGGCACTGGCAGGCATTGCTGATGGGCACTGATTGACATAATGTCTAGGCACTGATTGGCATCATGTCTGGGCACTGAATGGCATCCCTCGTGGTCCAGGGTGACATACCTGGTGGCCATGCATGATCAGCATCCCTGGTGGTCCTGGCGGCATCCCTGGTGGTCCTGGGTGGGCATCTGTGGGGGGGGCTGCGCAGACCCCCCTGTCAGAAGAGCAGCCAATCGGCTCACCTCTACTCACGTCTGCGAATAAATGGCTTTTCCTGTTTACACTATGATCAGCCGTAAATGGTAAAGATCCTCTGTCAAAGGGTCTTTACAGAGATTGGTGTTGCGGTGTGTCAGACTGACATGCCGCACCAACGATCACTGCCCTCATGGGCCCGCAAGGGATGTTATCCTGAAAGACATCATATGACGCCCAGTCAGGATAACTGAACCACCATCCGGTCATCATTTTGCTATAGGCTGGGCGGGAAGTGGTTAAAAATTAAAATTAAAAGGCTAAAAAGGAAAAAGGATCTGGATAAATAACCTGCAGACCAGCTTACAAAAGGAGCATAATATACACTATCTACTTAACATGATTAAATAGAGTATACAATACATATATGTATGGTGTATTCATACTTTCTAAAGATAATTAATATTAGATACACAATGCGTGATATCTGTAAATTAACTTGCTTAAAAGTGGTGCAAAATAAATAAAAACTTTAATAAAAAATAATAGAATAAAAATGGTCCAGATGATATATTATTCGGTGTCAATGAAACTAGTCTACTTTCTTAGTGGTTTCTGACCTTTTGATTAGATAATAAAGCACAAAAAGTACCCATGCTCTCCGTTAGATTTGTATTTACAGTATATCCTTTTATAAAAGATCAACTTTTTTAAAAGAACATTGCCAAGGACAATTCTTCTAGTGCAGAGAAGACCCTGAAAACTTGACATAAATTTCTACTCAAAACAATAACGTTAAATGCATTCTCTGTGACTTCTGCTTTTCTTCCCTCCCCTGTAAATGTATACAAATGCAGGATAATTGTGTATAGCGATACACCACACAAGTGTTTGTTTGCAGCCTCGGAAAGGTCACAGTTGTATTCCCTCTGACTTCTTCCAATCACAGGATTAGCAACATACTAGCTATGTACCTACGCTGAGACCTTGGTCCAGGCAGAACATATTTCCCGTCTGCCAGTAACAACATATCACAGAAACAAAACCTGTAAATGCAGATTATCCCCCCCCCCCCCCCCCGGCTTTCTTATTTTATGACATGGCTATTGGCTAATGACACATCTTTAAAACATATGTACAGCTTCTACATAAATGTCACATCTTGTAGTCGAAGGGCAGACAGTCGTTAACCTAAACTGACTACATTTTCTTGTTCATGCCAAGCTTTTCATGTACAATTCTTCAGCCAAGCCTGCTTAGCCATGACTTAGAAATATTGGGCAAGATTCACAGAAGAGATACGACGGCGTTTCTCTGAAACGCCGTCGTATCTCTCAGAGTATCTATGCGACTGATTCATAGAATCAGTTACGCATAGATAGCCCTTAGATCCGACAGGTGTAATTGTCTAAATACCTCGGCCGCCGCTGGGTGAAGTTCGCGTCGTTTTCCAGTGTCGGGTATGCAAATTAGCAGTTACGGCGATCCACGACGGTTTTCTCGTTCCTTACCTGGGCGCAAGTCTTAGTTTCCCGTGTCGCAAAGTTAAGCAATCTTTTTCATTGCTTAACTTTACACCAGCCATGTTAAAGTATGGCCGTCGTTCCCGCGTCGATTTAGAATTATTTTTTTCAGTGTAAGTACGTTACGCACGTCGCGATTCACAAACACGTCGCGCCGCCGTAATTTTGCGCAAAGCACGTCGGGAAAATTGCGACCGGAGCATGCGCAGAACGTCCGGCGTGGGAGCGCGCCTAATTTAAATGGTACACGCCCCATTTGAATTGGGCGGGCTTGCGCCGGACGTGTTTACGATACACCGCCGCAAGTTTACAGGTAAGTGCTTTGTGGATCGGGCACTAACACTGAAAACTTGCGGCGGTATAACGTAAACGGGTTACGTTGCGCCGCCGCAATTGTACCTGAATCTGGCCCATTATGACCCAGGAGTGACCCATCCATTAGGGGCGCACGGGCGCCGCCCCCTCTATCCACGTCACCCCCTATATGGTTAATGGATAGATTCATGCATAGCACCTATGCATATTTTTAGGTACTGTAGTTTGTCGCTATTTCACGAGTGTACGCAATTTTAAAGCATGGTATCTATTTACTCAGCATATATTTCACATTATACAAAAAAATTGGGCTAACTTTACTGTTCATGCATAGCATGAATCTATCCAAAGCTGCCATTGTCACACCCTATTCATACGTCTGGCCCCTTTCAGGGCGCATGAATTACTGCGGCAGGGGTATTTTTTTAAGCACCTGATTAGAGCCATAGGCGCTAATTGGCTTCAAAATAGGGTGGACTCGGAGTGCAGAACATTGCGCTCAGAGCCTACCCAGGTGTGTTTGCAAAGCAAATGAATATTGGCTTTTCTAACACTGAATCACCTCTCAACTAATCAGGAAGAACGGGTCTGATACCCATTTTCCGATTGGCTAAAGGACAGGTGATCCTATTAGACGCCTAGGAGGAGGGGAGGAAACGAGCGGTGGAAGCTGCCGTGATCTCAGAAGAGAAGAGGACACAGGAGATGCTGCCAGATGCCCGCCGATCCCCGCTGCTGTGTGCCCGCCGATCCCCACCACTGGGTGCCTGCCGATCCCTGCCGATACCCGATATTATCCCTGCCGATCCCCGATGTGCCCGCCGATCCCCACCCCCAATGGGGTAAGTGCCATTAGACCCCTGTGGGGGGTGTGGTTGTTTGCCACACCCCTAACAAAAAAAACACCAGCTGCCACTGTTATGATCCCTATTTTTAAAGTCCAGTAAGTTACAACTGCTGTCAGTTTAAATGACTTTACTTTTCATAAAAACAATCTACAATACAGTTGAGGGTTGTTTTATAAATCTGTTGGTATTCCACTTTTTCTTTTTAACCACATCAGCCCCAGAAGTTTTGGCTGCTCAATGACCGGGCCATTTTTTGCAATACGGCACTGCATCTCTTTAACTGACAATTGCGCGATCGTGTGACGTTGTACCAAAACTTTGTGGTTTGGTGGTATTTGATCATCACTGTGTTTTTTATTTCTTGCACTATAAACATAAAAAGAGCGACTATTTTGAAAAAAACACAATATTTTGTACTTTTTGCTATAATAAATATCCCCATTATTTTTTCCCCAAAAAAGCTTTTTTTCCCCCTCAGTTTAGGCCGATATGTATTCTTCTACATATTTTTGATAATAAAAATCGCAATAAGCGTATATTGGTTGGTTTACGCAAAGGTTATAGCATCTACAAAATAGGGGATAGATTTATGGCATTTTTATTATTATAATTTGTTTACTAGTAATGGCGAAGATCTGCGACATTATGGTGAACACTTTGGACACTTTTGACACATTTTTAGGACCATTGGCATTTATACAGCGATTAGTGCTATAAACTGATTACTGTGTAAATGTCACTAGCAGGGAAGAGGTTAACACTAGGTGGTGATCAAGGGGTTAATTGTGTTCCCTGACTGTGTGTTCTAACTGTGGGGGGAGGGGACTCGCTATAGGAGATGACAGATCGTGGTTCCTAGCTTGTAGGAACCCACGATCTGCACCTCCTCTCAGAACAGAACACGTCCCTGTTCTGCCTCTCGTGCTCGCGATCGCTCGTGGCAGGCGGTCATCGCAAATGCCGGTCACAGCCTTTGGCACCGCCCGAAATCGTGCTTAACCACTTGCTGACGGCCGTACGACTTTGTACGGCCTCAGCGCGGCTCCCAATCTCTAACAGGCCGTCTTTTTACGGCCTCCCCTTTGCACGTTCCCCGCGCGCGCTCCCGAGCGCGCAGCGGGGAACTGCTGTGCTGGCCGTGTCCCTTGGACACAGCCAGTCACAGATCGCCGTGAACGGCCAATCGGAGCGGCCGTTTCCTAGGCGATCTGTGCGGCCAATGAGAGATGATCTCATATGTTTACATATGAGATCATCTCTCATTCCCGGCTCTCGCAGACAGCGGTGCTGTCAGGGGAGAGAGGAGACGGATCTGTGTCTCTTGTACATAGAGACACAGATCGGTCACCCCCCCCAGTCACCCCCCCCCTCCCCCACAGTTAGAACACTAATTAGGGTACACATTTAACCCCTTTCTCACCCCCTAGTGTTAACCCCTTCCCTGCCAGTCACATTTATACAGTAATTAGTGCATATTTATAGCACTGATTGCAGTATAAATGTGAATGGCGCCAAAAATGTGTCAAAAGTGTCCGATGTGTCCGCCATAACGTCGCAGTCCCAATAAAAATCGCAGATCGCCGCCATTTCTAGTAAAAAAAAAGCATTTATACAGTAATTAGTGCATATTTATAGCACTGATTGCAGTATAAATGTGAATGGCGCCAAAAATGTGTCAAAAGTGTCCGATGTGTCCGCCATAACGTCGCAGTCCCAATAAAAATCGCAGATCGCCGCCATTTCTAGTAAAAAAAAAAATTTATACAGTAATTAGTGCATATTTATAGCACTGATTGCAGTATAAATGTGAATGGCGTCAAAAATGTGTCAAAAGTGTCCGATGTGTCCGCCATAACGTCGCAGTCCCAATAAAAATCGCAGATCGCCGCCATTTCTAGTAAAAAAAAAAAAAAAAAAAAAAAAAATAATTCTGTCCCTTATTTTGTAGGCGCTATAACTTTTGCGCAAACCAGTCGCTTATTGCGATTTTTTTTTTTTTTTACTAAAAATATGTAGAATACGTATCGGCCTAGACTGAGGATAAAAAAAAAACGTAAAAAAAAAATTGAGCTATTTATTATAGCAACAAAGTAAAAATATTTAATTTTTTTTCAAAATTGTCGCTCTATTTTTGTTTATAGCGCAAAAAATAAAAACCGCAGAGGTGATCAAATACCACCAAAAGAAAGCTCTATTTGTGGGGAAAAAAGGACGTTAATTTTGTTTGGAAGCCACGTCGCACGACCGCGCAATTGTCAGTTAAAGCGACGCAGTGCCGAATCGCAAAAAGTCCTCTGGTCAGGAAGGGGTTTAAGTGCCCAGTAAGGAAGTGGTTAAACGGACCGACGTACAGCTTCAAGGGTTTGCGGGTTCGTGCCGACCTACTGCAGTATAATGACAGGGGCAGGTCGGCAAGTGACTAAAATTACAAAAAAAGCATCAAAGCAGTATTAACCCCCTCAAGCCTTTTTCTGACACTTTTTGCTTACAAGTAAAATCAATATTTTTTGCTAAAAAATGTACTTAGAACCCCCAAACATTATGAGACCCTAGAAAATTAAATGGTGATCGTTGAAATATTTTATGTCACACTGTATTTGCGCATCTGTCTTTCAAATGCAAGAAATACACTTTCAAGAGTTAAAGTGGATGTAAACCCTCACATATTCCCAATTAAGGGAACAGAGTATGCACAGAGACTAAACAAATCTCCCTACATAAGTTTTCATGTATATCTACTGTCTTCACATTTATATACTGTTTAGAATGTGCATGTCCTGTTAGAATTTGTATTCCTGTTCCAGAAGGGGAGGGGAGTCTTGCCATACACTGTGAGACAGCTGATTGGAGGAAAGGCACACACCCCCCTTCCTCATAGGCAGACACTTGCAGAGTTGTGCTGTGAGTTGACCAGCTCTTTGCTAACCTGTTTATAGCAACCTCCCACGGCACAAATTTCAGGCTGGTTTATCACAGTTGACAGAGAACTTGTCAAGTTATCATGCTGAGCAGAAGAAAGCCAAGGGACACATGGCTTAGAAGAGAGATAAGAAAACACTAGAGATATACAGTGCCCAGCTCAAATTTCATGAATTGGGTTTACAACCACTTTAAAAAAAATAAACAGTAAAATTGTATTTGTATAATGTGAAAGATATTGTTATGCCGAGTAAATATATACCTAACATGTCATGCTTTAAGGCCCCGTACACACGGTCGGACCGAACCGATGAGAATGAACCAAAGTTCGGTTTCATCGGACCAAACCGACCGTGTGTATAGGACATCGGTCTGTTTTCCTTCGGTCCAAAATTCTAAAACATGCTTCAAAACCGAACCGATGGACCGCTGCATGATCGGACCAAACCAAGGGTTAGTACAGAAAAGCATCGGTTCAAAACCCGCGCATGCTCAGAATCAAGTCGACGCATGCTTGGAAGCATTGAATTTCGTTTTATTCAGCACGTCGTGTGTTTGACGTCACCGCGTTCTGACCCGATCGGTTTTTGGAATGATGGTGTGTACGCATCATCAGACCATCAGGCCACTTCAGCGGTGAACCGATGAAAACGGTCCGTCGGACCATTCTCATCGGTTTTGTCTGACCGTGTGTACGGGGCCTTAAACTGCACACACTCATGGAATGGTGACAAACTACGGTACTTTAAAAACTCCATAGGCGATGCTTTAAAAATTTCTACAGATTACCAGTTTAGAGCCCTTTCACACTGGTGCGTTTTTGCCGCATTTTTGAGGTAAAAATAGCGCTATTAAAACGCTCCAAAGACGCCCCTCTCCATTGAAATTAATTGAAAACGCTGTAAAAACGCGGTAAAATCGCGGGAAAATAGCGGTGTTTTACTGCTATTTTAACGCTACGCTATAGGCGTTTCCAGTGTCAAATGGGTCTTATGCCGCGTACACACCATCACTTTATGTTATGAAAAAAAATTACATTTTCAAAAACGTCAATTTAAATGACCGTGTGTGGGGAAAACGTTGTTTTATGTCTTGTGAAAAACTGCCAAAAAAAAAATTGAAGTATGCTTCAGTTTTATGTGTCGTTTTTCAAAACGTAGTTTTTTGTTTCACAAAAATTGACCGTGTGTAGCAAAAAACGACGTTTAAAACAACATTTTTAAACCCGCGCATGCCCAGAAGCTAGTTATGAAGCAAGCTTCAATGGAAAAAAATTGTGAGCGTAACCTCGCTTTGCTAGAGCATTGTGAAAAAACAATGGTGTGTAGGCAACGTCGTTTTTGAAAATTGAAGTTTCAAAAACGTTGTTTTTTACTTCACAGAAAATGTCATTTTTTTCCATCACATAAAGTGATGGTGTGTACGCGGCATTAGAGTTACAGAGGAGATCTCGCTCTAACGATCATGGCAATTCCTAACATTTGTGGTTTGAACACTGTTTACATTTGCGGGCGCGATTTACATATGCGTTCACTTCTGTGCACGGGCACAGAGGGATGGGACACTTTAAAAAAATGTATTTATTTCATTACATTTTTTACCTTTATTGCTGGGAGCCAGCAATACATTACAGCTGCAAGCAAGGTTAAATATAATTTTTTTCTTTGTGCACCACTTTACAGACAGACTAAGGGGACCCCCAGGCACGACATTTAAATAAATATTTCATTTTTTTTTCTTTCACTTTAACCATTATTTAAATCACTGCTCCTGAAAAAAAAACATAGGGCAGTACCTGGGTCCCCATACACTTTTTATGGCAATAACTTGCATACAGTATATGTCTTTTAAATCACGACTTTAGATTTTTCATGTTCGTGTCCCATAGACTTTAATAGAGTTTTAACTTTTTTTCCATGGCATCCATAACTTACAGTATGTCCCCAGTCTACTGGATTAAATTATTCTGAATGTTAATAAACACAAAGACTGGTGACATCTTGTGACAAAAAAAAAAAAAAAAAAGAACTGCATAGACAGCTCTGGATTAAAAGTGAGTCTTGTAGATCCCCTATGACATAATTGATCAAAAATATATATATTAATATTGTACAGGGCGCCAGGGTTAAATCCTGTATTGCAGTATATTTCCCCACTATTTAAGTTGTCCCTTTAAGAGAGATGGTTTAGGGCAGTGGTCTCAAACTGTGGCCCTGGAGCTGGATGCAGCCCTTTGCTTGTCGTTATATGGCCCTTGGGGCACTATTCCTTCCACTGATACAAAACACTATTCTGCCATCTGATATCAACAATGGGGCACCATTTCTCCTACTGACGCTAATAATGGGGCATTATTCTTCCCAATGGTGGGGCACTTCCTCCCACTTAATACTAAATGTGGTGTTGTTTGCTCCCACTGATGCCAGGAAAATGTCCACTTCCGGCCCCACTAAAGTCTGAAGGACAATAAACTAGCCCTTTGTTTAGAAAGCTTGGAGACCCCTGGTTTAGAGTAATGTTGAGTACTTCGATATTCTCACCCATGCAGGGTGAGGGGTTTCCAAGGTAGTCCGGCTAGAGGAGAGAAGACTGACTTTCAGTATTCTCTGGATTGATAAATCCTTGTTAGCGTTAGAATTTGGGATAGATAAATACAGTATACATACTGTATTTACATCCACATGGGTGGGGTCTCCTGGAGTGCCAGGAGACCCCACCCAATTGTTTACATTAAGGGGCAGGGTTTAGGAGCTGTAATTTGTGGCGAATAAGCAACAAGACCAAACACGTCGGCCAAGTGGCAGGTATTTTCTTTAGGCGAGTAACTCAATATTTGCTCATTTTTAGTAGTGACCAGGGCTGTCTTAATGAGAGGGCACACCTGGGCGATGCCCAGGGGCCCCAGCTGCATGGGGGGCCCCTGCCCTTTCCCCAAAGTAGCTGGTCCTTGAGCCCTGCTGCCCCTTTACATTATAGATATCTCCAGCACTCTGACCCCTCTACACCCTAGATATCCCCTACCTCCTAACTACTTGCTTTCTGTTTACCTGCACTGTCTCCATTGCAGGGGCCCCAGAGCATTACTTTGCTCAGGGGCCCATGATGCCATTAAGACGGCCCTGGTAGTGACCACATCTCTTGTACACCACATATGAAGTTAAGCATACTTTACTCAACACACTTGAACCAATAATACATGAGACAAAAATGAACTTTTTTAGATATAATTCTCTGTTTCTTTTCTTCAAACATTAAGACCCAATTAAAAATAACAATTGTCATAGGATTCCCTGGGGAAGAAAGTACTCAGATTATCACAGTGTCAACATTCCAAGCATCACCTAACTTGTATATGTAGACAGCATAGCTCATTCTGGCTATCCCATAGATTGTATATATATATATATATATATATATATATATATATATATATATATATATATATATATATATATATATATATATATATATATATACGCATTGGTGATGATGGGTTGAAGCTTGTCATGTGATAGTACACTGTCAATAAGGTCCTCCTGGGAATGCTATGACAATCGTCAGTTTTAATTGGGATGTTGGCTGCTACAGTTGCTTTTCTTGTGTTTTGATATTTGATTTATGCATCTTGTGTGTTTGAAATTGTTATCTTAGTTCTCTTTCAAATCTGATTCATGCTACAGGCATAAACAGACAGAGAGGAAACGTTATAAGTTACACATTTTCTGCAGGCATACAAGGGGCATAGAGGTGGGTAAGGTACAGTAAGGATCACTTTGGACACCAAATTTCAGATGTCAGCAAGGTATCGGCTTTTCATTTGGAAATACCTCAGTGAATATGTGTAAAAAGATAAATATACTGAAATATTATGGAAGATAGACTTGCAATTTTGCCTAAAGTTCTGCTTTAAACGCTAAGTTTCAACTTATGTTCCCCACTTATTTTTTTCTAAATTCCAGCTCCCCTGTGTACCAATATGGCATTAATGTACTTATTTAGCAAAAATAAAACAGTGTTCCATTAATTCTACACAGGCTTACTTCACACTCTTTATAGCTGTTTAAACACACTGCTCGATTACTTCTGCCTTACTTCCTGGTCAGACTTTAGGTCATGACACAGGAAAGAGTTGACCAGCTGAGAGTAGATAATGCAGGGTGTGTGCTAAGGAGCTGGTGAACTCCTTCCTGTGTCATGACCTAAAGTCTGACCAGGAAGTAAAGCAGAAGTAATCGAGCAGTGTTTTTAAACAACTATGAAGAGAGTGAAATAAGCCTGTATATAATTAATAAAAAGCTGTTTTACTTTGCAAAAGAAGTACATTAATGCTATATTGATACATAGGGGAGCTGGAATTTAGAAAATAAAAGAAAAAAAAATGTCTACCTACAAAAAAAAGAGTAAATGCAAGCTTATCTCTTCTGAATTAAATACAGCCCAATGATATTCTGTTCAAGAAAGCCGGAGTGTCAAGACTCTGCCTGACCCAGGAAGCCATATGTGATGCCAGCATCCAATAAGATTCAATTGTTTTTAGGACTAGAGCACATTGGGGCTAAGCTTCATACACTATAATTAAGCCATCCCTTGTCAAAGGAGAACCCCAATGTTGATGGCCACTATGGCTCTTACCTTGGAAACAAATTGTGGGTATACTGTGCTGCTTAAAGGAAAGTGAGACCAGCTGCTGACACAGCTAATAAAGACAAATCAGCAAAACAAAAATGGAAGGAAATTGTGTAGTGGTACGGTCAACAACATGTGTAAATTACAAAATTATTAATTATTCCTGTAAAAAAATATATGTAATAGTAATAAAGTCACATATAAATTCCTGCACGGAATTTAGTGGAAAAAATATAAAGTCCAATATGTGTAATACAGTCCATATAGACGAATCACCACGTGAATAAAATGAAGAAAAATCTTGATGATGTTCCAAATATATATATTCAATTGTAAGTGATCACCACCACCAATGAGGATAAATGGAGGCTTACCAGAGCTGGTGGACTTGAGCTGACATATGTCACTACAAGTCAGATTAGGCTTATAGTACTATATAAAGTACATGGGATCAGGTGGTACGAACATCCAGGGCCTTGGTTCAGCTGTCAGTTCAGATATACCGGTATAATGAGGAAGCCTTTGATCCATAGAGCTCCATAATGAGTCGGGTAATTCAAAAAAGGCAAGGGAAGAAAGATAGCCACATAGTGTAATCCAATAAAAAACGATGTAATTTATTCAAAAATAAAAGTCAAGTACACTCACATGTATCCTGATTTAAAATCGCATGGTAAATAGGTTTGAGGCGGCAGTGGAGACGGCCCAAATGCCGTCTCCACTGCCGCCTCAAACCTATTTACCATGCGATTTTGAATCAGGATACATGTGAGTGTACTTGACTTTTATTTTTGAATAAATTACATCGTTTTTTATTGGATTACACTATGTGGCTATCTTTCTTCCCTTGCCTTTTTTGAATTACCCGACTCATTATGGAGCTCTATGGATCAAAGGCTTCCTCATTATACCGGTATATCTGAACTGACAGCTGAACCAAGGCCCTGGATGTTCGTACCACCTGATCCCATGTACTTTATGTAGTACTATAAGCCTAATCTGACTTGTAGTGACATATGTCAGCTCAAGTCCACCAGCTCTGGTAAGCCTCCATTTATCCTCATTGGTGTTGGTGATCACTTACAATTGAATATATATATTTGGAACATCATCAAGATTTTTCTTCATTTTATTCACGTGGTGATTCGTCTATATGGACTGTATTACACATATTGGACTTTATATTTTTTCCACTAAATTCCGTGCAGGAATTTATATGTGACTTTATTACTATTACATATATTTTTTACAGGAATAATTAATAGTTTTGTAATTTACACATGTTGTTGACCGTAACGCTACACAATTTCCTTCCATGGCTCTTACCTTGGACATAGGGGCTGGTAGGTAGGGTAGGCTTAACACTAAAGTCCCAGAGGTCTAGTTATAAAGTTAAGTCTTTAAAAGCAAAGCAAAATCAGAGGTGCACAAAAAAGGGGATTTTTTTTAGCTAACTATGGTAATGTAATGTGGTCGTGGTGTATGCATTTAGTCAGGATATTTACTTTTAAAGTTGAAAATGGCTGGAAGGTTCACTTTAAATTAAAACTTGTGACCTTGCCTTTCTGAGGAACAGGTTTTTCTCACTCTTTTCATATTGCAGCTTCATATTAACATTTCTTTTTAAGCCAAACCATATTAGATCTTTAATTAATAGCACATCTGTATGCCTCTCTCAATACAGTCATTTGTTAAGAAGTTGTACTTTATTTGCTATCAAACCTTGACATCGGCAAGAACATACAAAGAGATTATGTAAAACGTGACTTTACAATGTGGGATGTGTATTCCAAGCACTTGGCATGATGAAAAAAACAAATCCCTTCGGCCTTGATTTTCCATGTTTGTTTAATGAAAGGCTGACATTCTTCTGATCGGGACACTGGCTGCCTACAGACAGTTGAAGCTCTAGCTAGAAATTTACAGTGCATTAATTGGGCCTCTTTTACCACTGTTAACACCAGCAGTGCTCAGTTTGGAGCAATATGTGGTCTTCCAGTGCTCAGTTTGCAGCCCTTGACCCTGATAAATATACATCTAAAGAATTGTTCCCTTAACTAACAGCACTATCCATGAATAGAGATTTATTATTATTATTATTATTATTATACACGATTTATATAGCGCCAACAGTTTGCACAGCGCTTAACAAAATGAAGGCAGACATTACAGTTACCGTACATTACAATTTGGTACAAGAGGAATCAGAGGGCCCTGCTAGTTAGAGCTGCCTGCAATCTAAGAAATCTCCTGCAACAGCACCCCACTGGTCTTATAATTCGCAGTGTAAGTGTTGTCAACTCACAGAAAACTAGCATTAGCAAAAATGCCTCGTGACCTTCTGGTTTATGATATTATAAAAGCACAAAGAAGACCCATGTGCTACAATAATAGGGGATCCCTGCCCCTATTATTTGCACTATTACTTTACCAATGACAGAAAATTCTAATCTGACCAACTAGAATTACCAGTCTTGGAAATTCAATATGAAAATGCTGCTAATAAGAGAAGGTATTGTACATGGAAATGTATAAATTAATTCAGGGCAGAACAGCCTTCAAATGAGTGGATAGAGAAAGACCAAAAAGCTCAGAGCACAATCTCTCTTAGCTTAGAGGATGATCAAATCATTCATATAAGTAAGTGTGAAACTGCTAAAGAAATGTGGGAAGGATTACAAAAGGTGCATGAAAGGGCAAATCCCAGCAAAAAACTGTGTTTTATTAGAAAGCTATACTAAAGCAAGCTGGTGAAAAGTTAGGATATGCAGGATTACCTAAGGCACGTTTGAAAGCCTGAAAGGTATAGGATAAGAAATAAAAGATTTTCATGTTGCAGCACTATTGCTAAGTGGCTTACCAGAAAGTTATGAAATGCAATTTTAAAGCAGAAGACCAATGAAAAAATGTATTTTAAACAGTGCTATGTGACCTTAACGATAAAGCAATATATATAAATGCACATTAAATGTATGTGCTACACTTTCTATTTTATACATTGTAAAGTTGGGGGCTATAGCTCAGCGGGATTAAGTGCATAAACCGTTTGGGGGGAGGGGCTTTTATTTACAGACAAACCAAAATAAGGCTTTGCTCAGCACACAGGGAAAACTATAACACAAAAGTCCGCTTAGCTTCAGCATCAAATAAAAGTCTGCTTGTCTTCAGCACAAAAATAAATCAAAGCAAAAGCGCATACAGTTTGTTTGTAGATGGGTCTTTGCCCCCCAAATTTCAAAAGTCTGTATTTTTAACAGCTCCCAGCAGACGCCCAGCTCATTTTCACAGGTGCAAACCCCATACTCCTTGTAATGGTCACCACCGTTTACGACCTTCCATCCCATCCAAGACAGCTTATCGACACTCCACAATCAGGCAAACGAACATGACCCATAAGAATTCCCCCCAGACACGAGACACACAGCTCTGTGCTTCTGGTTTCAAATGTAATGACAACTTTAATGGTTTCTTTCAGTCTTATATACAGTACAAGGCATTAAAGGAAAAATCAACTCCCCACCCACACATCACACCGTGGGGGGGCTTCAATCACATTCTTTGAGCTAATTACTAAACATTCTAGACATGTCGGCGCCGGGCTATAATTATCATGACCTAATCACTGCACATTCCTTCATTAACAGCATAACAAACAAAACACTATCACACACAATGATCTCTTCAATCCACATCCCTAGACAGACGTGCTGTCTTCGCATACAGCTTGACCGAAAGGTATTCACACCTCTGAGCATCAATAGGCTTAAAGCAGTGTTATCACACAATGAAAGGTCTTCCAGGAGCCTGACTCAATTAGCATGTCACTAGTCAGGGCTAATCATAGAATGAGTCACTATTGACTGGTTGGGTCACAATTAACCAACATCTTGCAGTATCTCAAAATCCTGCAATATGAACTATCAGTGATGTCCCCTGTCCTGTAATTTAGGACATAATTTCTCAGACACCCTATGGCCCTATCGGACATAAGGTGACCCTAGACATAAGACTCCTTGGTGATGCGGGTACAGGAGTACCCCTCATCCTTACAAAGTCTCTGGGTGTCCCGGGTCATTCCGTTACACTCCTCCACACACCTCTAGCACCACTTCCTGTTTTATGAGCTGTTTTCTGGAAGTGTTATAACTCCCTGTGTGCTGACTCCCAGTGGTCATGGGTGGAGGCTCTTTCCCACCCGAATAGCACTTTAGAGCCTCCGAAATTCCGGGCCCCAAATGACTCTATCAAGACAGAGAGGACTGGCTCGCAGTCCTCCTGGATTAACTCTTACGCCGGGAATCCCTCACCCATTTTGGGTGACCCCCTGAACACTCTCACAGCTCTTTAAAGGGACCATAGCCCAAATAGTGGTACTGTATAGCACCCATCCAGGACCCAACCCTGGCATCCTGTACAACATTAAATGTATGTGTTTGGGACATTAAAGCCCTAGCAAACTCTTTGACTTGCACCACGGCTTGGTCAAAAATATACCATTGGTTGAACTAGATGGACTTGTGTCTTTTTTTAACCAGAAAAAAAATGCAACTATGTAACCACTCCTGCCTCCTGATTGGATAATAAAAGAGCAGCAACACATTGGTAAGTCAACCTTCTTCTAGTAATTAGTGATTGGTTTCCTATATCCATCATGAACCCATGATAACTTAGTTTTCTACTCCAGAAGCTGGGTGTTGGTAGCATTCTCTGATGCTCCACCTTAAAGCGGAGGTCCACACAAAAAGTGAACCTCCGCTTGTCGGAACCCTCCCTCCCTCTGGTGTCACATTTGGCCACTTTTCAGGGAGAGGGGGAGCAGATACCTGTATAATACAGGTATTTGCACCCACTTCCCGGCATAGACTCCTGCGGGAGTTACGCCCCTTCCCCCCTCCCTGCTGTCTTCTGAGAAACACACTGGTCACAGGAGACAGTGGGGACCAGTGAAGACATGCAGCACAACTCGCGCATGCACAGTAGGGAACTGGGAAGTGAAGCCGCAACACTTCACTTCCTTATTGCCTCACTGAGGGTGGCGGCAGGGCAGCCGAGAGCGGAGCGGTTGCTCGGCTTCGGCTGCCGAGATCGTGGGCACCCTGGACAGGTAAGTGTCTATTTATTAAAAGTCAGCAGCTGCAGTATTTGTAGCTGCTGGCTTTTAATATTGTTTTAGGTAGACCTCCGCTTTAACTTTCCCTATAAGCCTAATGAAACCCTAAAAATCCTAACACACACACTAGCACTCTCTGTAACCAGTGGTGGCCTATCCATTAGAGGTGCATGGGTGCCACCACCCCTATCCATGCGTCTGGCCCCCTGATCTACAGTATCTCACAAAAGTGAGTACACCCCTTACATTTTTGTAAATATTTTATTATATCTTCATGTGACAACACTGAAGAAATTACACTTTGCTACAATGTAATGAGTGTACAGCTTTGCTGTCCCCTCAAAATAACTCAACACACAGCCATTACAGGTATACCCCACTTTTAAGTACACATTGGGACCAGAGCATGTATGTAAAACGAAAATGTACTTAAAGTGAAGCAATACCTTTCTTCACTTCTGGGGTGTCAGGGGCTGTAGAGGGGTGTCAGGGACTATAGTAGGGGTGTCAGGGACTGTAGTGGGGGTGTCAGGGAGTGTTTTCCCAAGTAGCAGGGAATCTGAACTATTCGTGCACGGATTACTCGGCTGCAGCTTTAACTTGAGAGCCACTTTACATACACTCACAGGTATGTCCTTACTCGCGAGTGTATGTAAAGTGAGTGTACTTAAAGCGGGGTATGCCTGTAATTTCTAAAATGCTGGCAACAAAAGTGAGTACACCTCTAAGTGAAAATGTCCAAATCGGGCCCAAAGTGTCAAGATTTTGTGTGCCCACCATTATTTTTCAGCACTACCTTAACCCTCTTGAACATGGAGTTCACCAGAGCTTCACGGGTTGCCATTGGAGTCCTCTTCCACTCCTATATGATGACACCATTGAGCTGGTGGATGTTAGAAACCTTGCGCTCCTCCGCCTTCCATTTGAGGGTGCCCCACAGGTGTTTAATTGCGTTTAGGTCTGGAGACATGCTTGGCCAGTCCATCACATTTAGCCTCAGCTTCTTTAGCAAGTCAGTGGTTGCCTTGGAGGTGTGTTTGGGGTCATTATCATTAGTGTTGAGCAGAATATGCCATATTCGATTTCGCGATATATCTCGAATATATATTCGAATATTCGAGATATATTCGCTAAATTCGAATATTCGTGATATTTTATCGAAATTAATTGATTGCGATTTTTCGCTATTGCGAATGCGAAAATAATTGCGATTTTTTTAATAACTGCGGTAGGAGCGCTCTGATTGGCTTAGAATATTCGTGATATTTTATCGAAATATCGCAACATGCGAATGCGATATTTATTGCGGAATTTCGAGATATGCTGGAGGAGCGCTCTGATTGGCTCAGAATATTCGTGATATTTTATCGAAATATCGCAACATGCGAATGCGATATTTATTGCGGAATTTCGAGATATGCTGGAGGAGCGCTCTGATTGGCTCAGAATATTCGTGATATTTTATCGAAATATCGCAACATGCGAATGCGATATTTATTGCGGAATTTCGAGATATGCTGGAGGAGCGCTCTGATTGGCTCAGAATATTCGTGATATTTTATCGAAATATCGCAACATGCGAATGCGATATTTATTGCGCAATTTCGAGATATGCTGGAGGAGCGCTCTGATTGGCTCAGAATATTCCTGATATTTTATCGAAATATCGCAACATGCGAATGCGAAATTGATTGCAGATATTTCGAAAACTGCTGTAGCAGCACTCTGAAATCGAATATGTATGATATTTTAACCAAAAAACATATTGCGATTGCGATTTTTCGATCGCGCATGCGCAATTGCGCGAACAACACGCGACCATTTCCTGGAGCCTTGCCAGTTTCCAACTTATGATCGCAGCGCAATCACACAGCAACATGGTTGGAAGCAATTTCACTAAGTCTGAGGAAAAGTTGCTGATTTGTGTAAGTATTTTGACCACTGTTATTTCATCATCTTCAACTGCATTTTAGTCTAGTTTAAAAGTTAGTATATATGATCAGATATTAGTATTTCACAAAAAATGTGTCTCCTGCTTTTACAAAACTACAAGTCCCAGCATGCCTGGACAGCTGCAGACACCCTGGTTGGCAAATGTGTATTTAGGCACTTTTCCTTGTTATTTAGCATAATGAATTTAACATTTTTTTGGACATAGGACGTATGCGAACGTCCTGACTTCAGTGTCCTCAAGGCCCAAGGACGTTCGAATACATATTGCCCTTTAGATGTTGCAGAACTACAACTTCCAGCATGCCTGGGAATGCTGGCACTTCTAGTATTGTAAGTTCTGCAGGCCCCCGTTTTTCAGGCCTTTATGCACGGGTCTCTAAACTGTGGCACCCTAGATGCAGCAAAAGTAAAATTCTTAGCATGCACTAACAGACCGTGGCTGATGGGAGTAGTAGTTTTGCAACAGCTGGAGGTGGACTGGTCTTGAAACCCAGAGTTAGGTAACAAACCCGTAGTGTTTTGCAACCATCCTGCCTCCAGCTGTTTTTTTCCTGTTGAAAAGCCTGTGGCGTGCAAAACACAACCCAAAAACTCCACCCGGATGCAGTGAAAAATGTGCACACACCTAAAGAGTGACATCACAAAAAACTGCGACGGGTACATACGTCAGTGATCCTCCGAAAAGGTCCCGTCTCTGACCCCCCGGGGCGTTAGGCTCCTGACAGGGAAAAGAGTTACTGTGGTCCATACAGCCGAAGCCATATGGACCCATCTCGGTCCAAGCAGCGCAATCAACACGCGAACAACACGCGACCATTTCCTGGACCCTTGCCAGTTTCCAACTTTTTGATCGCAACGCAATCGCAGAGCAAGATGGTTGGAAGTAATTTCACTGTATCTGAGGAAAATTTGCTGATTTGTGTAAGTATTTCGACCACTGTTATTTCATTATCTTCAACTGCATTTCAGTCTAGTTTAAAAGTTAGTATATATGATCAGATATTAGTATTTCACAAAAAATGTGTCTCCTGCTTTTCCAAAACTACAAGTCCCAGCATGCCTGGACAGCTGCAGACACCCTGGTTGGCAAATGTGTATTTAGGCACTTTTCCTTGTTATTTAGCATAATGAATTTAACATTTTTTTGGACATAGGACGTATGCGAACGTCCTGACTTCAGTGTCCTCAAGGCCCAAGGACGTTCGAATACATATTGCCCTTTAGATGTTGCAGAACTACAACTTCCAGCATGCCTGGGAATGCTGGCACTTCTAGTATTGTAAGTTCTGCAGGCCCCCGTTTTTCAGGCCTTTATGCACGGGTCTCTAAACTGTGGCACCCTAGATGCAGCAAAAGTAAAATTCTTAGCATGCACTGACAGACCGTGGCTGATGGGAGTAGTAGTTTTGCAACAGCTGGAGGTGGACTGGTCTTGAAACCCAGAGTTAGGTAACAAACCCGTAGTGTTTTGCAACCATCCTGCCTCCAGCTGTTTTTTTCCTGTTGAAAAGCCTGTGGCGTGCAAAACACAACCCAAAAACTCCACCTGGATGCAGTGAAAAATGTGCACACACCTAAAGAGTGACATCACAAAAAACTGCGACGGGTACATACGTCAGTGGCCCTCCGAAAAGGTCCCGTCTCTGACCCCCGGGGCGTTAGGCTCCTGACAGGGAAAAGAGTTAGCAACGCATATCTCCTCTATACGTGTATCCTGTGTTGTTAATAATATATTCATAATTATGCAAATGATAATGGCTGCTATATTTATGCAAAAAAGGTGGCGACCGAAATGGCAGGATATAAAATCTGTCATGTTACCCCTGTCATTGATTAATAAGGCGAGAATGCTTCCAATTGTTGAATAGCATACATTTACGTCATATATCCATAAGGCTGTCAACAGAAGTATTACAATATACTTTGTTCTTCATCTTGCAGAAGTTCCTGGAAACAGGATACGATAAGCTGCGGAGGCAGCCAGAGAAAAGGGCTGTGGTCAGCGCCCTAATCGCTGACTTTGGCGGCCAACACGACCACAATGTAATTGTGAAGAAGTGGTCTGACCTGAAGAGGCGCCAAATGGATGAGGTCAGACGTCTTCGGGCTAAATATCATCCAGGTAAGTTATTGTTGACAGTTATGTTTTTTTTTTAAAAAGTGTATTTTGTGTGTGAACTCGAAAGAGAGAGGAGCCGGCCTGCAGGAGTTGGGAGGCCTCCCCCAGAGGCAATCTGCCACCTTTCTCCATGCCCCGGTTGGCAATGGCGGGTGTGAGGGGGTCCTCCCAACCCAACCTCGCATAGCACACCCACCAGGGGCGGGGCTGAGACCACCAAACTCAATTCACAGGTAGCCGAGAGCGGGATCCGAACCCCTAGCTGCAGAGGTGAATCACTTGTCAGTGCAGTGGCAATCGCGTGGAGCCACCGCAGCTCCTTTGGTGACAGTTATGTAAGGTCATATGTAATTCATGTAAGGTCAGATGTTGTTAACCAAGATGCCATGTTGTGCTAACATATATCACCACCAGCCAAGGTATTCATAGTACTGTTGAAAAAAGACATGGGACAGCAGACAGGAACACAGAAGTTATGTGGGAACATAATTTTCCCATTGCTTTGCATGGGACTTTAAAGAAAAACCCCGACCATGGCAAGTGGGGGTGGGTAAGGTTTAAACCACCTATCCTATGTTTGTGGCTGACATATAAGTAACCTGTGTGCCAAGTTTCATATAAATATCTTTAGCCGTTTGTACGTGATGCTGGAACATACATACATACATACATACATACATACATACATACATTTATGCACAAACACACACGTTGAGTTTTATATATATAGATTACCACTAAATTCCTGTGTTAGGCGTGGGGTTGTTATAGTAATCCCGTGTGCTCCATCAGGCCCTTTTTTTAACATGAGATGGTCTGAACAAAACAAAGTAGACAAAAACAGCTCATTTTAACATGGTTGCATCCCAGCTCACGCTCAGTCCCCTGTAGTGCCCACAAGACCCTTTAATATAACATTGTCCCATTGGTTAACTGTCTATATAAATCAATTTGTATTCATATACAATACAGCAGAGTACACAGAATTTGCATACGTCATTAGAAAACATTTTTATAATATATGAACATTGTGTTATTATAGGAGCTCCAATGCCAGTTGTCCGCGCCAAGCGCAGAAGGCGCCAGGCCGATGAGGAGGAGGAGGAGGATGCGGCAGAGGAGGATGCGGCAGAGGAGGAGATGCATGAGGAGGAGCAGCCAGGGCCCTCCCACTCCCCAACCCCAGCTCCTGTTGAGGAGCAAGCTGAGGAGCTTCCCCCCCCCACCACCCCAACTTCTCAAGCAGAAGAGCAGGAGGAAGAGAGCGGTCCTGTGAGCCTCATTCAGGAAGGTAAATATGTGCACAATGATTAATAACATTTCAACAACAAAATGTAGATATAAAAATGGACAACATATAAAGCGCACCTGTCAGATTGTAGAACCATAATATGGTATTGATGCTAGAAGTATACAGGTAGTGCATAATTATTAGGCAAGTTGTATTTTTTGAGCATTCATTTTATTATTGAACAACAACCATGTTCTCAATGAACCCCAAAAACTCATTAATATCAAAGCTGAATTTTTTTGGAAGTATTTTTTAGTTTGTTTTTAGTGTTAGTTATTTTCGGGGGATATCTGTGTGTGCAGGTGACTACTATTACTGTGCAGAATTATTAGGCAACTTAACCAAAAAATAAATAGATAGCCATTTCAATGATTTATTTTTAACAGTGAAACCAATATAACATCTCAACATTCACAAATACACATTTCTGACATTTAAAAACAAAACAAAAACAAATCAGTGACCAATATAGCCACCTTTCTTTGCAAGGACACTCAAAAGCCTGACATCCATGGATTCTGTCAGTGTTTTGATCTGTTCACCATCAACATTGCGTGCAGCAGCAACCACAGCCTCCCAGACACTGTTCAGAGAGGTGTACTGTTTTCCCTCCTTGTAAATCCCACATTTGATGATGGACCACAGGTTCTCAATGGGGTTCAGATCAGGTGAACAAGGAGGCCATGTCATTACTTTTTTTTATTTAATACCCTTTCTTGCCAGCCACGCTGTGGAGTACTTTGACACGTGTGATGGAGCATTGTCCTGCATGAAAATCATGTTTTTCTTGAAGGATGGTGACTTTTTCCTGTACCACTGCTTGAAGAAGGTCTCTTCCATAATCTGGCAGTAGGACTGGGAGTTGAGCTTGACTCCATCCTCAATCCGAAAAGGCCCCACAAGCTCATCTTTGATGATACCAGCCCAAACCAGTACTCCACCACCACCTTGCTGGCGTCTGAGTTGGACTGGAGCTCCCTGCCCTTTACCAATCCAGCCACGGGCTCTTCCATCTGGCCCATCAAGACTCACTCTCATTTCAGCAGTCCATAAAACCTTAGAAAAATCTTTCTTGAGATATTTATTGGCACAGTCTTGACGTTGCAGCTTGTGTGTCTTGTTCAGTGGTCATCGTCTTTCAGCCTTTCTTACCTTGGCCATGTCTCTGGGTATTGCACACCTTGTGCTTTTGGGCACCCCAGTGATGTTGCAGCTCTGAAATATGGCCAATCTTGTGGCAAGTGGCATCTTGGCAGCTGCACGCTTAACTTTTCTCAGTTCATGGGCAGTTATTTTGCACCTTTGTTTTTCCACACGCTTCTTTTGTTTGATGATCACGCTTCAGAAGCTTTGCAACTTTAAGAGTGCTGCATCCCTCTGCTAGATATCTCTCTATTTTGGACTTTTCAGAGTCTGTCAAATCCTTCTTTTGGCCAATTTTGCCAAAGAAAAGGAAATTGACTAATAATTATGCACACCTGATATAGAGTGTTGATGTCATTAGACCACACACCTTCTCATTACAGAGATGTACATTACCTAATATGCCTAATCTGTAGTAGGCTTTCGAGCCTATACAGCTTGGAGTAAGACAACATGCATAAAGAGGATGATGTGGTCCAAATACTCATTTGCCTAATAATTCTGCACTCCCGGGATGTGTTAGACACATAACAAGTGTATACACATGATAATGATTGATTAATAAGCAAAAAAAATATTTATTTATTTGGTAACGTTATTTGAAATCCAAATGTTTTTTTATTATATCCTAAAAGCATCAAGAGATATGAGGAGGCAAAATATACTCATCGAAAAGACGCACCAGAAGATCCTTCAGAACCAGCGGAAGATGAGCTACCTCACCCAACAAAATGCTCTGCTAGAGCAGCAGCTATCGGGTCAGATTGCGGAAATGCACCGCATTCAGAAACGGATTGAGAGCTATATTTAAATTTATTTTTGTATTAAAAAAACTTATTTTTTGGAAATGTTTCATTTCTTTTTGAGATAGAGTTGTAGGTTTTTCAACACATCTAACTTCACATCAAACAAATCAACATCAACACATTTAACTTCATAATAAGCAAAAACATTTTATACTATTATTTTATTTAACATTAACCTAGGACAAACTAAAGCACACGACACAGACACGACGAACACAAAATAAACTGTTGAAAAATGAACATAACAAAAGCAACAATATATATATATATATACAAAGAGAGAGAGAGGGAGAGCAAGAAAGAGAGAGAATGCAGATGAGCTCTTGCAGTCAGCCCAATGGTTGCAGTATAAATGCCGCAAAACAGGGTTTAACATAAGGTTCATTGTTATAGTTACACTTGCTGTTTAGATCCGGTCTGGTAGTCCGGTCTGGTAGCTTGTAGCGGAGGCTGTTGGTGGATCCGCTGTGCCAGAAAGGTCATGAAGCTTTACTCAGCATGGAGGCAGCAGCAGGAGTATTAAAATATAATATAACTAGACAATGCATTTCCTGAGGAAAATGCGAGTGGGAATGCTGAATAGCTTAATTGGTGAGCCCCTTGCCAAAGACATTCACCATAACCACTACACTATCTTTAGGACACACAGCTTCTTTCTCTATCTGCAAAGTATAGAGTATGCTGACTTCCTGGTCGCCCCTCCCCCCTCAATAGGTTTCCCCTCCCCCCCAGGTCAGTGAGGAGGAATATTGCACTGAGGTCAGGAAAGTTATTTATGGAAAGAAATAACATTACAAACGCTTTTAATTCACAGATCTAATACATGATTTAAGCCTCCAAACAAAGCTTAATAAATCCTCAAACGTACATGCAATTGATACAACGACTACACCGTTTGAAATACACGGCCCTTGTAAACGCATCGATATGAAATTTATGTAGATAAACTTAAAAATGTGGCCATGTCTGCGATTTAGAAAAGAGCGTCTTTGTGAGTTCTGCAGCAACATTTTTTAGATAATTTCACATGAGAGTCTATGAGACATAATTTCTGGCTGTTGCTCCAATAATTAAAACTAAAATACGTATCGCAGAATTGGTCACATTGCCATAAACCAGACAAGCATAGCTACGTTTTGATATAAAAATTGTGTATGAAAAGTAGATCTTGTGGGCGTGAGACCAATTTGTTTCCCCTTTTTGTAAAGATATTTTTAATTACAAAGATCTCCAATGTTAAGGTCACATGACAGACTCTAAATCCCCTCCATAGGATTACATTATAACCTATTGCATTTTTGTGAAAAATTTGCAAAACGTAAATTGCGTTTTCACCAAAAAATTGTAAACGATAACGATCTGAAAAGTCATAGCCGGATAGCTAAATATTTTGTGACCGCTTTAAAGTTTTTTCAGTGTCTGTAAGTGAAAGTATGAAGTAGCTGAAACTTTTGGCATGGCATGTGAATTCAAAGGGGAAAAGGATGTTCTCATTGACTTCAATGTTTAAAAAAAGGGTCTAAAAGATTAAAATTTATAAAAGTGTAAAAAGTAGAAAAAAACTTGAAGAAGTCCCATCATTAGCTGAACGAGACGAACATTTTTACAGTTGAATGGTCTCAATAGCTGAAAGTATGCCGAAGTTACGCAGAACCAAAAAACGTAAGGAATAATAAGATTACTAAATTTACGGATATCAATACTGGAAATGTTTATTAAAGCCTTCACACTAATTAAGATTAATACATTTACGGGTATCCATACTAGGAATGCTTATTAAAGCATTCCCACTAAGTATCACACAGGCATGATTTACAAGCAGTAGTGGTAATAGTAATACATAGCATAAAAACACTTGGGGAATACTTTACAGCATCAGTAGTGGTCATAGTAGTCAATAGTGTACCAAAAAATTGGGACACAGGTGTCTTGACTGAGCTGTAATAGTAGTAGTAGACATTGACAATACAGTGTCAAATCACTCGGGCAAGAGGTGCCATGATGAACAGCAGTCTTAATAAGAGTATATAGGGTGTGAAATAACTGCTGACATAGGTGTCTTGACTGGGCAGCAGAAGCAGCAGTAGTAGTATTAACAGTAGTAGTTGATACAGAGTCATATCACATGGGCAGGAGGTGCCATGATGAACAGCAGTAGGAATAGGAGTATATAGAGTGTCAAATAACTGCTGACATAGGTGTCTTGACTGGGCAGCAGCAGCAGAAGCAGCAGTAGTATTAACAGTAGTAGTTGATACAGAGTCATATCACATGGGCAGGAGGTGCCATGATGAACAGCAGTAGGAATAGGAGTATATAGAGTGTCAAATAACTGCTGACATAGGTGTCTTGACTGGGCAGCAGCAGCAGCAGAAGCAGCAGCAGTAGTATTAACAGTAGTAGTTGATACAGAGTCATATCACATGGGCAGGAGGTGCCATGATGAACAGCAGTAGGAATAAGAGTATATAGAGTGTTAAACAACTGCTGACATAGGTATATTGACTGGGCGGCAGCAGCAGCTGAAGCAGCAGTAGTAGTATTAACAGTAGTAGTTGATACAGAGTCATATCACATGGGCAGGAGTTGCCATGATGTACAGCAGTCTTAATAAGAGTATATAGAGTGTGAAATAACTGCTGACATAGGTGTATTGACTGGGCGGCAGCAGCAGCAGAAGCAGCAGTAGTAGTATTAACAGTAGTAGTTGATACAGAGTCATATCACATGGGCAGGAGGTGCCATCATGAACAGCAGTAGGAATAGGAGTATATAGAGTGTCAAATAACTGCTGACATAGGTGTCTTGACTGGGCAGCAGCAGCAGAAGCAGCAGTAGTATTAACAGTAGTAGTTGATACAGAGTCATATCACATGGGCAGGAGGTGCCATGATGAACAGCAGTAGGAATAAGAGTATATAGAGTGTTAAACAACTGCTGACATAGGTGTATTGACTGGGCGGCAGCAGCAGCTGAAGCAGCAGTAGTAGTATTAACAGTAGTAGTTGATACAGAGTCATATCACATGGGCAGGAGTTGCCATGATGTACAGCAGTCTTAATAAGAGTATATAGAGTGTGAAATAACTGCTGACATAGGTGTATTGACTGGGCGGCAGCAGCAGCAGAAGCAGCAGTAGTAGTATTAACAGTAGTAGTTGATACAGAGTCATATCACATGGGCAGGAGGTGCCATGATGAACAGCAGTAGGAATAAGAGTATATAGAGTGTTAAACAACTGCTGACATAGGTGTATTGACTGGGCGGCAGCAGCAGCTGAAGCAGCAGCAGTAGTAGTATTAACAGTAGTAGTTGATACAGAGTCATATCACATGGGCAGGAGTTGCCATGATGTACAGCAGTCTTAATAAGAGTATATAGGGTGTGAAATAACTGCTGACATAATTGTCTTGACTGATCCAAAGGAGTCATGGGAGAAAATCATGTGGTCAGATGAGACTATAATATAATTTTTTGATCATAATTTCACTAACCGTGTTCGGAGGAAGAATAATGATGAGTACCATGCCAAGAACGCCATCCCTAATGTGAAGCATGGGGGTGGTAGCATCATGCTTTGGTGGTGTTTTTCTGCACATGGGACAGGGTGACTGCACTGTATTAAGGAGAGGATGACCGGGGCCATGTATTGCAAGATTTTGGGCAACAACCTCCTTCCCTGAGTTAGAGCTTTGAAGATGGGTCGAGGCTGGGTCTTCCAACATGAGAATGACCCAAAGCACACAGCCAGGATAACCAAGGATTGGCTCTGTAAGGAGCATATCAAGGTTCTGGCGTGGCCTAGCCAGTCTCCAGACCTAAACCCAATAGAGAATCTTTGGAGGGAGCTCAAACTCCGTGTTTCTCAGCGATAGCCCAGAAACATGACTGATGTAGAGAAGATCTGTGTGGAGGAGTGGGCCAAAATCCCTCCTCCAGTGTGTGCAAAGCTGGTGTAAAACTACAAGAAATGTTTGACCGCTGTAATTGCAAAGAAAGCCTACTGTACCAAATATTAACATTGATTTTCTCTGATGTTGAAATAGTTATATTCAGCACTGTAAATACATCAGGTCCGGGGCTTCATCAGGGAATGCATGGCAAGGGACCCTTCAGCGCCCTGAACCGACGACGGGTGCCAGAAAGTCACCGCCGATCCAGGACTCATTCATCTTTATGAATGTGAGTCTGTCCACGGAGTCTGTGGACAGACGGGTCCTCTTGTCCGTGACCACCCCACCTGCCGCGCTGAATGTCCGCTCAGATAGTACGCTGGAGGGGGGGCAAGACAATAACTCCAGCGCATACTGAGCGAGCTCGCGGCAGGTGTCCAATCTGGCAACCCAGTACTCCATGGGGTCGTCGGTGCTCATACTGTCAGAAGCACCGACGGACGCCATGTAGTCTGCCACCATGTGGGCCAGCCGCTGGTGGTGACTGCTGCTGCTGCTGCTGGTGGTGGTACTGGGTCGCTCGGTTTGGAAGAACATCCTCATCTCTTCCATTAGGTCCCCTGCTCGGCTGCAGCTGGGTGCAGCCACCTGCTGGGTGAGATGAGGGGGGACAACTGGAGGCCGGGGAGTTGCCTGCTCCAACCGTCTGACAATGGCTGCCTGCAGTTCCTCCATCCGGTGCTGCCTCCGGCTGGCTGGGATGAACTGCTCCAGTTTCCCCTTGCACCTGGGATCCAAAAGGGTGGCCATCCAGAAATCATCCCTCGTCTTGATGGTCTTAACCCGGGGGTCCCTCCTGAGGCATCTCAGCATGTGGGCAGCCATGGGGAAGAGCACAGCCCGCTGTGACTCCTCAATGCTGGCCAGGTGAATGAGGTGCGACTCTTCATCCCTGAGGCGCTGCTGGTCAAACTCAGACATGCCCAACCCCCGGACTATCGGTGCCCCCAACACCGGCTCTCCCTCCTGACCAGGCCCTGACTCCGGGACGACACCAGCAACCACCTCCTCCTCCTCTTCATCATCATCATACTCCTCCTCCTCGTCCTGGCCCTGGTCTCGGTGGAGCATTGCTGACTCCTCCTGCTCCACCAAGGCACTCTCCCCAGCCTCGAGCAGGCGATCTAGTGTCCTCTCCAGCATGAACAGTATTGGCAGCACGCTATTGAGGCCAATTTGCTCACTGCTGACCATCTTGGTCGCCTGCTCGAAGGAGGACAACACTTGGCAGACCTGGTTTATCTGCCCCCACTGCGCACAGGCGATGAAAGGGAGTTGTGGTGAAGCCCTCTCAGTGCCTAGTTCCATCAGGTACTCCCTCACCGCCCTTTGCTGCTCCCACAACCTCTTCAGCATGTGGAGGGTGGAGTTCCACCGCGTCACACTGTCCACAATCAGCCTGTGAAGGGGCAGATTGTACTTCCGCTGCAATTTGGACAGGGACGCGGTAGCGGTTGGGGAGCGCCTGAAGTGGCTGGCAATCCTACGCGCCTTTGCCACAATGTCACTCAACCCTGGATAAGTGCGCAGGAACTTCTGCACCACCAGGTTGAGGACATGTGCCAGACAGGGCACGTGCGTCAGACTGCCAGCATGTAGGGCGGCGAGTAGGTTGCTGCCGTTATCGCAGACAACCATACCTGGCTGGAGCCTTCGGGGTGTCAGCCACTTCTGGACCTGAGCTTGAAGTGCTTTCAGCACTTCTTCTCCAGTGTGTCTCCGGTCCCCTAAACTAACAAGCTGGAGCACGGCCTGACAGCGCACGTGCCCCACACTTGAGTAGCTACGGGGGCGCTTGCTGGGAGGCTCAGCAGCTGCGGAGACAGTGGCTTGAGGGAGACCAGCAGTTCTCCCCTGGACACCCCGGGGCGGAACCACAGGATCGGTTGCCGACGATCCCTCACCGACGCCTCGGAGGGAAACCCAATGGGCCGTGAAGCTGATGTAGCGTCCCTGCCCATGCCTGCTGGTCCAGCCATCCATTGTCAGATGAACCCTGTCGCTGACAGCGTGATCCAGCGACAGGGTTACATTCTGCACAATGTGCTGGTGTAGGGCAGGGACACCAGTCCTGGCAAAGAAATGGCGGCTGGGGACACGCCATTGGGGTTGGGCCTGCTCCAACATCTGCCTGAAGGGGTTGCTGTCAACTATGTTGAAGGGCAGCAGATGTTGGGCAATAACCCTTGCCAGGAGCCCATTGAGGGAACGCACACGTCGGTCTCCAGGGGGGAAGGGAGTGGTGCGGTCAAAGGCGTCTGAAATCGACGCCTGGCGCCGGACGGCAGTGCGGGACACAGACGTGGAGGGTGCTGTGGAAGTAGAGGTCTGGCTGCCGGTACCAGTACCTCTACTAGAGGGAGCGGGGGGGCATGACCTGCTGGAAACAGATGAAGATGTGGCAGGGGCTGCTGTACCCTGCTCACTTGTGGTGGTGGCGCTGCTACCACCACCACGCTTCATCTCGTCATACAACGCCCAGTGGTTTATCCTCAGGTGCTGGTTCAGGGCTGTGGTACCCACCCGAGCCAAACACTTCCCTCTCTTCACCCTCACTTTACAAATCCGGCAGATGGCCACGGTAGGGTTGTCTGCCACCAGGGTAAAGAAATTCCAGACAGGTGACTTCAGCACCGCCCTCCTGTCAGATGGGGTGACGCTTACTTGCACCTGCTGGGACTCGGTGCGCACAGGTGGAGCTGCCTGCTGCTGCTGCTGCTGCTGCTGCTCCTCCTCCTGACACCTCCTGCTGCCATCACCAGTGGAGACCCTGACGATGGTCTCCCTGGTGGTGACCTGGCGCACCGTTTCACCAGGGTGCCTACCTTCCCCGTCGTCACTGACGTAGTGAGCCGACGCGTCAGATGGCAACCATGATGGGTCACCCTCTTCGCCCCCAGAGATGTCAGACCAAGGGCTGAGATGTGTTGGTCTGAGGGAACCACGTGACATGGAGCCTCTAGCCTGGCTCCGCTGTCCCCTCACCCACGCCTGGGTCTGACTAGGTGCTGCTGTTTCCTGCACCAAAACAGCAGCACCAGTTTGAAGGGATGTCTCTGGGATACTGCCAGCAGGTATCCCATCCTCCTCATCCATCCCTTCAAAAAGGTCCTGACCATCAGGACAGAGCTGGAGGTCTGCCTGATGCATGGCCTCCCCCAAGAGATCCCTCTCACTGTCGCTGTCGAACAGTAAGATGCTGGACTCTTGGGGGCTGGGGGGGGGTAGTACAGGCACCGGTGTAATGGTGGTACTACTGTGAGTCGGGACCGACGACTCAGTGGCACTGCTGTGCCCCATGTAGTCCACCACTACTTCAGCCTGAGATGGCAATATCGGGCGGCTGCCCGATGGGAAGAACTCCCGGATCAGGCGTACTCCCCTTGCACCCGATCCTCTACCACTAGTAGGGGCACGAGAGGTACCCCGTGCTGGCAGCGATCCAGCACTGGGAGTAACTCCCCTACCCCTGCTGCCACGGATGCCGCTCATTATTGCTAATATGTGTGTGGGGGGGGTAAACTTTATTGGGGGGGGTAAATGTGAACAAAATGTGTTTTTGTGTATTTTTTACAAGACAGGCACGCAGACAAAGACGTACACAGACAGCTACTAAACTATAAGAAAAGTAGTACACCAGACAAGGACTACAAAATTAAAGAAAAAAAAAAAAGCACTAAACAAACACTAACTTTTTTTTTTTTTTTTTTTTTTAAACACAAAACACAGACACTAAACACACACTAAGCTAAGCTAGATGAAATAAATGTACACTAACAGTGTGTACACTTACTACACAAAATTTAACTAAACTGAACACAAAACTTAGCTTTTATAAAAGCTCTTTAGGGAAAACTAAACAAAATGTGAACTGAGATGCCTATCAAATATCACTGAACAGCGAACCTGCAAGATCTAACAGTAACACAAGATGAACAAAACTTAGCTTTTAGAAAAGCTCTTTTATAAAGCTCAGCAAAATGTGTTCTGAAATCTCTTGCAAATATAACTGAACAGCGAGGATTGCAGGATCAAACAGTAACACAAATGAAAAAAACAGCACAAAACAGCACAAAACGTAGCTTTGAAAAAAGCTCTTGGGTCTATTGCTTTGAAAAAAGCAGTTGATATACTGGAAAAGATCCACTGGAATCACTAAATAGCAATGCTGGTGATGATCTAAATCAATCAAGAACAAAGACACAGGAAACCAGGAACACAGAAACAGCCTCCACACTCTATAGCCAGCTTCTGAATCTGCAATGAAATGGTGCTGGGAGTGAGCTTATATAATGTCCATGCAGGCAGGTTCCTATTGGTTGCTAACCTGTGACGAGTGTGGAAGGAGAACTCTGATTGGCTCTGATGCAAAAGGGCGGAGCAAATAATCGCGCAATATTCCTATTGCCGAATATTCGCATTGCGAATATTCGGCAATATAAAATGATCGCTTCAGCTACTCGGCCCAATGGCTCTAATCATACCAGCAATGCTTTCAGACGTCTATGGAGATCACTAGGATGTGATCTGTTTTAAAAATGAAACTGTAAAAATCGCTCTGATGCGGAAGATCGGGGCGAGGAAAATAATCGCGCGATATTGCGTTTGCCGAATAATCGCATTGCGATCTTTCTGGAAAATTCAATGAACGCTTCAGCTACTCGGCCCAGGGTCTCTAATGATACCAGCAATGCTTTTAGACGTCGATGGAGATATCTAGGATGTGATCTGATTAAAAAAAAAAATTGTAAAAAATCGAATATTCGGAATTGCGAATATTCACCGCGAATTTCGAAATATAGCGCGATTTCTCGAATATGCTATATTCGAGTCGAATATTCGCAATGCGAATATTCGTGAGCAACACTAATTATCATGTTAGAATACTGCCATGCGGCCCAGTCTTCAAAGGAAGGGGATCATGCTCTGCTTCAGTATATTCACAGAACATGTTGGCATTCATGGTTCCTTCAATGAACTGTAGCTCCCCGGTGTCGGCAGCACTCATGTAGCCCCAGACCATTACACTCCCACCACCATGCTTTACTGTAGGAAAGACACACTTGTCTTTGTTCTCCTTTCCTCTTTGCCGCCACACACGCTTGACACCATCTCAACCAAATAAGTTTATCTTGGTCTCATCAGACCACAGGACATGGTTCCAGTAATCCATGTCCTTAGTCTGCTTATCTTCAGCAAACTGTTTGCAGGCTTTCTTGTGCATCATCTGTAGAACAGGCTTCCCTCTGGGACGACAGCCATGCAGACCAATTTGATGCAGTGTGTGGTGTATGGTATAAGCACTGACAGGCTGACTCCCCACTCCTTCAAACTCTACAGCAAAGCTGGCAGCACTCATATGTCTATTTCCCAAAGACAACCTCTGGATATGACGCTGAGCACATGCACTCAACTTCTTTGATTGACCATAGTGAGGCTTGTTCTGAGTAGAACCTGTCCCGTTAAACCGGTCTTGGCCACTGTGCTGCAGCTCAGTTTCAGGGTTTTGGCAATCTTCTTAGGCCACCTTGATGTAGAGCAACAGTTCTTTTTTTCAGATCCTCAGAGAGTTCTTTGCCATGAGGTGCCATGTTGAACTTCCAGTGACCAGTATGAGAGTGTGAGAGCGATAGCACCAAATTTAGCATAACCTGATCCCCATTCACACCTGGGACCTTGTAACACTAATGAGTCACATGAGTCACACGGGGAGGGAAAATGTCTAATTGGGTCCAATTTGGACATTTTCACTTAGGGGTGTACTCACTTTTGTTGCCAGCGGTTTAGACATTAATGGCTGTGTGTTGAGTTATTTTGAGGGGATAGCAAATGTATACTGTTATATAAGCTGTACACTCACTACTTTACATTGTAGCAAAGTGATTGGGGGGGGGGGTTGAATCACGTGTATAGAGCCAGAGGCTCTAATCGGCTTCCAAAAAGGTTGGGGCGCAGAGCCCACCCATTTGTGTGAAAATCCCAGCCAATCAGGAAGCCGGTCCTGAGACCCGAATGGCTGAAAGGACAGGCAATCCTATTGGATGCCTAGGAGGAGGAGGAGGGAGGAGATGCACCACAGAGCTGCCATAATGCACAGGAAGAAGAGGAGATGCGATGGAAGCTGCCACCCAGAGGATCCTTGCCCAGCCTAGATAGGGTAAGTGGATTTCTGACCGACAGTTCAGAAGGTGGGGGGACTTGGTGCTGGTGACACGACTGACGGACCGTGAGGGGTGGGTGGTGATGGGGGGTGCTGGCCGACCGGGACCAGGGGGGGGGTGGTTGTTTTACCATTTAAGCCCTCTCCCACCCAACTTGTTTGTATATTTCCATTTTCTGTGCTGTTGTTCTCTGTAATGATAAACTGGTCTGCGGAAAAGGTTACCAGCGCAGAAGTTCCATTACTGGAAACGACTGCCCTGATTAACCTAAGGAAATACCTACAACATGTGTAATGGGCAGTACAACTGCATCCATAGTAGGCTTTTATTCTTTCTTATGAGATCAATCCAAAATTCAGTGCAGAACGAGTGCCAACATTAAGACATTTCCACTGTGCATATACAGTACCTTAATATTGTTCTTCCGTGGGGTTGATATAGTGCATTCTTTTTTATGGAATACATCATTTGAAATGCTTGGCTGTCACAATCATTTAAATTCATGCATTTCCCTCCAGCATTTGCAGTGGCCATATGTCAAGATTTTTTATTTATTAGTATTATTTGTATTTCGGTTGTAAAAGCCTGTTCAGACTGAGTACTGTATATTAACAATAAATCTAATATACATACTGCTAAACTGGAATTATTTAGTTCAGTTTTTAGTTTTACATTTATTAGTTTTTTTAAACAGTTTAAAAAGTATTTTTCTCTATTTGTATTAAATCTTGATTTTATATTTTTTAGGATGATGATGGCATTGAACACTATGGGCCAGATCCACATACATCTGCGCCGGGCGCAGCGTATCTAAGATACGCTACGCCGCTGTAACATACTTTTAGTTGGTTTGAATCCTCAACGACTTTGCGCCATAGTGTATCTCTTGCGGCGTAAGGGCGCGGAATTCAAATGGCTGTGATGGGGGCGTGTTTTATGTTAATTCATCGTGACCCGACGTAATGTACGTTTTTTTTTAACTGCGCATGCGCCGTCCCTGGGGGTATCCCAGTGCGCATGCTCTAAATTAAACCAGAACCAGCCAATGCTTACGACTGTGATATCATTCTACGCAAATTCCTATTCGCGAACGACTTACGCAAACGACGCAAAAAATTCAAAATTGTACGCGGGAAGGACGGCCATACTTAACATTGAGTACGCCACCATATAGCAGCTTTAACTATACGCCCGAAAAAGG
Source organism: Rana temporaria (assembly GCF_905171775.1). Taxonomy (NCBI): domain Eukaryota; kingdom Metazoa; phylum Chordata; class Amphibia; order Anura; family Ranidae; genus Rana; species Rana temporaria. The sequence goes on along the minus strand of NC_053489.1, from coordinate 625,120,909 downwards.
CAAACGCAAACGACGGAAAAAAATTCGCCGGGCCGACGTATGTTCGTGGATCGCCGTAAATAGCTAATTTGCATACTCGATGCGGATTACGACGGAAACGCCACCTAGCGGCCGCTGAAAAATTGCATCTAAGATCCGAAGGCGTACGAAGACGTACACCTGTCGGATCAAGCCGAGATGTCGTCGTATCTTGTTTTGAGGATTCAAAACAAAGATATGACGCGGGAATTTTGAAGTTACGCGTAATTTCTTTGTAGATCTGCCACTATGGGTTTTCTAAAAAAAGAGTATAAGATAAGTGAATTGCCCTCCGGCAGGTTGGTGGAGGGGGAAAGGGGGGGGGGGGAGAGAGGAGAGATGAGTTGCTCCTCTGGCTCATTCAGTTGTTTTAGTATGTTTGAGCTTGAGATATTAAAGTGGAGTTCCACCCTCTTTTTCAACTCCTCATCATCCCCTGCTGCTCAGTCCCCTTAAATGAATTTGGCATATATTTTTATTTATTTTTTTAAAACTCAGTTTTATCAGTTAATTAGATCTCCTCCAGCTGCAGCCAGAGCCCTGAGCACATCATCTCCGCCTGCAATGCCTCCTGGGAGATGTTTGGCATGAATCCCAGAAGGCAGTAGTTTGCTATGTACAGATTTCCCTAAGCCACGCCTTCCCGTTGTGCTTATTGGCCAGTCATGGCTAGAGTGGTGGCTGATGTCCTCCCTGTCACTATGGAGCAAAACGCCTATGTAGAGGGAGAAAGAAAAGAGTGGTAGAAAACCAATATCTTCTCCACTTCTCATGATCTCACTCTCAGTACTTGCACCCAACACCCCCCCCCCCCCCGGCTTCTCATAATTTATATAATTTTAATGTCCCGCGATAGGCGCCCACCCCCCAGCGATCGGCGCCCCCCCAGGATTTTTTTCATGTCCCACAATCGGCGCCCCCCCCCAGCGATCGGCGGCAACATGGCACTCCCCCCGTGATTTTTTTATGTCCCGCGATCAGCGCCCCCCCCAGTGATCGGCGCCCCCCCCTGCTTCTTTTTTTTGTAATGATCTGCGATCGGCGGCACCAACCCCCCCCCACTTCTCATGATTTTTTTTATGTCCCCCGATCGGCGCCCCCCCCCAAACCACCCCCCCCCTCGTCTCAGATTTTTTTTTAATGATGGTGCGATGTCAGTGTTATTTATATTGGGTGATCGGCGGCAAGCCCGCCCCCCCCCTTATCGTCTTTGACCGGGCAATGTCATTGAATGTAATTTACTTTCAGCGATCGGCGGCATGAAGTTTTATAAGTTGTCATTGCGATGTCATTGTCATATATATGCGATCAACGGAACCCCCCTTTTAGCGATCATCGGCAGAACCCCCCCCCCCCCCCCCCGCGCGCTTATCAACTTTTAATGTGCAATGTCAGTGTAATTTATATTAGACGATCAGCGGTTGATTGTCATTTCTCTCCATTTGCTTTCAGCGATCGGCAACCCCTCCCCCCCGGGGCAATCCCCCCCCCCATGCCTACTTATTAACTTTTAGTGGGCGATGTCATTGTCTTTTATTAACTTTTAATGTAATTTACTTTCAGTGATCGGCAATCCCATTCCCCCTGCATATCAACTTTTAATGGGTTATTTCAGGAGAGGTTTGCATAAGGGGCGGCAACTTCGTCTGACGCTGCCCTTGCTGTGGAAACCTGACCTGAAACCTATTACACTGCTTGTGCAGCACTGAGCATGTGCGAGATCTGCAAAGCTGAAATCCAGGAAGTAATACAGTCTGGCTTCATATGCCCACACTTAAGATGGCCCCAGTCTAATGCTAGTTTATAAAGTTTCAAAATCCTGTAATAACCTAACAAACTGACCTTAGTTTACAGACTAACTTTACTAGAATACATGAAGCTTGTGTATTATAGGGGTATTTTTATTTAAAAAGTGTAATTTCGGCCGGAGCTCCACTTTAAGCTCTGCAAACAACCTTTACATATATTGGGTCGGATTCACATACCTAAGCGCATCTTTATGACAGTGTAGCGCATCTCATATGCGCTACGCCGACGTAACACAGAGAGGCGAGTACAGTATTCACAAAGCACTTGCTCCCAACGTTGCGCCGGCATAACGTAAATTCCTAGGCGTAAGCCGGCCTAATTCAAAGTAGGTGGAAGTGGGCGTGATACATTTAAATGAACCGTGACCCCATGCAAATGATGGGCCGAACGAACGGCGCATGCGCCGTTCCGTAGACGCTTCCCAGTGCGCATGCTCAGAATCACGTCGGAACGAACGCCTAAGATACGTAGAATCACTGAACGTAACCTACGCCCAGCCCTATTCACGTAGTACTACGTAAACGATGTAAAATACGACGGCTGTTCCGTGGTCCATACCTTTGCATGGGATGCGCCCGCTATATGTGGAATAACTTTACGCCGGACGTACGCCTTACGTAAACGGCGTATATTACTGCGACGGGCACAAGTACGTTCGTGAATCTGCGTATCTCAGTCATTTACATATTCAACGCGTAAATCAATGGGAGCACCCCTTGCGGCCAGCGTAAATATGCGCCCAAGATACGCCGGCGTAGGAAAGTTACGTCGGTCGGAGGAAGCCTATTTTCAGGCGTATCTAGTTCTATGGGCACGGCGCATAAATACGACGGCGCACATTTACACTTACGCGGCGTATCTGTAGATACGTTGGCGTAAGAGTTACGTGAATCCGGCCCGAAGTCACTAACCTCAAGTGATATACAGAAATGGAACCAATCCTCCTACATAAGTTGTACCTGTTTATCTGCTGCCCTTTCTTCTCTACAGCCATTCAAAGTGCAGGATTTGCACAGCTTGTTGGAGCTTCCAGGAATCAGAAGACAAGAAGGTGAAGTTACATACTGCAGAGCTCAGTGAGAGCTGATTGGAGGAAAGAAATGTACCTGATGCTGTCAGTCATAGGCTATGTGCTGGAGATCCCTCCCCTGCTACCTTTATATTTCTCAGTGTCAGGAAAACCTGTCAGAGGTGGCTCATGCAGATAGCAGGGGAACAAAGCAGCCAACAGAAATGACACTTGGCGCTCTGGATAGGGACAAGTACACAGTATAGAAGGATATGCTTTGTTCTTATTTCTTGTCAGAGGTTTACAACCACTTTAGGCATTTGAAGTTCTGGACAAGTTTAAACAATTTTCTCACACGGAACTGGTGAACTAATACATTTTCCCGTGCCCTTAAGTGTGCTGGACTACTGTAGAGCCCTCATAATTAGATTTCACAGGGGTTTAACTACTATGTCATACTACCCCTAGCCTATAAAGAGTTGGTGCTAAAAAAACCTGGACATTTTGAATTTAGCCTGGAATCGAGCATGAATATACCATCAATAATCTGGAGGTACTTATTGAACAAATACGCTTGTCATAAGAAAGGAATATCCTTGTTTTATAAATATTTTTTAGAATTCCCTAAATCTATTAAAACCAATAATATGCTGAATAGGGATGAGCCGAACACACCCCAGTTCGGTTTGCACCAGAACCCGCGAAAAGACCAAAAGTTTGTGTGAACTTTAGAACTCCGTTAAAGTCTATGGGACTCGAACGTTTGAAATCTAAAGTGCTAATTTTAAAGGCTAATATGCAAGTTATTGTCCTAAAAAGTGTTGGGGACCCGGGTCCTGCCCCAGGGGACATGTATCAATGCAATTTTTTTAAAAAAAAATGCATTTTTTCGGGAGCAGTGATTTTAATAATGCTTAAAGTGAAACAATAAAAGTGAAATATTCCTTTAAATTTCGTACCTGGGGGGGGGGGGGTGTATAGTATGCCCGTGAAGTAGCGCTTGTTTACCGTGCTTAGAACTGTCCCTGCACAAAGTGTCACCTGCAAGTCACTGGGAAAGCCTGGGTTTTCCCTTGCGTCAGAGGGGGACCGGGTCACGTGACAGTAGGCCCTGCCCTCACCTACATAAGAGCTGTCACTGGCTCCCGCCGCATCATTCCCGGAGTGTCTCTGGTAGAGACAGGTGATGCGCTGCCCTGCGGACATCTCATCGCTGGATCCTGGACCTGGATGAAGAGGAGATCTTCTCATCGCTGGACCCCGGAGGGGAGATCACCCATCGCAGGATACCGACAGCATTGGAGCGGAGACTGAGAGTGGCTTACCACCGCTGGAATCTTTTATTTTATTTTTTTTATTTTTAATAAAGGACTTTCTCAACGGTGTCTGTGTTTTTTTTTTTTTTTTTACAATTTGTTACACTTTCTTTGTGAAATGGTAGGGGTACCTCATTACCAATTCACATAGGGGGGGGCCGGGATCTGGGGGTCCCCTTTGTTAAAGGGGCCTTCCAGATTCTGATAAGCCCCCGCCCGCAGACCCCCACAACCACCGGTGAAGGGTTGTGGCGATGAGGCCCTTGTCTCCATCAACATGGGGACATGGTGCTTTGAGGGGTCACAGACCCCCAAAGCATCCTCCCCATGTTGAGGGCATGTGGCCTGGTATGGTTCGGGGGGGGGGGGCGCTCTCTCGTCCCCCCCTCTTTTCCTGCGGCCTGCCAGGTTGCGTGCTCAGATAAAGTCTGGTATGGATTTTTGGGGGGAAATCCAATGAAGCGCCAAACTTATCTGATGTTGTTATACGGTTGAATACACCGGCTCAATATGAGTTGATGTTAGTGTATAAAAATGACAATGCGGTCAAGTTTGAGAAACTATGGCATCTCTTTTGATACCAAAGGAGACAGGAACAACAAGCGCCCAGAGGCGATTAAATTTGCATGTGCTGCGCTATATAAGTTTTCATTTATTCATTCATTCAAATGTTGAAGCCTAAAAACAAAAAATACTTTTTGAGCATAAAAAGACAGAGCCATGGTATACTTGATATTTTAAAACAATTGATGTGTAGCACCCTTTAGTGTGCTACTAGTGCCAGTGTAGGCAAATTCTAGCTTATGATTGGGTCAGGTACTGCAGGTCAGGCTGGATGGCTCTACAGAGGCAGGTCTCTAGTAGCTGGTAGAAGCTGTCCAATCCCCAAGCAAAATGTCTTGGCAGGGTGGATAGATCAGCTTTTAAATATGGCAGGGTCTAGCCTGCAGGGAAGTTGGGTCTGTGGGGGGTGGGGGGGCTCTGTCTCCAGGCTGGCTAAGGAAGATCCTAACAGCAGAACTTTTGTGAAAGAATCTTGCTTAAAGCGGGGGTTCACCCCAAAAAAATGTTTTAACATTAGATTCAGGCGAGTTGTTAGAAGCACAATCGTTTTTTTTTTTAAATCGTTGCCGTACATACCGTTTTATAGATATATATTCTCCGCGGCTTCCGGGTATAATCTGCGGGACTGGGTGTTCCTAATTGATTGACAGGCTTCCGACCGTCGCATACAGCGCGTCACGAGTTGCCGAAAGAAGCCGAACGTCGGGGTGCAGGCGCCTTATAGAGCCGACTCGCAGTCCGGCTTCTTTCGGCAACTCGTGACGCGCTGTATGCGACGGTCGGAAGCCTGTCAATCAATTTGGAACGCCCAGTCCCGCAGATTATACCCGGAAGCCGCGGAGAACATATATCTATAAAACAGTATGTACGGCAACGATTTAAAAAAAAAACACCAGATTGTGATTCTAACAACTCGCCTGAATCTAATGTTAACATTTTTTTTGGGGGGGGGGAAACCCCGGCTTTATTTTTCAATAGGGGACTAAGAGCTCATAGACCTCAGGGGACTTTTGCCACTGATCCTTAGGGACTCAGGGAGTCTAGGAAGGAGAACAGTCCAGGATCCTTACTTTTTACAGAGGAAGGAAGTTGTCCCCGTTCATTGTTTTCAGTCACATTGGGTATCCCATAACTCCTCTACCCCATCCAAGTTGTTATGCCTAATAAAACAACAAAAACAACCCCATAGACTAAATTCTTGTGTCCGGATGTGAGTGGAAACTGGCTGTGCAGGAATCGGGGAGTTAGCTACTAGCAACCCTTGTGTGGGTATTGGTACAGATGTAAAACATTTTTGAGTTTAGTATCACTTTATAGAGTAGTGGTTTAAACAATTCAATCCTGGGCAATTTCACCCACTTTCTGCCCAGGCAGATTTTCAGTTATCAGAGCTGTTGCAATTTGAATGACAATTGCACGGTCATGCAACACTGTACCCTAATGAAATTCTTATCATTATTTGGAGAAAGATAGAGCTTTATTTTGGTGGCATTTATTCACCCCTGGGTTTTTTATTTTTTTCTAAACCACCAAGAAAAGACTAAAAATGTTGCAAATAAGTAATCTTTCTTCTTCAATGATGTGCGCTGTTGAGGCTGCACTGGTGGGCATGGATAGGCTGCATTTATGGCCACTAATGAGGCAGTACTGATGGGCATGATGAGGTGGCACTGATGAGGAGGCACTGATGCGGCTGAACTGATAGGCTGCGCAAATGGGCACTGATAGGCGGCACTGATGGGAACTAATAGGTGACACTGATAGGTGGCACTGATGGTCACTGATAGGTAGCACTGATGGGCACTTATGAGGAGGCACTGATAGGCAGCACTCATGGCCACTAATAGGCGGCACTGATGAGCTGCATTAATTGCCACTAATAGACTGCACTGATGGGCACTGATGAGGCTGCACTGATAATCCTTTTTGGAAAATAGACAGTTTTTTTTTTAAATTGTTATTTAGCCAGAGGCTTAAGCCTGGTACACACAGTGAGATTAACGGACAAATGATAATCTGTTTTTTGATACATGCTAATCTCATATCGAAAATGAAGAGGTTACTCAAGATACAGTATGAAAATTCTCTTACAACAGAATACAACTTCGGAAGTGATGCCATGTTTTGTATTGTATTTTAATGTATTATTTTGTTTCTGAGCATGCGTGGTCTTGGTCTTCTGATACTGTACTGATTAAATGAAAAATGTACGATCTGTTATTATACAAGAAAAATTATCATGCTTGTCCCTTCTGATTTTGTTGGATGAACTGTGGTGATCGGCTCTCAGAAGCTCTGTACTAATAATCAGATTATTTGTTCAATCGCTTCGAAAGTGATTTTTGTCATCCGATTTTCTGATTGTGTGTACTAGGCATTACTGAGTTTTTTGTAGTTCTATGTTTGTCAAGATTTTTGGGAGAATAAAGAAAATTAATTAAATACATGATAATGAAATTCGAAAACATCTGCAAGATTCCTTTTAAATTGCTGGAAATTGACAGCTTCAGCTGCTTACTTCTGTTTGTAAACAAAGTGGCTGGGGTTTCCCTTATTCTATACGAAAGTTTGATATACAGTAGATTTTATTGGGGGATCCCCACACAAACAAAATGACATGGGGTTCTGTCAAAAATACATACCAGACTTGTATCCTTGATGTGAGTCTGGTATGAATGTCATATTTAGTCATTTACCAAAAAACTTGACCCCAAACCAAAACAGAAGTGCCGCTCTAAGAATGCTAGGCTCCCAGTGACTTGCCTGACCCACTGAAAAAAACATACAGGAAAGACATATCAAAGCCATATCAGCTTGTCTCCTCCAGAAGCTACTGTACGCCCACTAACAAATTTCACATGTCTTAGTTTTAGATGTTAGAGGGGCTTGGCTTCTGGAAGAGACAAAACAGGAGCTGGTTTCCTTTAGATTCTAACTGGGCTGAAAATGATCATGTCCATATTTAGTTTAATGCCGCGTACACACAGTCGGAAATTCCGACAACAAATATTTGATGTGAGCTTGATGTCTGAAAATCCGACCGTGTGTATTCTCCATCGGACATTTGCTTTCGGCATTTCCGACCAAAAAAATTTGAGAGCTGGTTCTCAAATTTTCCGACAACAAAAGTTGTTGTCGAAAATTCTACGCATGCTCGGAATCAATTCGACGCATGCTCGGAATCATTGAACTTCATTTTTCTCGGTTTGTCGTAGTGTTGTACGTCACCATTTTCTTGATGTTTGCAATCTCCGACAACATTTGTGTGACCATGTGTATGCAAGACAAGTTTGAGTGAACATCCGTCCACGGCATAAGTGTTTTTATTTACAGTTTTTTTTTTTGTAAATCAGTAGGGGTGTACATACCCTCTACTCATTCAAATGGGGTTGGTATTCATGTGCTCCCTTATTGTTACAGCTCCCCTGCCCACAGAATCCCACAACCACCCAGCCGTGGTTGTGGAGAAGAGGCCCTTGTACTCATCAACATGGGGAAAAGGTGCCAGGAGAGATCTTCCTGGAACGGTACCTCCCCTCTTGTTGAAGGTATGTGGCCTGGTATGCTTCAGGACACATGTATGCTCTCGCCCTTCCTAGGCCATAAGGCTGTACGCTTAGATAACCATCTAGGAAGCCAAATAACAAGACAAAGGGTCTTTGCAGGGCTGGTAGCCTGTGACCATGGCAACAAAGTTTTCCAATTGTTCCCAGAAATAGGAAATGCTCCAATCTGTGGAGCAGTGAGGGTTTGTTATAACCACACCAAGGGCACAGCTGTTGCCCCGTTGCTTAATAAGATGGCAGAAAAGGGCTGTAGGCACAATGCATAATTTTGAATTTAATTATATCCAGAAAGGATGTGATCCACAGCCACTGGTGATTTTAATTAGTTTAGCCCAGGAGACGTTGAGCAAAAGGGAATTTGCTTGATGAAGCGAGAGTTCATGGGTTTGTAAATATCTGAGAGCTTGAGGTGGTTATGGTATAAGAGATTGTCTAAGAGTGAAGTGTTAAATCTACATTCCCTGGTGGGGCAAACACTGACTATGAGGTTAACTGCTTGCTGAGCGTACAAATGTTGGTGAACTGGCAGGTTGTATCGACTCATGAGTTGTGGGAAAGGCAAAGCTTTACCAGAGGATGGGTCGAATAGGTGAACAGAATGTGTTAGGCCTTGTGTAGCCCAGAAGGTATATGCCATGTGTTGCTCCACCTGCGGAAACATGGATAGGAAGGTGGCTGGAAGACAAAGGAGAAAGCCCCAATTTGTTCCTACCAATTTGTTCCTACCTTCCTTCCAGGCCACCATTGTATCTCATATAAGCAGATATAAGCAGATTATTCTTCAAGTTCAGGGGAAGGTGTTGGATTCTACAGTGCAGCAAGGGGGGTAGTTCATACGGTTCTATCATTTGGAATTCAAGCTCATAATTGGAGTAGCTAGATGACCGAGTTATCCAGTCCAAACCACTCTTAAGAGGTAAGCTAATTTATGTGAAGGGGTTTTAATCAAAGAAAGATTTTGCTCCTGTAATAGTGAAGATGAAGAGTAACAGCTAGGCTTCTCCAAGTAACATCATTAGCAACATCCTAGAAGTCAAAGCTGCACAGCTAGTTTTTATCTACAGACATCCCTTACCTGCATAGGAAGTTTTTTGGTCAAACTAAGCCTTTAAATCCTTTTGGCAAGTAAAACAACTCCCACATAAGTATTTTAGGTGTATATTTAGCAGTTTGTCTGGAGTCTAGCTTTAAAAAGTTATTTTAGCACATTTTAAGGATATTTTGTGATTAAGTCCTAGACAGCTGTAATCTGTAAATTAACACTCAATGACACAACTCTCTATTAAATAATGTTTCTGCTCTGAACTAGCAACCAGCACACTTCTAGTTCTGTGACTTTTGATGACAATTAAAATCAGTCTCAGACTAACGACTGAAAACAAATTAGTACGGTTTTTGATCATGTGAGCACCATGACAGCCAAGCATGGTGATCATTGAAAGCTTGCAATTATGTGCCAAGCATTAAATCTTTGCTGCAGCTGTCTGCAAAATGTCTTTGTCTGTCTATGTGATCTTAATAAGTTTATTAGACCAGGAGGTTGAATTTGACCCATACGATTTTATAGTTCTTGAATTGCTTGCTTTATTCGTTTTTAACAACCCCTCCCAAGGTTGGGTACCTGGATTAAGGTTTAAAAGCACTACATAGCCCATTTTGCTCTAAATCAGTTTTTACTAATATTGGGCTAAAAATGCTTCTCTTTAACTTTTTAAACTTCAAATTTAATCAGAAAGGAAAAGTATCATATGTAGCTCCATAATGATAATCTTCTAATGAAATCAAAATAAAGGGTCTTGCGAGCTACCAGAATTATTCACTCACAATATTATATATGTAATATTCAGCTGCAGACACTGTTCACATTCCCATATGATTGTGCTGGTAATGAAATAATAAATCAATGTGCCGCGCTATACTCTGCAAACCAAGTATCCTATATCTATGTGCAAAATTACACATCCAGTATTCAGGATCCCAGTGGCGGTTGGTGTTTTTTTGCTTGGGGGGGGGGGCGACAAACAGTCACCCCTCGTGGCACCTCGTGGCCGTTCCACTGCCAATTACCCAAACGGCAGGCACATTGGGGATCATCGGGCGGGGGACAGGCTGTGGCAGGCATCTTGCATCCAATAGGATCGCTTAAACTTTCAGCCCATCGGGAAATAGGTAACCGACCTGCACTTTCTGATTGGAGAGGCGATTCAATGTTAGGAAAGCAAATACTAATTTTCTTTTCTAACACATCTGGGTGTACTCTGAGTGCAATGCTCTGCGCCCTGAGTCTAGCCTATTAGAGCCTATGACTCTAATCGGGTGCTTCAAAAATACACCCCGCCACTGTAATTTAGGTGCCCGATATTCGAAAATGGGCGGGACGCCTGAATAGGGGTGGAATAGGGGGTGGCAGCGGCGGCAATGGATAGATTTATGCTATGCATGAATCTATCCATTATTCATAGAGGGGGGTGGTGAAGATAGAGGGGGCGGCGCCTGTGCACCCTTATTGCCCAGGCTGCCCCTGCAGGATCCTATTCCTTGTGACAAATTGCTATTTATCATCAAATATATAATATAGTCATAAAATAAGTGATAAATTACATGTGAAGTGTTCAAATACCTATACCATATGAAAATAATTGGCAATTATGACAAGATTGTGATCAAGTGATCAATGTTGTCCATCAATATCCTTCTAATATTTAGTTGAAGTAGATTCCTATGCCATATAAAAATAATTGTTGGGGGGCGTGGCTCTGTGATGGCCGCATAATCTTTGAGGTCCGCTCGTCTGCCGGAGAAAACTAGCCACATCCGAGCCTACCAGTCTCATCCCACCATCTGATAGCCTACCTTACGAGGCACCCGTCGAGGATGACTAGACGGCGTAAGGACCCGCAACAGCCGCGCAAGCTGGAAAGCTATTTCGCCTCAGAACACCAAAATGGCGTCGGTGCAAGGCCTCAACGGATGGATCCGACGGCAGGAATGATTACAGAGCGCCGCGGTATGCCACCCGGTTCATCCAGCGCTTCCATCCTGCACAGTGAGTTATCCTCCGGGACACCGAGTCCCACAACGAGAAGCCCGGCGAAATCTAAGCCACGGAGGTCCTCTCCTGTTAGGCCGCAAGTTGATCCACAGATGGAGGTACTGCTGCACAGGGGATGCCTGTGGGAGATCCCATTACTGAATTGCCAACCACCGATAAACCCATATCGGACATGACACTGAAAGAAATGCTGCTGTCACTGAGGGCATCGCTACAAGCAGATTTGGTGAGGGGGGATTAACAACTGCCATAAGGAAGTACAGGCTCTGGGCACCAGAATCGATAGAGTGGAGCACAAGATGGAGGATTATACCTCATCCTACAATGTAATGGTGGAAGCCCACACGACACAGGGGGAAGACATACAATGGATAAAGGACAAAATAGCAGACTTAGAGGATAGGTCCAGGAGGAATAACCTCAAGCTGCGAGGAATCCCAGAATCTATTCCTCCTAACCAACTTCTGCAATTTGCCCAGTCCATGTTCTCCACATTGGTGCCAGAACTGACAGTACAGGACCTCATTGTGGACAGTATCCACAGGGTTCATGAGCCGTCTTTTCTCCCTGATGAAACACCAAGAGATGTCCTTCTGAGAGTGCATACCCCCTCAGTACGCTGGCATAAGGCTGCTCCCAGACCTCTCCAGGCATACATTACAAAAGCGCCGAAACCTGGCGACTATCACCAAAGCATTGAGAAACCATAGCATCATCCACAAATGGAAATATCCGGCAACTCTCTCCATTACACATAACGGGACCACAGTTGGGATTTCCACACTGGAGGAGGGGATCACTACCTTGAGGAAGTGGAATATCTTACCAGACTGAGCTGCTGATCATATGCCAACTGAAAGCCCACAATACATGCACAGCGAATGGCAAGTGGTGTCCCACAAACGCTCACATAAAAAAAAAATGTAACTGGTGGAAACTCGTGAGTTAACCTTTAACATATACTACCAATTCTCCAGGAGCAGGGGATAAGTACCTGTTCTTTTCTCCTCTACCCCTCCTAGTGATAAACAGCAGATAACCTGCACACGGATCAGTTTAAGGATCCTTTTCTTATGATTCTCATGTTGACTGTTTCTTTTTTGTTCTTGTTTCTTTTTATTTTTCTTCTGTGTTCGCCATTCGATATACATGAAACTTCAAGAATCCTCTGGTCCTCCGGTTTTGAAGTAATTGATTCTGAGACACATCGCACACTATGGTCCAAGCCTATCGTCAGGAAAAATTGACACATATGACGGTTACATGTCTGTCTATTAATGCTCAGGGTCTAAATCACCCTGCTAAAAGATTCTCCCTATGGACTGAAGCATGCAAACATAAAGCAGACTTACTCTGCGTCCAGGAAACCCACTTTCAACTGGACAAAACACCACACTCGCACAAAAATCTACCCGCCAATCTTCATGGCTTGTACACCCAACCATAAGAAAGGAGGAGTCCTAATGGCCATTAGTAATTCCTTATCATTCCAGCTAAAAGAGTCCTTTCTGGACAAAGGAGGGAGATACATAATAGTCACCAGTGACATAAATACCAAGTCCTATACGTTGGTCACACTTTATTCTCCAAACTCCCATCAGCTCCGCTTTATAAGGAAGGTGCTCAAAAAAGCAGACTCTATGAAACATGGCAACATCTTAGTATGTGGGGACTTTAATTTGGTGTCAGATCTGTCTATGGATACCACCACAAAACAGTCTAAGGGTAAGGTGTCACTCCAAGCACTACTTCACAAGGAAGAACTGTTTGATACGTGGAGATGTCACCATGCCAATGAAAGAGAATACACCTTTTCACACAGACATTGCTCATACTCGCGGATAGACATGTTCCTGACGGATAAATGGCTCCTACAAAGTATAGAAACTGCCAAGATATACAACATAACGTGGTCAGACCACGCTGCAATATCTCTGACTATTCGGGAAAGGGGTGTCTCCTCCTCTCCCCCCATCTGGCATTGCAACTCACGATTGCTCCAAGAATCGCACACACATGCAAAAATATCACAGCATATTAAAACATTTTTTCTTGAAAATAAAGAATCGGTCCACGACCATTTTATGCTCTGGAATGCCCATAAGGCCTATATGAGAGGCATACTTATCCAAATGGGGGCTCAGGAAAAGAAACGTCTTACACAAAAAATCAATACACTACTCAGGGAAATTCATGACATAGAAAATCTAAACAAACAGGCTCCCACACATAACCTAATAGGTAAATTGTCCGCACTCAGGGAATCATTAAGAGAGCACCTCTCCCAGCAATATGACAAACATTTACAACGATTACAACTGAACTACTACGCTAACGCCAATAGAGCAGGCAAATACTTAGCGAATAGGCTGAAGGCAGCACTTACAAAAACTAGAATACCTTTTCTTAAACATCCCATAACGCAACATAAAATATTAGACCCGCAAGATATTGCAAACCAATTTGCTGATTACAACCTAAACGCGGATCCTAAACGCCTCAACCATTCGCGGACAAAATACAATCTTTCTTACAGAGATTAAATCTTCCATCCCTGTCAGAGCAACAAATAGAACACCTTAACGCTGCCTTCTCGATCCAAGAAATAGAACAGGTCATAGATACACTTCCAAATGGTAAGTCACCAGGGCCGGATGGCTTCTCTAACGAGTACCTCAAAACATTTAAACACATCCTAGTGCAGCACATACAGCCAGTCTTTTCCAAAGCGGCAGAGTCTGCATCCTTTCCTCAGGAAATGTTAAAAGCACACATAGTTACATTGCCCAAACCTGGAAAAGACCCTACTACACCAGCCAACTTCAGACCGATATCCCTACTAAATTCAGATATCAAAGTATATGCTAAAATGCTGGCCAAACGACTAATGTATGTCATTCCATCGCTTATACACGACCAGATGTGTTTTGTGAGGGGGAGACAAACCTCCGATGCTACTAGAAGAATTATAAATGTACTGTACTCTGCCGTGGCGAATCGAACGCCTTCTCTGTTGTTATCCATTGACGCAGAGAGAGCGTTCGATAGGATCCATTGGACTTATATGCAAATGGTCCTATCGAAGTTTGGTTTTAGAGGTCATATCTTATCAGCCATGTTAGCGCGTTACTCATGTCCGTCTGCACAGGTGCATTCAGCTGGTTTCCTATCCAGGACCTTTCAAATAACAAATGGGACCAGGCAAGGCTGCCCTTTATCACCAACTATCTTCAATCTCATGATTGAACCGTTAGCAGAAACAATCCAAACTCATTCTTCAGTCACAGGATTCCAGTTTGGCTCTAGCTCCCACACTATTAATCTCTTTGCGTATGATGTCATCATATCCGCATCAGTCTCTACATCAGGCACATAACATCCTATCGGAATTTGAATTTGGAGAAATCTCCTACTACAAAGTGAACTTCAACAAATCCCTCATCCTAGACCTAGGAGTTCCTTCCAAAAGGCGTACCCTACTACAAAGCCAATTGCCGTACAATTGGAGCGACAAAGGTATAACCTATCTTGGTATCACCATAACTAATACCATTTCGGTCCTAGTCAAAACTAATATGACCAAACTAATTGCCAAGCTGGAATCCCAACTGAAGGACATGTCAAATAAAGAAATCTCATGGATGGGGAGGATAACAGCCTACAAAATGATGATACTGTCACAAATCTTGTATATCTTCCGCACATTATCAGTTCACTTACCCAAAAGATTCCTTGATCGACTGTCGAGTATTGGATGGAAATACATTTGGGGAAAGAAAAAAGCTAGGTGTCCACGTAATACTCTCATCTCTCATAGAAAAGTGGGAGGGGCAGGACTAGTAGATCTATATGACTATTTATGGGCAATCAGACTAGACCACATGAAATACTGGCTATGTACTCAAGAAACACCACTTTGGGTAGACATAGAAAAGACAACCTCACCCACGACTGATCTAAAATTGCTCCTTCTCAGTGATGGATGGTCTCCATGGGACATTTCAACCCTCTCTCCACCCTTACAGACCTTGTTAAGTGCATGGAGGTTATGTCTCAAACTAAATAGTGAGGACGCCCAGAAAATACTCTATAGGCTACCGATTTCATTGCTAGAAGCAAAAATACCATTACTGTCCATAAAAGACTTAGTGAGTCATGGTATCTCCCATATATCGGACTTCTAAAACGGTCCCAAGCCCAAATCCCTAGCACAAACAAGATGTTCACATGTTTACGCATTTTGCACTTCCTCAAGCCGCACCCTAACCCAGAGATACTTTTACCACCCAAACTATGGAACTTCTATTCGAACTACGACAAACCAAAGAAGGGCACTGCAATGTTTTACAACCTAATCCGAGACAAACTAACCTTTAAAAAAACGACGGCAATGGGCAATTGGGAAAACGATCTAAGTACTTCCTTCTCTAATGAACAATGGCAGAATTAATTCAAAGGCTTCACATTGTGTTGGACATTGGGAAATGACGATAAAAATAGCAAATAGATGGCACTACACCGCATTTAGATTATCAACCTACTACTTAGCATTATCACCACAATGCTGGAGGGGATGTGGGCAAATAGGCAATCTTTTTCACATGTTCTGGCACTGCCCAAACATAAGGAGTCTGTGGAACCAAATGTTCTCACTTATTTCTTCCCTGACCGGAATTCTAACTCAACCCTCTCTAGCATTGGCAATTCTACATCTAGGCATGGAACAGTTTCCCCTAGAATATAGACCAGTCATAAGCCATATTCTACTGGTAAAAAGAGCGACCATTTTGCGCACCTGGAAAACAAATATGACTACCAACCTCTCTGATGTAATTAGAGCAGTCCATAGAAACTACATGTTCGAACGTTTAATTGCAATTAACTCTTTACAATGCAATCGGTTTGATAACAGTTTGGCCTAAGAAATGTTAAGTATTCTCCTGATAAAGATTTACTGTGTTTCTCTTTGTTACTTACCTATACACTGCCTTAAATGTACAGGGCGGGCCATTTATATGGATACACCTTAATGAAGTGCACTAAAGTGATCAATAATGTCCTTCAATATTCTTCTAAAGTTCAGTTGAAATAGATTCTTGTGAGAAGTGTTCCAAACTCAAAAGAGTGTCACCACTCCCGTGTTCCACACCTAGAGTGATTATCCTCACCTCACCTGGGGAGGGGACTGGTCGGTGTAGTAGGCAGTGGCAGCTTCGCTGGACAAGAAACCGTGGGCAAACTAATGGACATGCGGTCCTAATTGAATTATTTACAGATCTGCTGGATATAGTGTGGTGCGCTACAAGCACCTTGGATGTGTGAGCACCCTGTATGAGGATTTTTAAAGATAAATGTGGTATAAATGATAAAGCACTATGTAGCTTGTCTCTTTATATATGGACCGATGATGTACCCTTAGAACAGCTCAGGACCCTACATAATCCAGATATCACAGAACCCAGGGGTGGTTCCACAGCGTTTCTGACCAAACTTAAAGCGGGAGTTCACCCATAAATGTTTTTTTACCCTTAGATGGATGCTAATTTTGTCTAGGGGAATCGGCTAGTTGTTTTAAAATCCGAGCTGTACTTACCGTTGTAGAGGGCGATCTTCTCCGCCGCTTCCGGGTATGGGTCTTCGGGACTGGGCGCTCCTTCTTGATTGACAGTCTTCCGACAGGCTTTCCGAAAGGCTTCCGACGGTCGCGTCAAGAGTAGCCGAAAGAAGCCGAACATCGGTGCGGCTCTATACTGCGCCTGCGCACCGACGTTCGGCTACTTTTCGGAAAACCGTGACGCGATGGATGCGACCGTCGGAAGCCTTTCGGAAGACTGTCAATCAAAATAGGAATGCCCAGTCCCGCAGCCCATACCCGGAAGCGGCGGAGAAGATCGCTCTCTAAAAAGGTAAGTACAGCTTCGATTTTAAAACAACTAGCCGATTCCCTTAGACTAAATGAGCATCAATCTAAGGTTAAAAATAGCAATTTCCCGGTGAACCTCCACTTTAAAGGGGTTGTAAAGGTACAATTTTTTTTCCCTAAATAGCTTCCTTTACCTTAGTGTAGTCCTCCATCACTTACCTCATCCTTCGATTTTGCTTTTAAATGTCCTTATTTCTTATGAGAAATCCTCACTTCCTGTTCTTCTGCCTGTAACTCCACCTAGTAATGCAAGGCTTTCTTCCTGGTGTGGAGTGTCATGCTCGCCCCCTCCCTTAGAGTACAGGAGAGTCAGGACGCCCACTAACACACAGCTCCTTTCTCTATCTGCAACGTAGAGAGCGTCCTGACTCTCCAGTAGTACAAGGGAGGGGGCGAGCGCAACAACTGGGTATAAAAGAGAAGAGAGGCGCCTGTAAGTGTAGCAAAATGGTTACATTTAATGAAGGTACAACATTTAGCAACATATTGCTACACTTAGAGGCACCTCTCTTCTCATAAATACACTGTAGCTCATGCTGTATTTTGCTTCTAATCACCTTATGGAGGCTTCCATTTGTGGATGGACATTTTATGGTTATACAACCGATCACATTGCTAAAATCTTTTTTATATGGTCTATAAACTGAAGGACTTATGAATAAATGGTTCTGGAACGAATCATTTGAGTTTACATCATTTCTTATGGGGAAATTCACTTTGATATACAAGTGCTTTGGATTACAAGCATGTTTCTGGAACGAATTATGCTTGCAATCCAAGGTTTTACTGTATTAGTTCCAAACAAAAAGGGCTTTATTTAGGATGGACCTTCACCAGATTAAAGCACTTAAATAAAATTTAGTTTAAATGTAAAAGCATGCTCTAATAACATTGTTAGCAAAGCAGAATAGACTTTCTGATTTTTTTTTTCAAAATACCCTTTTTCCAATTAACAAAATTCACAAAAATACAGAAAGTCTTATTGGATACCCTATAATAACCAGCACTGAACATTTTAAAGCCTAACAGAAAGGGGGAGATGTGATTCAGTAAAGCATTGGTGACACAATTTATGAAAACCTTGCAACAGTTTCATTACCAATACAGACACATTCAACAGATGTATGTATTTACATCACTTTCACAATGTGGCTCAATTGCTGCAATGAATTAAAAACAAATTATCTCCAGTTCCTAGATAATGAAACTGGGGGTAATTAAGAAGACCAACTCTAAGTTAAGCAGCCCATAGATGAGTCCACTCAATGTGGATTGGGGAATCCTCCCTGCTAAGCTATTTTATTCTGATAGCAGGGAGACTTCCCCACAGTCCCTGCTGAACCATTTCCATCCATGCTTATGTGTACAGAGACAGGTCAAAAATACAGAAGGGGGGGGGGGGGTATGTGGGTCACATGCTAAGATGCTAAGATGCAGGCAATCAATGATGTGGACTGAACACTGACACTGGCAGAACCTGAAGGATATCATGAGAGACTAGCTCCCCATCAGGTCTACCATCCTTGTGATTGACAGCAGAAGGCTGTGGGTGGATTCTATAACCACTATTTAGCAGTTAGGCAATTCCCTATTTGCTGTGTAACCCTTTGTACCTGATGAGGTTGTATAAGCATTCCCATGATACTTTGAAAAGTGAGGTGAGAGTGCTCCAGGGGCTCCATGCTGGATGAGAGCTGCAGCAGAGGGAGGAGAGGTGATTATTATGCCGCGTACACACGACCGGTATTTATGTCATGGAAAAAAACAACGTTTTTCTCGACGTGATTCCTCTCATGCCTGCCTTGCATACACACGTTCATGAAAAAAAATGTTTGAGCAAAGCGCAGTGATGTACAACACGTACAATGGCACTATAAAGGGGAAGTTCCATTCGAATGGCGCCACCCTTTGGGCTGCTTATGCTAATTTCCCGTCTCATAACTTGCTTCTGAGCATGGACGTTTTTTTCCCCCCTCGTTAAAGCATACACACGACCGTTTTTCACGACCAATTAAAAAAATGTAATTTTTCTCATCATAAAAAATGGTCGGTTGTACACGGCATTAGTCACAGGGGAGAATGGCAGCCAGAACTTTTGGTGCAGTAACTTTGTACAGAATGGAATTCAGGAATTCTGTAATCAACTGGACTCATTCTTCAGAGGACCAATGCATCAATGATTGTGGACTTTTCTTTTTTGATAAATATGACAATGAACTTAACCTAATTTACAATATTCCTATTGGTAGTGGTCTCAGCTATAACAGTTCATGCTTCAATATGTATAGTCGTTTTTTGGAAACCATATTGCTGAAGGAGAAAGAATGGGCATGTTTCTGAGAATGGCATCATCTGTGTTGACTGCTGGAGGCCTAGCTATTCACAAGTCATGCCAGCAGCTGTAACTTCATCAGTAAGGGCATAGATAAAACCAATGTAGAATCTCATTTTGATGCTGTTCTTAGAAAATTTGGGGTTATCGAAAGCAGGCTGGTCATTAACTGCTTAAACCCCGGACCATTTTGGTGGTTAAAAACCGGGCCACTTTTTGCGATTCGGCACTGCGTCGTTTTAACTGACATTGCGCGTCCGTGCAACGTGGCTCCCAAACAAAATATACGTCCTTTTTTCCCCACAAATAGAGCTTTCTTTTAGTGGTATTTGATCACCTCTGCGATTTTTATTTTTTGCGCTATAAACAAAAAAATTGCGACAATTTTGAAAAAAAATCTATATTTTTTACTTCTTGCTATAAAACGTTTTTTCCCCCCATAGTTTAGGCCGATACGTATTCTTCTACATATTGTTGGCAAAAAAAATAAGCGTTTATTGATTGGTTTGCACAAAAGTTATAGCTTCTACAAAATAGGGGATTGTTTTATGGCATTTTTATTAATATTTTTTTTTTTTACTAGTTATAGAGGCGATCATCGATTTTTATCGTGACTGCGACATTATGGCGGTCACAACCGGACACTTTTGACACCATTTTGGGACCATTGTAATTTTTACAGCGATCAGTGCTATAAAAATGCACTGTTTACTGTAAAAATTACACTGGCAGTGAAGGAATTAACCACCAGGTGGCGCTGCAGGGGTTAAGTGTTCTTTAGGAAGTGATTCTTACTGCTAGGGGGCGTGGCTACACGTGACATGTCACTGATGACTGTTCCCGATCACCAGGAACGGTCATCAGTGACAGTGTCACTAGGCAGAATTGGGGAATGCCTTGTTTCCAGACCGCAATCGTGGGACTCCCGGGAACATCGGCGGGCGCAAAATTCAAATGGACATACCTGTACACCAATCTGCCTGTCGTGACATTCTGTCTTCGTAGATAGGCGCGCGGTGGTCGGTGTAACGGAATAGCCTGTGACACCCAGAGACTTTTGAAGGATGGGGGGGTACTCCTGTGCCAGCGTCACTAATGACTCTTGGGTCTAGGGTCACCCTGTGCCCCCTTTGGGCATAGGGTGACTGAGAAATATTAATTATAAATTACATGAGATGGGACATTACTGTTAATTCATGTATTGCAGGAGATCTGGACATATTACAGGTGATTTTATTCTGACCCCCAAGGGGTCAATAAGAGTGTCTCCTTCAATGTGAGGACACATGCTTTTGAGGTGTTAATTGGGTCTGCTCCAAGACCTTTCATTATGTATGCTAATAACACTGTTTGTGCGAAGATGCTATTGATGATAGATATGTGTTGTGAGTTAGCAGTCTAAGGGTCAGATGTCTCCTTTCAGGGGTAGGGAATTAGCATGTCAATTATGTTTAGTAAAGAAATGTGACTTCTCAGCTGTAGTAATTAGGTCATGTTAAATCGGTGCCAAAACGTCTGACATATAAATATGTATTATGCAGGTGAATCACTTAGTATCGGAGTCCGGACATCTGGGGAATAATTAGCTCAACTTAATGTCATTGTCTAAAAGAATGTGATTGAAGCCCCATTGTGTGATGTGTGGGTGGAGAGTTCCTTTGTCCCTGTGATTAACTGAAACATGCTGTACTGTATATAAGAGAGCTAAGATACCATTAAAGTTCATTCATACATTTTGAAACCAGTACCAGAGCTGTGTGAGTCTCGGTTATTCTGGGGAATGGAATGGATCGTGCCTGTCGGATTGTGGAGGTCAGATAAGCTGACGTGGGCGATGGAATGGGAATATCGTAAACGGTGGTGACCGTTACAGTCGGCAAGTGGTTAAAGAGGATGATGATGAAGCTCTACCCAAAAGGAGCAAAGTTGTTGAGTGGGTGAAGCTTGATGGGGAACTTGTCTCGGTGCTCTGGCCACCCAACTACTTAAAGCCGTGGTTCCCCCTTAAAAACAACTTTTTTTTATTCCACTGCCCCCCCACATTACAATTGAATTAAGGCTCTTATTATTTTTTCCTGCTGTACATACCTTAGTACAGCATATTCACCCGTGCATCCGGGTTGCGAGTCCCGCGGGAGTGGGCGTTCCTCACATGCTGTTGATTGACGTTTTGCCCAAAAACGAGCTCTCCCCTGTCGCGTAAGCCGCGTCACGGTTGGCGAAAGGAGCCGAATGGCGAGTCGGCGCTATACTGCGCATGCGCATCGCCGTTCGGCTCCTTTCGCCAATCGTGACGCGGCTTACGCGATGGGGGGAGAGCTCGTTTTTGGAATAAAAAAAAGTTGTTTTTAAGGGGGAACCACCGCTTTAACTGCGCATGTTGGCTTGGTGGAACCTGATGGAGAACTCTCAGAGACTAGTTCCCCATCAAGTCCACTTTGCCTGTGATTGACATCACATGGCAGAGGGCAGATTCCATAGCCTCTATGGGACTGAATAGCAGCTGTAAGGTCTGACCACCACCTTCCACTGTCAGTAACCTTAAGAGGGATCTCTGTCTAAAGTTGGCTATACACTTATAGATCTATTTGGTTTTATTTATTTATCTTTTTATTTTACAACCAACTCTTTCGACAAAAGCCAATTATACAGGCGACCAATCCTTGTCGGTGATGCTGACAAGGGCACCCACAGTTTAAATTTATGGCAAAAGATGAGAACTTTGCGACTCTTTGAAGGTTTTTCTGACATCAGACAGCACGAGGGGCAAGCGAACCTAAAATAAACTTATATTAGTACTTTTATTATGGGATTAAACAAATACTAAGCACTGTTTTTTTTTTCTGGTTTTGTTATTTCTTTTTTTTTTTTTGCTCTTAAGTACGGTAATTGTTTAGTTTTTGGAATCCACATTGTTGGTTCTTTTTTTGCTGTGCTCTTGAGTTATACAACAAGGGGACTCTGACCCGTTTGAATGAAAGGTTTTGGGCCGGCTTCTGGTATCACTAGTAAACGTTGTGTCTACAATCATCTAAATGCAGAATGGCCATTAGGAAAAATGTACTGTAAAATGTAATGGCACACAATTAACCATTATACCCTATTCTGTTTCTGGAAAGTGCAATGTATTTAATCAGGAACTTGTATGGGGGAAAAGTGACTTGTCTTTTTTTTGATCATTTTCTCATTGACAGTGAACATGAAGTCACAGGAAGACCCAGGGTGACTAACCTCAATGAGATGAAGAGTCAGATGGCATGAAGTTATGTAGCTCATTAGATGCAGGTCTGAAACCATTGTGGGACAGGGAAGATGCCGTTATTGCTGCAGATATATTCATTTCGAACTCATATCTGTACAGAAAGCCACTGACAGAAATATGTCACAGCTATCTTATTTCTGAAAATGCCTATTGATTGACTGTCTCTGGCTTCAATATGTTCTGTCACTGACCTGAAACAAGCATGCAGTCAGTAAATTCAGAGTGAAGTAGGAAATCTATCTATTCCAAGTCAGGTTTGACGCTTCTGAATTAGCTTGACAGTAATAGACTGCAGCGTAGTTCTGCTTTAATCACTGTACCTCCGGAAATGTTACCCCCCCCCCCCCCTTTCATAACCAGGCAATTTTTTCTGACAACTGCATGGTCGTGTAACGCAGTACCTAAACAAAATGTATGTCCTTTTTTTCCCACAAATAAAGCTTTCTTTTGGTGGTAATTAATCACCTCTGTGATTTTTATTTTTTGCGCTATAAAGAAAAAAAGAGTGACAATCGTGAAGAAAACAAAACAATATTTTTTACTTTCTGCTATAAAACATTCTTCATCAATTTAGGCCAACATGTATTCTGCTACATATTTTTGGTAAAAAAAAGTCCCAATAAGTGTATATTGATTGGTTTGTGCAAAAGGTATAGCGTCTACAAACTATGGAATTTTTTTAGTATTATTTTTTACTAGTAATGGCAGCGATCAGCGACTTATAGCAGGACTGCGATATTGCGGTCTAGAAATCAGATTTGTCTGGCAGCATCTGTCTTTCATGAATCCATACTGTCTGTTACTTAATATATTTTTTTCCAGCAAGAACTCATCTATGTGGTCTTTTATTAAACTCTCCAGTATCTGCCATACTATAGAAGTTAAACCAACAGGTCTATAATTACTTGGTAAAGACTTTGGGCCAGATTCACGTAGAATCGCGGCGGTGTAACGTATCGTAGATACGTTACACCGCTGCAAGTTTTCATCGCAAGTGCCTGATTCACAAAGCACTTGCGATGAAAACTACGCCCACGGCCTCCGGCGCAAGGCGGGCCAATTCAAATGGGCGTGTGCCATTTAAATTAGGCGCGCTCCCGCGCCGGACCTACTGCGCATGCTCCGTTTCCTAACGCCCGCCGTGCTTTGCGCGCCATGACGAACGGCGACGCGCGTAGCGTACTTCCGTATTCCCGGACGTGTTACGCAAATGACGCTAAATTTTACATTTCGATGCGGGAACGACGGCCATGCTTTAGACAGCAATACGATTGCTGACTAAAGTTAGGGCACCTAAAACGACGACTAACTTTGCGACGGGAAACTAGACTAGCGGTGACGTAGCGAACGCGAAAATCCGTCGGGGGTCCGCCGTAACTCCTAATTTGCATACCCGACGCTGGTTTACGACGCAAACTCCCCCCAGCGGCGGCCGCGGTACTGCATCCTAAGATCCGACAGTGTAAAACTATTACACCTGTCAAATCATAGGGATATCTATGCGTAACTGATTCTATGAATCAGTCGCATAGTTAAAAACAGGGATACGACGGCATATCAGGAGAAACGCCGTCGTATCCCTTTTGTGAATCTGGCCCTTTGATCCCTTTTAAAATATAGGCATCTCATTGGCCTTACACCAATCCAGTGGTACTATCCCAGTCATTAAAGAGTCCCTAAAAATTAGAATCAATAGCTTTGAAAAGACAGAGCTCAATTCTTTTAGGATTTATGGGCATATGCTACCTGGTCCAGGTGCTTTATCCACCTTTATTCTGTCTAAATATTTTTGGACCATATCACTTTTGAGCCATTGTGGATTATTTTAGACAGTTGCATTACCATCCCCGTTATGGACATAAGCTCCCTCATGCTCCTTTTGTATACAAAGAGCTGAAGACATTTTAAAAATTTTCCTTCTCTTTGTCCCCAGTCACCCACTGTAGATTATTTTGTAAATGGCCTACATGCTTAGACATGACCTTTTTACTATTAATATATTTGAAGATTTTTTGGGGGTTTGTCCTACTATCTTTTGCAATCTGTCGTTCTTTTTGAATTTTTGCATTTCTTTTTACATATTCTGTTATATAAAAAACTAAATCCTATCTGTGCAAATATAATAAATGTTGAAAAAATATATAAAAATATAAGTGAGTGATATTACTTCAACCAGTGCGGGAAGTATCTCACTGGTTGCTAGCCAGTGTAAAGGTCTTTGGCTGCACAGATGAAATAGGAGCTCCACACTAGGATAGTGTTCCTTCATTTTTATATTTTTAAAAGCTCTTTTCTTATTATTCATAGCTTTATATTTACATATCTTTAATTTTTAGCCTTTTAAACGTATTGCCCATGGGAATATACTTTGCAGTTCACACACAGTCTTTTTGAAGAATTCCCATTTCTGTTCTGTGTTCATCTATGTCAATATTCCCTCCCAGTCTAAGTCCTAGAGCAGTGGTTCTCAACCTGGGGGTCGGGACCCCCTCAGGGGTCAAATGACGATTTGCCAGGGGTCACCAGATCCTGGGCTGTTACCGAAGCCCGCACCACTCTCTCTCCCAGCCTTTTTCCGGCTGTCCACTCACCGTTTTTGCTGCTGCCCATTCAGTTCACGGCATGGCTGGGGGGCAGAGACTAGAGGTCAGCTGACTGGTGAGGAATGTGAAGTGGGAGGGGCTGGAGGAGACCCTATCTCCTGATTTCGACATAGGTGTCACTTCTACGAGATACCACAAAGTCAGAGACACAGTGATGCCTGAAACAGTGAGTAACACTACCTGTGATTATAGTTGCCATTAAAAGTCCCCACTACAGTTCTTAGATCAGCAGATGACTATGATCAGGAGCATCTAAGGCCCCGTACACACGGTCGGACAAAACCGATGAGAATGGACCGAGGTTCAGTTTCATCGGTCCAAACCGACGGTGTGTATAGCCCATCAGTCTGTTTTCCTTCGGTCCAAAATTGTAAAACATGCTTCAAAATCAAACCGATGGACCGCTGCCCGATCGGACCAAACCGATGGTTAGTACAGAAAAGCATCGGTTCAAAACCCGCGCATGCTCAGAATCAAGTCGACGCATGCTTGGAAGCATTGAACTTCGTTTTATTCAGCACATCGTGTGTTTGACGTCACCGCGTTCTGACCCGATCGGTTTTTGGAACGATGGTGTGTACGCATCATCAGACCATCAGGCCACTTCAGCGGTGAACCGATGAAAGCGGTCCGTCGGACCATTCTCATCGGTTTTGTCCGACCGTGTATACAGGGCCTGAGTTGGCTGATCAGAACTCCCCGCAAGCACTGCCACTCATCCCATACCCCCCACCTAGCCACCAAGGAGTAAGAGAAGGAAATAAAAATAGAGAATACATGAAAGGGAGAGCAAAAGAGGGGGAGGAACAAATAAAAAGGGAGAGAAGGAAAGACAGCTAGAGAGGGATGGGGGGGTAAAAAAAAACAAGAAATTAGGATAGAGAGATAAAAGGGAAAGAAAGGAGAACAAAGAGAGTGGTACAGCCTAAAATGTACCATAAGGGTTTTAATACTGTACGAGTGGAAGGGTCTCGGGAAGCGCTAAATGTTTGTGTGTTAGGGGCTCAAACTACTTGTCCTGCCTTGGGTGCTGATAACCCACAATACGAAAATAATTTTACTGTTGGGGGTCCCAGTGTTTTTATCTTTCCAGTATGAGCTTGTTGCATACAGCTAACATTAAATGAAATCATGTTATGGTCACTGTTCTTTTATATGATTATTGGTAATTAGCTCTGCATGGTTTGAGATTATATAAACTGAAAAAAGGGAGAGGAAGGGCCTCTATTTTATGTGTGGAAACACACAAATATCCTCATAACATTGTTAACCAAATATAGGTAGCGTCACTCTTGTCCAGAACATGGCATATACATAAAAAAATGGGCATGTCCTTATCCAGACGACAAGGACCCAGAAGACCAAATGAGTGACACAGTATACAATGTAGGAAAAAATAGAAAAATATATAATTCATTTTTTTTAAGAATAAAAATTCATAATACTCAACAATGGGAGATATCAATGTAACACTACTAACTTGACATTTATGCAAGAGACTGTTGTGTCAAACAGTCTGCGGACATGGTTTGAGATTACCAGGTCCAACAGAGCATCATTCCTAGTCGATTGTTATGCTTTCTTCCCACATAGTGACTGGTTAATTGGCTTTCATTCAGACAGTGGTTTTATAAGCGTCGTAAAGAAATTCAATTGTGAGCTTTTTAGGGGGCTAATGTATATGGATCTGTGTATTTCGCACAGCTCTGCACAATTTGCCAGAGCTGAATACATACAATACATAAGTAAATAGCAGTGAACAAAGCACAAAACAAAAAAAAACTCCAATATAAACTAATTTGATATTAACTCCAAAAAAGACTATGCAATTTCACATTAGCAATCAATTATAGAACACTTAGGCTTGTGGGACATTTAAGTTGCTAATTATGAAGCGTGGAACCACATCCTCTAAAATATCAGTCAATGAATTTATTGATAAATCAATAAATTAGGACAAATAGATAGTGAATCTTCCATTTTGGCTTTAATTATGCTGTAACTTTATGTCAGATTGTAACAATTGTTTCCCTCTTTATTTGTACAAGCAGTACTGTGGAACGAAATGGCAGTTAATTGTGGAGTGCTAAAATGGATTAGTATTTAAATTCTAATCGCTAAAATGATTAGACTAAAATGATTGGTCTAATAATAACCTTGCACAACATTCCTGAGAACAGATTATTATAGAACACTTAAAGGGTCACTAAAGGATTTTTTTTTTTAGCTAAATAGTTTCCTTTACCTTACTGCAGTCCTGGTTTCATGTCCTCATTGTTTGTTTTTGCTCTGATGTTGCTGTAATTCTGCTCTGTTCTGGACACTTCCTGGTTGTCTGTTTCCTGAGGACCACAGTACTGGGAGCTTCTAGTTTCGTTTTCCAAACCATCCCTTCTCTATGTCTCTATACAGCACAGAGGCAAGATAACATGCAAAAACTAAACTGAAACTACAGGTACATTATATGATTGATTTTTATCTATTTTTAATCGTTTTTAAAAGGAATCAGTTAACTATTATGGGCCAGATTCTCAGTGGAGATACGACGGCGTATCTCCAGATACGCCGTCGTATCTCCGAGTTGCGCCGTCGTATCTATGCGCCTGATTCATAGAATCGGTTACACATAGATTTCCCTTAGATCCGACAGGCGTAAGTCTCTTACGCCGTCGGATCGTAACTGCATATTTACGCTGGCCGCTAGGGGCGTGTACGCTGATTTACGTGTCAAAATATGTAAATAAGCTAGATACGCGAATTCACAAACGTACGCCTGGCCGACGCCATACATTTACGCCGTTTACGTTAGGCTTTTCCCGGCATATAGTTACCCCTGCTATATGGTGGCGTAAGTGTGGCGTACCAATGTTAAGTATGGCCATCGTTCCCGTGTCGAAATTTGAAAAAGTTACGTCGTTTGCGTAAGTCGTCCGTGAATGGGGCTGGACATCATTTACGTTCACGTCGAAACCAATGACGTCCTTGAGGCGTATTAGGAACAATGCACACTGGGAAATTCCACGGACGGCGCATGCGCCGTTCGGGAAAAACGTCAATTACGTCGGGTCACAGAACATTAACATAAACACGCCCCCTGTCCCACATTTGAATTAGGCGGGCTTACGCCGGACGATTTATGCTACGCTGCCGCAACTTACGGAGCAAGTACTTTGAGAATACAGCACTTGCCTGTCTAAGTTGCGGAGGCGTAACGTAAATCGTATACGTTACGCCGCCGCAAAGTTACGCGGATCTACCTGAATCTACCCCTATGTCTCTATACCCTGTAAACAGTCATTTGAGCAAAAAAAAAATGTTTACTTTACAACTCCTTTAAGTCTGTAGGACTATTTATTTGTGAAAATATTTTCACAAGAAATTTATATAAAATACATACATAATTAACCTCTTCAGGGCCCACAATGTACAGGTTTAAAAATAAGGGCTCAGTATCCGCAGGAAGTACCTATCTCCCTTGCTATCAATGATATATAACTACTTCCCCCCAGGACACTGATATCAAGGGATATTGACAGCAAGTGATATAACTAATTCCTCCAGGATACTGATAGAAAGGGTGATAGCTTTCCACAGATTACTTATTCCAGGATAGAAGTGCATGGTGAAGGCTACCTACACTATCTAATAATATTGTATATCTGTATAGACTGTCCACAGGGTCTTTATAGTGGATACTGGTTTCTTTTATTTTGAAAGTTTTTAATCTCATGACCCCATTGTTATTTCTGTTACCAATGAGAGTAACTAAAAGCAACTAAATAACACTTAGGCGCCGTACACACGACCGGATCGATCCGCTGAAACTGGTCCGACGGACCAGTTTCAGCGGATAGATCCGGTCGTGTGTAGGCCCGACCGGACAATTGTCCGGCGGATCGGACAGTTTCCAGCGGATCAAAATTTCTTAGCATGCTAAAAAATCAATCTGCTGGAAACCTGTCCGTCGGACGTGTTCGGTCATCTGTACAGACTCACCGGACACGTCCGACCGACCGCCATCCCTCGCATGCGTCGTACTGATTCGCCGCATGCATGGAAGCTTTGAACTTCAGGGCCGCCCACGTCGCCGCGTCATCGTCGCGGCGACGGCGCGGCCACGCCCCGCGTATTGTTTACGCGTGGATTTCTGTCTGATGGTGTGTACGGGGCCTTAGTTGCTCTCCTCCCAGGGGGGTGGTTTGGTGAGGAGGTGGTTTTCAATCCTTGATCTACTACTAAATATCTTCAATATCATTCTTCACATATACCTGAAGAAGTGGATCTTTTGAATCCATGAAATGTGTGGTTTATTTACCAGGACAAGTCCATCAGACCAAGATGCAAGTCAACATTAACACGTATGGGAAAGAAGGGTTCTGTTTATGAGAAATGTACATGGTCTAAACAAACCTATATAGTTCAAGGGTGTGGATTATGAAAGGCAAATGTTAAGAAATATCACTTGTTCAATCGATATTGTTATTGTTTTTTAACCTTGTATGTCACTGTCACAGGCCCAGAAGAGGCTAATTATGTATGTATTTTTTTTTTGAATTGTATTGTAAAAGTATTTTTTTTTTTAATAAGTGGAAAAGAATTGACTAATATTTTAGAGTATTTGGTTCTGCATTTCATAATTAGCACTTTAAAAGTCCTACAAACGTAAGTGTTCTATAATTGTTAGTTATCAGGGATTTGATGCAAGGATATTATTAGACCAGTTATGTTCTAGTCTAATCACATTAGCAATCAGAATTCAAAAACTAGTCCAATGCAGCAATCCACAATTAACTGCCACTTTGTTCCACAGTACTGCTTGTACGAAAGGAAAACAATTGTTACAATCAGCAGAATGGACATAAAGTTAAAGCATAATTAACCACTTCAATACCGGACATTTT
The DNA here is from genome assembly GCF_905171775.1 of Rana temporaria. Classification (NCBI taxonomy): domain Eukaryota; kingdom Metazoa; phylum Chordata; class Amphibia; order Anura; family Ranidae; genus Rana; species Rana temporaria. Next base: position 625,090,554 of record NC_053489.1, on the reverse strand, counting down.
ACCCCCTTCCTGCTCAGGCCAATTTTCAGCGTTCAGTACTGTTGCACCTTGAATGACAATTGCGCATGCAATAGGACATTTTTATCACACAAATAGAGCTTTCTTTTGGTGGTATTTAATCACCCCTTTTATTTTTATTTCATGCTAAATAAACAAAACACTGTTTTTTTTTATTAAAAAAAAGCTTTTTCTTTGTTTTTCAAATAAATAATCGTTCTTCATAAATTTAGGTCAAAATGTATTCTGCTATATTTCTTTGGTGGAAATAACCCAAATCGATGTATATTTTTTAGTTTGTAGCAATGTTAGTCCACAAACTACTTTTTTTTACATAAAATGCATCCGGAAAGTATTCACAACGCTTCTCTTTTTCCACATTTTGTTATGTTACATCCTTCCAAAATAGATTAAATTCATTTATTTCCTCAAAATTCTACAAACAATACCCTATAATGACAATATGAAAGAAGATAAAATGTTTGCAAATTTATTAAAATTGAACAAATCACACGTACAGAAGTTTTCACAGCCTTTGCCATGACACTGCAAATTGAGCTCAGGTGCATCCTGTTTCCACTGGTCATCTTTGAGATGTTGCTACAACTTGATTGTAGTCCACCTGTAAATTCAGTTAATTGGACATGATTTGGAAAGGTACACACCTGTCTATAGAAGGTCCCACAGTGCATGTCAGAGCACAAACCAAGCCACGAAGTCCAAGGAATTGTCTGTAGACCTCCAAGAAATGATTGTATCGAGGCACAGATCTGGGGAAGGGTACAAAAAAATGTCTGCAGCATTGAAGGTCCCAATGAGCAAAGTGGCCTCAATCATAAATGGAAGAAGTTTGGAACCGCCAGGACTCTTCCAAGAGTGGGCCGCCCGGTCAAACTGAGCAATCAGGTGAGAGGGGCCTTAGTCAGGGAGGTGACCAAGAACCCGATGGTCACTATGACAGAGCTCCAGCATTTCTCTGTGGATAGAGGAGAACATTCAAAAAGAACAACCATCTCTGCAGCACTCCACCAATCAGGCCTGTATGGTAGAGTGTCCAGACGGAAGTCACTCCTCAGTAAAAGGCACATAAATGCTACAGGGTTCATACTGTAGTTCATGAGAAAAAAAATTCTCTGGTGTGACTGTGATGAAACAAAGATTGAACTCTTTGGTCTGAATGGCAAGCATCATGTCTGGCGAAAACCAGACCCCACGTATCACCTGGCCAATACCATCCCTACAGTGAAGCATTATGGTGGCAGCATCATGCCGTGGGGATGTTTTTCAGTGGCAGGAAGTGGGAGACTAGTCAGGATCGAGGGGAAGATAAATGCAGCAATATACAGATACATCCTTTAATGAAAATCTGCTCCAGTCGCTCTGGACCTCTGACTGGGGGCGAAGGTTCATCTTCCAACAGGACAACGACCATAAGCACACAGCCAAGATAACAAAGCAGTGGCTATGGGACAACTCTGTAAATATCCTTGAATGGCCCAGCCAGAGCTCAGACTTGAACCCAATTGAACATCTCTGAGGAGATCTGAAAATGTCTGTCCACCGACACTCCCCATCCAACCTGATGAAGCTTGAGTGGTACTGCAAAGAAGAATGGGAGAAACTTCCCAAAAATAGGTGTGAATACTTTCCGGATGCACTGTATCATGATTGCATATGCCAATGAATTTCATTGGTATAAGCAACCATGTTTACTTAATGAAACTAGTTAATTCAGTGTATTTTGCTGTGATTAGCTGTGATTGGTCAAAACTAATAACATGGCACAGATGGGCTGTGATTGGCATGTCTGTACCATGTGATCACACTGACCAATCACTGCTCGCATCCCAATTGTATACAATGGATGGCATGAAAGGTAGCTATCCATTTTTTCACAATTTTCATGCAATCTGCTGTGATTGGTCACAGTGATCACATGACACTGGCAGCGGGCTGGTAAAGTAATCAGTCATCGGCTGTGTCCGGTTGACACAGCCGGTGACAGATCCCACCTCTGCATGGACCCATCCCAGAACAACAGTGTTCCCACCTATCATTTTACTATAGACCAGGCGGGACAGTGTTAAAGGCAAAATGGGAGATTCAATGTCTATTTGTCCTGATCAGCAATATTACTGCAAATGAAAGTAAGGACAAATGCCAAATTATTGATCAGAGCTGGAATATACAACTGCTTGATAGGGTCTAGCCCTCACATTGGAAAGATATCCCCTCACTTCCTGCATATTAGGAAAATCTCCTTAGTAAGACACACACGGCTTGATCTGCAATGTGTCTTTGTGTAGAGGCGGCCATCTTGGTTGAGACAGGACTTTGCTTCCTCATGTCAGAGGCTCCAGCAAGGAGAACAGTGAGAAGCATAGTAGCGGCATCACCAAAATCTTACTCCAAATCTCCTGAATCCATCTCTGGTGGAAGCAGTGCCTTTCACACTGCAGATATACTGCTATGAGGCTGTTGGCACAGGAGTGCCTAGGTGCCCCCCATATACTAGGAAGTGCACTGATATTTTTCAGAAAGAATTTCAGATAAAGGGTACATTTTTCAGGTTATTGCTTAGACACTGCAAAGTTTATCCAAACCCTCTTAACTTTAAAAAACAGTATGTCCTATCTTTTTCTTAAAGCAGAACTAAACCTTATTTGTAAAATATTGCTAACAGACAGCTCTTTAATGCAGAAGAGACATGCCATGTCTCTTCTGCAATAACACATATAGTATGTACATGTCTTCTATAGAATGTGTGCTGAGCTGTATATGTGGAGTTCAGTGTGCATTCCAGCTGTACCAGAATAATTGACTCTCATGCATGCCATGATGTCCCCTACCGGTCAATCAAGAGGCTGTAAACCAGATACCCGGGAAGAGATCCCCGGAGAAGATCATGGCAGCCAGTGAGGGATGTAACCGCTGTGTCACAGGCAGGTGGAGATGAGTATTTCTGGTAATTTTGTTCCTCTTTAACTATATTTGATTCTTCCACTATTCCTTTTAAATTAGGGATCTCCTGTTGCTTGTCCCTCCATTAAAGCTCATCTACAAACAACCCCCACCTTCTGTCCTTCCACAAAATCCATTAGTGGATGCTGAAGGAAAGAATTAAAAAGAAAAAAAAATACCATACATGTTATACCTATGTGCTCTCTGCAATGGTTTTGCACAGAGCAGCCCAGATCTTCTTTTATTTTTGGGTCCCCTTAAGAGGGCCCTCAATAGCAGGCCTCTTGCTTAAGGAGCGCTGGAGCCGTGCTTTATGTGTTCATTCACACATAGAGCGCGGCTTGGCCCTGCCCTCTGCTCTCTTATCAAGTCCAGCTATGTGTGTGATTATACTGTATGTCAGTATTACATTGTATATCCCTGTATGTTGTGGTCGTTCAGGTGATTATTTAATAGTTTTTTTAAACTATCGATGCTCCCCACTGAAACCACTGAGTGTGGAAGGGAATTCCATATCCTTAGCGCTCTTACAGTAAAGAACCCTCTATGTGGTTTAAGGTTAAAACTCTTCTCTTCAAATATTTTGACCACGTGTCACTGAAAAGTACTTGGTATTTGTAAATTGAAATCATATCCCCTCTGAAGCGTCTCTTCTCCAGAGAGAATAAGTTCACTGCTCGTAACCTTTCTTCATAACTAATGTCCTCCAGACCCTTTATTAGTTTTGTTGCCCTTCTCTGTAATCGCTCCATTTCCAGCACATCCTTCCTGAGGAATGGTGCCCAGAACTAGATAGCATATTCCAGGTGCGGCCGGACCAGAGTCTTGTAGAGTGGAGGAATTATCGCTTTATCTCTTGAGTTAATCCCATTTTTAACGCATGCCAATGTTTAGTTTCCTTTGTTAGCAGCAGCTTGGCATTGCATGCCATTGCTAAGCCTGTCATCTACTAGGACCCCTAGGTCCTTTCCATCCTTGATTTCCCCAGTGTATGGATTGCACCCAAATGCATTATTTTACAATTTTCCACATTATACCATTTTTCATGTAGTTGTCCACCCCATTAATTTGTTCAGATCTTCTTGCAAGGTTTCCACATCCTGTGGAGAAGTTATTGCCCTGCTTAGCTTAGTATTGTCTGCAAATACAGAGATTGAACTGTTTATCCCATCCTCCAGGTTGTTTATGAATATATTAAATAGGATTGATCCCAGGACAGAACCCTAGGGGACCCCACTTTCCACCCCTGACCTTTCTGAGTACTCCCCATTAATCACTACCCTCTGAGCTTTTCAATCCATGTACTCACCCTATGGTCCATGCCAATTGACCTTACCTTGTTACTGTAAATGTTTATGGGGAACTGTATCAAATGCTTTTGCAAAATCCAGATACACCACATCTACAAGCCTCTCTTTTTCTAGATGGCAGCTTACCTCCTCATATAAAGTTAATAGATTAGTTTGGCAAGAACCATTCTTCATGAATCCATGCTAATTACTGCTAATGATACAATTTTCATTACAAAAATCTTGTATATCCACTTAACCACATCCATACCAGCCCATTGTAAAATGACGTCCACAAAGGACCTATAACGATCCGGGTGGACGTCATATGACGTCCTGGGCTTTGTGGGGGGATATCTGAATGATGCCTGCAGCTAGAGGCATCATTCAGATATCCTTCTCTTCTGCCGGTGATTCTGCACAACGAAAGAATGATCATAGCGGCGGTTCCGCCGCTAGATCATTCTTACAGGCGGCGGGAGGGGACATCCCCCCCCTCCCGCCGCCATTCGGTGCTTCTCTGGGCTCTCCCGTGCCATCGGGGGCCCGGAGAACGAATCGTCTGGCGCTGGCAGGAAGCATAGAGATGACTGGTGACCAGATGGTCACCAGTCATCTCTATGACCGTCGGAGGACCCGGGCGCGATGTGATGACCTCACGCCCGGGTCCCCGTAAGTAAACACAGCCGCAATTGCGGCTGCTAAGCAACACTGATCATGCGATCGGTGAATTTTTTTTCACCGATTTCATGCTTTCCAGCCTGGAGGAGAGATGTGGGGTCTTATTGACCCCGCATCTCTCCATAAAGAGTACCTGTCACACACATTCCTATTACAAGGGATGTTTACATTCCTTGTAATAGGAATAAAAGTGATAATAAAAAAAAAATAATAAAAAAAAAAAGTGTAAATAAATAAATAAATATGTAAAAAAAATAAAATAAAATAAAACATTTTTTTTTAACGCCCCTGTCCCCAGTAGCTCGCGCGCAGAAGCGAACGCACACGCAAGTCCCGCCGACATATGTAAACGCCGTTTAAACAACATATGTGCGGTATCGCCGCGTGCGTTAGAGTGCCAGCAACAATTCTAGCACTAGATCTCCTCTGTAAATCTAAACTGGTAACCTGTAAAAAATTTCAAAGCGTTGCCTATGGAGATTTTTAAGTACCGAAGTTTGGCGCCATTCCATGAGTGTGCGCAATTTTAAAGCGTGACATGTTAGGTATCTATTTACTCGGTGTAACATCATCTTTCATATTTTACAAAAAAATTGGGCTAACTTTACTGTTTTGTTATTTTTTTAATTCATGAAACAATAAAAAAAAAAAAAAGGCGTTTGAAAAATTATTGCGCAAATACCGTGCAAGATAAAACGTTTCAATGACCGTCGTTTTATTCCCTAGGGTGTCTGCTAAAAAATCATATATAATGTTTGGGGGTTCTGCGTAATTTTCTAGCAACAAAAATTATGATTTGTACATGTAGGAGAGAAGTGCCAGAATAGGCCTGGTATGGATGTGTGTATAAAAGCCCTGTATGGAAGCGGTTAAGGACCGGACCAATATGCTGCTAAATGACCCAAGGGTTTTTTACAATTCGGCACTGCGTCGCTTTAACAGACAATTGCGCGGTCGTGCGACGTGGCTCCCAAACAAAATTGGCGTCCTTTTTTCCCCACAAATAGAGCTTTCTTTTGGTGGTATTTGATCACCTCTGCGGTTTTTATTTTTTGCGCTATAAACAAAAATAGAGCGACAATTTTGAAAAAAATTCAATATTTTTTACTTTTTGCTATAATAAATATCCCCCAAAAACATATATACATTATTTTTTTTCCTCAGTTTAGGCCGATACGTATTCTTCTACCTATTTTTTGTAAAAAAAAATCGCAATAAGCGTTTATCGATTTGTTTATGCAAAATGTATAGCATTTACAAAATAGGGGATAGTTTTATTCATTTATTTTTTTCTACTACTAATGGCGGCGATCAGCGATTTTTTTCGTGACTGCGACATTATGGCGGACACTTCGGACAATTTTGACACATTTTTGGGACCATTGTCATTTTCACAGCAAAAAATGCATTTAAATTGCATTGTTTATTGTGAAAATGACAGTTGCAGTTTGGGAGTTAACCACAGGGGGCGCTGTAGGAGTTAGGGTTCACCTAGTGTGTGTTTACAACTGTAGGGGGGTGTGGCTGTAGGACTGACGTCATTGATCGAGTCTCCCTATAAAAGGGATCACTCGATCAATGCAGCGCCACAGTGAAGCACGGGGAAGCCGTGTTTACATACGGCTCTCCCCGTTCTTCATCTCCGGGGTGGCTATAAACGAATAGCTGCGCCGCTCCTGAAGCCACGGGAACCGCCGCATTTACCGGGGGGGGGTCCCGATCGGACCCCCAACCCACGTCTAGGCAGGGACGTACAGGTACGCCAATGTGCCTGTCTGTGCCATTCTGCCGACGTAAATGTACATGCGGCGGTCCGGAAGTGGATATAGTCCCTTATCATCCCCTCCAAGAGTTTGCATACTATTGATGTTAGGCTAACTGGTCTGTAATTTCCAGGGATGTATTTTGGCCTTTTTTTAAATATTGGTGTACATTGGCTTTTCTCCAATAAGCTGGTACCATTCCAGTCAGTAGACTGTCAGTAAAAATTAGGAACAATGGTCTGGCAATGACTTGACTGGGTTTCTTAAGGATCCATGTGTGCAAGCCATCTGGTCCTGGTGATTTATTAATGTTACGTTAAAGTCTATTTCTAATTCTGTCCTCTGTTAGCCATAAGGGTGCTTCCTGTGATGTGTCATGAGGATAACCACTGCAGTTTTGGTTACTTAAGCCCCCCCCCCTTGATTCCCTTGTGAACACTGAGGAGAAAAAAAATTCAATACCATGGCCATCTCACCATCCTTTGTAACCAGATTCCCTTCTTCATTCTTTATGGAGCCAATATAGTCTGTCCTCCCTGTTTTACTGTTTATAAACTTAAAGGATCACTAAAGGATTTTTTTTTTAGCTAAATAGCTTTCTTTACCTTACTGCAGTACTGGTTTCATGTCCTTATTGTTCGTTTTTGCTTTGAAGTGGCTGTAATTCTGCTCTGTTCTCCACACTTCCTGGTTGTCTTTTTCCTTATAACCATCATACTGGGAGCTTTTCACTGTAGGTCTAAGCTGTCATTACTGTGTGTCTAAAACTTAACAGAACCAATCAGATTCATTTTTTTATTTCAATAGTTTTTATTGAATGAAAGAATATTACAACAATACAGAAGCATCGCCACAAATTCTGAAAGCTTCAATGTACACCTGAGAGGTCCAAATCATAGTACATAACACCTTATATTGTTTGGCATCATTGTCATGGCCACTAAAAAGAATACATAACAAAATACTTCAGGGTAAAACACAGAGTGTAGTCCCCCCCAATTATTCAATGACCCAACCTTAGTAGGCCCAAGACCCATCTGTCAAGGGTTCCGGACCTAGAGACCCCAAATCCATCCCCCCACCAATATTGCTATCCAAACGGGAGGACCCGTGTTGAAAATCTTCCGTAGGAAAGGTGGAGGCTAAAGAAATGGTCAGAAACGTATATAGAAAAGAAAAGGAAGAAAAGGAAGAGAAGAAAAGAGAGAGGATAGATAAGAGAGCGACCGGCCAGCCCCTAGGTATCCGCCAAATGGGACCATAACCATAGCTCACATCTCCAGCGATCTTAGATCGTTAGTTAAATAAGCCAGCCATGGATCCCAAACCTTTTTGAAAGTCTCCAGCTTGTCCTGAACCAGTGCCGTCAATCATTCATTTAACATTAACCATGACAGTTTCCTTTTAAGCTGTTCAAGCGGCAAGGAGGCGGAGCGCCAGTTTCTAGCTATCGTGATTTTAGCCGATATAAAAATAAACATAAGCAATCGCCGTTGGGCTTTAGAGGCCCCCACCACCCTGTCGCCCAAAATAGCCTGTTTTGCTGATTTAGCCATGTTCAACTGGGTCAATGAGTAGATAAAGTTATATACCCGAATCCAAAATCTCCTGACCTTTGGTCATGACCACCAGATGTGATAGGCAGTCCCTGTCTGGCCACATCCCTGGAAACAGTTAGGGGTGGCCCCATGAACAAAGGTCAATCAGATTCATTTTAAAAACAAAACACTGCCCTGGATTTGTTTGTTTTTGTTCTGTGTGTCTCTCTAGTTCACAGGAACATGAAAACAGTTTAAAAGTAAAACTAACCTACAGGCACATTATATGATTGATTTTTTATCTATTTGTAATCATTTTTAAAGGGAATCGGTTAACTTTTATGTCTCTATACCCTGTAAACAGTCATTTCAGCAAAAAAAATGTTTTCCTTTAGTGACCCTTTAAAGAATTTTACTCTCCTCTGCTATGCGTCTTTCGTGTTCTATCTTAGCAGCCCTAATTACACCCTTACATTTCTTGTTACATTCTTTGAAAAGTTTGAATGCTGATGATGATCCCTCAGCCTTGTATTTTTGAAGGTCTTCTCCTTTGCTTTTATATGCATTTTTACATTGGAGTTAAGCCACCCAGGACTTTTATTCGCTCTTTTAAATTTATTTTCCAATGGGATGCACTGGCTAATGCCCTTATTTAATATGCTGTTAAAGCAAACCCATCTCTCATTCATGTTCTTTGTTCCTAAGGTTTTATCCCAATTAATATCTTCTAGCAAGGTTCAGTGTCTTTGTATTCCCCTTTTTTTGTTTCCTTTTTTTGTGATTTATACTGAAACTAATTGACCTGTTTCCTAAATTACCCCTTATTTCCACATCCGTGATCAGGTCTTTATTGTTGGTAATTAGTAGTTCAAGTTTCTAGTTGGTGGTTCACCATCTGACCCATGAAATTGTTCTGCAAGACATTTAGGAACTGGCGAGCCATAGACGAATGCGCTGTTTCTTTTCTGCCCAGTCTGTGTCTGGATAATTAAAATCCCCCACTAATCCAAATTGTGATAGGAGGTCCGTCTTCCCCTCCTCCCTCAGGTTAGGGGGCCTATAGCATACCCCCAGTATTACACTCCCCTTAGTTTTATTTCTTTGCAGCTCTACCCATAAGGATTCCACCTCTTTCCTTGCCCACTTAGTGATGTCATCTCTCACATTCATTTGTAAATTATTCTTGATTTACAGGCATGCCCCTCCCCTTTTTTAACCTCTCTATCCCTACGATAAAGGGAATACCCTTAAATGGTTGCCAGCCAATCGTGAGAGCTGTTGAACCAAGTCTCTGAAATTCCCACAAGATTTAAATCCTCCTCATACAACAGTATCTCTAGTTCTCCCATCTTGTCCACCAGGCTCCTGGAATTGGTGAACATGCCACGTAGTTTAGACCGGTCGCATAATTTCTTCTTATTGGGTGCTCCGAGTGCAAATAGGACTTGTTACTATACTTATGGTTTACTGTATGTGCTTTAGTCAACCTACCACTAATGTCCCCAATACTACCCTATGGAATATGCTTTGCATTGACTATCTCTACCTCTGGACCCTCCCCCCCATTGCCTAGTTAAAATGCCCCTCTAACTTTTTGTCCATCTTCACTCCCAGCAGATCTGCACCCTCCTCATTTAGGTGACCCAAACCCCTCCTTACTACACCAGCTCCTCAGCCACTTGTTTACTTCCCTAATCTTCCTTTCTTGTGAGGCTCGAGGTACTGGTAGTATTTATGAGAATACTACCTTGGAGGTCCTTTTCCTCAATTTAGCTCCAAAGTCCCTACAATCATTCTTTAGGACACTCCATCCTCCTCTGACTTTGTCATTGGTGCCAACGTGCACCATGACAGCTGGGTCCTCCCCAGCCCCTCCCAGTAATCTGTCCACCAGATCCTTGATGTGCCAAACCCAAGACGCCCGGTAGACAGCATACTTTTCGGCGCTTCACGTCTTTGTGACAGATTGCCCTCTCTGTCCTTCTAAGAATTGAGTCCACTACCACCAGAATCTGTCTTTCCTTTCCCTTGGCTTTGCTCTGTGCTGGCCCCTGCTGGCACCTGCCGGGTATGTTCCCAGCTCTCTTTTGATATGGAGGGTCTTTTCAGTGCTGACAGTTGCTCCCCTAGATTCAGAATATGGGCTTTCAGAGAAACAACATGCTTACATTTTGCACAGCAGTATTCGCCCTTGATCGGACGATCAAGGAACGTATACATACCGCAAGATGTACACGAGTTGCATCTTCACACCCGCCGATCATAGTACCTTCTAATTTAATCCAAATGAGCTAAAAACTAGCCTCCTGACACTAATACTCAACAATACACAGGTACTCAACAATACAATACACAGGTACTCACAGCCCACGTGTACTCACATTCCACATGCACTAACAGCCCACGTGTACTCACAGTCCATGAGCACTCTCAGCCCCCTTGCACTTGCAGCCCACGTGTACCCATAGTCCACATGCACTCGCACCCCAAGTGTACTCACAGTCCACGTGCACTCGCAGTCCACTGCTGTGTGAGCCAATGAGGAGAGAAAGACCCGGAGAGCCGCTGTTCTCATGCACATCGCTGGATCAGGATGGGGCTCAGGTAAGTATAAGGGGGGGCTTGGGGGGAAGCCAGAAGGTTTTTTTTTTACGTTAATGCATGAAATGCATTAGGGAAAAATGTAACCTTTAGAACCACTTAAAAGTTATTACTTTACTACCTTTTTTTCCTGTTATAAAATTGATGTTGGTTACATCATCTGTAAGGAATGAAAGGTCCATTCTGGTGCCTACTGGGAGAAGAGTTCAGCTGGTTGCAGACGGCTGGGTTGAGGAGTCGGGTTTGTTGCATTTCCACTAAATCAGGCAGCACTGCCTAAACTGTGGGCATTGAGGACACAAGTCCTGCCAGGGATTACTAGTCTTCTCCACAGGAAGTGTTGGGATTCTACTGTGTGCAAGGGGAGTTTGAATAAAGACTGAGGAAGGGCCAGTGTTGATTGGCTTTTGTTTGCTTCAGAGAAGCTTCTCTCCCTGTACAAGGCAAAAGCAATCAGTTTAAGGTCATAAATGTGCAATAAATTCTGAATGATGCCAAAAGCACCTGAAACTGAACCAAAAGTAAAACTGCAGTTCCCCATGAAAACCTGCAGGCAGGGCCATCCAGACACGGGCAATATGTTCTATTCACAAATACCAATAACAGGCCTTGCTGCCATTATCTCAAGTTAGTGTGTGCAATGAATGCAGCCTTCACATATACCTCTTTTAGCACATATCCAGCTCCATGCCTCACACTCTGCCCTGCATGCTCCCAGGTGAACCAATTAAACATTTCTCAGATCGGCCACAACAGGGCCTATCCTAGGGTCACAGGCGCCTGGGTGCAGAAATATTTCTGGCGCTCCCACATGGGTGTGATCATTTTACTAACTCCTCCCCTTTACAAATGTTTCTATGGCAATGACTCAACCACAGAGATGCTCCCCCACAAAGTCTTCATTACCCTGGGATCCTTACATGATCTCTTAACAATAAACAAAATACAGGAGGAGAAGCAGAGTACTTTATTGGGACCTGGAGGGGGGCCTCTCTGATGGACACAGAGAGGACTTCTGTTAGAGAGTCTGTTAGAAAGAGCCCCCAGACATACTACAGACATGATACAGAAGATGGTCCGAGACTGCAGACATAGCACAGGAGACAATCAGAGACTGCAGACATAGTACAGGAGATGGTCAGAGACACATCAGTTCTGGACGGACACACACCTATGCTCAGAACACTAGTTCTAGATGGACACAAACAAAGAGAGAAGGAGGGAGGGGAGAACTCTGCCACTTTGGTGCCCCCACCTCTGCAGGCGCCTGGGTGCAAAGCACCCTGTGCACCCTGCCTAGGATCGGCCCTGGGCCACAAGTAGTTATGGAGGTGAGTCCAATGCATTTGCAAAAACTTTACTTTCTAACTTTGAAGTGAGCAACAACAGGGCACACTATTATAGTACTTGCAAGTTCAGGGCATGCAATTCCAAAATACACCATTAGGTTACATATCACTTCAGAGAATTGTGGGTTCCATATTGAGATTCTCACCCTAAAGGTTAACTTTAGATTGCACTTTTCTCAGCCAGGTTACTTCTAGTCCTGTTCCCAAACTCAGTACCACTCAGGGCATCAGGACCTTTTGAGGTTGTTCCCCAGCCTGAAAATATCAAACACTGGGAGGTTACATCTTTGCAGGAAAGGTCTACCAAGTCCCATGAGGGCCAACTACTCAGCTGAGCTCCTATCTCGTTGCACTCTGGACCCAAACCCATCTCACTCTCTAACTCACTCACTATATATATATATATATATATATATATATATATATATATATATATATATATATATATATATATATATATATATATATATTCTAAAGGAGGTCACCGCCTAGTGGCCAAAACAGGAAGTGTACTACCACCCCCTTACAAGCCCATCAATACAGGCTCAAAAAAAAAGAACAATGGAAACTAATGCATTCGGGATCCATGTATCACTTCAAAATAAAATCACAGGGACAAACATTTAAATTAATGACAGACAATGACAGATTGATCATCACATGAAAATAACAGCTGAACTCAACATACAGTGACATGACACAAACTTCACTTGATAACAATGAAACAGCGAGACAACTATAGCCTTGAAATCTAACAAGCCAGAAACATTTTATTTTTTACTTTCAATGTCTGTGCTGAGACTGGCATTGCTATTAATCAGTCTTACATAAATCCATCATTTGTATTGCCTTGACCTGCTAAATAAAATGAGCATAAAAATACATTGTATTTTCCGAGAAAGAGATGAAAACTTAAAGCTAAACTAAACTGTATCTGAGCACCACAAACCGATAATGATTTTTAATATTTTTTTTTTATATTTGAAGAAAACTCACCTATCCCTCCATGCGTTATTTCAGTGTTTCTCAACTCCAGTCCTCAAGGCGACATGTTTTCAGGCTTTCCATTATTTTGCACAGGTGATTTGATCAGTTTCATTGCCTGAACAATTACCACAGCCGTTTCATCTGAGGGAAATCCTGAAAACATGACCCATTGGGGAGCCTTGAGGACTGGAGTTGAGAAACACTGCTTTATTTTGTTGAGAAATCACTTTGAAATCACTTTGAAATCACTTTCTTAGCTGAGAAAGCCCCTCCTCCCCTCCTTCAGATCAAATAAAAAATTGCCCATGTGTTCATTGATAGAGTTTAGTTCTTCTTTAACAGAAATATACAGGAATTAAATCATCCACATATCATTAAAGCAGAACCAACAAAACTTTTAGGGCCACAACCAGTAGCAGCCGCCCCCCTAGTTTGCATGTGGGGTGCCAGACTCATATCTTTCTATGAGTTTTTTTCAAGCACATGATTAGGACCTGAGGCTTTAATTGGCTTGGAAAAGGTTGGGGACCCACCCACTTGTAACACCAGTGAATCAATATTCGTTATCGGATTCTGGCTTCTCCTCCCGGGCAATCAAGACAGGTAGCGGATCAAAAGAAGGCCAGGAAAATAAGCCGGGGAAGCCGCAGCATCGGAGGGGTGAGTGCGGGCCTAGGCGCGGGTTTGTTTGTTGCCATTCCCCCCAAAAAAAAAGTTTAGCACCAGCCACCACTGGAGGCAGATCTAAAGAAGACCGGGTTGGTCAGGAGGAGAAGCCAGGGAAGTCACGGCGATGGAGTGGTGAGTGCAGACCTGGGGGGGGATTGTTTGCCATCCCCCAAAAAGTTTATCACCAGCCACCACTGGCCCCAGCATGTATTTTACAAATATTTGTGGGCCATAAAGAAATCAGTATCATAAAGTAGTTGTAAACCCTTAAACATACCCAGTGAAGTGACTAGCCTTAGTTGATACACAAATACTTCAACATAAGTTGTTTATCTGCAGCCTTCTTTTCTCTACAGCCATTCAAAGTGCAGAATTCATGCAGCTTTAAGAAATCAGGGGGCAGGAAACTGAAGTTGCACTCTGCAGAGCTCAGTGAGAGCTAATTGAAGGGAAGCAACACTCCCCTCTTCACACAGCACACAGGGACAGAGTTGAGGCTGTCAATCGCAGGCTGTGTTCTGGAGCTCCCTCCCAAGTCATCTTTTTACCTTTTGGTGTCAGAAAAACTTGTTAGAAGTAACTCATGCTGATAACAAGAGTCAGCAGAGAGAAATGACACTTGAAATGACTGGATAGAGAAAATTGCAAACTATTAAGGAATATATTTTATTTATATTTAATGCCAGAGGTTTACAACCACTTCAAATCAACAAATAAAGTTTAAATGAATACATAAATTTATTCCAATTATTTCACATCAGAAGCCCCCATCAGATCAGAGCCCCTTTTTCACAACATAATCCCCCCTTCACATCAGAGTCCCCAGTGCCCCTGGCCTACTTTACAATCTTTAGCAAAGTATGCATGGCATAGGTTGGAAGGTGGAGCAGGTCTTGACAGAGGGCAGGAGGAGCAGTAGGTCCTCTTCTGAATGCTGGGATGGACCTGGATTGGTGGCTGACTAAATACTTTTTTGCCCCACTGTACAAATGTGAACATTCATTTAAACCATATACACAAAAAATGTCCATATATGCATAAAAAAATAAACGCAAATTCAAATAGTGGTAATGATAATATTGTGTGAACACCAGTCCTTTAATTCAGTGGTCATCAACCCTGTCCTCAGGGTCCACTAACAGGCCAGATTGTATGTATTATCTTGGGGGAAATGCAGACTAGAAAACTGCAATCACTGAGCAGCAGCAAATGATATCACCTGTGATGTATTATCTTGCAAACCTGGCCTGTTAGTGGGACCCGAGGACAGGAGTTGATGACCACTGCTTTAATTGACCCAAAAATATACATGCAAAAATTCCATCAGTGGTCATCAACATTCAAAATTTTGTGAACACCACATTCAACACCACCTCGTGCTCTATCTGTGAATCTGCTCACCTTGGAAATTACCTCCAATGAATGAGAGGTCAAAACAGGCAATGTAGGATGTGAATGAAGAGGTGCAGCGCTTATTTAAAAAAGTCCAAACAATTTATTAAAAGTTCCTAGAGAGGCAAAGTACAGTAAAACCTTGGTTTGCGAGCATAATTCATTCCAAAAACATGCTTGTAATCCAAAGCACTTGTATATCAAAGCATTTTTTTTACAGGGTATAAAAGAGAAGAGAGGCACCTCTAAGTGTAGCAATAAGTTGCTAAATGTTGTACCTTCATTAAATGTAACCATATTGCTACACTTAGAGGCTCCTCTCTTCTTTTTTATACTCAGTTGTGACATGACGCTACTCTTATATCAAGACATCGCTTGTATATCAAGGCAAAATGTATTAAAACATTTTGTTTGTCTTGCAAAACGCTCTCAAACCAAGTTACTCTCAAACCAAGGTTTTACTGTAGATCTTGAGGTGAGGACAAGCTGTGGCACCATAGGAGGTTTCTTCCAGGCTGGACGCAGCATAGTGTCCATACCATTACTGAAGGTGAGGTCTGTCCATTGGTTTTCCTGGAGATCAATGGTGGAGTTTGAGTATTGACATCCATACCTGTGCAGTGTGATTAGCATAACCCTGGTGGAGTGGATCTATCTGCTTGTGATGAACGCTGGTATTATCATTTGATTACCCACTGTGCGTATCCCTTCGTCTTAGGCCCCGTACACATGACCGGATCTGTCCGCTGGGATTGATCCGCGGATCAGTTCCAGCAGATAGATCCGGTCGTGTGTACAAGGCCTTAGGGTTATTTGGAGAGTTAGTACTAAGACTGCAATTACAGGGGCAGTAAGTGTTAGGGTTAAAGAAAAAAGGGGGAAAGAGGTAACAAGCCTTTGGACTTTTAAAGTGTCAAATCAAGAAAATTATGCTATGTAGACTCGTTCCCTTCATCCCAAAAGAAGACACAGCAGTAGTGGTGGTAACAATAATCAACTCCAGGCTCGACTATGCAGACGCCCTTTACCTCGGACTCCCAAAATACCAGGTTGCTCGTCTACAAGTCGTCCAGAATACGGCGGCACGACTTGTAACAGGAAAAAAACCCTGGGAATCGATCACTCCCTCAGGTCCCTCCACTGGCTGCCCGTAAAAGACCGAATCACATTTAAGGCCCTCTGCCTGACGCACAAATGTGTACAAGGAATCGCTCCCCAATATTTATGTGAGAAAATAAAATACTACAACCCCAATCGCGTTCTCCGATCAACCAACCAAAATCGACTTCAAATACCCAAGGCCCGCTACAAGACCAAAGGAGAACGAAGATTTGCAGTCCAAGGACCTCGACTGTGGAACGCATTACCAACCAATATCTGAACGGAAGTGAATCACCAGGCCTTCAGGAAAAAACTCAAGACCCACCTATTCTGAAGGCTTGATAGAAGGAAACGGATACCAAGCGCCTTGAGGCGATTCAGTTCGCATTTGTAGCGCTATACAAGTTTTTCACTCACTCACAACAGTAAAACATGATAAAAGATTTTTCATCCTTACCAACGTTGTTTGTTCTATCCAAGGCATATACACACACTACCACTTGACATGTTTCACTTTTACAGCTTCTTCAGGAGATTCATGTTTTCTATTTTTCAGATTTTACCCATTGGTGTTTATTGCAAACTACCATATCTTGATTGATGAGTGATTTTGCTGAATATGTTTAATCATATCTCAGCCCAACACTCACATTTCCTAAATTATAACTACCTGCTATGCTGGGCATTATTTGCTGGCAATAGAATAACATAATTGATTCAATCTTCCAAGCTTTACCAAGGTAATTACCATTGTGTAATGTTTTTCAATAATCAGTGGTATATCTTATTATTAATTAATATAAACATCATTGATGCGCTACCCTTTTACCCAATATTATTTTTCCACCCTGGAAATATACATTAAATTCATCTTCCTCCTGTGGCCACTATAGGGTGAACCATTATGGCGTCTTTTGAAAATGTAGGACATTTCTCTGTCCAATCTCAAAGTCCGGGTCCAATCGGTTTGGGTAGGTTCATCTTCATCCAATATCCTTGTATTTAAATTTATAAAAGTACGGTGATAATTTTGTTTTTTACTAGTAATGGTGGTGATCTGCGATTTTTATCATGACTGTGACATTGGGGCAGACAGATCGGACACTTTTGACACTATTTTGGGATCATTGACATTTATACAGCGATCAGTGCTATAAATATGCATTGATTATTGTATAAATGTCACTGACAGGGAAGGAGTTAACACTAGAGGGTTAAATATGTTAGTTAGGGAGTAATTCTAACTGTGGGGGGATGGGACTGACTGGGGGAGGAGACTGATCGGTTTTCCTATATACTTGGAACACACGATCTGTCTCCTCTTCCCTGACAGGACGTGGATCTTTGTGTTCACACACACAGATCAACGTTCCTGCTCTGTCACGAGCGATCCTGATCTGTCCTGATCTGTCATGAGTATAGGGTGGGCGCACCCTATACTGCCGGCAAGTTTGAGGACATCATATGATGCCCGCCCAGGATGGGAGATCCCATCTGTGGATGTCATATGACTATGGGCGGGGAAAGAAGTGGTTAAGGAAACATGTCATGAGAGATATACTGGCACTGCAATGGTTCATCTCCTGAAAATGCTAAATCCCTGATCATATGTCTGCATCAGCTGCTGGCCTGCTTTAGGTTTGAATCTAGCATTTTACAGAAAGAGGTCAAAACTGACAGTTTCCATAATTTATTTGCTATTATTTTATTTTATTTGTTTATTTATTTATTTTGTTTTATCAGTCATTACTCACATTTTATTGAACAATGTTAATATGTAAAATGGTGTTCTAAAATAGACACAGGAATCAATTTCTGTGTCTATTTTTGTATTTAAAAATTAAAGTAAGTAACTACATACTGTAAGTCATCTACAGTGTGACAGTACCAAATAAAATTGATACCGCTCAAATGTCCCAATCTGTTATCCCTGCCGATTGGCCACAATGTTTGCAAGTGCTGGTTGGGTTGAATACTGTCTCATCAGACACATCAATGACTACAACAAAATGGTACTTGTCTGAACACTGCCTCGGCATACAGTGAGCTCTTCTTATTGTGAGCTCTTCTAATCTAACTTTCTGTGTAACCTCCACCTTAAAGTGGATGTAAAGCCACTCTCATCCTTTCTAAACTTCTGCCATAGTGCTGATCTATAAGGATATACATGCCTTCTGCATGTATCCTTACCTGTCAAATGTCTCCCCTCTGTCTGTTATAAGAACTGAAAAACTGCAGATTCTGCGGGCGGGTCTGTTGTCTGGAGCCCGGTGGGTGGAGTCGTGATGTCAGTAGACTCCCCGCCCACCTCTACACTCTCCTTGTCAACATGCATTTTCTCTTGTGTATTCCTTACACTAAATTCTGCTATGATCACTAACATCCAGTCAAAATCCAGAAAAGTAACCACATGACTTCAGAAATGGGGGTGGGAATTAAAAAATAATGCCTCTTTTCGACTAATGCATGAGATATGTAAATAACCTGTCATTCACAGCAAGGGGGAGGATTTGACAAAGTTTTTCTCTGTTTGTCAAGATTTATCTCAATGAACAATAAAAGAGGATTGCTCAGAGCTGGATTAACAGTGTGGCAAGACTGGGCACAGATGATAGGAAATCTTATACTCTAAATTGTGCCAGCAAAAAAAAAAATAATAATTTGGGTTTATATCCACTTTAACACTAACCCACTTCATAATCCGAGCACTAGCAGTTAACCTACCTGTAGCCCCAGCCCTAGCTGTCAGGAATAGTGTAATTACTGGACTAACCTGCTGATGGCACTGTTGCCTTCGGTACCAGTGGGTGTAGTTCTGGTGGCCACCATCAGGTGTCTCCCCACCAAGACTATCAACCAGCCATCAAACACACCTGATCTGGGTCTGCTGGACTATAAGCTCACCCTTAACCAAGGCTCAATGCTCCTGACACAGGTGTTGATTTCCCTTATGCTGCCTTTCAAGCCTCCTTCAACCGGGACGTAACCTCTTCGGGACCAAAGTCCTGGTAGTCAGGGCTTGAAGGCTCTTCCCTCCCAAGTCTCTTTGAGCCTTCGAAATTCCGGGTCCCTAATATAAGTTTAGCTATCCAGAGAGTCCTAGAAGTCAGTCTTCTCCAGCCTAACTTAACCAGGGAAACCTCAAGGCTCGGCAACTGTCCCCCTTAAAGGGACCATAGCTCAAATATCGGGGGAATGTACCTGCCATCCAGAACACATTCCCGGTGTCCTGTACATTCCCCTCCCTCTCTGCCTTAACGTGGAGGTGTCTGAGACAATGTGTAACACACTACAGTGTACCCTAGATAAGGCATCCGGGTTCAGGTGTTGCTTTCCTGGTCCCTGTTCAACTATAAATTTGAACTCTTGCAATGCCAAAAACCACCTGGTAACTCTAGCATTTGTGTGTTTATTCTGTGTCATCTAGGTCAATAGGGCATGGGCTGACACCAAGCGAAACTTTCTATCGAGGAGAAAATAGCACAGTGAGTCGAGAGCCCACTTAATGGCCAGGCACCCAGAAATACTATGGGGTGTTCCTCCCCATTGACCTCTCGAGACAGAACAGCTCCCAAGACTTCACTGGAGGCAACAACAAATTCTCTTGAGAAGTCAGGAGCTATCAGTACTGAATATTTACACAAGGCTGTTTTAAGCTCCTGGAAAGCCTTCTCAGCCTTGTCATCCCATTTCACCATTAATGACTTTTTTCCCTTTGTCAGGTCTGTGAGAGGTGTAGTAATAGTGGAGAAGTTGGGGACAAACCAGCGGTAGTACCCCACGATGCCCAAAAAGGCATCTCCTTTGGGAGTCCTGTCCTAGAGAACATATTAAACAATTTCCTGGTACTTTCTTTTGACATAGTCTGTCTTAGGGGAACTGCCTCTGGATACCTGGTGGCATAATCGAGTACCACAAGGATGCATTGGTGGCCCCGAGCTGATTTCACCAAAGGGCCCACCGATCCATTGCTATGCGCTCAAATGGTACATTGATAATGGGCAACGGCACCAACGGGTTCCTCATGTTGGTCATCGGTGTGGTCAGCTGACAGGTGGGACATGAACTGCAATAACGTCTCACCTCTGCTGTCACTATGCTTTGCAACTGCCCCCCTTAAAGGGACCACAACTCAAATATCGGGGGGAATATACCTGACATCCAGGACACATTCCAGGTGTCCTGTACACCTCCCTGTAACACTAGCACTAACTCTCACCATAACACCAAGCCCACAAGTAACTCTCCCTGAAAAATTATCCCTTACTGTAATCCCAACCCAAACCATCCCAATAGCTCCAACCCTAACACTAACCCTTTCTGTAACATAAAGGATAAGTTCACCTTTGGGAACATTTTACATGTTCCACCTGTTTTTAGGATGGAACATGTAACATGTTCTCGATGCTGCAGTCCCCCCCCCCCCCTCACAGTGACAGCAGTACATTGAGATACTTGCTGTCACTATTTGAAATCAGCTCTGTGTGTAAATAAACAACATCCTGTGCGGCTGTCATCTTGTAGTTCTCAATGAATTACCATGGCGCTGTTAATCACTGTGGTAGTTCATTGATTCTTCCTCTCTGTGTATCTGCTTGCCCATATGGGATGTATGGGCACACATTTACACTGACAGATCTGCAGGAGACCTGCATGACACCAGCGATCTGCAGATTGCTAGTGCAATGCAAAAAAATAATAAATGCACATTTATTTATAAAAAAAAATGCATTTATTTATAAAAAAAAGATAACACCAACCTTCCTAATAACACCAACCTTTCTCATAACCTCAATTTAAAGGAGAGTTACAACCAAAGCTCGTTTGGCTGTACTCCACCTATGGATCACAGGAGTGAAGTTCATTTAGCACTCCTGTGACCTGTTTTCAGCAGACAGCGGGCAGAAGTCTGCTGTCTGATGATGTCACAGAGTCGGTCCAGGCTCAGGCAAGATCTCAGCAATAGTCTGTACCGGCACCCAGCTCAGCCTCTCAGTGAGTTGCTGAGAGCCTGAACTGACAGATCCCACCCCCTACACAGCCCAGCGCGGGGGGAACAGAGAAGAGAGCTGCTCTCTGCTTGGGGAGCTATGAAAACCAAGCAATTTGTGGTATTAGATTGCTCGGTTCCACCGATGCTGCATCCACCTAGGTAAGAATGATTGTTAAAAACACTTCTCTTATATACCCCCCTGTAACTCTCACACATAATCCCCCTATAACCAAGTTCAACCCTCCCTATAACACCAACCCTTTGACACAGGGATTCTTCTTACCAAGGACACAGCCTTCCTAAGGTTAGATTTGGGGTTACAGAAAAGTTTATTGTTGGGGTTACAGGGACTGTGAAACTCTGGTTAGAGATAGTATAGGCGCCCCTTTACCTTCTCAAACCTTCACTGCGCACAGGAAAAAATATTAATATAAATATATATATTTATATATATACACAGTGTATATATGCCTAAAGCTGCTACTTAAATGGTATGATATATATGCAAAATTTTAAATGAAAAAAATTGTAGCGCTGTGTTCCTAAATCATATAAACATATCTAAAACATGTAAAATATATAAACTAAATCACACGTGAAAGAGTGTTATAGTGGTTGAACATGACAAAAAAGAAGAGAAAAAATGTATGAAATTATACTAAATATATGTATGATCTCTAAACAAATATTCATAAGTGTTCATCCAAAATCCATACCTAAAGTGTCAGAAAAATAAAAAAAAATCAAGTCCATAAATTGTAGTGTTTTTCCAGGTGTTCACACTTAAACAAACATTCAATCTTCTTAAAAAACTTGAAATAATTCACCACTTGTGTTTCTGTGACTCAGCACCCTTAGGCTAGGTTCACACCTAAGCGAATTGAGTGCGGTTTCAACCGCATCCAAATCGCAGGACATTTTAAAATACATTGTTTTCAATGAGGCTGGTTCACATATGTGCGATGCATCCGCACTGCGCATTGCCTCCAAACCGCGTGCGGTTTTTATGTCTTGCGGTGCGGCTCAGGTGCGAATTCAGTCCCATTATCTTCTATGGGTACGCATCTAAATCGCAGGTGTGTTGCGGTTTGAACGGAAGTTTTTTTTTCTCCTCCACCACCTCCCCCTTTTCCTAGTTCCTCCTCTGTCTGTTTCATGCTGCTGAGGTGAGTAGCCATGTCCAAAAAACGGAGCAAAAAAGTCACTGCTAAGGTGAAGGACTGTGTGGATTCCGAGGAGCTTATCCGCCTTGTCAGGGAGAACCCACAAATCTATGACACCCGGCATCCTAAATATAAGGACAATGTATTGAAAAAAACTACCTGGGTTGAAATTACCAAAAGCCTTTTGCCAGAGTGGAGCATGTGCTCATCCCAAGTTCAAGCTGACAAAGGTAAGTTTGTTTTATTTTTTCATTCCCTAACTTATTAAATTATAATTCTAAGTAGACCCCAATAACTACAGTGCATACCGCACACAAATCCAGAGCAGGCCTTTATCCAAGCATGCATTCTGTGTGGACATGTAAAGTCTGCTAACCCATACCATGCCACATGTTTTATATCTTGGCATGGTGTTCCTAATGCACCCTGTCCCCGTGTTGCTGGTGGCACGTGACTCATTCCCACACCCTTGGTCATTGTTTGTATGAGTCTGCGTGTGTCTATCACCAAAATATGTAAACTCACTTTACCAAGTATGTTTGCAGATCCTTGGGGGAGTGACTATCTGTATTTGTCATCCTATTATGACGTTATTGGCCATGGTGGTCTTACAAAGACATCATCCTCTGTACAATGACACCCAGCAGAACACACATAACAGTATCACCAAGCCAATTTTTGGTGTTTTTGTCCAATTGCAGGTAGAGAATCACTTCGGAGTCCTTAATATGCTGCCAAAAGATAACTTTAATCTTTTTTTTTCAAGATGCATTCAAATTACACATAGTGACATTTTTAGCTTAGTATTTTAGGTTTTAATATTTAAAGGGCCATATATTTTAATGACAACACCACATTTTTTGGTTTTAAATTGCCTGCATCTGCCAAGGTAACTCGCCAGCTGGCGATAGAAAGTAATTAAGAAATTGATCTCGAATCAATTTCCCACTGCTAGTGCCCCTAGTCAAACTCCACTGTGCCGCCTCCATATTATGCATCATGGAATCCTCATAATCAATTCCATCACGTTCTCGCACATAGTTGTGCAGTGCACACGCAGTTTTCACAGCAGAGACAGCATGCTCCAAACTGAGATTGATGGCGGTGTGCAATATTCTCCATTTATTGGCAAGAATTCCAAATGCACACTCTACTACTCGACGTGCCCTAGTGAGCCGATAATTAAATATTCTTTTATCATTGCTCAGCGCTCTACTTGAGAATGGTCGAAGAAGATTTTTACCAAGGGCAAACGCTTCGTCCCCTACAAAAACAAATGGGAGGGCTGGCTCATTTGTTCCGGGCAAGGAGGAATCGTTTGGTAAATCCAGACTATTCGCCCTTATCATTCTCCCAAATGTGGAATGATTAAATACACCAGAATCAGAGCTGCTACCATAAGCACCCACATCAATATAAATGAAATTATATTTGGCATCTACCACTGCCATTAATACAAACGAAAAATATTTTTTATAATTAAAAAACTGACTCCCACTATCAAATGGCCTCAGGATGCGTATGTGCTTGCCATCGATGGCTCCCACACAGTTTGGAAAATTACATCTCTCCCAGAATTCATCTGATATCTTCAACCAATCTTCTTTTGTAGGCTTTTTGAAGACCAATGGTTTTAGTACATTCCATATAACAAGGCATGTTTCATGTACAATGCCAGATATAGTTGATTTTCCAACCTTAAACTCATAGTGGAGACTTCCAAATGAATTTCCTGTAGCTAGGTACCTTGAACAAATAAGAAATATTAAATAATTATTATCTTCTCTTTTTTACAGTGGTATACATCAAGAATCGTTGGCGAAGCATGCGTGATGCCTTCAAGAAATACAACAAACATCTAAGAGAAGTGAGGAGTGGCTCGGGGGCACCAGCTAGAGTACCCTATATGTATGCAGAGGACCTTGCCTTCTTGAAACCACTCATAGAGATGAGAGAGTAAGTTATCCTCTACATCATCTATGTATCGTGACTATATATTTAGCATTAGTAATGTTTCTATTTTTTAATAAAAACAGGACCGAAGCAAGTTGGGACGAACAGGATGTCCTGGAGGATCAACCAGAGAGCCAATCTGAGGCCCAATCCGTGCCAGCAGTTTGCATTGATCCAAATGAGGAAATACCTGAAATGCCACTTGGGTCAGATCTATGGGTCACAAACCCAGAGACTGACTCTGGATTGCCTGAGCCTATGCCTGGACCCTCCTCAGCTCCAACAACCATTGCGCGGCCTGCCAAAGTGGCACGTAAGCGAACGCCAGTATCGCAGATGGACATAAGCGAGCGTCTTCTACAGATGTTACAACAAATGGCTGGAAAGGTGGATGCTTTCTTATGTCCAGCTACAATACTGGCGCTTAATTTTGTACCATTGATCAAAAAAGTTGTACCTGAGAGATATTTAGAAATGCGAACCACAGTAGAACACGTTCTGCAGTCATTTACAGTGCCAAGCGAGCAACATACATTGGAAAGGCCATATGTAACTAAAGAAACAACACAGATACACTTACCAATGTCAGGCCAGTACCCAGACCCAGGAAACCAACCTTACCCCTATGTTCCTCCATCCTACACTTCAAGCTTTCAGGAGCCAACTTCAATATATGAGGTACAACAGAGGCGAACTCCATATCCCATCCCATCCACATTCCCTTCAATTATGCCACAAACACAAATGCAGGGGATGTATGTGCCACAGCACCATGGGCCTCAGACACATGGGCCTCAGACACATGGGCCTCAGACACATGGGCCTCAGACACATGGGCCTCAGACACATGGGCCTCAGACACATGGCCCACAGCACCATGTGCCACAGCACCATGTGCCACAGCACCATGTGCCTCAGCACCATGTGCCTCAGCAACATGGCCCACAGCAACATGTGCCTCAGCAACATGGCCCACAGCAACATGGCCCACAGCAACATGGCCCACAGCACCATGTGCCACAGCACCATGTCGAGTCTAGCCATGCTTCAAGCACCGAGATTGATGAATCTACCTCAGCAAGTCAATACTCCTCAGACACACCATTATTTCCCAAAACATATCAACATCTCTAAAGTTTACGTTATGCCCACAGTAAACAAGCATGTGTGCATATTTTGAATCAAAGTTTAATCCAGAGGAAAACTTGAAGGCAAAGTTTTTATTTTTTATATTAGTCCAAGCAAAAATATGTTGTCTATTTCTTTATTTTTGTGAAAGAAGTAAAAAATAAATATATTTTTGGGCATCTTATGTCTGGTTGTTCATTTATAAGTACAGATGTTGGATAGTTGAAACCAAAAATGAATACATGCTTCAACATCAATTTGAAAATGCACATAGGTGTGGAAAAGTACCTTAATGTGATTAATAATCTTTGTGCAGGCTGGATGCTTGCTCTGAAGCATGTGTTCTGGCGCTCCAAACTATGGTACGTTAGTCCTAACAATTCATCAAAACTTCAAACAAAAATAAAATTTTTAATTATAAATTTAATATGGAACAATGGAGAAAGAAAATGTTTTGCAAAATTAAATAAATAATCACCTGGTTATTGACATGCGTGTATAATTAAAAAACTTGTCCTCATGCCCACGGAGATCTTCATATAATATAATGAACTGCCCTCTTTCATCCCTATTTGCAATGATAGGATGAACCCAGTATCTTCTTCTTCTACTCCTCCTTCTCCTCCTTTCAACTTCCATCAAGATTGCTGCTGTTGCAGCAACAACTGTAGGCATGATCATGGGCAGGGCAGCACACATTTCTTAGGAAATCCAAATCCTATTCCACACTATACTGAATGCTCGTGAAAAAGGAAGAGTTCAAGAAAGGTCACTCCCTTTTATTACCTACATCATCACACAGCTAACAATGATTGGCCCTCACCAAAAACGCAGCTCAAGTAATTATTTTTTATAAATCGCACCCGATCCGCAGCTAAACCGCAGTTGATCCGCAGAACACCCTCTAGAGAAATTCGCAACGGGAACGCAACTCAAAAACGCAACGCACTAGTGTGATTCCGGCCTTAAGGATTTGCACTCACCACAAGACTTGCATTCTCATGCTCGGCATTAAAAACTTAGTGAACTCTCCATGATCTCCAAGCAATTCCAACAGTGTTCAGTGAACCAATGCTCTCCACATGTAAGAATAAAAAAGTGCTTGAAATAGTGAAGTACTATAAAACCATTTATTAAAACAGCACACATAAATTCTTCACATATTGCACCCACATCCTTCCAAGTAAAGGCAAGGAATTTCAAACAAATCCTTTTTATGAAGCAAGAGGCTCACAGCGGTGCACACAATATATAACGGTCACGGCGGACCCAGAGCTAAACCTGATATTCTCACCACCGCTTGCTTGTCTCTCTGCTCCTGGAACAACTTCACACACAATGATCGGTAAATTAGGACGCTAAACACCACAGTTGATTGCCGTGTAGCTCTGCCCAGACATGTTTCATCAAACTGATTTCTTCAATGGGATTGGCTACACAGCATAGCTGCATTCACTTTATACCCCACCCGCCGTGTGGACTTATTGAGACTGTGCAGGGACGGTTAGCGTTAGGGCTGGGATTACAGCAAGTCAGCAATAGTTTGTTTTATGTGGGGTTAGGCTAAAGGTTGGCACTAGGGCTGGGATTTTTGGTGGTTGATGGTTAGAGTTAAAGTGATTGTAAACGATTCCCTTGTAAAACAACACATTCTGTTTCAAATAGAAATGAAAAGCAAAATATTTGTGTATAGATATAAAAAATATTATAAATACCCTTTTCCTCCTTTTTTATAATTTATAATATTTTTACAAGCTGGGGGGAGCAGAAGCAGCAGCACAATCAGCTTCCCAGTGGATGACTGTGCAGGGGGGCATGTCAGGGCATGTCTGATAATTAGAGGAGAGCAGGCTGAGTTTCCAGCATTGCTAGAGAACTGACCACGATGTGCTCCCCTGCTTATTGTGATCAGTTTTTAATAGGAAAGCAGAGGGACTGACCAGGGATCTTACACAAAGGAAGCAATACAAAGCGAACAGGAGACTTTTTTTTATACAAGTACATGGTACAGCAGGCACATATCAGGAATATAAAATGTTGGAATAACAAACGCTCTAAAGCTGAGTAACAGGGATAGGGTGTCGTGCTCCGCCCCCTCCCTTGGACTACAGGAGAGTCAGGATGCCCACTAACACACAGCTCCTTTCTCTATCTGCAACGTAGTCTCCTGTAGTCCAAGGGAGGGGGCGAGCACGACACTCCACACCAGGGAGAAAGCCTTGCATTACTGTGTGGAGTTACAGACAGAAGAACAGGAAGTGAGGATTTCTCAGAAGAAATAAGGACATTTAAAAGCAAAATGGAAGGATGAGGTAAGTGAAGGAGGACTGCACTAAGGTAAAGGAAGCTATTTAGGAGAACAAATTGTACCTTTACAACCCCTTGAACTATTTTTACTGTACTTTATCCACTTACATTAGCCCAGGTAATTGCAATGGAATTAAACAGAAAAGTAGAGGAAGGCTTTTTATTACACAATGGTTGGGAAGTATGGTGTGCTGTAGTATGTAGGACGGGGTCCATTGAATCAAGTATGTTGTAGCTGCTTTAATTTGTTGGCATTCTGACACAAGTCGCACAGTGTATTTTAATATCTTCCATTCCAAGGACAGTTTATCAGATTAAGCACATTTTGTGAATTTCTTGCTGCAAATAAATAACAAAACAAAAATTTAAAGCACACAATTTCTTGGGCTGTAATGCTGATTCAACATATAAATTTGCTGCGCAAACACTTTGTCCTTTTACCTTTGCTTAAAACTTCATTCGATCCTTTGCTAGACCATCATCATCCCGCTCACTGGCAGAAAGTTGGCAGTTAGGATTTTAAACAGTTTCAAATTTGACATTGAAAATTGATGTTTCTGTACAAACTGAAGGATCATTATTCAGCCTTGTTTTCTGCTCCCACAGAAGGCAGTGATTTAACACATTTTTATAGGCGTTAGACTGTACATTGTGCTGCTGGAGATGTTTGAAGAATTGATGATGACACCTTGTGATGATCTACGAACATTTCACATGTGAATAATGAGTGAAAAAAAGAAAGAAAATCAGATTTATTATAACTGCTCTTTCTTCGTAAAAGTGAAGATGTAGGAAGATGTATTACTTAACCACTTAAGGACCAAGCTTCTTTCTGAGATTTGGTGTTTACAAGTTTTTTTTGCTAGAAAATGACTTAGAACTCCCAAACATTATATATATTTTTTCTAACCCTAGAGAATAAAATGGCGGTCTTTGCAATACTTTCTGTCACACTGTATTTGCGCACACTTTTTTCAATTAAAAAATAAGACAAGAGTAAAGTTAGCCCATTTTTTTTTATATTGTGAAAGATAATGTTCCGCCCAGTAAATTGATACCCAGCATGTCACGCTTCAAAATGCGCCCGCTCGTGGAATGGCGACAAACGTTCTCCCTTAAAAATCTCCACAGGCAATGTTTAAAAAATTCTACAGGTTGCATGTTTTGAGTTACAGAGGAGGTCTAGGGCGAGAATTATAGCTCTCGCTCTACCGATCGCTGCAATACCTCACATGAGTAGTTTGAACACCGTATGCTTTCGCTTCTGCACACAAGCTTGGTTGGAAGGGGCGCGTTTACATTTATTTTTTATTTTTACACTGTTCTTTAAAAAAAAAAAAAGTGTCACTTTTGTTACTATTACAAGGAATGTAAACATCCCTTGTAATAGAAAAAAGCATGTCAGGAACTCTTAAATATGAGATCAGGAGGTCAAAAAGACCTCAGATCTCATATTTACACTAAAATGCAATAAAATAGATTAAATGTCATTTAACAAAAAAAAAGGTCTCTTTAAGAGCTATGGGCGAAAGTAACGTTTTGATGTTGCTTCCACCCTGCAATGGTATGGAGATGGGTGGGGGGCATCTTCACCTCACTCATCTCCAAACCAAGCCAGAGAGAAGTCCTGATCACTTCCACTGCTACCGACGGCTCCGGTAAGTGGCGGAGGGCACCAGAGCACGGCGGGATGGGGGGCCTCTCCCGCCGCTGATAAAAGTGATATCTAGCGCAAAAAATAGAAACCGCAGAGTTGATCAATCACCACCAAAAGAAAGCTCTACATGTGGCAAAAAAAGGACGTCAATTTTGTTTGGGAGCCACGTCGCACAACCACTTGTCAGTTAAAGTGACGCAGTGCCGACTCGCAAAAAGTGCTCTGGTCTTTGGGCAGTCAAATGGTCCGGGGCTGAAGTGGTTAATAATGCTAATCTTTGAGTGGTGTTACTACCCTAAAATGGAAATGGAGCTCAGGAGTTGACAGTGGCAGCTGTCATCTGAGGTTTTCAGACATTTTGCAATGTCATAGATTTCTTTCTATAGTGAACCTGTGCTTCATCCATGGAAAGCCTAATCCTCACATAGTATGTTACCTTTAAGATCAGCTTTTCTCAACTTTTTTAACGGGGAGGAATCCTTTAACCACTTCCGTACGTATGACGTCTTGGACTTCAGTGGAGGATATCTGAATGATGCCTGCAGATACAGGCATCATTCAGATATCCTTCTCTTCAGGCGGTGATTCTGCGCACCATAAGAACAATCATAGCGGCAGGAGGGAACATTCCCCCCCCTCCCTGCTGCCATCCGATGCTTCTCCGGGCTCTCCCGTGCAATTGGAGGCCCGGAGAACGAATCGGCCACTGCCGGATGGGGAGGATAGAGATTTCCGGCGACCAGATGTTCACCGGTCATCTCTATGGCTGTCGGAGGCCAGGGCGTGGCGCTATGACGTCACGCCGGGTAACCGGAAGTAAACAAAGCCACAATCTCATTCTTTCTAGCCTGTAGGAGAGATGTGGGGTCTTATTGACCCCGCATCTCTCCATAAAGAGCATCTGTCACACACTATTCCTATTACAAGGGATGTTTACATTCCTTGTAATAGGAATAAAAGTGATAAAAAAAAATGTAAAAAAAAGTGCAAAAATAAAAAAAACAAGTAAAATAAAAAATAAAATAATAAAAAAAATGTAAAACGCCCCTGTCCACAGTAGTTTGCGTTTAGAAGCGAATGCACGCGTAAATCCCGCCCACATATGTAAACGCCGTTCAAACCACACATGTGAAGTCTTGCCGCATGTGTTAGAGTGAGAGCAATCATTCTAGCACTAGACCTCTAGTATGGAGATTTTTAAGTACCGAAGTTTGGCGCCATTCTAAGAGTGTGCGCAATTTTAAAGCGTGACGAATTAGGTATCTATTTACTCGGCGTAACATCATCTTTCACATTATACAAAAAAAATGGGCTAACTTTACTGTTTTGTTATTTTTTACTTCCCAAAAAAAGGCGTTTGAAAAATTATTGCGCAAATACCGTGCGGGAAAAAAAAGTTGCAATGGCTGCCACTTTATTCCCTAGGGTGTCTGCTAAATATATATATATACATATATATACATGTTTGGGGGTTCTGTGTAATTTTCTAGCAAAAGAAATTATGATTTTTACATGAAGGAGAGAAGTGCCAGAATAGGCGTGGTATGGAAGTGGTTAAATAACTTTTTGGTTTCAGGGAACAATGGCTAATAATTATTATACTTACAGTTCGTTAATGTGATGGCCAGTGTGGAAAATGCTCCTTACATTTGTGGTCATTGTGAAGAATTCTCTCTTAACAGATAGCTAAAAGATCATTGGTGTGAGTGGTTACTCATCTGAGGGGCAGGAATTGATTATTGCCCAAGGAACCCCTAGCAAACTCTGAAGGAGGAGCCTGGTTGAGATTAACTTGGTATATGCTGAAAAAGCAAGTACTTTCATGTATGGGGAGTATATGCCTTACCCCCCTTTGTCTTTTCATGCCTGAGGGGCCAATCACAGAGAGTCCCTAGCGCTGTGTAAGCTCTAACTAGAACAATTTAGACATAGAGATTGAATCATAATGTCCTCTTTGTTGCCCACAATTTGTAACTGACATTAGAGGAAACATTTTTCACCACAAGGCTGTCCTGCATATTCCCAAACCCTCTTGTGTATCACACAAATGTCCCAGACCTTGGGAAACACCCTACCAGTTCAATATGCATCACCAGTTTATTAGCATTGCATCATAAACTACTATAAAAACAAAGAAGACATATCTATCTAATAAGTATTCAAATATGAAACATAAAGGCCAAAACAAATGTATTGTTTTATTTCGATCCACAGTGCCATTGTTGTTTGGTCATAAAAAAGCAAATGCTTCTGTAAAATAGAATAAAAAACCAAACAGTATCTTCAAAATGTCATCCATCAGTTTTAACAGCACCAGCATAATATAACATTTATTAATGCCGTAAAAAATATGCTATCGCTATAAAAGTGCTTTTCTCTGTAATGGTAAATCATATTTCTTAGTAATACTCATATGGATAATTTCTTTGTTGTTGCCTCGCTATATTTGTCTTCAGTAATCACTAGTTTGGAATAAGCATGCAATCAGTTGTGATGTGGCTAGCCTATATTCTTCTATACCCAGTGATTTAGCCATCACTACAGTTTGCTATTTCCTTAAAGGATAAGTCCAGCCAATGCTGATTTGGCTGGGCTTCTCCTATGGTTCACAGGAGAGCAATTAGTTTTGCACTCCTGTGACCCGTTTTCAGCAGAGAGCGGGCTGAAGTCCGCTCTCTGTTGACGTCACGGATATCAGTCCAGGCACAGCATCATCGTGACAATAAGGTCTGGATCCGCCAGGTGCCTGGACTGACACCCATCTCAGCCTCTCAGCAAGCCAGTGAGAGCCTGAGATGACGGCTCCCTGCCCTTCCACAGATCAGTGCTCCAGTGGCGTGAAGGAGCAGAGAGGAGAGATGCTGATTGACAGTCAGCAGCTCTGTTTGGGGAGCTGTGAGAACTGAGCCATCAGCGATGTTTGATCGCTCGGTTCTCAGTGAAGAGGCTGCAGGGGGGGGACAGATGAAACATTGGACTGATGCTGCATCCACCTAGGTAAGTATGATGGAGGAAAAAAACCCAAACCCATACTTCTCTTTTAATTCATGTACAGCGCTATCATCATGAGTGCCTATATTCTGGAAGTGTTGTACTACCTTTTATTGCATTTTTTTTTACATTTGATGGGGGCTAAATGGGGGCTAAATTTTCGCCTTCACTCGCCAACCTTTTTATCGGTTGGTAGGAGTGGTCCCAAATCTTTGGAATCAAATCATACTATACTTCAGGTAGATTGATGATCTCAAATTTGTATGCAAGGGTAATGTAATTCTTGTATCTTCTTTATCATTTTTGAATGACAATGCTTGCAACCCCAGCATCACGGGGAAGCTCAAGTCTGATGCAATACATTTTTTGGATGTAAGTTTAACACATGCATCCAACAGGGTGATCACTCAATTGTATAGGAAATCACTACCGGGTTTACGGTTTACGTTCTGCCTAGTCTAGTCACCCAAACACACCATCAAGGGTATTCCAGTTGGCCAATTTCTCAGACTTCGGCGCATTTGTAGTGACCAATTAGACATTGAATTGAATTGAATCTGCTGCATTATTCAAGAGGTTCTTGGCCAGAGGTTATACCCAATGGACCCTGGACAGAGCTTTTTGTAAAGCTAGCAGAAAAAATAGAACTGATCTGTTATATACCGTAAGGGGAATTCATGCAAGAAAAATGATTTTCCTAAAAGAAAAGGACCATATTTAGTTCTATCCTATAATCTAGAGTTTGATCAAACAAAACATCTGATTAATAAGTATTTACCCATTATGTCCAATGATGAGAAATGGGTGTCAACATTGTAGCTGGAAGAGAACGATCTCTGGGTGATTCTTTATCACCCAGTGTTTTCACCCCCAGCTCAGTGTCCTCCCATTCCTTCACTTGGCTCCATTTCAAGGGCAATTTCAAGTGTGGCTTCTGTTCCCCACTCCACAGCTAGTGGTGATCATTTCATGATTAAAAAATGATATAATTTCAAAAAAAGTATGTTATTTATGTCATTAACTTGTTCGATACAATTTGTGGGTAGGACAATCTGCAGACTCAGGGGCCGCTTTTGGGAACATCTTAATGATTTGAGAACCTGTAAGTCCACTAATGTAGCACAGCCCTTTAATTCATCACATGGAGGTGATCTGATTAGTACAGGTTCAATTTATAGAGAAAGTCAGGACACCTTTGAGAGAAGGAGATGTTTTTCACCTCCTCTGTAAGGTCCCTTTCACATGGGCTTTTTCGATCAGGTCCGCCTGTCAGTATTTCAGGTGGACCTGATCGGACACTCCATTCACTACTATGGAGCAGTGGATGTCAGCGATTACATGTCTGCTGACACCGGCTGCTATCCGATCTGATCCTGTCTGTGAAATCCAGATGGATGGAGACCCTATTTTCATCCAATCTCCCCGTAGAGGAGAGCGGGGCTCTGACAGGTCCATCTAAGCACAGTGAGCAGAGATGGACCTGTCATCCGCCTGCTCAGCGCTGAGCAGAGCATAGTCCGCCAGGCGGACCCCCTTTGTGAAAGGGCCCTTAGAGAGAGGTGTTCTGGATAGTCAAACTCCATACTAGGATTCTGAATGAATTAAACTTTGAATATGATGTTACTCATTATTATGAGTGACATTGTGTTCGCATGTTTTTGGCCGTTCTTTCCTTTAAAATGTTTTGGAATCCCGATCTCTACTGTATACAGTGCCGATCCTGACCTCCCTGGGGCCCTAAGCAAAATGACCATGTCACATTAAAGTTAAGAACCGGGGGGGGGGGGGGATGGCGCTGCCGACAGTGACATGTCACATATGTCACATTAAAGTTGAGAAGCGGGGGGAGGGGGTGTTCTGCTGTCAGAAATGACATCTTACATTAAAGTGAGAAGCGGGGGGTGTTGACTTCTTACCTCTTCTCCCATGCAGCCAGAGAGTTCAGAGGGGCCAAAAAAATACTTCTCACCAGGCGGGGCCTCTAGTAATTTGGGGGGCCCTCCGCAGCTTTGCGGGGCCCTAAGCGGGTTGCATAGTGAGCCTATAGGGCGGATCGGCCCTGACTGTATACCTCCATTGGATGTTCAGCTCCCTTGAGTCCCTATGCATTTTAGTTTTTTATAGTCATATTGAGATCTATTTTCCAAACATTTTGGAGTGTGTTAGTTCCTTAATCACATTGTATAGACTTTACTGTCAGACTGATTATTGTTATATATACAGTATACATCTTTTTTTATGATGTTTGGACTATTTAATGATCTTCTCCTGCAGTAATTAGTCTTTGGAGCCTTTAATGATATTTCCATAATACACTATTCTGTAAAGTTCTTTGACTGATATATTTGGGCTCTGTAGGATTGAATCTTTTCACTTCTAACTACAGTATATACTTACTGTATATGAAGTGCAGCGCTAAAATTATATTTGCAATATATAACACAATGCATATAACAAGTACAAAGATTACTAAAGTGCATTTAGTGCAATAAATAGTGTATGAACAATATGGAATTCAATAGCAAACTATTGCATAAAAAGGAATATGCAAAAATAAA
Organism: Rana temporaria; assembly: GCF_905171775.1. NCBI lineage: Eukaryota > Metazoa > Chordata > Amphibia > Anura > Ranidae > Rana > Rana temporaria. The sequence continues at coordinate 625,055,476 of NC_053489.1, read as the reverse complement.
ACTAATGTACTAATTAAAGTGCAATAAGTGCCATCAATTGTGCAAAACCTAAAATCCAGCTAGAGATATAGGCCCAGATTCTCAAAGGAGATACGTCGGCGTATCTCCAGATACGCCGTCGTATCTCTGAGTCTGAGCGGTCGTATCTATGCGCCTGATTCTTAGAATCAGTTACGCATAGATTTCTATTAGATCCGACCCGCGTAAGTCTCTTACACCGTCGGATCTTAACTGCATATTTACGCTGGCCGCTAGGGGCGTGTACCCTGATTTACGCCTAGAAATATGTAAATCAGCTAGATACGCGAATTCACGAACGTACGCCTGGCCGATGCAGTACAGATACGCCGTTTATGCTAGTCTTTTCCCGGCGTAAAGTTACCCCTGCTATATGGTGGCGTACATGCGGCGTACCAATGTTAAGTATGGACGTCGTTCCCGCGTCGAATTTTGAAAAATTTACGTTGTTTGCGTAAGTCGTCCATGAATGGGACTGGACGTCATTTACGTTCACGTCGAAACCAATACGTCCTTGTGGCGTACTTTGGAGCAATGCACACTGGGAAATTCCACGGACGGCGCATGCTTAATTTACATAACACATGCCCACCTCTTCACAATTTGAATTAGGCGGCCTATTTACACTACGCCGCCGCAACTTTCTTTTGAGAATACGGCACTTGCCTGTAAAAGTTGCGGAGGCGTAACGTAAATAGAATACGTTACGCCCGCACAAAGTTACGCGCATCTACGTGAATCCGGGCCTAATTTTCTAGCATAAACACCAGTGCAATATACAAAAATGATGCAGTTCTCTGCAAAAGATCATATGGGATTAAAGTCCACGTGTAAAATCCAGTGCTAAAACATGTTGAAATGATGATCAAACACCCAGCTGTGTGACTCCCATCATCAAAGTAAAAATGGAGCCCCCCCCTTCTTATAAAGACTGGTCTTTGATATGTCTACTACCTGCCAGGAGAGCCATCTTGAAAAATTGGATATCCAACATTCCCCCGAAAATTCCACAAGTCCAAAGATACCTTCTGCTGCTTCTTTTCAATGACAGACTCAACACGGACTTCTCACACTATACTGCAAAAAAACGTTTCCACCACAGATGGCAAGCCTATATGGTCTCTACGCTCTCCCCGGATGACCTGGCGAATCTCGAACTGTTTTCATTCTCATACTACGGCCCCCCCCCCACCACCTCCAGTGATTCCCCTCTCTCCCTCTGAAAAACCCTCACCGATGGAACCCAATATCCAACAACACACAAAGCTTCAGTCCAATCTATCTCTCTACAATCGATCTCTATCCATCCAACCAATACTTGAAAGACAGCAAAACTCCCGGTACCACCACTGCAACTTTTGATGTCTACCTTCTTGCTACCCTTCACAACAAGAACTTGGTGCTCACCCCCACCCTCCCCCCTCATCCCTTACCCCCCTTTTTTTCTGGGATTTTTTTATTGTATTCCTTCCAGTAATCCTAGGGACCCCCCCCAGTTCCAGATTCATTCAGTTATCCCCCGTTACATAGGAATGTTTATCTTTGAAGCTCTTACCTCCTATATGTTGTTTATCCCATGCACGGGACCCAACCACGGATCTCCTAGGTTGCATATTACTCTCTCCTCTTTTATCTGATTTACTGCTTTGCCACAACTATCGATATGTGAAAATACATTACTATTTTGCTGTTATAATCTGTATGATGTTTACCTTTCCATAAAAATCGATTTAAAACAACAACAAAAAAGTAAAAATGGAGGCTTACCAGAAAAATGACCCCCCCAATGTCTTAATCCCCCCCCCAAAAAAAAATTACAACTTCAAAAAACCCACCATGCTTCTTACTAAATACATTGGACTGTCGACTTTTCTAAAAAAAAGGGGTCATTTGGGGGGTATGTGTACTGTCCTGGCATGTTTGGGCCTCAAGAAATTAGTCCATCAGTACATCAGGATTGATCAATTTTCAGATCTACTATACAATAGTTTGTGGAGCCTATAACTTTCCTACAGACTAAATAATATACAATGAATTGGGTTATTTTCACAAAGGAAATGTAGCAGAATACATTTTTTACAATCCTGCCAGCGCACCGCCCCAGTGTGAACGCCCTCAGGCTTTCACATTGGAGTGAGACGAGAGGCACTTTACAGGCGCTATGCAGGCACTATTTTTAGCACTATAGCACCTGTAAAGCGCCTTAGTGTGAAAGCAGCCTTAGAGAAACAAACAAAAACGATAAAAAAAAATAAAAACCCAGTGGTGATTAAATACCGTATGGCATGGGCAATCCGCGCTATCCCCAACGAAACAAAGTGCACATGTGCAAATGTAGAAATATACAAATATGATTAAATAAATGAAGGTGCTGCACTTAGCTAAAAAAGCCTAAATATTGGGCTTGCGATATATGTAAAGAAAAAGAAAAGTTTGTGCGCAACCAAATTGAAATAATAAATATTGTGTGAAATATTGTGTGAAAGTGTCCTTATTCCGGAGTGTATTTCATCATTGGAATAAGGACACTTTCACACAATATTCGGTGATTAAATACCGTCAAAAGAAAGCTCTAGTTCTGTCATCAAAATGATAAAAATTTAGTTTGGGTACAGTTTTGCATGACTCATTCAAAGTGCAACAGTGCTGAAAGCTGAAAATTGGCCTGGGCAGGAAAGGGGTGAAAAGGTGCCCTGTATTGAAGTGGTTAAGTACACCAACACTCTTAAAGGGCCTCAATGATAGCCAGAAAAACAACTCAAAGGTCTTCCCCTTCCATAATAATTATTCAGCAAGTCCCCTTTGTTCCCTTGACCCCTCCTCTACCCCTCCTCTACCATCCTTCTTTTTCTTATGGATGGTGCTAGCATCACTGCCATAAATGCACTCTTGCAGTAAAGTTCCAGCATTCAGTAGATTCAACTTTACTACTGCTCACTGCTGCACTTCAGATGGCCTTGCTACTATTAATGCTAATATTAATGCGGATCTGGACTCCAAATGCCATGCTTAGTCCTTACTGTGTATCACCTTGTATGCCAATTTGTGTTTATATCATTGTCAGTCTATTTTATGCTTACCTAGTTACCAATCATTTTGTGACAATACAGTAAATTAAGTTTGCCTTTAGTGCCTGGTTTGATGAGTGTTATCTTTGATATAGCACTACTGCTGAGTACTAAGTATTACTTTCAGTGATTTCCTGTGGTATTGTGTTTGTAAACATCGGCACACTACAAATGAAACATCTCCTAAACGGCGCACGTTTAGGAGATATTTCCACTACCTGGATGTAAGCCTTATTCTAGGCTTACCGATAGGTAGAAGTCAAACAAAACAGTTTACTACTTTAGCCCTGGTTCACACTGGGTACGATTTGGAACGATTTGAGATGCGATTTGACATGTCAAATCGCATCTCAAATCGGCGGCAATTGTCGGCAATGGCACTGTCCTAATCAGTGCGACGCCGCATCTGCGATTTCAAAAAGTAGTTCCTGTACTACTTTTTGCGATTTCGGGCCGCGATTTACATTAAATTGCGGCCGAAATCGCGGCAAATCGCTGCAAAATCGCAGCCGCGAAATCGCGGTAAAATCGCGCATTTTACCGCGATTTTGAATTCGCAGCAGTGTGAACCTAGGCTTAAAGCCCTGAAATGGGGAGAGAAACAAGGCGGCTATCACCTCTAAATAATTTTTTTTTTTATTACACCTGATCGTCATTAGGGATGAGCCGAACACCCCCCAGTTCGGTTTGCATCAGAAAATGCGAACAGGCAATAAATTTGTTCGAACATCTGAACACTGTTAAAGTCTATGGGACTCAAACATGAAAAGTGATGGTGACATGTAGGGATGACCTGAACACCCCCCAACCCCCCCCCCCCCCTCCACCCCGTTCAGTTCTCACCAGAACCTGCGAAGAGACCAAAAGTTTGTGTGAACTTTAGAACCCCGTTAAAGTCTATGGGACGCGAACATTTGAAATCTAAAGTGCTCATTTTAAAGGCTTATATGCAAGTTATTGTCATAAAAAGTGTTTTTTTCGGGAGCAATGATTTTAATAATGCTTAAAGTTAAACAATAAAACTTAACTATTCTTTTAAATTTCGTACCTACGGGGTGTGTTTAGTATGCCTGTAAAGTAGCGATTGTTTCACGTGCTTAGAACCGTCACTGCACAAAGTGTAATTTCTAAAGGAAAAAAAGTCATTTAAAAGTACTCGCGGCTATAATGAATTGTCGGCTACCGGTAATACAGAGAAAAGTCATTGATAGTCATTGATGAAAAAAATGCGTGGCGGTCCCCCCAAATATCCATACCAGGCCCTTCAGGTCTGGTATGGATATTAAGGGAAACCCTGCATCAAATTTAAAAAAAATTACGTGGGGTTCCCCCCAAATATCCATGCCAGACCCTTTATCCGAGCATGCAACCTGGCAGGAAAAAAGGGGGGACGAGAGAGCGCCCCCCCCCCTCCTGAACCATACCAGGCCACATGCCTTCAACATGGGGAGGATGCTTTGGGGGTCTGTGACCCCTTAAAGCACCATGTCCCCATGTTGATGTGGACAAAGGCCTCATCCCCACAACCCTTTTCCGGTGGTTGTGGGGGTCTGCGGGCAGGTGGTTTATCGGAATCTGGAAGACCCCTTTAACAAAGGGGACCCCCAGATCCCGGCCCCCCATGTGAATTTGTAATGGGGTACATTGTACCCCTACCATTTCACAAAGAAAGTGTAAAATTAAAAAAAAAACACACAGACACCGTTGGGATAAGTCCTGCGATGGATGCTCTCCTCTCCGGGGTCCAACGATAGATGATCTCCTTTCCATCCAGTTCCAGGCTGAGATGTCCAGCGCAGCGCATCCTGTCTCCACCGGATACACCCCGCTAATATCGTTGCCGCAGCCTGACAGGTCTTATGTAGCTGAGGGGCCACCCATCACTTGACCCCGTCCCCCTCTGATGCACGGGGAAACCCAGGCTTTCCCAGTTATGTGATGGGTGACTCCGCCCACCTCTGATGTAACACAGGTTTCCCGTTGCATCAGAGGGGGGCATCGTCACCCACACGTCACTGGGTAAGCCCGGGTTTCCCTTTGCGCCAGAGGGGGACGGGGTCACGTGACGGGTGGCCCCGCCCTCAGCTACATAAGACCTGTCAGGCTGCGGTGACGATATTCCCGGGGTGTCTCCAGTGGAGACAGGATGCCCTGCACTGGACATCTCATCGCTGGAGCCTGGACCTGGATGTAGAGGAGATCATCCATCACTGGACCCCGGAGAGGAGAGCATCCATCGCAGAATACCAACAGCGTTGGAGTGGAGACCGAGAGTGGATTACTACCGCTGGAATCTTTTTTTTAATTTTATTTTTTTTATTTTTAATAAAGGACTTATCCCAACGATGTCTGTGTGTGTTTTATTTTTTTTTACACTTTCTTTGCGAAATGGTAGGGATACAATGTACCCCATTACCAATTCACATAGGGGGGGGTGGGATCTGGGGCTCCCCTTTGTTAAAAGTGTCTTCCAGATTCCGATAAGCCCCCGCCCGCAGACCTCCACAACCACCTGGCAAGGGTTGTGGGGATGAGGCCTTTGTCCCCATCAACATGGTGCTTTGAGGGGTTGCAGACCATGTTGAGGGCATGTGGCCTGGTACGGTTCAGGAGGGGGGCTCTCTCTCGTCCCCCCTCTTTTCCTGTGGCCTGTCAGGTTGCATGCTCGGATAAAGGGTCTGGCATGGATTTTTGGGGGACCTTCACGCCATTTTTTTTTATTTGGTGCGGAGTTCCCCTTAAAATCCATACCAGACCTGAAAGGGTCTGGTATGGATATTTGGTGGTAACCCCACATCATTTTTTATTATTTTTTATCAATTACTTTTCTCTGTATTGCCGGGAGCTGACAATTCATTATAGCCATGAGTACTTTTAAATGACTTTTTTTCCTTCAGAAATTACACTTTGTGCAGGGACAGTTTTAAGCAGGGGCGGAACTCATGGGGCCCCCTGGGCAATAGGAGATTATGGGGCCCCCGGGCAATAGCAGATTATGGGGCCCCCAGGCAATAGATTATGGGGTCACACAGTATACACAAACACATACAGTATACATACATAGTATACACACACACAGACACACAATATACACACACAGTATACATACACACAGAATATACACACACACACTGAAAAGGTACTGGAGAGGCGTGGCAGCTATAATTTTGGGATTTAAAAAAAAAAAATTTACATACTGTCCCTGGTTTTCCTGAGGCTGGAAACCCTGATGGGGCCCCCTATTGGCATGGGGCCCTCGGGCAGTGCCCGAGTGTCCAAATGGTCAGTCCGCCCCTGGTTCTAAGCTCGGGAAACAAGCGCTATTTTACAGGCATACTATACACACACCCTAGGTACGAAATTTAAAGAAATATTTCACTTTTATTGTTTCACTTTAAGCATTAATAAAATCACTGCTCCTGAAAAAATTCAGTTTTTAAAACTTTTTTTGCATTGATACATGTTCCCTGGGGCAGGACCCAGGTCCCCAAACACTTTTTATGACAATAAATTGCATATAAGCCTTTAAAATTATCACTTCAGATTTCTCCCATAGACTTTCACAGGGTGTTCCGTGGCTTTTCGAACTTGCCACGGACACCCCAAATTGTTCACTGTTCGCCAAACAGGCGAACAGGCAATGTTCAAGTCGAACATGAGTTTGACTCAAACTCGAAGCTCATCCCTACTCGCCATACTGTTCCATTACTTTACCCACACACAATAATGCCGCGTACACACAGTCAATTTTTGTCTTGTAAAAAACTTTGCTTTTTCCCATGAAAAAAAACGAAGTTTTTCAAACTTCATTTTAGAAAACGACGTTGCCTACACACCATAGTTTTTTCAAAATGCTCTAGCAAAACGCGGTTATGTACAACACGTACGACTGCACTCTGTTCCATTCAAGCTTGCGTCATAACTTGCTTCTGAGCATGCGCTGGTTTAAAAACTTTGTTTTAAACATCGTTTTAGCCCACACACGATCATTTTTTCTGACACAAAAAACAACATTTTTAGAAGACAAAAAACTACATAAAGCCCACACACGATCATTTTAAATGACGTTTTTTAAAACGTTGTTTTATTTCATCACAAAAAACGATCGTGTGTACGCGGCATAAGGTTTTGTAATGGTCATGGCACCTGGGCTGACCTGGAGATTTGGTGATTTGCTGCTGTAGCCCTCAAAAGATATAAGAGGTTGGCAAGTGTTTCAATTTGTGGCAAACACTCAAAATAACCCATTTGGGCAACCATTTTTGCCTGAAAAAAAAATACTATTTTAAAACAATAAAATATATTAAAAATATATATATATATATTTGTTAATTTACTTACGTAGTACAGTTTTATCTTTTTTTGATAGAAATTTGTACAAATATTAGGGGACTTACAAAATCTTCAATTACAGACATCTTCTATATCTGTGGGTCCTGTTTTTTTAAAATACAATTTCTGGGAGATCTTTTATAAACTTTTAAATTTTGAATATGTATATATAAAAAAAATAAAATGCAAAATGGGTTCAGGCATCTGAGATTCGAATGGGAGGCAGCCATTGACAGCAAAAATGTAAACAGTGCTGTACCATTGTGAAACATGTCTTTTTGAGATAAACATAGTTTATTCCTCCATTTCAAAACAGTTTTGTATAATCCAACAAAGTCATTCTAAGCCATTATGACCACATGAGACTGAAATACATCTGGAGGCCTGTATTGCTTTCTTTCTAATTAATTAAACTCCAACTGCCTAAAGCAATGACAAACACCAGTCATCAAAATATGCAAACGCATTCCGGCAAGTCTGTTTGCAAAAATCGATGTATAAAGATGTTTACTGCGTAGAGATTCTAGCATTGGACGGGATGTAAAGTCTGTTGATATAAGTAACAACGTAATGAAACTACGATAACACATACTGTACTGTACAGATTCTATAGATGATAAGTTTCCTGTTCCTCAGGGCCCATTCAGTCCTGTACGTTGTAGCAGCACAAGTTTTGGGGTGCGGTACTGCAATGCATGGTGATGCACAATCTATGTTGTAGTGACATTTATTTTGAATACACTACAGTAGTGGGAAATTAAGTTGTACTGCAGTATATCACATTGCGCATGCTTTCTGTTGTGGTGAGCTGCTTTTAAAAAGTGTGCGGGGGGTGTTGGGTTTTGTTTTTCTTGTCCTAATTTTATTTTCCTTTTAATTTTCCTTCCTTTCTCGTTTTTTATTTATTATTATTTTCCTTTCTTTCATTTTCCTTGTATTAGGATATTGCAAAACTACACTTCACCACATTCACTAAGCTCTGGAACAGATTCACCTGCAAAGTACAACTTCCCTTTCTTAAAGTAAATGCCCCTTTTTGTATTTAGTAAATCAACCCCATAGTGTGAAGGAGCCCTAAGGGCACTTTCACACTAGGGCGGGCGCTACTTTACTGTCGTTTTTGTGGCACTTTTCGGCCGCTTGGGGGTTGCTTTTGACCCCCAATAATTGGCTGAAAGCACTACCAGCGCTTCAGCTGTGCTGCCCATTGATTTCAATGGGAAGGGGCGCTTTAAACACACAGAACCCGGTTCTCTCAGGGGAGAGGAGACAGATTGTGGGTTCAAACTAAGTCTGATCACTGATCTCTCTCCTCCCCTAGTCAGTCCCATCCCCCCACAGTATGAACACACCTAGGGAACACAGTTAACCCCTCGATCGCCCCCTAGTGTTAACCCCTTCCCTGCCAGTGACATTTATACCGTATACAGTGCATTTTTATAGCACTGAGCGCGGGATAGTTGTCACTGGTCCCAAAAGTGTGTCAAAAGTGTCTGATCTGTCCGTTGCATTATCGCAGTGCCAATCAAATATGTAGAAGAATACATATTGGTCTAAACTGAGGAAAAAAATTGGGATATTTATTATAGCAAAAGGTAAAAGATACAGTGGAACTTCGGAATGCGAGTAATGCAGTTAACGAGCGTTTCGCAATACGAGCACTGTATTCAAAAAAATCCTAACTCAGTTTGCCAGTGTTGTCTCGCAATACGAGCAGGATTCAGGCCAAAGCGGTGTGCAGTACCACATTTGGCCTAAGGTGGGCTCGCCTGAGGCGAACGGCGCCGATCGCAGCCGATCGGCGACGTTCGGAAATGCACGGAAAGGCCAGGGGACAGTTTGGCTAACCTCGGCAAGCCCCTTTCCGAGATTTGCTGAGGTCAGCCGAGGTGTCCTCAGGCCTTTCCGGCCATTTCAGAGGCTCTCAAGCGCCCCACCTCTGGCCGCATGCGGTATTGCATGCCATTGAAGTCAATGCGAAACAAATTATTTTTGTTTTCATTGACTTTAATGGGGGAAACTCGCTTTGATATGTGAGTATTTTGGATTACGAGCATTCTCCTGGAATGGAAATACCACCAAAAGAATGCTCTATTTGTGGGAAAAAACAAAAGTAAATTTTGTTTGGGTACAGCGCCGCAACACAGTGTCGTATCGCAAAAAATGGCTTGGTCATTGAGCAGCCAAATCTTCCGGGGGGTAAAGTGGTTAAAGAATAAGTACACCTTTTAAAGCATGCTATATGTTACAATCGTATTTAAAGTGTAACATGTAACATGTCCCAGCACCCCCACTCACACCCCTGAGAGTACAGTTACAATACAGATTAACACAAGAGGATTAGGCAGCCTCTGCTTTTGAGAGTTTACAATCTAAAGGGAAGGGTAATTGTTGGAGATCATGGAGAAAGTAAAATTTCAGTTGTTGGGTGGAGGTGAGATAGGCTTCCTTGAAGAAATTAGTTTGCAGGAATCAGCTAAAGGTAGACAGACAAATCTGTGTATGATCGACTGCATTGGAGGCCAGAGGAGGGATCTGGGGTCTAATAGACCCCAGATCTTTCCATAAAGAGGGCCTGTCATGGCCCATGCTGTCAAAAGGGATGTTGTTCATCCTTTATGACAGCAATAAAGTTGATAAAAAAAATTAACGAGTGTAAAAAAGTTTATTTAAATAAAACAAATAAAACAAATAATAATTTTTAAAGTAGTCCAGTTCGCTCCGAGCTAGCGCACAAATGCAAAAGCGTGCATTGGTCCTGCACGCATATGTAAACAGTGATTGAGGTATCACTGCAAACATCAGAGCGAGAGCACTAATTCGAGCTCTAGACCTTCTGTGTAACCATAAACTGGTAACCTGTAAAGGAAATTTTTAATGTGACATGTAATCCCACAGACATCACGTGGTCTCTGGTCTGCTCACAGTGACCTGAAACAGAGCACCGCAATCCGCTGTGGCTGCAGATCAGTACGTCGCTGTGCCTGGGGGAGCCGCCCATCAGCAGTAAATGTACTGTTGGCTGTCAGCAACTGGTTAATGTAAATAGATAGGTGTATATACAATAATGCGCAAACCAAATGTTTAGTGTAGATCAGGCTGCCAACATACCATATGGATGTAAGGTGAAAAAATGTGGAAAAGAAAATGTAGCGCCCAAAAGTATAAAAGGACCCTAAAAAGGGTGAAATTGATGTGTACCCTGAAGGTAGATGACTTAATGTCTAAGCCTAGTACCTCTTAATACACAATGGTGAAACTGTGAAATTGTGAGGTGAGCATTGGGAGCTGTGATGTGAAAAATGCTCCTATATGGCAAAATTACATACAGATCCGTGCTCTAAACAAGATCAACAAGCAAATATACATATGTGAAATACCTGTGGTGTAATCACCATACATGTGTTGAAAAAAATGAATACAACAAAGTAATATATGAAACTAAACTGGATGTTTGTAATAAAGAGACAAAGAGTCAGCTGTAAAAACAGTCCTCCAAGGCCAACATTCCACTGTTGATCAGGTGTGCCTCAGTGATGTAGGCGTAAACCCAATCCTGCAAATACCAAAGTCTGCTGGGGAATGTGGAGTCAAAATTACACATATAAACTTCCAGTGTTGGGTGGAGCAGATATCTTCAATACCAAATATCTTCAGTGCTGGACAAGTAAATAAGTAAATGGGTGGGTACCCCCCTTACCAGAACTGGTGGACCCTCTCAACCACCATACGGTGGGAGGGTCGTCAGAGCTTGTATAGACCGATTGTCTGGGTCCAGGGGTCCTTACTCCGCGTGTCCAATCCAGAAATGGTTACTGAAGCACTTGTTCTTCCAAGATAGATAACCGAGGTTGGTTAATCGATAGTAGCTCAAAACACACAAAGTGGTATAAAAAAGAAAAAATAGAGGTGCTCCTCATAGTGTAAAAACATTTAATAAAAAAGCATTGCAAGTACACACACGTGGCAAAGAATGCAGTAAAAATATAAAAAACTTCAAATAGCCACACATGAAAAAAAAGTCACTCTGCTAGCAATCAAACGAAAAAAATAGCAAAAGGAAAAAATACAGCAGCAAACTCCCACCTTGGATAAAGGTGTGGGGAGTGTTCCAACAAAGTTGAGAGTGCAATGGGGATGCAGTGGAGTAATCACCTGACCGGTTTCGTCGCTAACGGACTTCAACTGGGGTATCTGACCCTCCTCTGCTGCCCCCTTGCATTAAATACCTTACATCCAGGTCCCTGATTGCTGGCATCTGTTCGTCCATGTCTGACCGGCGTGCGTTCCATAACAAGGAACTGGAAACATCGTCTGCGTTCCAAAGGCCGGAAGTAGTAGGGCGGGGCTTAGCGTCAGGACGCCCAGCGTCAAGACGTGCTTATCGTCAGGACATCCAATATACCAGGATGACTCAGTCACTCCCCCTCTCCTCCTCCGTGATAGGCAGGAGATGCGGCAGTCAGCCGACCAATGGGCATTAATCAGCAGCCCTTCCGCAGCGTCATGACGTCAGCGCCGTCACGCCGCGTTCCACGATGCGCTTCAGGCATGTCACAGGCAGACGTCAGTACCAACACACAGACGCTCCCAGACACACAGCGTCATGTATCTGCCCAGAGGTGGCAATGAACCCACCGGGGTTATCAGAGATCACCCTAAGTCACCCCAATCCAGTTGGCCTTTACAAAGGACAGATATAGTCAATATATAAATACTCTATATGGATCAGATGGAAGCAAGCAATCATGGAGGTGGACCCAAGGACCCACTAGAAATGTATAACAACGAGTAATTAAAGAGACATACACATATAAATCTCCATCTTCAGAACCTCAAAAAAAAAATTTTTTGAACATCAAAAATGTTGACGAATCAGAAGAAATAATATTATGTGTGAAAAACTTTTTCACACATAATATTATTTCTTCTGATTCGTCAACATTTTTGATGTTCAAAAAATTTTTTTTTTGAGGTTCTGAAGATGGAGATTTATATGTGTATGTCTCTTTAATGGTGGTTGAGAGGGTCCACCAGTTCTGGTAAGGGTACCCACCCATTTACTTATTTACTTGTCCAGCACTGAAGATATTTGGTATTGAAGATATCTGCTCCACCCAACACTGGAAGTTTATATGTGTAATTTTGACTCCACATTCCCCAGCAGACTTTGGTATTTGCAGGATTGGGTTTACGCCTACATCACTGAGGCACACCTGATCAACAGTGGAATGTTGGCCTTGGAGGACTGTTTTTACAGCTGACTCTTTGTCTCTTTATTACAAACATCCAGTTTAGTTTCATATATTACTTTGTTGTATTCATTTTTTTCAACACATGTATGGTGATTACACCACAGGTATTTCACATATGTATATTTGCTTGTTGATCTTGTTTAGAGCACGGATCTGTATGTAATTTTGCCATATAGGAGCATTTTTCACATCACAGCTCCCAATGCTCACCTCACAATTTCACAGTTTCACCATTGTGTATTAAGAGGTACTAGGCTTAGACATTAAGTCATCTACCTTCAGGGTACACATCAATTTCACCCTTTTTAGGGTCCTTTTATACTTTTGGGCGCTACATTTTCTTTTCCACAATGTAAATAGATAGATAGATAGATAGATAGATAGATAGATAGATAGATAGATAGATAGATAGATAGATAGTTAGATAGATAGATTACATAGATAGAGTACACCCCTCACATTTTTGTAAATATTTTATAATATCTTTTCATGTGACAACACTGAAGAAATTACACTTTGCTACAATGTAAAGTAGTGAGTGTACAGCTTGTACAACAGTGTACATTTGCCGTCCCCTCAAAATTACTCAACACACAAAATGTTGTGTGGCCACCATTATTTTCCAGCACTGCTTAACCCTCTTGGACATGGAGTTCACCAGAGCTTCACAGGTTGCCACTGGAGTCCTCTTCCACTCCTCCATGACGAAATCACAGAGCTAGTGGATGTTAGAGACCTTGTGCTCCTCCACCTTCCATTTGAGGATGCCCCACAGATGCTCAATAGGGTTTAGGTCTGGAGACATGCTTGGCCAGTCCATCAGCTTTACCCTCAGCTTCTTTAGCAAGGCAGTGGTCATCTTGGAGGTGTGTTTGGGGTCGTTGACATGTTGGAATACTGCCTTGCGGCCCAGTCTCTGAAGGGAGGGGATCATGCTCTGCTTCAGTATGTCACAGTACATGTTGGCATTCATGGTTCCCTCAATGAACTGTAGCTCCCCAGTGCCGGCAACACTCATCCAGCCCCAGACCATGACACTCCCACCACCATGCATGACTGTAGGCAAGACACGCCTGTCTTTGTACTCCTCACCTGGTTGCCACCACACACGCTTGACACCATCTGAACCAAATAAGTTTATCTTGGTCTCATCAGACCACTGGACATGGTTCCAGTAATCCATGTCCTTAGTCTGCTTGTCTTCAGCAAACTTCAGGCTTTCTTGTGCATTATCTTTAGAATAGGCTTCCTTCTGGGATGACAGCCATGCAGACCAATTTGATGCAGTGTGCGGCGTATGGAATGAGCACTGACAGGCTGACCCCCCACCCCTTCAACCTCTGCAGCAATGCTGGCAACACTGATATGTCTATTTCCCAAAGACAACCTCTGGATATGACGCTAAGCACTTGCACTCAACTTCTTTGGTCGACCATGGCGAGGCCTGTTCTGAGTGGAACCTGTCCTGTTAAACTGATGTATGGTCTTGGCCACCGTTCTGCAGCTCAGTTTCAGGGTCTTGGCAATCTTATTATAGCCTAGGACAGGGGTCTCCAAACTTTTCAAACAAAGGGCCAGTTTTGTGTCCTTAAGACTTTAGGAGGGCCGAATTGTGGCCAGCGGAGATGGCAAATGTCTCGGGCTCAGCATCTGTGACAATAAATATGGCCCCAAGGTTGGTCTCAGAAGGAGTAGTGGTGCCCCTATTAGTAGGAGGAATAGTATCCCATCATTGGAATCAGTGGAAGAAATAGTGCCCCCTTGTTGGAGTCAATGAGATGAATAGTGCCCCATATCAGTTGTAGGAATAGTGCCCCAAGGCCCGCAAAAAGGCTAGTAAAGGGCCACATCTGGCCCTCGGGCCGCAGTTTGGAGACCCCCTGGCCTAGGACATCTTTATGTAGAGCAACAATTCTTTTTTCTCTCTGCCATGAGGTGCCATGTTGAACTTCCATTGAGCAGTATGAGAGCGATAACACCAAATGTAACACACCTGCTCCCCATTCGCACCCGAGACCTTGTAACACAAATAAGTCACATGACACCGGGGAGGGAAAATGGCTAATTGGGCCTAATTTGTTTCCAGCGGTTTAGACATTAATGACTGTGTGTTGAGTTATTTTGAGGGGACAGCAAATTTACACTGTTATATAAGCTGTACTGTACATTCACTACTTTACATTGTAGCAAAGTGGAATTTCTTCAGTGTTGTTACATAAGATATAATAAAATATTTACAAAAATTTGAGGATGTTCTCACTTTTATGAGATACTGTATATGTGATCCGGTTCTTCCACGTAGGGCCTGCAAATGAGCGCCACAAACGGGTTTACTTCCTCTTAATAACTTGGATATGGATGGGGGATTATAGGATGCCCACTTGACTTCAACACAATTTTAGCAACTTTAGGGACATTATTCCTATATATAAAAAAAACAGACTCCTCCTGCAAAACACTTGCTGGCTCCAGCTGAATTAGTTGTTAGATGATCTGATAGGCTCCCAGTCAGAATTTAGCAATAGCCCCATACAGGCAGGAACTCGTAGCCCCTTGTTGTGTAGCAAAAAGGTAGTGAAACAGCTTGTAACTTCTCCTATGTGACCATTGATCCCAGCACCACCTCTTCAGGCACTGCCAACCCACCTGGCTGCAGCTGCCACTTTCACTAATCCTCCAGGTTAACTCTCTACACCAGTCCACCCGACTGACTTTTCACCAGCCCACCCAGTTGACTCTCAGTAAATCTCTAGAGAAAAGCTGAAGACTTAAGAACACCCCTGTCTTCAAGGGAGGCCAGCTACATTTGGCAGTCTGAGCCCTTTGTTAGTCCCCACAGTGTTGCTCTACTCACTGTCTCTCTCTCGCTCCCATGCCTCCAGAAAAAAACTCTGCCTGTGTGTTGTTAAAGGATCTTTCCAGCACACAGGCCCCTGCTGGCATAGCCAATGTCTATTTTTGGAGTGGTCTCAGCCCCCTGCCAGCCTACCTCTGAGGATTGGCTGAGGCTCCTTAAATATTCAAGGCAGCTTCTCCTAACATCCACCCACTACATCTAAAAGACTCTCCAAACTTCTAGGCTTCTATACCAGGGGGAGGCACCAAAGAGCTGCCAGGATGAGCCATCCAGCTCTGAACTCTAATAACCCTCACCCAGATTCCATAGCTCAGGCCTAGCCCTGAGATAACCTATGTTTTACCTACGCTAATTCCTAACATACACACTATATTACTAACTTCTAGCACACACTAGAGGGTGCTACACTTAGTAAATCATATGTACGAGTACATGCTTGGTATCAGCGCTGCTACTGATACCGGTAGCGGCGCAACGCTGCTCATGATAGCATCGCCGTATAGACAAGCACAGTGTCGCATAGTTATTTATGTCAATAAAATGCTCTATGATGCACCTGCACTGCCTGGGATGCGTAAATATGGCTGCAATTAAGCTAAATAAACTCAGCTGGCCTGTGTGCAAGAGCACTTAAAGTAGAAGTCTGGGCTCATTCGCAGCCTCTTTGTTGATGTGTTGATGTTGATGTGTATTTTTTGTCCATTATGGTATTCTTTCAATTCTGGAAAAAGATAGAAGTTGAAGACTGACAGACTGGTATGGTGCATGTGGTAGAGTGTTAAGATTCAGCACGGCTGCCTAAATTCAGTATAGGGTTTCGTATGACTGAGGATAGCTAAATAACCATTTCCCGTGATGACCTACAGACAAATGAGAGGAACCCACGCAAAGTGTCAGTACTTGTCGCACATCAGTCTTGCCATAAGACAGATAAGAGATAATGTATATTCCATGATGCATTGTTCTACAAATATTCCTGCAATTTTTCATCGGAGAACCATAGAAAAAAATCTAAGGCCCCGTACACACGTCCGAGAAACTCGACGGGCAAAACACATAATTTTGCTCGTCGAGTTCCTTGTGAAGCTGCCGAGGATCTCGGCGAGCCAAGTTTCCCCATTGACTAACGAGGAAATAGAGAACATGTTCTCTATTTGGCTCGACGAGTTCCTCGTTGGTTTCCTCGGCCAAAAGTGTACACACGACCGGTTTCCTCTGCAGAATACGGCTCCCATTGAGTTTCTGGCTGAATTCTGCCGAGAAACTCGGTCGTGTGTACGGGGCCTCAGGCCACGTACACACGTCCGAGAAACTCGACGGGCAAAACACATCGTTTTGCTCGTCGAGTTCCTTGTGAAGCCGCCGAGGATCTCGGCGAGCCAAGTTTCCCCATTGACTAACGAGGAAATAGAGAACATGTTCTCTATTTGGCTCGACGAGTTCCTCGTCGGTTTCCACGGCCAAAAGTGTACACACGACCGGTTTCCTCAGCAGAATACGGCTCCCATCGAGTTTCTGGCTGACTTCTGCCGAGGAACTCGGTCGTGTGTACGGGGCCTCAGATTTAGTCTTGTACATCAGCCACAGAAGTTAGCAATAGTGTTGCTCACGAATATTCGCATTGCGAATATTCGACTCGAATATAGCATATTCGAGAAATCGCGCTATATTTCGAATTTCGCGGTGAATATTCGCAATTCCGAATATTCGCATTTTTTCAATTTGATTTTTAAAACAGATCACATCCTATCGACGTCTAAAAGCATTGCTGGTATGATTAGAGACCCTGGGCCGAGTAGCTAAGCTGAGGCGATCCTTTTATGTTGCCAAATTGAAAAAAAAAATATTGCGATTTTTCGCTATTGCGAATGCGAAAATGATTGCGAATTTTCGATAACTGTGGTAGGAGAACTCTGATTGTCTCTGATGCAAAAGGGGGGGGCTTTGTGTATGTGTATGTTATGAATATTTGTATGTTTGATATTATTATTTTTTGTAAGAAGGAAAAAATTGCGCATACCTTAAAAAAGGGGAGAATACAGCAGCAACTCAAAAATGTTATACAACATAAATTAATACAAGACAGAAAATGGAGTCGCTCTACAAGAATAAAAAATATGTCTAGTGACAAGACATGTGGGCAAATTATAAAATAAGCAAGCGCAAATAACTTGTGAAATACACAGTGAAACAAATATATAAAGAAATATAGTCCCAATAATAGAAAAATAATCTTTCATAAAAATGTCTTTGATATGTGAAGTGAAAAAAAGTCCAAAGCATGCAGCATGAACGTGTTCAATCTTCAAGGTGTTTGATTGACAAATGGCTGTGACAGATGGATAGAGTAAAGAATCACCACCAATGCAAAACACTTTTTATTTTGTATTGTAAAATATCACGAATATTCTGAGCCAATCAGAGTGCTCCTTCCGCATTTGCCGAATATTCGCAATTATTTTGTATTGTAAAATATCAAGAATATTCTGAGCCAATCAGAGTGCTCCTTCTGCATTTGCCGAATATTCGCAATTATTTTGTATTGTAAAATATCAAGAATATTCTGAGCCAATCAGAGTGCTCCTTCCGCATT
Source organism: Rana temporaria (assembly GCF_905171775.1). Taxonomy (NCBI): domain Eukaryota; kingdom Metazoa; phylum Chordata; class Amphibia; order Anura; family Ranidae; genus Rana; species Rana temporaria. The sequence continues at coordinate 625,037,353 of NC_053489.1, read as the reverse complement.
TGCCGAATATTCGCAATTATTTTGTATTGTAAAATATCACGAATATTCTGAGCCAATCAGAGTGCTCCTACAGCATTTGTCGAAATTGCGCAGTAAATATCGCATTCGCATGTTGCGATATTTCGATAAAATATCACGAATATTCTGAGCCAATCAGAGCGCTCCTCCAGCATTTCTCGAAATTGCGCAATAAATATCGCATTCGCATGTTGCGATATTTCGATAAAATATCACGAATATTCTGAGCCAATCAGAGTGCTCCTACCGCAGTTATCAAAAAAATCGCAATTATTTTCGCATTCGCAATAGCGAAAAATCGCAATCATTTAATTTCGATAAAATATCACGAATATTCGAATTTAGCGAATATATCTCGAATATTCGAATATATATTCGAGATATATCGCGAAATCGAATATGGCATATTCTGCTCAACACTAGTTAGCAATATGGAGACCTGTAAACTGAGATAATGATAATAAGGACGTTTCCTGAAACTCTGATAAACTGAACCTTACTGTCTGATCTTGACAGGGAAATTAGTTCTCAGTGAGAAAAATAGTGTGTTCAATAAAACATCACCTTTATCAGATCACTCTCATGGAACACATGTATGAATCAATCTAAGGGGCTGTACTTACAAAAACAATAAACCACAATAACACGGACATATGGAATAAATTGCCAATTACTTCAACAGGACAGAAAAGAAAATGAGGCTTTTTTTTAACTAATCGAGTTAACGTAATATAAACTACCCCTGGACTAGTAATGGAATGTTGGGGAGAGATTGTGATTAACCACTTCGGCCCCGGAGGATTTGGCTGCCTTATTGGCGAGCCATTTTTTGCGATTCGGCGCTGTGTCGCTTTAACTGACATTTGCGCGGTCGTGCAACGTTGCTCCCAAACAAAATGGACGTCCTTTTTTTCCCACAAATAGAGCTTTCTTTTGGTGGTATTTGATCACCTCTGCTGTTTTTTATTTTTTGCGCTATATACAAAAAAATAGCGACAATTTTGAAAAAAAAGCTATATTTTTTACTTTTTGCTATAATAAATATCTCCAAAAAATATATAATTTTTTTTTCCTCAGTTTAGGCCGATATGTATTCTTCTACATATTTTTGGGGAAAAAAATCACAATAAGCGTATATTGATTGGTTTGCACAAAAGATATAGCATCTACAAAATAGGGGATAGTTTTATGGCATTTTTGTATTATTATTTTTTTATTAGAAATCGCGGAGATCTGCGATTTTTATCATGAATGCGACATTATGGTGGACACATCAGACACTTTTGATGCTATTTTGGGACCATTGTCATTTATACAGCGACCAGTGCTACAAAAATGCACTGATTACTGTGTAAATGACACTGGCAGGGAAGGGGTTAACCAGTAGGGGGCACGGAAGGGGTTAAGTGTGCCCTAGGGAGTGACTAGGCAGAACAGGAAATGCCAGGCATCCCCCTGTTCTGCAGCTCCGTGACACGATCGCGGGACACTGGCCGACATCGAGTCCGCGGGGCCCGCAGGCACGGTCACCATATCTCGTGGCAGGCTTTTCAAAGCAACGTACGGGTACGTTGCCTTGCCCAGCCAAGCCATTCTGCCGACATATAAGTGCGTGAAGCGGTCGGCAAGAGGCATGGGCTTCCTGCAGAAATGGTAGAAGCCTTTCTTAATCTAATATTTAATATTTACTAATTAGCATTACTAACATATGTATGAATGGGTTGGGTCTTTATAGTATGATTGAGTTGTATATATTTATTTCTTCTAGTTTTGTAAAAGTAAAATATACAGACTTTTATACTTATATACATTTTATTATAGCTTTATACTTTTATTATAGCTATATACTTTTATACATTTTATTATAGCTTTTGAAGCTTCTCTTTGGAGAGTTTACACAAGTTACTAATTAGGAGGCTTGGGCTAGTTCTCTTGTTCACCCCCCAGGTTCTTTTGGAATGTTGTGAACAGAGATGGTATTCTATTTCACTAACTCCTGAGTTAAGGAAATTATTATTTTGAAATACATTGGAGTTTGTGGAACTACAAGAACTTTAAACCAGCCCATTTTAAGAGAACGTTGGGGTCTGAATTTAAGAGTATAAGGAGATTATGAACAAAGCATATTCTTCTACAGTGTGTACTTGTCCCAATTAAGAGCACTGAATGTCATTTCTGTCCGCCACTTTGTCCCTCTGCTATCAGCATGAATCACTTCTGACAGGTTTTTCTGACACCAAGAGAAAAAAGGTGACCGGGACAGGGGATTGGCAGCCTCAGCAATGTTCCTGTGTGCTGTGTGAAGGGGGTGTGTCCCTTCTATCCAATCAGCTTTCAGAGCTCTCCTCACTGAGCTTATTCAGTGTGTAACCTCAGCTTCATAATTCTGGACTTTGAACGGCTGTTCAGTAGAGAAGACGGCAGAAAAACAGGTGCAATTTATGTAGGCTAGTCACTTCACTAGATCTATGCAAAAATTTTAAATAACTTATAAATATAACACATACAGAAATGTATTCCCTCTTACAATGATCACAGCACTCCACTTGACAATGCCTTCATCTACTTTTGTAAACTGTGTCCGGGCATCTGTTTTCGGGATTGGGATGCTGGCTTGGAGATTACATAATCATGTAAATCCGAGTGCCTCTGTATTTCTTGGCTGTTGTATAAATGTAGTTCATTAATTAGCCTCTGCTGCTGCCTCTCACCTTGTGACTTGGTACAATGTTGCACTATAGCAGTCAGAGTAATCATGGGATCTGTGGGTTTGGAAATCTTTCTTCCTGCCTGCAGCAAACTGATGATATCATTTCCCAGATTGCACATGTCATCCTAGTATGAATTCATAATTTAATTGCTCAATAAAAGCAAAAAATAATCATAAAAAAAAAAATACCTTCGACCTCAGTGCTTGGATGCTTCCTACAGGCACTTTCCCCGTGGAAATGCAGTACTCCCTCTTCCTGTTGTATTCCTCCTGTTTCATTTTCCATTCATATTCAGCTATTTCTTAATTTACCATTTATTCTCCACTGAGAAAGGAGAGATGTAATTCTGTTCATGGATCATTTACTTACTACTCTTTCTAATTCTAGTAATTACATGAAAAAATAAAGAAATCCTTCAGGGCTATTTAAGGAAAAAGGCTGTTTGCTAACTCTTGACTGCATCACTTTTTTCACATCTACTAATTTTCAGAAGTGCACATCATAACATACACTATATTGCCAAAAGTATTGGGACTCCCCTCTAAATCATTGGATTTAGGTGTTCCAATCACCTCCATGGCCACAGGTATATAAAATCAAGCACCTAGGCATTCTGCAAACACTTGTGAAAAGAATGGGTCTCTCTCAGGAGCTCTGTGAATTCAAGTGTGGTACTGTGATAGACTTCCTCCAGTGTTAATTTAGTTGACTAAATGAATACTATTTTAGTCGACTAAAATACGACTAAAACTAAAACAGTTGAGATGACTAAAATACGACTAAAATGGCAATTTAGTCAAAAGACTAAAATGGGACTAAAACTAAAATTCCATTTTAATCAAAAGACTAAGGGCCAGATCCACATACATCTGCGCCGGGCGCAGCGTATCTAAGATACGCTACGCTGCTGTAACTTACTTTTGTTTTGTTTGAATCCACAACGAATCCGCATCGTAAGTTACGGCGGCGTAGCGTATCTGTTGCGCCGTAAGGGCGCGGAATTCAAATGGAAGTGATGGGGGCGTGTTTTATGTTAATACGTCGTGACCCGACGTAAACAACATTTTTTTTTAACTGCGCATGCGCCGTCCCTGGGGGTATCCCAGTGCGCATGCTCGAAATTAAACCGAAACCAGCCAATGCTTACGATGGTGACGTCATTTTACGCAAATTCCTATTGGCAAACGACTTACGCAAACGACGTAAAAAAATCAAAATTGTACGCGGGAAGGACGGCCATACTTAACATTGAGTACGCCTCATAATAGCAGGGGTAACTATACGCCGGAAAAAGCCGAACGCAAACGACGAAAAAAAAATGCGCCGGGCCGACGTACATTCGTGGATCGCCGTAAATAGCTAATTTGCATACTCAACGCGGATTTCAGCAGAAACGCCACCTAGCGGCCCCCGAAAAATTGCATCTAAGATCCGAAGGCGTACGAAGACGTACGCCTGTCGGATCAAGCCGCGATGCCATCGTATCTTGTTTTGAGGATTCAAAATAAAGATACGACGCGGGAATTTTGAAATTACGCCGGCGTATCAATAGATACGCCGGCGTAATTTCTTTGTGGATCTGGCCCTAAGACTAAAACTAAATTGAAATTTGACTTCAAAATGAACACTGGTCTGTAGTGCATGTTCATACCTCAATACCATAAATAATAACATATTAGATTAAATGAGTTTTAGTAGACTAAAATGTACTGGAGATTTAGTTGATTAAATATGACTAAAACCAAAACAATTGCAGAAGACTAAAATGGGACTAAAACTAAAATGCCATTTTAGTTCTACGGCCTCGTACACACGACGGGTCTGCTGGCGGATTTTGGTCTGATGGCTGTACACACCATCAGACCAAATTTCCCGCGGACAGCAAAAGCGGGACGATGACGAGGCGACGTGCGCGACCCTGGAAGGTCAATGCTTCCACGCATGCGTCGAATCACTTCGACGCATGCGAGGGCTTTCGACCGAGCGGACATGTCCGGTGAGTAGTACAGACGACCGAACATGTCCGACGGACAGGCTTCCAGCGGACATGTTTCTTAGCATGCTAAGAAACATTTGTCCGCTGGAAACCTGTCTGATCCACCGGAAAATTGTCCGGTCGGCCGTACAGACAACCGAACATGTCCGCGGAAACTGGTCCGCCGGACCAGTTTCAGCGGACATGTTCGGTCGTGTGTACGAGGCCTAAGACTAAAACTAAATCAAAAAATGTTGCCAAAATTAACACTGGTTTCCACCTGTGCAATAAGTCCTTCTGTGAAATTTCTTTGGTACTAAATATTCCACAGTCAACTGTTAGTGGTATTGTAACAACGTGGAAGCAACTTCAAACAACAACAACTCAGCTACAAAGTTTTAGGCCATGTAAAATGAAAGAGCTGGGTCAGCGCATGCTGAAGCGCACAGTGCGCAGAGCTTGCCAACTTTTTGCAAAGTCAATAGCTACAGATCTCCAAACTTTGTGTGGCCTTCAGATTAGCACAATAACAGTGTGGATAGAGAGCTTTAAGGAATGGGTTTCCATGGCTGAGCAGCTGCATCCAAGCCTTACATCACCAAGTGCAATGCAAAGCCTTTAATGCAGTGATGTAAAGCATGCTGCCACTGGACTCTAGAGCAGTGGAGACGTGTTCTCTGGAATGACAAATCACGCTTCTCTGTCTGGCAATCTGATGGATGTGTCTGAGTTTGGCAGTTGCCAGGAGAAAGGTACTTGCCTGACTGAAATTTTGTTTTTCAGGGGTTGGGCTTGGCCCTTTAGTTCCAGTGAAGGGAACTCTCCAGGTGTCAGCATACCAAGATATTTTGGACAATTTCATGCTCCCAACTTTGGGGAACAGTTTGGGGACGGCCCCTTCCTGTTCCAACATGACTGTGTACCAGTGCACAGAGCAAGGTCCATAAAGACATGGATGAGCGAGTTTGGGGTGGAGGAACTTGACTGGCCTGCACTGACCTCAACCCAATAGAACATCTTTGTGAGGAATTAGAACGGAGATTTCCAGCCAGGCCTACTAGCTCATTATAAAATACTTACATTAGATCAAAGCTGTTGCAGCGGTCCCCATACACCACTGTGACTGGCGACATGTCTCCTGGAGTTATTTCTGGGTTTGCAGGCTCTGGCGCTGTGATGATGTCACTCCTACACAGGGCCACCGTCAGGAATTAAGGAATTATGGGGCCCCTTACACAGCTTCAGGCATTGGCCCCCTGGAGCAGAGTGCTGCCGCCTGAATTTGAGAAGCGGGGGGGGGGGGGGGGCTGCCGCGAATTGAGAAGCGGGGGGGCCTTTACAAAAAAAAGAAGAAATAAAGAAAAATATATATAAAAAAAGGGGGGTAGCCATCCGGGCCTTGGGGACCTCTGGGCCCTGCTCTTTAACCAAAAGAAAAAAAAAGAAAGAAAAAATATATATAAAAAATATATATATATTTATTTATTTTTTAAAAAGGGGGGTTGCCATATAAAGGGGGGCCCTTTAATAAAAAAAAAAACAACATATATTTAAAAAAATAAAAATAATTTTTTTTTTAAAAAAGGGGGAGTTTCCATCCAGGAAAAAATATATATATATTTATATATAAAAAACTAAAAAGAAAAAAAAAAGAAATAAAATATATGTTTTTTTAAAATTTTTATAAAAAAAAAGGGGGTTGCCATCCGGGGCCCTGGGTACCTCTGGGCTCTTTAATATTATATATAAAATAATAGAAAGGAATATACAAGAAAATAAATAATAAAAATTAAAAGAAATAAAAAAAATATATAAAAAAAAAGATTATTTTTTTATAAAAAAAGGAGGTTGTCATCCAGGCCCTGGGGATCTCCGGGCCCCTGGGAACCTCCAGACCCCTAAAAAAAATTGGCCCTTTAACCACTTCAATACAGGGCTTTTATACACACCTCAATACCGGGCCTATTCTGGCACTTCTCTCCTACATGTACAAATCATCATTCTTTTGCTAGAAAATTACGCAGAACCCCCAAACATTATATATGTTTTTTTAGCAGACACCCTAGGGAATAAAACGACGGTCATTGCAACATTTTATCTTGCACGGTATTTGCGCAATAATTTTTCAAAAGCCTTTTTTTTGGAAAAATATTGTTTCATGAATTAAAAAAATAACAAAGTTAGCCCAATTTTTTTGTAAAATATGAAAGATTATGTTATACCGAGTAAATAGATACCTAACATGTCACGCTTTTTAAATCGCGCACACTCATGGAATGGCGCCAAACTTCGGTACTTAAAAATCTCCATAGGCAACGCTTGGATTTTTTTACAGGTTGCCAGTTTTGATTTACAGAGGAGATCTAGTGCTAGAACTGTTGCTGGCACGCTAACACACGCAGTGATACCTCACATATGTGGTTTAAACGGCGTTCACATATGTCGGCGGGACTTACGTGTCCGTTCGCTTCTGCACGCGAGCTACCGGGGACAGGGCATTTTAATTTTTTTTTTTTATTGTTTTTTGTTTTTTTTTTACTTTTTTATTTATGTTTTAACACTTTTTTTTATTTATTTTTAATCACTTTTATTCCTATTACAAGGAATGTAAACATCCCTTGTAATAGGAATGTGTGTGACAGGTACTCTTTATGGAGAGATGCAGGGTAAATAAGACCCTGCATCTCTCCTCCAGGCTGGAAAGCATGAGATTGGTGAAAAAAAAATCACCGATCTCATGATCAGTGTTGCTCACTAGCTGCAATCGCGGCTTTGTTTACTTACGGGTACCCGGGCGTGACGTCATCACATCGCGCCCGGGTCCTCCGAAGTCATAGAGATGACTGAGCACCATCTGGTCACCAGTCATCTCTATGCTTCCTGCCTGCGCCGGATGGTTCCTTCTCCGGGCCCCCGATGGCAAGGGAGAGCATGGAGAAGCACCTGATGGCGGCGGGAGGGGGGATGTCCCCTCCCGCTGCCTATAAGAACGATCAAGCGGCAGAACCGCCGCTATGATCATTCTTATGGTGCGCAGGATCCCTGGCTGAAGACATGGATATCTGAATGATGCCTCTAGCTGCAGGCATTATCAGATATCCCCCGGCAAAGCCCAGGATGTCATATGACGTCCACCCAGGATGGGAGATCCCATCTGTAGACGTCATATGACGATAGGCCGGTATTGAAGTGGTTAATAAAAAATAAAATAAAAATATATTAATTTTTTTGTTTTATAAAAAATAGATAAAAAAAGGGAGGGTTGCCATTCAGGGCCCTGGGGACCTCCGGACCTCTAAAAAAAGAAAAAAAAATGGCCCTTTAATAAAAAATAAAATAAAAATATATTAAAAAAAATATTTTTTTTTATAAAAAATAAATAAAAAAAGGGGGGTTGCCATCTGGGGCCCTGGGGACCTCCGGACCCCTAAAAAAATTAAATATTTTTTAAAGGGGGTTGCCATCCGGGCCCCTGGGGACCTCCGTGCCCCTTACAGGTGTACTGCCTGTACCCCCTGATGGCGGCCCTGCTCCTACACATGCAAACGGGAGTCGCCGGTCACAGCACAGGCCCTTTAGAAAGGCTTACCTGTAGGTACAAGTTGTGTAACAAGGTTTACAACTATGCGGTTGGTCAAAATCAACCCATATAGTATCTTAATTTCCTGCACCCACGAATCAGGGTGCCTTTGTCTAGCCTGCAGAGATCTGTGCTTCCCTCCATGGATATGCCTCTCCAGATCATCACTGACCCACCACCAAACCGCTAATGCGGAACAATGTTACATAACTGTAACGGAATGTCCCACACTCCGCTTGAGTGCTTCCGTCATATACCGATTCCTATCAGTCTGGATATAGATATCAGATATTCCAGCTGCTCACAATCACACAACTAGACAAGACTTGTTTGTATGCTGAACATGGAGTGTTCATTAGAACCAATAATACAACCTTATATGCAGTTAAAGAGGAGGTAACCAGAACATAAATTAACATGAGCTAATTAACTAATCATTTACCCAGACTAGGTGACTCATACATATGACCTTTCAGGGCCTTTCTCCTCGCTCACCTGTTATACAATACACATTATCATAAGTGTAAACACAGGACATCTTCACACAATAGCAGGGTCAATTAGCACAGAGAACAGACAGATGGCTGGAGGTGGTGGCATTAGCATCTCCTTACACTGTATGTCCCAACAGTATGAATCAGTCACTCTAATATGGCATATACAGGGTCCCCAGGCATACAGCTCACAAAGAGCACCGTTCGCCCAAATGCCAGGGCCCATGATCGCAAGGCAAGAGTCTAGCATTCAGTCCCCTCCAAAAGCCTCTGTCCCAGGTGAGTCTGTCACAATAACATTCTCCACGGCTTCTCCAGACCCTTTTACGTTTGTCACATGTGCTCAGGGTGAACCCGCTCTCTTCTGTGAAAAGCACAGGGAACCAGTTACGGATCTGCCAATTCTGGTGTTCAATGGCAAATGGCAATCAAGCTCCATAGTGCTGGGCAGTGAGCACAGGGCCCACTAGAGCATGTCTTGCCCTCAGGTCACCCTTATGAAGTCTGTTTCTGATTGTTTGACATTCACACCAGTGTCCAGCTGAAGGTCATTGTGTAGGGCTCTGGCAGTGCTCATCCTGTTTCTCCTTAGGAGAAAATACCTGTCCTGCTGATGGGTTTAGGACCTTCTACAGCCCTGTCCAGCTCTCCTAGAATAACTGCCTGTCTCCTTGCTCTTGAGGCTGTGCTGGGAGACACAGCAAACAAACCTTCTGGCAATGGCATGTATCAATGTGCCATCCTGGAGGAGTTGGACTGCCTGTGCAACCTCTATAGGGTCCAGGTATTGCCTCATGCTACCAGTAGTGACACTGACCCTAGCCAAATGCAAAACGAGTGAAAACTAGTCAGAAAAGATGCGTAGGCAAAACAAATGTCAGTGACCTCCACCTGGAAAACCATTCCTGTTCTAGAGGTCATCTCATTGTTGCCCATCTAGTGCCCCTCTTGTTAATTTCATTAACACCAAAGCAGCTGAAACTGATTAACAACCCCCTCTGCTACTTATCTGACCATATCAATATCCCAAGAGTTTAATTGACTTGATGCTATACTCTGATTAAAAAGTGTTCCTTTAATTTTTTCGAGCAGTGTACAGTATATTCAGTTGGTTCTCTTGGTTCTGTCTATTTAACCATAGAGTTGTGAGCATGAAATCATGAGCTTTAGTAAACCTTTTAAATTCTGTTGAAGCAAACTGATAGCCATTGTCTGCTACAAACTCTTCCGAAATCCCATGTCAAACAATTATTTGCTTTCAATTTAGCAATTGCGCTAGATGTCAATATGTTTTAGAAGCTTTGATTTAAAATAAAATAATCTGCTCTAACAGTCTACAGAGAGAACACAGCTTACATTATATAGCACAAAAGAATTTGATTTGACCTTTCTTTCCTCATGGGCATTAGGGTATTGCATAAGAACTCACAGATCCCCCAAAGCTTAAAGCATTATGTCACAAGGAAATGTAACATTTGTGCACAATTTTCTCAACTAAAATCCTGGTCAATAAAATATATTTAAGACTGTTTCAAAATTTTTCAACTACTATGAGACTTTGGAATATTTATTTTATTACTTAGTTGTCGTGGAATTTTGAAAAAAAAAAAACGTTAACCTTTTCACATATGGTCATCCCCAATAACTAAACCTACGTCATGAAAGCTCCAAAACTCTGTCAGGGCTGGAAGCACAGGAATGATTTGCCTATGGCCAGACATGGAGCATGATGTAGTGATTGAGGTTGCCTGTCATTGGTTATAACATTTTTCTTCTTTTTTTTTCTTTTTAGAAATGGGAAAATCAGTTTAAAAATTAAACGCACTTGAGTTTAAAAAGCTCTCTCAGTAGCCTTGAAGTGGCAGCCTGTGTAGGAGATTAGCACATGGGATAATGTCCCAAGGCTTGTAAGGTACTAACATGTCAGATTGCTTTAAGATCTTTTGTAATATAAATGCAGAAGATGCAAGAATATTCTTCTTTTGGTATAGATGATATCTGTCTAAATCAGAGACTAATCGTCTTATTAATACAAGCTGGTCTAAAATCCACTGGACACTGCAGTCATACCTCCCAACTTTAGACTGTAGACCATAGGCGTGCACACATAGGGTGTAAGGTGTGCCTGGGCAGACCCTAATCACCCTGTACTATGCAAATTCCCCCTGCTGCCTGGCTGCAGAGAAAGGGACTGGGGAATCTCTGTCCTCAGTCCCTTACTCTGTCTCAAAAGTTAGAAATCAGGGGTCTGTTTAGACCACTGATATTTCACCAAAACCCCCAAACAGGGCTCCTAAAAAAAACTAAAAACTAATATTAAAAAATAATAATAATAAAAATAAAATTGTAAAAAAATAATAATAATAATAATAATAATAATAATAATAATAATAATAATGATACAAATAAAGATAAACTACTGACACCGATCTCTGCCCTGCTGACAAAGCCCTACTGACTTGCCCACTGCCATATATGGTATATTACACACGCATGTGTGTTTTAGCTTTGGTGTGCACACCCTAATGCAATAGGCTGCGGAAACCTATGCTGTAGACATAAGACACACCCCTTGCCACACCCCCTTAAAAGAGATTTGTACAAGAAAAAATATTAGTTAAACCCACAAGTGCCTTTTTACCACTACTATTCCTTTATATTGGCTTTTGAACATTTTGAATGCAGTCATTGAGAAATTTGATGGAAGGTTTAACACTGGGAAACACTTTTTGTAAGATAAAAAGTGCATTTTATACACAACTATATAGATCAGACCAAAATGAGGGAAATATGAGGAGGAATAAGGGACAGAGGGACATTGCTCCAAATCAGGGACAGTCCCTCAAATTCAGGGACAGTTGGGAGCTACAGTATGGTTTTAATGTCACACTTTGCCTGTATTTTGCAACTCATTCATAAAATTAAAGCTGTCTTGTGATTATTGAGGTGCTCTATGGCAGGGGTAGCCGGTAGGCAACCTCTGCTCTCCAGCTGTGGTGAAACTACAAATCCCACTGCCTCCAGGAGTCTTGCCTATGATTGTCAGGGTCTTGTAATGTCTCATGGGACTTGTAGTTTCACCACAGCTGGAGGTCCGAGGTTGCCTACCCCTGCTCTATGGAGTGCTCTTTGCATAATGCCGCATAGAACACTCTGTGATAACTGTTGATGCCGGTCACAAATGGTTATAGACTGTTCATCTCCTTGGCACTTTTTTCAACCATTTATTCATCTTACACAACTTTGAAAAAACAACCAAAACTATTATAGTTTCCATTGAAAAACTATTCATTTAACTTTTTACTTGGACTTGGCATAAACGCTATATAAAGTTAAGGCACTTTAATGCTTGTATCTCTATATTGTAATAGACAATTTTATATGAAACATTACTCTTGATGTTTCTTTATTTCTTTATATATGCCTTATTCTAAGAGAACAGCAGAAAGCTGAAATGATCTTAGAAATCATAATCTAAAAGTTTTCGCAGTAGGATGTACTTTGACAGATAGCTGGTGTGACCATGTTAGGAAAGACTCGCAATGGGAAAGAATTGTTTGGGTTTTGAATTGAAGTGAGTTCTTTGAATTTGCAGACATCAATGTCAGATTTGCTTGAATATCTACAGGTAAGAATAAGTTGCTATGTATATTAAAACAAGTGCCATGTTTACCATAGACTGAACATAATCACATTGAAATAGATACTTTAAAGTGGAACTTCACTAAAAAAATGTTCTGCTGATTGTTCTCCCATGCATGTATTGAAGGTTTTTTCGTTTTTTAGGGAGCCGGTAGCTATTTTTTCATCTGTTCCAGGAGACTGCAGGTCCATTTACAAAGTGTGCAGTGGGGAGCCAACTAAAAAGCATCAGGAAATTTCAACTGGCTTCTCACAGTCAAGATGGTGCCGCTGAAGATCCAAAGACCAATAAAGAACTGGCCCAGGTGAGGCGCTGGATCCCTCAGCTGATAAGAGCCTGTATATTACCAGTCAGTAGCTACAGTTTTTTTAAATGAAGTTCCTTTTTATTTGTGTTAAAACGTTTGTTAACCCCCCAAAATAAATGGATCCTGGTCCTTTAACCACTTGCTTTATGGGCACTTAAACCCCCCTCCTGCCCAGACCAATTTTTAGCTTTCAGCGCTGATGCACTTTGAATGACAATTGCGCGGTCATACAACGCTGAAATTTTTATACTTTTTCCCCACAAATAGAACTTTTGGTGGTATTTGATCACCTCTGGGGTTTTTATTTTTTGCTAAACAAACAAAAAAAGTTGGAAAATTGAAAAAAATAAATTAATCATGTTTTATATTGTGTTAATTTTTTTTGCAAATGCAGGTAATTTTTCTCCTTAATTGATATGCGCTGATGAGGAGGCACTGATAGGCTGCACTGGTGGGCACCGATAGGCACAGATAAGGCGGCACTGAAAGGCACAGATAAGGCAGCACTGATAAGGACATATAAGGTGGCACTGATGGGGAAAGGTAAGGCGGCACTGATGGGTGGCACTGATGGGGGGCACTGATGGGCACAGATAGATGTCACTGATGGGCACCCACGGGCACTGGTAGGTGACAATGACGGGCACTGGTAGGTGACAATGACTGGCACTGATAGGTGACAATGATGGGCAGCACTGTTTGAGGCACTGATTAGATGTTGTACTGTGGGCACTGATAGGTGGCACTGTGGGCATTGATAGGTGGCGCTGGTGGGCATTGGTAGGTGACACTGATAGGTGTCACACATTTACACAGATGAGCTGTCTGCAGCTCTCCCTGATGGGGACCTATGTCCCCCTGTCTTCTGCCAGTGATGGGCTTTTTTTTCCTCCTCACGCTATCAACTTGAGGAGAAAAAATAGCTGATTACAGACTCTGTTCACATCACATGATCAGCTGTCATTGGCTGACAGCTAATGATGTGGTAAGGGGTCGGGATCGAGTCTCATATACTTGCTGATCACAGAGTGAGCCGCACGTGCCATGCAGGAGGCGCACAGGCAGCTCGAGCATGGGAGGACATCTATTGACGGCCTCCCGGCAATTCAGGTCCGCGCTGTAGCTGTCATTCGGCTATAGTGCGGATGGGAAGTGGTTAAAGCATGTTATATGACATAGTGCTTGTCCTATGTCATTTGGCCCCCTGTAACACCTAAAAACCTGGCCGATCCTGCCAGTTTCTCCCCACCACTCTGTAAACTGACCACAGTGTATCGTGGTTGCTAAGCCCTGACACCGTGGACAGTTTACGTGCCTCTGTCATCAGCAGCCTGCTATCTGCTCTCCTCTCTGCTCCTTCATCTTCCTCCCCCTCCCCTCTCTGTCTGTGTTTGAGCCGCCCCTCCTGCTGCTCTCATAACACTAACCTGTATACACCATCAGCACTTTCTCCTATTGCAGTATCCCCCTCTGTGAATGATTTATACATATAAATGCTGTAAATACCTAATTTAAGAGCCGAGATTGCGATCACATGACCAGCCAGATCTTTCCTCCTCTCCTCCTCCCCTCCAGACTGACATCAGCAGAGGTATCTCAGCCCCTCCCGCTGCATCTCTCAGAGGGGGAAAGGAGAAAGCTGGCCAGTCATGTGATCGCAATATCTGCAATGAAATGAGGTATTTGCAGCATTTATTTTTATGAATAACACACAGAGGGGGATACTGCAATAGGAGGCAGTGCTGATGGTGTATACAAGTTAGAGTGACTTAACAACCACTTTAACTTTGTATTATTAAGTATTATCATCAGCTGGAAACGTAATAGTGCAAACAGATATGCATATTGCAAAGTCTAAGCAGTAGACATTAAATATGAAATAGTAGCAAATAAATAGTGCCAGCCTCTTTTGCAACAGTCAGCAGCAACTGAACCCTGGGGTAGCTGGTGTTTTGAATGTCTTGATGCAGGTTGTGTTCATCTTCTTACCAGACAGGGCATCCATTTTCCACTAACCAAGCCTGGCCAACTGATTGTGTCACTAAACTAAAAATTTAACCAAAAAGTCTTCCTTTAAAGACTGTTAAGAATTACCTCTCTTGCTCTCTGCGCCACCGAGCATAGCTCGATTGATGGGAAACATTTCCTAAAGTGTTTTTAGAAACTGATTTTTTGACGTTTTGCCCTCTTGGCCCCCATTGTGCTCAGTGGATCCTGACATAGATCCCTATGTAACTACAGGGCACAGCAGTAATGTAGTGCATGGGTACCAGAAGATTATCACTCTCAAAAGTATTGGTTTGTGACAAGACATTTATTTGAGCAACATGCAGTGGCACAGGCAGTGGAAGAGTTAAATACCCACCATATTCTTTACAACATTTTTTATTTAAATTTTCCTTTTAGTAATAACGTTGTTTTATGGAAATTATATTGAAAGCTTTTAATTTGGATCTCATAAACATCTATTATTATACATTCTTCTAATGCCCTGTACACACGATCGGTTCATCCGATGAGAACGGTCTGATGGACAGTTTTCATCGGTTAACCGATGAAACTGACTGATGGTCAGTCGTGCCTACACACCATCGGTTGAAAAACCGATCGTGTCAAAACGCGGTGACGTAAAACACAACGACATGCTGAAAAAAACGAAATTCAATGCTTCCAAGCATGCGTCGACTTGCTTCTGAGCATGCGTGGATTTTTAACCGATGGTTGTGCCTTCTAACGATCGTTTTTTTTCTATCGGTTAGGTATCCATCGGTTAAATTTAAAACAAGATTGCTTTTTTTTTAACCTATGGATAAATAAACGATGGGGCCCACACACGATCGGTTTGGTCCGATGAAAACAGACCGTTCTCATCGGTTTGACCGATCGTGTGTACACGGCAATAAGAGTCGGTTCACACAGGGCCAACACGACTTCCAGCACGACTTTGGGAGGCAACTTGGACACAACTTGAGTATGAATCATCAGGCAACTTACAAGGCAACTTCAAGTTGCCTCCTGGACAGTACAAAGCAACTTCAAGTCGCCTCCAGGACAGGAGGCTTTCCAGTGGCCAATCAAACAACAATCACCTCTGTGGGAGGGAGGGGTTTGCTTGAGAAATGTATGTTATCTTCCTGGAAAGTTGCTTCAGTTAAGACAGTGATCAGACTTCTGAGGCAACTTCCATTGAAATCAATGGGTACAAGTTGCCTACAAGTCGGATTGAAGTAGTACAGGAACCTTTTCTGAAGTCGGAGCGACTTCAGTAGTGTACATTAAGACGGCTCCATTCACTTCCATTGATTTTCTCAACCGCACGACTTGGGACGACTTGGGGATACTTCAAGTCGGATCCCAGGTCACCCCTGTGTGAACCGGCTCTAAGGCAAATAACTTTCTTTAAAATGTTTGTTACCCCAGAACTTTATATTCCTAATATGTGCCCATGTACTTTTATGAAAAAGTATCCTGCTGTCTTTGTATTGCTTACTTTGCGTAAATTCCCTGGTGATCCTGCCAGTCTCTCTGCTTTGCTATTATAAAAACTGACCACACTAAGCAGGAGAACACACCATGATCAGTACTCTAACTGTGCTGGGAACTCATCCTGCTTGCTTCCAATGATCAGCCTGCATAGCCTTTTGGTGTGCTGGTGTTTCTCCTCCCCCAGCTCCTATACAGCTGAGAACAGAGGAAACAATGTCCTGATACACCCACCCCACACAGCCTTTCAATGGAAAGATCAGTGTACTGGTGTTTCTCCTCCCCCAGCTGTTTCTCCTCACCATGCAGCTGAGAACAGAGGAAGCAAAGAGAATGGGCTCTCTTAAAAAAAAAGGGAACAAAAAGGTATTTATAATGTTATAGCTATGTACAAATGTTATGTCTTTCATTCCAATTTTAAAATGAATGTTTTTTTTTACAAGGTGATCTTTTACAAATACTTAAGGATCGCCTTAATCAACAGATTCAGCAACTATTAGTAAATATTTAGTCACAACAGTCCAATGTCCAAGTCAGTTCTAATCAAACTTTCCAAATATCTACTGTTAAAGAGAAAGGTGTATTTTGACATAAAATAACTCAAATTAAGGAGGTGAGAGTATATACATACAGTATGTCAAGGGGGAATTGCACAGTATATTGTGAAATAGGCACATGATGATATAAGAAGATGATATCAAGTGTCAATCGTTTGATTAATAGACAATGAATCAGAAATAAGGACACAGACACTTGAATTTATAGAGCTTTATTATTGAAGGACTGCACATCATTATTATTATTTTTTATTCATTAGTTTTATTGATAGTTTATTGTGACACTTATCACAGTGATATTAATGTGCATAGGAATGGTATATAAAAATATTGCCTGGCACTTATATAGTTTTGTATATTTTGTTATGTATATGTGGGAATGCCTAAAGTGGCAGCAGCAATATTTTTTTCAGAAGATTACAATAATCATAATTGGGCTGAAGTTTTTTAGTTCTGTTCTACCCCATATAAGAAATCTATGCCATGCCAATGATGCCACCATGAAAGGAGGTTCAAAAATGTAAAGTGCTTCCCACGTAGTCTCACCTCACTTTTTTATATGTTGCCATTTTGCCTAGTCCATTCATCAGCAGTGGAAGGGGTGCTACCATCTGAGCAAAGTGATATCATCATTCCTTCATAGGTCATTTGCTGTTATTCTTTGGCAGGTACTCGGACATTCTAACCCCATCCAATCTACCTTCTCTTCTGCTTAGTTTAAAAATTAAGCTGTCAACAAATATAGAAGCATAATGAAATACTATAAGGGAAGTGTGAAAGCTAATAACCTCTGAGCTGTGAAGAAAATAGCTAACATTTGGGTCTTGAACTATGCCTACGCAGTAGCATGGAAAACTTCTGGAAAAGATGCAAGGAAACAGTTTTAAAACTATCATTTTTTTTGTACCCATTTTTAGCAGACAGCAGGCTAAAGTCCACTGCCGGCTGGCATTACTCAGCTGGTCCTGGCTCTGGATCGAGCCTGACTTAAAAGTTGGGATCCACCCAGATGCCTGGACTGGCAGCTGGCTCAGCTTCTCCTGAGCCAGCCGCTCAGCTGCCAGCCAGCCAGCCGCTCCTGCTTCCTTCACAGCCTGAAACTCCAGTGAGCACTGGAGGGGAAGAGCGGAGAGCCAGTGACTGACACTCACTGGCTGTTTACTCACTGAAGACTGAGAACCGAGCAAACAGCAGTCTTTGTTCACTCAGTTCTCAGTCTTAGAGGCGGTATGGAACAAATGCTGCATCCACCTAGGTGAGTATAAAAAAAACTTTTTTTAGAATCCCAAACTTTCCTCTTACGCAACCCTCACGGGTTGCAATTTATTGAGTTACATTGTTGCCCATTCCTTAATGACACATACATGAAAATATAGGTGAAATTATTTATATTTATATTTATATTTGGAAAGCCACATTGAAGAGTTGAAATCAAGAACAAGAGATTTTATTCCAAATCTGTAATACATTTGACAGTCTTTCTAATTCATTACAGATTTGAAAACCAAATCTCTCCACTGGATTTCATCTCTTCGGTGTGGCATTCCAATCTTCTGACCCAACTATATACAGTAGTTTACATCCCTCAGGTGTCCTTGGAAGTCCCATGTGGTATGGAAGAAGACTACATAACACTCAGATGCATCATCTGGATAATAACATTATAGTTTTAAACTAATCAGTCAAAGGTACTAAGAGGTTCCACCACCTTCCAATCAATATATGATTATGTCCATTTACTACATGGCATAAATGTTTTCTGCTATAATATTAACATATTCCAGGCACTAAGGCACACTCACACATAGATGTATATTTAAAATGTTTTTCACAAGATACACAATTTTCATCCAGGGTTCTCAAATTTTTCCAGATAAATGCCATTCAACAATTTTGGAAATATTGGGTAAAAATCACATGAATCTTGCGTAAAAACATTTCTAAATAGACCTCAATATTATTCACAGTCATGGATTATGTGAGGCACTGCCACAGTGTAAATTTAAGAAATTAATATGGAAATTACAGGATTTTCAAAGTTGCAGTGCGAGAAGCTCCAGAGTATTTGTTATGAGTGGAGTAAGCTGTGTTTTGATCCAATACTTTTTTTATTGAAGTTATGCAATGTACATTGCTCATTCATATTCAAAATGCCAACAAAAATTTCAATAGCAAAAATAAAGAGTACTCGATAAGTACAGAATACGACCAGAAGTATGTGCATATTATAATGTGAACTAATACAGTACAGCAAATTTCAAAAGTGGTTAACAACTACGAGATATGCTTAGTCCCCCGATCACAGAAACAGTATTCAGTAACGCAGACCTGTGTAACAATATACAGCAATTTGGAAGGTTAAAAATTGAGTTTCTGCCCCAACTTATACTTGAAGTGATCTGTCCAGAATGTAGATGTGGGGGAGCAAGACCCGGGATATCCAGACAACCCTACCATATTTTTAGGAATTTATTAGGGGAATTACAATGTTGATTCATCACCAGTTTTTCTCACATCGGAGCTGTTTTATCAGTTAATTGGCGAAATCCTGTGTCTTGCTATCAACTTTCGAGCAATATAGGGAAGCCTCTGCACTTCCACAAGTGCTATTGGTGGGAACAGTTTTCCATCCAAAACACTCAGGAAGCAAATGACCAAATCAGGGAGAATGGTAATTTGTGTGACCATTGATATGGTTTCTAAAACATTGAACCAGTATCTACACAATTTCAGACATCGCCAAATCATGGGAATAAAGTCTTCCTTATCTCTTTGACACTTGGGGCTTATTGGGGATTCTCGCCTACCCCAGCTAAATAATTTGGCTGGGGCTCTTTAGACCGAATGAAGTATAAAATGTTAATAAAATAAAATAGCATTGCCTCCCTGTTTTTCTGTATGAAACTGAATGCCCTGCATGGGAAACCCTGATGTAAAGGACTTTGCTTTGACTTCTGTTTTAAATAAAAGCGGGCTTCCATACAATTCGGACTGGCACAACAACACTAACAAAACTACAACATGAGCTAAACAACCCCCAGATCACAAAATATATAATTTATCTCTATACACTGTAAAAAGTGAAACTCCTGCGCTGTCTGTGAATGGCAAAAATTGGAGGGAAGGTGAAAGGGGCACTGCTGCAAACACTAGGAAGGTCTACCTTAATAGACAAAAAGTGATAAATGAAACTTCAGAGCATATGTGTATATCCAATATATATTTAGAGATTGTTCAATTTATTGCTACCATATTGTAACACATTATTTAACACCCTATTTGTCCCCAGTCACTTGTGCCCCTCCCCCTTTTCACATTTTTAGTATTAATTAACATATTGTTTCACAGCGCAGACATCTTTCACTTGTTTCATTTATCTCTATACACTATAAACTGTAGCTAGATCCCCAGTGTGTACACAAAGCAAAACCTAAATGAGCACTGACAGTGGGCAACTCTCAGCAACCAATCAGATTTCTGTCCATTAATGTACTCTGAGTGTTGCTGTTTGCATTACATAGTTACATAGCTAATCTGGTTGAAAAAAGACACAAGTCCATCTGTGATTGAGTCACTTTGGACAGGGGGGCCCGTTGAACCCAGAATCCCTTGGGGAGGTTGGGAAAACCTTGTTTCAGCTCCCCATGCACCTCCTATGTCTAAGTCACCCTGTGTCTCTAATAGGGGTGCAGGGTGATGAAGAAATCCAGTCTGATCTGTACTAATCGCTGCACAGCCACACTGGAATGTTGTGTGTGTGTATATATTGTATATTGTCTCATTTTGTTGTGTACTCTTTGCTGGGTTGTTTGGGGTGTGGCTATATTCCAGTGTTATATTGTGTCTGTCTGCCTTGGATATTATGGGATGTGTATGTAGATTAGCTGTGAGGCGAGATTGGTGGGGGCAAAATTCCTCCAACACCTCTCACTGCTGATTGGACATTCTACCCCACCCAAATGCAAAGGTGGGGGGGAATGTTCAGAGTATTACCTGTGTTTTAAATAAAAAGTCCATGTTTAGCAACCAAACGAGTATCTTCTTGTTTTATGGTTGTTAGCGGTTGGAATATCTCATATCTATATTCAGACTGGGAGGAAGTGGTATATTACGAAAGCACTCAAGCATCGTGTGGGACGTTACATTTATCTCCATACACTATAAACTGTAGCTAGATCCACAGTGTGTACACAAAGCAAAACCTAATGAGCACTGGCAGTGGGCAACTCTTCAACCAATCAGATTTCTGTTAGACTAGCAAAAGGTGAACTCTGATATTTTGCTATCCATTATTGTACTTTGCATGTTGCTGTTTGCATTACATAGTTGCATAGCTAGTCTGGTTGAAAATAGACACAAGTCCATCTAGTTCAACCAATAAAAGGGGAAAAAATCCTAACAAGAAAATCCTAAAAAAAAATAATAATCATACAATCCTTTAGACACAATCCTATACCCATAGTTGATCCAAAGGAAGGCAAATAACCCAGCAAAACGTGATATAATTTGCTACAGCAGGGGAAAAACTCCTTCATGATCCCAACAGGCATTTGGATTTTCCCTGGATCCACTTTACCTATAAATGTTAGTACCCAGTTATATGTTCATTTAGGAAAAATATTAGGCCTTTTTTTATTTTTATTTTTTTACAGCAATCTACTGATCTGACCAGAACCAGCTGTTGAGGGAGTCTATTCCATTTTGAACAGCTCTTACTGTGAAGAAGCCTTTCCATATTTTGAGGTTAAATCTCTTTTCCTCTAGACTTAAAGAGTGCCCCCTTGTCCTCTGTGATGATCTTAAAGTGAAAAACGCAACACTAAGTTCACTATATGGACCACTTATCTATTTACACATGTTGATCATATCCCCTCTAAATATCCTCTTCTTGTTATTGAAAAAGCTTTGGTACAAAGAAGCATGGTAAGTAAATTTTAATGTAGAAAAAAGGGGTGGAGATAAGGGCCGTCTAATGTGAGCCACCCTCACTGCGCGTAGCTGGAGAATAAATGTGAACACTAGTGATATTTATAAAATAAATGAATAAATTAATAAATATGCAAGAGCTGCTGCTTTAAAAATTATAGAATCCAAAATAGTTAATATGCAAATACAGTGATACCTATTATAAATAAGGTGCCAAATGTGATATTAAACAGCGCTCAAAAAAATAGGTGAAAATGTAAATCAACAAATATAATATTGGTACAGTGACATAGTGAAAAATAAATAAATAATCCACCCTCTAAGTGAGTCAATATATAAGTGTCCAAAAATCCGTGCAAAAATCGCATCAAAAAATACCAGGTTGGCAAATAAAGTCCATGAACTGTCTAAGTGAACAAAAAAATATATATAAATAGTTCATAAATGGAGAGCAAAGGAAAAGAAAAAATCCTTCCCGATCTTCAATAAGTGCTTTCACCACACCACAGTGACTGCGTGCTTCCACCACCCATCAGAAATGCAAACTCACCGCAACAAATGGCCTGACACTTTCGTGTTTAGGCACACAGGCTTGTTAACTGACCCCCTCAGTTTAGTTGATAGAACTCCTTCTTTTCATATAGAGTGGAGCATTCAGTTAAACAGATGGAGATCCGAAGCAAAAAGAAAACTCCAAGATAACAGCCATATGCAAATAAGAAAAAGAGAGCACAATAGTGTGATACTGTAACACAACTTTTAATAACACACTACAAATCTCCCAAAGAATGCACTCACAAAGGTAACTCTTGTTACAAGCAGTGTATAAATCCAAAAACTGACACGGTGTAAAACAAAAAATAAAGATATCCTCCAGGTGAACTAGTGGTCACAGCGGACCAACGAATAGCCCAAGTGTTACTCACAGCCCTTGTGCAGGTGTACTGGAGCTGCTGCTTAGGTAATTGAGCTGGTGGCAGATTAGACCATTCCACGTTCAAGCTTAGAAAGTTAGGTGTGCGGTTGTGACTTCTGTAATCACTCCCCGACATGTTTCATCGAAATGATTTCTCCATGAAGAAATCATTTCGATGAAACATGTCGGGGAGTGATTACTGAAGTCACAACCGCACACCTAACTTTCTAAGCTTGAACGTGGAATGGTCTAATCTGCCACCAGCTCAATTACCTAAGCAGCAGCTCCAGTACACCTGCACAAGGGCTGTGAGTAACACTTGGGCTATTCGTTGGTCCGCTGTGACCACTAGTTCACCTGGAGGATATCTTTATTTTTTGTTTTACACCGTGTCAGTTTTTGGATTTATACACTGCTTGTAACAAGAGTTACCTTTGTGAGTGCATTCTTTGGGAGATTTGTAGTGTGTTATTAAAAGTTGTGTTACAGTATCACACTATTGTGCTCTCTTTTTCTTATTTGCATATGGCTGTTATCTTGGAGTTTTCTTTTTGCTTCGGATCTCCATCTGTTTAACTGAATGCTCCACTCTATATGAAAAGAAGGAGTTCTATCAACTAAACTGAGGGGGTCAGTTAACAAGCCTGTGTGCCTAAACACGAAAGTGTCAGGCCATTTGTTGCGGTGAGTTTGCATTTCTGATGGGTGGTGGAAGCACGCAGTCACTGTGGTGTGGTGAAAGCACTTATTGAAGATCGGGAAGGATTTTTTCTTTTCCTTTGCTCTCCATTTATGAACTATTTATATATATTTTTTTGTTCACTTAGACAGTTCATGGACTTTATTTGCCAACCTGGTATTTTTTGATGCGATTTTTGCACGGATTTTTGGACACTTATATATTGAGTCACTTAGAGGGTGGATTATTTATTTATTTTTCACTATGTCACTGTACCAATATTATATTTGTTGATTTACATTTTCACCTATTTTTTTGAGCGCTGTTTAATATCACATTTGGCACCTTATTTATAATAGGTATCACTGTATTTGCATATTAACTATTTTGAAGTAAATTTTAATATTTTAAATCTGTATCCTCTTCTCAGATATTTTTTATATCATATCAGGTCAGAAGGAGGCAGAATGCAACTGTATATATATATTTCAGCCTTTTTTCAAAATGAGTACAGCTATAAGCTGTTGTATGCTCAGTGTATCTCATTGTACAGTCAGCCTGTTCAGTTTCCTGCAGCCACCTGCCTGTTCTTTGTGTTTGTAGAATTATTATCTATCCCACTGGGAAGACGCTGCATGATTCTGTCATTATAGTAGTACATCCAGAAAATGTCCTGATGGTTAAGTAAGCCCATGGCTTTCACTGTTCTATTCCTCCTCTAAAGAAAAAAAAATGTACTTATAAGTTTTAAAAAGGCATTAAACCCAAAAACAAAAATGTAATATATTGCAGCTTACCAATCATTAGATGTAGTGTAGGCTTTTTTCCTTCTGTTTTCAAGTAGGGATCTGGCCAGCAACACACCTCCTGTAATTGACTGCCCCCTCTCTGGAAGAAAGAGCACAGGGGGCACTCATATTAGATCACAGGTGTCAAACACAAGGCCCGCGGGCCGAATCCGGCCCTCCATGCCATTTCATGTGGCCCTTGCACCTCTCCTGCAACTGCAGGAGAGCTCCAGCCCTCCTCTGGTACTCCTCAAGCAATGCATTCAGCTTCTTCCCAGCAGCATCATAAGGAAAGGGGGGTGCACTGTGATGTAAGGGAGAGTGGGGGACTCAACTTCTGATGGTGGGGTGGCTCTTGACATTTAATGTAAGGGGAGGAGATGCGCGGGACATCTAATCTTACAGATACAACCGTCCCTTTTAAAGCGGGGGTTCACCCTAAAAAAAAAAAAAAAATGTTTGTCTACCATGCCATCCAGCATACTGGCGTGAGCTACAGTATGCCTTTATTTTATTTTTTTGCGCCGTACTCACAGTTTAATCCATTAGTTAAGTTTCAGACTCCCCACGGGAAGATGAAGATGGGAACATGATTGAAGGCCGGCTATGGCGCGTCACGCTTCCCGAAAATAGCCGAAATAGGACTTGGCTCTTCACGGCACCTGCGCAGTCAGCTCCTAGTCTGTGCGCAGGCGCCGTATAGCGCCGTGAAGAGCCTAGTCCTACTCCGGCTATTTTCAGGAAGCGTGACGCGCCATAGCCGGCCTTCAATCATGTTCCCCTCTTCATAGGAACGCCTATTCCCTGCGGGGAGTCTGAAACTTAACTACGGGATTAAACTGTGAGTACGGCGCAAAAAAAAGGCATACTGTAGCTCACGCTAGTATGCTGGATGGCATGGTAGAAACTTGTTTTTTAGGGTGAACCTCCGCTTTAAGGGCAATCGTAATGCTGATGTGGCCCACAATGAAATTGGGTTTGATACCCTTGTATTAGATGGACTAGCATATTTAAATACACTAACACATTGAAGCCAAACTTCAGCTAACACTTTATAAGCAGTTACAGCTAACAGTTTTTCCTTTTGGGGTAAAGATTTGACATAAATATATAAAAGCAGATCATTGTGGGCACCCCTGCCAGTGTTAATGGTTTGTCTAATTTCTGTAAGGCCCCTTTCACACTGGGGCGGGAGGTGCGGTGGCGGTAAAGCGCCACTATTTTTAGCGGCGCTTTACCGTCGGAATTATGGCAGTATTCGGCCGCTAGTGGTGCAGTTTTACCCCCTGCTAGCAGCTGAAAAGGGGTTAATACCACCGGCAATGAGCCTCTGCAGATGCGCATTGCCGGCGGTAACTTGGCTCTTCACGGCGCCTGCGCAGTCAGCTCCTAGTTTGTGCGCAGGCGCCGTATAGCGCAGTGAAGAGCCGAGTCCTACTCCGGCTATTTTCGGGAAGCGTGACGCGCCATAGCCGGCCTTCAATCATGTTCCCCTCTTCATAGGAACGCCTACTCCCCATTGCTTTCAAAACACACCGCTCATTTCCCGCTTCAAAGATGCAGCTAGCAGGACTTTTGGAGCGTTCCTGCTAGCAGCCATTGTTTCAGGACGGTTTGCAGGAGCTATTTTTAGTGCAATAGCGACTGCAAACCGCCCAGTGTGAAAGGGGCCTTACTGATACATTTTTTTTTAATGATTTATGGGTTAGATCACCAGATCAAAATAAAAGAAAGAAAGCCTTTTGGGTTTAATACTGCTTTAAATTTTATTTATATTTATGGGCAGTTTTTGTTTTACAAAAAAAAGCATTGAATACACTATAAACAGTCCCTAATGCAATAACATTAACACTGTCTATTAGTCAATAGTAAATTACATATTTTATATACAAATTAAAAAAGACACAAAACTATTTAAAAAAAATACTCCATTTAAAGTTTCTCTTTATATAACTTGCAATGTAAAATATTAGCTTGGAAACTTTTTCTAGGCATTTTCGTGAAAAACTTTAAATAAAATATCACGTTGCCAATAACAAACATTCCAGCAAAAGCTCACAAGAGAGTCTATTGCAAACTTTAAACATAGTTTCAGAGTTTTAATTGTTCCTCCTGGCCAATATTATAGTTGGATAGTTTTCAGACTCAGCGCTGCTCTGAAATCCTAATTTCACAAATTGTCATGTTTGCGTTTGTCTACACTGAGAGTGCAAGGAAATGACACATATTAGGCAAGCAAATCCTATTATCCAATTATTCCAATGCTGAAAGCAAAACTTCAATCCCCAAGCTTAGATTATATGGAAAACTTTGCCCTAAGCCAAATATTTGGTTCTGGTTCATTCAGACAGGACTGCACATACTTTAACACTTACTGTAGGCCCCATTCACACTCATGCATACTCATTACAGCAAGACCTGTAATGCACGGCTTGAGGTGTCGATATATGTTACTGGACATGTATTTCTGCATGTTCCCATCCATTTCCATGCACTTTTGTTTGTGCTGTGCTTGTTGGGAACCCATTAGAGATGATTGAGCACATCCCAAAATGCATGCACTTTTTTGGGTGAGTGTGGAGTTGGATAATTAGTATACCTTGCATTTTAATACAAGATCCACTTTATGCAAAAAAAAAGATGAATACAAATTTGTCCTTTGAGGAAGAGGGTATGCCCTCAAAACGCATCAGCAATATGCACAACTTGGAGTTGCTAAAAGGATCTTATATTTAGTCATCTTTATCCAGAGAGTATTGAAAGAACCTTACTTGGATGGATGTTATGTCTTATATACCTTTTTTTGAGCATCTTTGTGAGATCGAGAGAATCATTTTAATACATTTTTATTTTATTTACATTTATTGAAGATATTACATAAGGATGGTGGACGTTCTTTCTGTACCACTTTAAAAATGTAATGGCTTCCCCTGCAATAAAAGTAGCATAATACTTGCCTATTTGGCAGCCCATGTCTCCTACCATTGCTTTGTTCCAGTAATTTGCTATCAAATTTTATGGGAGTATCGGATGTTTGTGCACCATGTAGAACACCTGGCACCTTCCTCCAATCCCTATGCCACAGCAGTGAGACAGCAATGATATAGGGGTTGTAAGATGGAGCCATAGAGCATGGCAGAGATAACATGCATCTGGCACTCCTGGAAGTGTTGAATGCTCAAGAGGCTTACAGAAGAAGCTGCATTACTGGAGGACAGCAATAGAAGAAAACATAGACCTTATTACAAACCTTTATTAGTATTGGTATGGTGATATGTATACAGTTGTGCTCATACCCTGGCAAAATTTATGATTTCTTGGCCATTTTTCAGAGAATTTTAAATAAAAATACTTTTCTTTCACTCATGGTTAGTGTTTGGTTGTAGCCATTTATTATCAATCAACTGTGTTTACTCTTTTTAAATCATAATGGCAACAAAAACTACCCAAATGACCCTGATCAAAAGTTTACATACCCCAGTTCTTAATACTGTGTATTGTCCCCTTTAACATCAATGACAGCTTGAAGTCTTTTGTGGTATTTGTGGATGAGGCTCTTTATCTTCTCAGATGGTAAAGCTGCCCATTCCTCTTGGCAAAAAGCCTCCAGTTCATGTACATTCTTGGGCTGTCTTGCATGAACTGCACGTTTGAGATATCCCCAGAGTGGCTCAATGATATTGAGGTCAGGAGACTGAGATGGTCACTCCAGAACCTTTATTCTGCTGTAGCCAATGACATTTCAACTTGGCCTTGTGATTTGGATCATTGTCATGTTGGAATATCCAAGTATGTTCCCATGCGAAGCTTCCTGGCTGAATGCAAATGTTCCTCCAGTATTTTTTGATAACATACTGCACTCATCTTGTCATCATTTTGACCAAATTTCCTGTGCCTTTGTAGTTTACACATCCCAAAACATCAGCAATCCATCTCCGTATTTCACAGTAGGAATGGTGTACCTTTCATTATAGGCCTTGTTAACTCCTCTCCAAATGTAGCATTTACGGTTGTGGCAAAAAGCAAAATTTTGGTCTCATCACTCCAAATGACTTTATGCCAGAAGGTTTGAGGCTTGTCTCTGTGATGTTTGGCGTATTGTAAGTGGGATACTTTGTGGCAATTGAGTAGTAATGGCTTTCTTCTGGCGACTCGACCATGCAGCCTATCTTTCTTCAAGTGCCTACTTATTGTGCATCTTGAAACAGCCACACCACATGTTTTCAGAGAGTCCTGTATTTCACCTGAAGTTATTTGTGGGGTTTTCTTTGCATCCCGAACAATTTTCCTGGCAGTTGTTTCTGAAATCTTAATTGGTCTACCTGACCATGGTTTGGTTTCAACAGAACCCCTAATTTTACACTTCTTGATTAGAGTTTGAACACTGCTAATTGGCATTCTCTATTCCTTGGATATCTTTTTATATCTCTTTCCTGTTTTATACAGTTCAACTACCTGTGGCTGGCCTAGAAGAAAAATTAAGGTTTATGCATTATCAAACTTTTATTTCCCTTTCAGGACATATTGAGTCTTAAGTGGGGTACACACTAGAAGAAAATCAGGCGAACGATTATCTGATTTTCCTCGTTGTTTCACAGCAAATCGGAACCTATGAATGAAAATTTGTACGAAAATTCTCGGACGACAAAGACTTTTTCTTTGTCGTTTATTGTTTCTGATCATGTGCAGTCTTTTTCTGAATTTTCTTGTATGAAAATCGTACACATTAAACGAAAATCTTTCATTCTGTTCTCGTACAAGGAAAATTTTGGAGTTTGTCCCTACGGGAATTTTCGTACGAAAATGCGGAACCGCATGTCGAGAGTGGTTGGGCTGTGCTTTCAAGATCAATTGCCCTTAATCTGGTGCTGAATAGCACTATATACATCAAGGAAGAAAAACACCAATGTTCTATAGAAAAACACAGAGGGGAATTATATTTGGTTGGTGCGAATTGTGAGGATAATGAGGTCTAAGGACCCCAAACTGAATTAAATTGTAAGACTGAACAGTTTGGCTTTGGATGCAGGCAGGATAGAAGAATTCCAAACATTCTTAGCAGAGGATTATAAAATCCTAGCAGTATTATAAATTCCGATGTTACACCAGAAGCAGGTCAGAAGGTTATCTAACTGTAGTTTAGTAGGTCTGCACAGCTTGGTAATAACCATTGTAAATTGCTAATGGCTATCGTGAGCAGTACTTAAGCAGAATACTGATATCTAAAGACCTTTAAATGAGGTCTATTACATTACAGTATTTCCGCCACAGCACAGGACGAGGCCTAGGTCACAAAAAACAATAATGTAGGATATCTGGGAAGCAGAGAACTGATCGACCTTCCATTGGGGGGGGGGGGGGGTAGTAAAATCCTTCAAGCAGAGTCAGTTAATAGCTATGATAAAAAATGTGCTAAAACATTCCTAGGCATGTTATTTTCATAACTGACAATCATAAAAGCTTATTGGAACAATCCACATACCTGGGTATTTCTCACTACTATTTTAAACTCTGCTTCATCCTTGTCAGGAGTGGCAGTGAGTGTTGCAGACCTGTCTTAAAGCTTAGAGTAGTTACAGTATATACTGTGAGCAGTGCGTGTTTCTGTTAAAATACAGAGGCAGCTTTTGTTTGTTGTGTAAAGGGTTACCTGGGAAGTAAACTGCCCCTATTGATCATCACTTTCAGTCTATTGACTTTAGATTGTTGACCAGTGAGCTGAAAAATCTTTGTGCTGGGTGAGGCTGGAAGTGAGGTCATCACAGGAAGTACTGGAGTCTTAGGCAAGGATCTCAATAAAAAAACAGGAAAAGAGTTAATTGAGACGTCAATTATGACAAAATAAACCCCATTGCTGTGCCAGGACCAAGGCCAAATTGTCATTTACATTGATTGCTGAATCTATGTATGTGGGAAGACTAGGACAACAGGTGTAGAAGGAGGTATGGAATACCCTGGTATTGCTGGGGATATTAGCTTCGAAAAAAACTGAAAAAAACTGTCAATATACTAATTAATTAGTCTAGTGCATTTACATGTTTTTCTTTACTAGCTGCACTCTAAGATAAATTGTGTGAAAAGAATAATGAAGAGTGTAAAATAAAGTTTGATGCAGCTTTTGCCAACATAGACCTAATTCATATCCAATACATTTTTGTAAGATAATGTGCAGGGATTAGTATATATTGATGATACATATTACATTTCAGTGTGCTAGATACTGTGACAAGTAATTATCATTGAAATGTTAATTGAGATACATAATGCACGGCCATTATCCAGCATTATAGTTTACACTCATCTGTTTTTCTGATGTACATAATTAATGCATTTGGTAATATAGTCATGTGTTTCAATGCAGTGAGCAAACAGCAGTGGGGAAAGTA
Organism: Rana temporaria; assembly: GCF_905171775.1. Lineage (NCBI taxonomy): Eukaryota > Metazoa > Chordata > Amphibia > Anura > Ranidae > Rana > Rana temporaria. Next base: position 625,006,890 of record NC_053489.1, on the reverse strand, counting down.
GATCAAAGTAACAGCGCTGGTTACAACTTTAATGACAGTATTAAAAGCAAGCTGCTTTGGTATAAATTAATATTTACCCTTAGTTAACTCTTAGTTTATTGCAATCTATGGATAGATAATTACGAGCAAGCAAAGCAAAACCTCATGATCACATTCACATCTGAAAATATGATCAACACAGACACAAATCTCACAGAAATTTAGAAATAAAGGGGTTGTAAACCTTGGCGTTTTTAAAAATAGGATGCATTAAGGTGAAAAAACACCATGCTGTGTCCGGCCCCCCTGAGCCCCCGTTTTACTTACCTGAGCCCCGAATTTCCGTGGGCGCTATCCCACATCATTCTCTCCATGGCTGATCGGCTCCTCATTGGATAGATTGATAGCAGCGCAGCAATTGGCTCCCGCTGCTGTCAATTAAATCTAGTGACGCGGTCGCCGGGGGCGGGGCCGAGTCAAAGAGGTGGGAGCCCAGAAGAGGACGTTCGGGGCCACTCTGTGCAAAACAAACTGAACAGTGGAGGTAAGTATGATATGTTTATTATTTAAAAAAACAAACCCATAGTATTACTTTAAGGTCCCGTACACACAACCGGATCGATCCGCTGGGATTGATCCGCGGATCAGTTCCAGCGGATAGATCTGGTCGTGTGTACGGCCTAGCGGACATTTTCAGGCGGATAAAAATCCAGCCGACGGATTCCCAGCGGATAAAAATTTCTTAGCATGCTAAGAAATCTATCCGCTGGAATCCAGTCCAGCGGACTGATCCGGTCGTCTGTACAGACTCACCGGATCAGTCCGTCCGCTCCCATCCCTCGCATGCGTTGTAATGATTCGATGCATGCGTGGAAGTATTTACCTTCCAGGGTCGCGCACGTCGCCGCATCATCGTCGCGGCGACGGCGCGGCCACGTCACCGCGGATGTATTCCGCGGGGATTTCGATCTGATGGTGTGTACAGCCATCAGATCCAAATCCACCAGAGGATTTATCCGCTGGAAACGGTCCGGCGGACAGTTTCCAGCGGATATCCTCTCGTGTGTACAAGGCCTAAGGCTGTGTTCTCACTATTGGGAATTGGATGTGGGTTTCCCTGCAGCCAATTCGCATAACAGGAGATTGTGACGTCTCTCTGTGTAGCTGGCTCACACATCTCCGAAGTGTCTCTGGTCAGAATTGCACAGGAGTCCTGTGCATCTTCTGTGCATCTTCTGGTCCTTTATAGGTCCAAATTTGGTGACGCACCGGACCCCTTGCTCTGAGCCGCTCCAAGCTCTAGTGTGAACCCAGCCTTAAAGGTGCATTCCAGGCAAAAAGCACATACTGGTACATAGGGGCTGATTTACCTGTTAAACAATTTTTTTTTCTATCTCTTTAGTCTTGAATTTTTTTTATACATTTTCTAAAAGTATAAGACATGTAGATCGAAAAGATGGCAAGCTTGCTGGTGTGAATTGCTGGTGTCAGTGTTGGTAGGTTTACGAAGACACAAAATGTGCATTACCACAAATAGTGTATATGTGTTACCAAGGTGCTTTGGGGTGCCATTAACTATAAATGGCACCGCAGTGCACCAACAAGAACATAATTTTCATACTCAGCAGCAATATGTGCAATCCCGCATGTGTTGTCACATTGCACAGATGTGAATGTGGAATATGTTTCTCTTTTTTTTTATTATCTTTGACATGTTTAAATTGTCTGTTATTTTTTTTTTTGTAATAGAGGGCTTCGGTGACATATCAGGGATCTAAACAGACCCCTGACATTTCACTTTTAAAATAAAGAAAGAGATTGAGGACACCGGGTCCTCAATCTCCTACCCCATTGCAGCTGCACTCAGTGACACTAAATAGTAAGTGCCCTGTACAAAGTGATTCCTGTTCATTTGCATATAAGGCAATGGTATCTTGGTGAAAGTGCAGCTTAAAGTGTTACTAAACCCACAACAGTAAAATCAGTCTGTAAATGCAGTAAAGCATGCTTGTTATACTCACTATGGAATCTAAGTGGTTAATTATCTGCATTGTGGGCCAGATTCTCGTCCAGCGGCGGCATAACGTATCCGATTTACGTTACACCGCCGAAACTTAGACGGGCAAGTGCTGTATTTTCAAAGCACTTGCTCCGTAAGTTGCGGCGGCGTAGCGTAAATCGGCCGGCGTAAGCCCGCCTAATTCAAATTTGGATCAGGGGGGCGTGTTTTATGTAAATGTACTGTGACCCGACGTGATTGAAGTTTTTCCCGAACGGCGCATGCGCCGTCCGTGGAATTTCCCAGTGTGCATTGCTCCAAAGTACGCCGCAAGGACGTCATTGGTTTCGATGTGAACGTAAATGACGTCCAGCCCCATTCGCAAACGACTTACGCAAACGACGTAACTTTTTCAAATTTCGACGCGGGAACGACGGCCATACTTAACATTGTTACGCCGCACTTATGCCACCATATAGCAGGGGCAACATTACACCGGGAAAAGCCTAACGTAATTGGCGTAACTTTACTGCGTCGGCCGGGCGTACGTTCGGGAATTCGCGTATCTATCTAATTTGCATACTCAACGCGGAATTCGACGGAAGTGCCACCTAGCGGCCAGCATAAAAATGCAGTTACGATCCGACGGCGTAAGAGACTTACGCCTGTCGGATCTAACAGATATCTATGTGTAACTGATTCTAAGAATCAGGCGCATAGATACGACGGCGCAACGCAGAGATACGAAGGCGTATCTAGAGATACGCCGTCGTATCTCCCCTGAGAATCCGGACCTGTGTCTTCTCTGATACTCCCCTTCTTCCACTGTCCCCAAATCATCTCTTCATAGTACAGAGCCTTGGGGGCAAGCTGCACATGCTCAGTTTGGTGTGTATTGCCACAGAGTTTTTTTTTTCTTGGGAGAGTGCATGTGATCAGCACTGTCCAGACAAAGGGTCCGGGGTCCTGCAGCCTCATAGGACAATCAGGAAAGAATGAAAACCCCTCCAACAAGCTTTAAAAAGACACTCATAGAAGTCACAAGACTACTATATACTGCTGATGAGAAAAGGTATTTAGCAGTTTATATGTATGAATGTAGCGATGGCCCTGCAGGGTTGCTACGTGTTACAGCATCCACACATTTCACCCTGCTGCCAGACATCCATTAGACATACTTCTCAGTCAATAAACAGTCTCTTGCTTGTTTTTGTTGTTTTTATTAGGGGATTGAACTTAGTTGGGGAAAAGGGACATGGGATGCCTACAGGATAAATTGTACTTTGTAGAATAAAAGTAACTGTGTCACTGCAGAGAAAGATAGTTGACCCTAAACATGACAGACTTTTACCTTTAGACCACTTCTTCCAGCACACTTCCTCCAGCACACTACTTCACTGTCAAACTTTAGTACTTCTGTCACACCATCAGTATGACTAGGTCTCACTCTGCATAATTCCCACTGTCTTTAATTGATAGCCCTTTGTAGGCCAGGGTCTGCAGTACCCCTTTGTGGTAGCAACCGATTAACTTGAGAAGAATAAATGTAGATAGACTACTGATCCCAGCAAGTCCGACTTGCAAATCCTGTCCGTCCTCCTGGCTGCAGCGACTTGACACAAAACTCCCACAGTCTCTCCCTCTGGATCTACATCCAGCTCCCCTGGCAATTCTCTTCCAGAGCTTTCCACTGTGCTTTCCACTCACCGACACCTCAGCTGGATCCTTCCTGAATGACTTTACTCCGGATGTGCTGACCAACTGTCTCCTCCAGCTCCTGTTCCAGAACACCTCTCCATGACTGTGTAAGGAGAGTCTCCCTCCCAGCTCCTGAGCTCCCCGCCTGAGGTACACCCCCCCCCCAGAAAGGGAGTTCCCTCAGACACGACAGTCTAACACTCCATCATCCAGTTCACCCAGCCGACAACTCCCCCCAGGCAGGCTGACCATGGGTATATGTAGGAGACCTGCCCCCTGCCAATCCTAGTTGGGGATTAGTCGGAGCTCCTCACATTCACCCCATGTCACTCCAGCTCTCTGCCCTGCCCCTTTTCCAGAACATTCTCCCTGGAAACAGAGGAGGCGCCCAAGATCTGAAGTACGTGTCAGTCACCTACTGCTACACTAAACCACTCCCCTGCCCCCAGATCAAAAACAAACAAGCCTAGCTCACAGCAAAGGCCAGCTTAAATTTACCTGCACTGGCAGCTTACACAAAAACCTACACTACCACCTACCTACCTACCTAAGGTAGAGGGTGATACATGTATAAAAACTTTTGCATTTTCATGTTCTGTATACTGTGGAAGATCAGATATAGTGAATGCAGGGTCCTGGGCTAAACCTTCCAACAGCACCTGGATATTTCAAAGCTACAGTTATGTCCCGCCTCTCATATTTCTATTTCTATCACTATGATATGCCGTTTTCTAGCCAATAAGTTTGTGCATGAGCCAGAAAGGGAACGACAAGCTTCTCCACTATGAAGAAGTGTCAGAGCTTTGCCAGTCAGAGCAGCCCAGCTTTCAGCTTTTTGAGAGGCTGCCAAGGATACTGTATGTGCAGGGATCTTTAGAGGTAGAAATAGCATATTGACACAGGTTCTCTTTGCTTATAGGCTCAGGATGTATTTCAAGCTGAGTCCTTACACAGGCTGTAATGAGCTCTCCCTGTGCCAAGATTGTATTACTTGATATCAAATTATTTTCTCAGTAATAATGATAGTGGTACTAAACCTTCTGGAAATAAGTCTATAGTAGGATTCAGGCCCGGACTGGGACAAAAAATAGGCCCGGGCATTTTAGACTGAGCAGCCCGGGGGGGGGGGGGGGGGTATACGCGGCGGGGGTTAATGATGGGATGCCCGCACAGAGAGAGAGACTGCTCCACATTTGTGGCACAGAGAGAGAAATCACTCCACATTGCTGGAACAGAGAGAAATCGTTGGACATTTCCCATTGTTGTATTGAAGTCAGTTGATAGATCGGAGTCTGTATAACCAGTCTGCACATTGAAAGGTTGAAATTTCTGCTGAACTGGCAGATTTTCAATCTATGATGGCCTAAGTCCACCAGTCTCTGAGTTTAATAATATCCTCAAATCTTCTGAAAGGGGTTCTCAACTTAGGTTTAGAAATTCACTTTGAACTCCACCTTATTTCCAGAACTCTCATTATGTATTAGATGTGCAAAGAATAAGGTGAGAGAACATCTAATACCTATAGAGAGTAATGGAAATAAGGTGGAGTACAAAGTGAAATATCTGGAGGGACTGGCTGAGGTTAAAACAGGCAGGGAGGAAATTAGGCATCACCTCCTTACTGTCTGTCAAATGCCTCTGAAAAGTGACATGAGAATTGATAACTTTTCAGTGGAGTATCTGTGAGTGCAAGCCTTTTGGCTCACACTGGTGCTCAACATTTTTTTGGGGGGAAGCAATCAAACTGAACAAAAACATCAAATGCAGCCACTGTGCCCCATTATATGCAGCCACTGTGCCCCATCAAATGCAGCCATTGTGCCCCATCAAATGCAGCCACTGTGCCCCATTATATGCAGCCACTGTGCCCCATTAAATGCAGCCACTGTGCCCATCAAATGCAGCCACTTTGTCCCATCAAATGCAGCTGTTGTGCCGCATCAAATGCAGCCACTGTGCCCCATCAAATGCAGCCACTGTGCTACATCAAATGCAGCCACTGTGCCCCATCAAATGCAGCCACTGTGCCCCATCAAATGCAGCCACTTTGTCCCATCAAATGCAGCCACTGTGCCCCATCAAATGCAGCCACTGTGCCCCATCAAATGCAGCCACTGTGCCCCATCAAATGCAGCCACTGTGCCCCATCAAATGCAGCCACTGTGCCCCATCAAATGTAGCCACTTTGTCCCATCAAATGCAGCCACTGTGCCCCATCAAATGCAGTCACTTTGTCCCATCAAATGCAGCCACTTTGTCCCATCAAATGCAGCCACTGTGCCCCATCAAATGCAGCCACTTTGTCCCATCAAATGCAGCCACTGTGCCCCATCAAATGCAGCCACTGTGCCCCATCAAATGCAGCCACTGTGCCCCATCAAATGCAGCCACTGTGCCCCATCAAATGCAGCCACTGTGTCCCATCAAATGCAGCCACTGTGCCCCATCAAATGCAGCCACTTTGTCCCATCAAATGCAGCCACTGTGCCCCATCAAATGCAGTCACTGTGTCCCATCAAATGCAGCCACTTTGTCCCATCAAATGCAGCCACTGTGCCCCATCAAATGCAGCCACTTTGTCCCATCAAATGCAGCCACTGTGCCCCATCAAATGCAGCCACTCTGCCCCATCAAATGCAGCCACTGTGCCCCATCAAATGCAGCCACTGTGCCCCATCAAATGCAGCCACTGTGCCCCATCAAATGCAGCCACTGTGCCCCATCAAATGCAGCCACTTTGTCCCATCAAATGCAGCCACTTTGTCCCATCAAATGCAGCCACTGTGCCCCATCAAATGCAGCCACTGTGCCCCATCAAATGCAGCCACTGTGCCCCATCAAATGCAGCCACTGTGTCCCATCAAATGCAGCCACTGTGCCCCATCAAATGCAGCCACTGTGCCCCATCAAATGCAGCCACTTTGTCCCATCAAATGCAGCCACTTTGTCCCATCAAATGCAGCCAATGTGCCCCATCAAATGCAGCCACTGTGCCCCATCAAATGCAGCCACTTTGTCCCATCAAATGCAGCCACTTTGTCCCATCAAATGCAGCCACTGTGACACACCCTCCACCCACTCGCTGTCTGACCGACACTTACCCCATCTTAGTGGCCGGTCAGGCATGAATCTATCCATTTTACATATGGGGGTGGCATAATGGAGGGGGCAGTGCCTGTGTGCCCTTAATGGACAGGCCGCCACTGTGGAGGTTTTCCATAGCCCCAGTCCCTCAGACTTCTAATTAGAAATTGTGCGTTTTTGCTGCATTTTTTGGAATTGCACCACAGATGCAGGACTTTTTGTGCACTTTCAGGACATGCAGCAAAAATGTACAACCTAATAGAAGTCTATGGGACTGGAGGGTAACATGCCAGAACTGCAGCTAAACTGCAGCTTGCCAGTGTGAACCCACATCATAACATCTAGGAGGGCAAGAAACTGTCACAGGCTGCTGTAATATAACACTTAATATGCAGAGAGGGGGACGTGGCCAGTGGACAATCCACAACTTGTGGCAGGTGACGTGGCCAGGTGATTTGGCAAGTGGATAATCCACTTGTGGCAGGTGACGTGACAAGTGGACAATCCACAACTTGTGGCAGGTGTCGTGGTCAGGTGACGTGGCAAGTGGACAATCCACAACTTGTGGCAGGTGACATGACCAGTTGATGTGGCAGATGACGTGGCAAGTGGACAATACACAACTTGAGGCAGGTGACGTGGCAAGTGGACAATCCACAACTTGTGGCAGGTGACGTGGCCAGTTGACGTGGCAGGTGACGTGGCCAGTGGACATTCCACAACTTGTGGCAGGTGATGTGGCCAGGTGATGTGGCAGGTGACGTGGCCAGGTGACGTGGCAGGTGACGTGGCCAGGTGACATGGCAAGTGGACAATACACAACTTGAGGCAGGTGACGTGGCAAGTGGACAATCCACAACTTGTGGCAGGTGACGTGGCCAGGTGATGTGGCAGGTGATGTGGCCAGGTGACGTGGCAGGTGACGTGGCCAGGTGACATGGCAAGTGGACAATCCACAACTTGTGGCAGGTGACGTGGCCAGGTGACGTGGCCAGTGGACAACCCACAACTTGTGGCAGGTGGCGTGGCCAGGTGACATGGCAGATGACATGGCAAGTGGACAATACACAACTTGAAGCAGGTGACGTGGCAAGTGGAAAATCCACAACTTGTGGTAGGTGACGTGGCCAGGTGATGTGGCAGGTGACGTGGCCAGGTCACGTGGCCAGTGGACAATCCACAACTTGTGGCAATTGACGTGGCCAGTTGACGTGGCAGGTGACGTGGCCAGTGGATAATCCACAACTTGTGGCAGGTGATGTGGCCAGGTGACGTGGCAGGTGATGTGGCCAGGTGACGTGGCAGGTGACGTGGCCAGGTGACATGGCAAGTGGACAATCCACAACTTGTGGCAGGTAACGTGGCCAGGTGACATGGCAGGTGACGTGGCCAGGTGACGTGGCCAGTGGACAATCCACAACTTGTGGCAGGTGACGTGGCCAGGTGATTTGGCAAGTGCATAATCCACTTGTGGCAGGTGACGTGACAAGTGGACAATCCACAACTTGTGGCAGGTGACGTGGCCAGGTGACGTGGCAAGTGGACAATCCACAACTTGTGGCAGGTGACATGGCCAGGTGACGTGGCCAGTGGACAATCCACAACTTGTGGCAGGTGGCGTGGCCAGGTGACATGGCAGATGACGTGGCAAGTGGACAATACACAACTTGAGGCAGGTGACGTTTCAAGTGGACAATCCACAACTTGTGGCAGGTGACGTGGCCAGTTGACGTGGCAGGTGATGTGGCAAGTGGACAATCCACAACTTGTGGCAGGTGACGTGGCCAGTGGACAATCCACAACTTGTGGCAGGTGGCGTGGCCAGGTGACATGGCAGATGACGTGGCAAGTGGACAATACACAACTTGAGGCAGGTGACGTTTCAAGTGGACAATCCACAACTTGTGGCAGGTGACGTGGCCAGTTGACGTGGCAGGTGACGTGGCCAGTGGACATTCCACAACTTGTGGCAGGTGACGTGGCCAGGTGATGTGGCAGGTGACGTGGCCAGGTGACGTGGCAGGTGACATGGCAAGTGGACAATACACAACTTGAAGCAGGTGACGTGGCAAGTGGAAAATCCACAACTTGTGGTAGGTGACGTGGCCAGGTGATGTGGCAGGTGACGTGGCCAGGTCACGTGGCCAGTGGACAATCCACAACTTGTGGAAAATTGATGTGGCCAGTTGACGTGGCAGGTGATGTGGCCAGTGGATAATCCACAACTTGTGGCAGGTGACGTGGCCAGGTGACGTGGCAGGTGATGTGGCCAGGTGACGTGGCAGGTGACGTGGCCAGGTGACATGGCAAGTGGACAATCCACAACTTGTGGCAGGTAACGTGGCCAGGTGACATGGCAGGTGACGTGGCCAGTGGACAATCCACAACTTGTGGCAGGTGACGTGGCCAGGTGATTTGGCAAGTGCATAATCCACTTGTGGCAGGTGACGTGGCAAATGGACAATCCACAACTTGTGGCAGGTGTCGTGGTCAGGTGACGTGGCAAGTGGACAATCCACAACTTGTGGCAGGTGACGTGGCCAGTTGACGTGGCAGGTGACGTGGCCAGTGGACAATCCACAACTTGTGGCAGGTGATGTGGCCAGGTGACGTGGCAGGTGATGTGGCCAGGTGACGTGGCAGGTGACGTGGCCAGGTGACATGGCAAGTGGACAATCCACAACTTGTGGCAGGTGACGTGGCCAGGTGACATGGCAGGTGACGTGGCCAGTGGACAATCCACAACTCGTGGCAGGTGGCGCACTCGGCCAGCTCAGTGGCCTTTTTGCAGGACATTAGAGCAGCCCAGGGGGCAAATGCATTCTTGCAACCCAGCCCAGTCCGCCCCAAGGGCCTTGGTACACCTCTGGGTAGAAGTGACATGCGGGCCGCCGAGGGCCGTTCGCGGGCCGCCGAGGGCCATTCGCGGGCCGCGATCGGCCCGCGGGCCGCCAAGGGCCATTCGCGGGCCACTACCGGCCCGCGGGCCGCCGCGGCCCACCGGGCATATGCCCGGTATGCCCTATGGCCAGTCCGGGCCTGGTAGGATTTGAGATCAAAGTTTTCCAGGGCAGGTAATGCTTTAACAAGCCCATTCCTTATTCATTTTCTGAAATGCTCTTAAGCAAGACTGCTTCATACCTACCCCCTAGCATATATGGCCAGGCACTATATCTAGCTCTATTTTCCTAGCCTGTAGCAGCTACCTTACCCATATGGCAAGCAGGCCTACCGATACACGTAGGCTTGAGCTAAGTGCAGCAAACAGGTAATTGGGTTTGGCAACAGGCAGAGATGTCTACAGGCAGTCTGGGTTCAGGCCAGACAATGTTCAGAGAGTAGTCAGGATCAAATATTTGCGATCGATAACAAAGAAATCTAAACTAGCAGGCAGAGCGGGATTGTGCAAAGGTAAAGGTCAGAGAGTGGGAACAAGGCAAGTAAACGGGGAGCTTGAAGCACATGTTGCAAACACTATCACAAGCATGACACTAAGGGCTTGGTAGGCTTATACAGGTTTGGTCTCCACCCAGAGGCAGTGTCTGCACCAATCACCCTGCAGCTCATACAAAGCAGGGATGCTGCAATGAGACCAGAAGATGCCATGGAACAGGGGTGTTACATGCTCCTGACATACTGTAACTGCTGATCCTCCGGTGCTAATCAGGATAAGTTCCAATTACAGTTTAACCTATCCCTAGCAATGACTGACCAGATCAAATATTACTATTCACTACTTTTATAACATAGGCTAAAACCCAATATTAAAGTATAACTAAAGGTAAAACATTTTCACGTTTTGGATAGAGTGGAGATGGATTAGAACACCTAGCTGATCTTGATTGCTGTCCACGCCTCGTTAGGGAGTTTCTTACCATCTATTTGTCCTGTCTACAATCATTGAAGGTGAAAGTAAAATCCCAAGTTTTGAGTTTACCTAGAATAAGGGAAATCTTCTACTTGGGATACTAGTTCTGGTGACCTGGGGGCAGACCCAAAGGATTCCCCTAAATTGCAGGGATTTCCCCTCACTTTCTGTATTGGTTATGGGACAGGAAGTGAAGGTACATCTCCCTAATCAGACAAAAATGTCAAAAAATAAATACAAAATTGACAGGGGTTTTACCCTCCATTACTCTAAGGCCCCGTTCACACCTAGGCGTATATACGCCTGTAGTGTGAACGCCGCTGCCGCCCCGACACGCCAGAGGGATGCTTTAGCATTGCCCTCTATGGAGATGGTTCACATCTCCACGCCGAACGCCGGCCGCCTGCCGCCTGAAAAAAGGTCCCGGACCTTTTTTTCAGGCGTCTTTCGGCGTTCGGCTAGGAGATGTGAACCATCTCCATAGAGGGGGTCACAGGCTGCATTCACAATCGCAGCGTTTTGTCGCCGCGAATCGCGGTACAAAACGCCGATATTTGCCGCCGCAATTCGCGGGACAAAACGCCGCGATTCAGTACACTATAGTGTGAATGCAGCCTAAAATGAAGAAAAAAGTTTTGCCTATAGCTCTACTTTAAGCAACTAAATCTGATGAACAGCAAAAGAATTCACATTTGAAAGCAAACACTGCTTGTTGTCGAAATGGATGGAGTATTTCATTAAATTTGATTAGCTCATTCACTGTACATAAAATTCAGTATTACATCTGCATGCTCAGAGGGAATACATATAAACCAAGGACAAACAAAATATAAAACAAACACTGATTAGCAGTTTATTTCAATAATACAAATTTGGCTTGTAACAAAGTACTGAATGCTAATATATTTCTCAGCACAAACTTCCGAATCCGAGCAATCTCTTGGGAACATGAGACCACAACTGCATGTTTTATAGCCACACTACTGTGGCCAGAACAAATTATCTTCCGTCCCAAGATACAGGCAATCTTACTAGCTAACATTGCAGATTTATGGCTGTACATCATTTTTAGGATATCACTAAAAGTGTATCTATTAAAAAGCACTGTAAAAGCAGAAAATGAATGTCGGTACCAATTACAGTATAAATCCCAGTGGTAAAGTTGTGAGTTTTGTGATTCAGTGTTGGGGTTTTTCATAGATTAATGGATTTTCATATTCTTTTTGAAACATCTTACAGGTAAAGGGATTGTTGTGTTAAAGTAAATCTAATAATGGATGACAGCATTGTGCATCATAAACATCTACCATGGTTTATTTTTCATAAAGTACTGTGTTACCTTTATTTTTCTATCTTTTTCTATCTCAGTGATGCTGATTTCTTCCGGTGTCCTTCAGCCACTTCTTGTCAATAGTCAACCTCCCTGATGCAACGATGTATCCTGGCCTAGGCCAACAAGGCCCAAGCCTAGGGCAGCACTTTGCAGGGGGGCAGCACAGAAAGAGTCCCCGCCGGCTTCTGCTACATTGTTAGTGTAACGCAAGCTGCTTCTAATTTTGACTGTCCTATTATCCTGGACCACAAACATTCCTCACTGTGCTGTTTTTTGCTGCACCACTGGCATTGTTATATCTTCTTGATCCTCTCCATAAAATTATCACAAATTTGTGCCTAAAGTAGAACTATAGGCAACACTTTTTTTTTTTTTTTTTTTTTCATTTTGGATAGAGTAAAAAGGGGACCTGTCAGTTTTTTTTTTTACCATCCCTGTCCCATTGCAGAGATTTTCCTTCACTTCCTGCCCCATAGCAAAACAGGAAGTGAGAGGAAAGCTATGCAAATTAAGGGAATATACTGCCCCCCCCCCCCCAGACCCTAATGCCGCGTACAGACGGTCGTTTTTTGTGATGAAAAAAAACAACGTTTTTGAAAACGTCATTTGAATTGACCGTGTGTGGGGAAAACATCGTTTGTCTTCTGAAAAACGAAAAAAAAAAAATTCGAACATGCTCGAATTCTTTGTGTCGTTTTTCAAAACGTTGTTTTTTGTGTCAATGAAAATGATAGTGTGTGGGCAAAACGACGTTTAAAATGAAGTTTTTTAAACCCGCGCATGCTCAGAAGCAAGTTATGAAGCTAGTTTCAATGGGAAAGAGTGCTGAACGTAACCGCGCTTTGCTAGAGCATTTTGAAATCAGAATCAAGTATGAGACGGGAGCGCTCGTTCTGGTAAAACTATCGTTCGGAATGGAGATAGCACATTTGTCATGCTGTAACAGACTGAAAAGCACAAAGACTGAAAAGCGCAAATCGTCTCTCACCAAACTTTTACTAACACGAGGATCAGCAAAAGCAGCCCAAAGGGTGGCACCATTTGAAAGGAACTTCCCCTTTATAGTGCCGTCGTACGTGTTGTACGTCACTGCGCTTTGATCAGATGTTTTTTTGCATGAACGTGTGTATGCAAGTCAGGCTGAAGAGGAATCGCGTTGTGAAAAACAACGGCTTTTTGAATGTCTGGAAAAACAATGGTGTGTACGCGGCTTTAGGGTTTATATATATTTTAAAAACAGTGTGACAAGTGGCAGTCTTACAGATCCACATCAGTACTTAGCTCAGCATATAAGGCCTAGTACACACGAGAGGATTTCAGCGGATTTGGATCTGATGGAGTGTACTCACCATAGGATCGAAATCCGCGCCGAAATCCCCTCGCGATGACGTGTCGCGCCGTCGCCGTGATGATGACGCGGCGACGAGCGCGACGCTGTCATATAAGGAATTCCACGCATGCGTCGAATCATTACGACGCATGCGGGGGATCCCTTCGGACGGATTGATCCGGTGAGTCTGTACAGACCAGCGGATCAATCCGTTGGGATGGATTCAAGCGGATAGATTTGAAAGCATGTCTTCAAATTTTTATCCGCTGGAAATCCATCCCAGGGGATAAAAATCTGCGGAAACAGATCCGCTGGATTGTACACACCATAGAATCTATCCGCTGAAACCGATCCGCTGAGATTTTTCAGCGGATGGATTCTATGGTGTGTACGGGGCCTCATCCTAATGCTTTACTGCCGCAGTGAAGAATTTGCTTAAAGTGGAGCTCCGTCCAGAAGGGGAAGCTCCAATTGTTTGCTCCCCCCCCCCAGCTGCCTTTGACAGGTATCTGATCCCACTTAAGGGGGACTTTGCCGGGTGAAGTCACTCGGAACTTTGGGCACCCTCTTCCCCCATTGCCAGGCCATTTACAAGGCGCAGCACGCTTTGTGCATGCACAGTAGGGTTTGGGCTGTGAAGCCTCAAGGCTTCATTGCCAGTTTCCCTTAATAGAAATGGCAGCAGTAGCACCCAAGAGCCAACTGAAAAATCAGCTGGGGTGCTGACATTGTGGGATCCCTGGACAGGTAAGTGTCCTAATATTAAAAGTCAGCAGCTACAATATTTGAAGCTGCTGACCTTCAATTTTTAAGTGTGGGGGGGGGGGGGGGGGGTCGAGCTTCTTCCACAGTGGAAGTTGGCAGAAAAGAATAAATTATTCACATTTTAACACATTATAACACATTTTTTACCTTGATGCATTCCCCTGTTCCCCCTCCCCTAAACACTTACCTGAGCCCTCCAGCCCTGTGCCCCTCTGCAGCAGTGCTGCTCTTTCTCTCTTCAACTTCCCACAAGACAGCATGAGAGCAGCGGGAGCCATTGTCAGAGAATATGGGGTGGGGCCAAGCCAGACTGTGTGTGTCTATAGGTGCACACATCCCAACTTAGGAGCAAGCCTGTGTGTGTGCCACCATAGGAAGAAGAGAAGCTGTAAGCACTGGCAGGAAGAGAGGGCAAGCTACCGCTCTGTGCAATACCTTTGCACAGAAAAGGTAAGCAGGTAAGCATAGCTTTAATATTTTAGATAAAAAAATGTTGACTTTACAATCACTTTAAAAAATGTGTACAAACCTTCTTTGTACCACTGTTTTTAGTAATTCCCAATGCAAACACAAATGAGACCGAAAAAAGGTATAAATTATATGAGGCATAAAACAGCAGTTTCCACTCTTAAAACAATTTAATAATATGTTTTCTCCATTAGGACTAATAAAAGCCAATTTATCCAATCGGCGGCAGAAAAATTTCATAATTATACATCAATTAGGATTGCTTTCAAATGAAAGAATATTTAATTTTCTCACTCCGGAAATGGAAATAATAAAATATAGATTTAATCTTAATTAGCACTTGTTATTAACTTTTGAAAGATATTTAGTAAAAACACTTTTATTTTGTAAATATCTTTATTACATTTTAACCATTTAATACAGTCATTGCACTGAATTGTGATATTCTAGCTTCAAATAGAAGTGCTAGTCATATATCTTCACTGATCTTATTTTAATGTAATTTTATTTAAATTGTAAGGAAGCTCAAAAACGATTTTAATTGTGTTTGGTCTCATGCCTCATTGTATATAGTTTTTTTTAAAGAAACATAAGCATAACTGAGAAAATTATGGCAAAATTCAGGACTTTGTAGGCACATAAACACAGAAACGTCATAAAAAGACAATAGTTTTATTCAACACCATTTAAAAAGTTTTTTGTCATAAAATATTTTGAGGTGAAAATGTAGCAGAAAAGATTATATAAAATAATGCATCGTATGGTTTAGAATCACCCCCAAGACAGAAATTATTAATACATGATGTGTTAGATCATAGATATACATATAAAGAATATGGGGATTCTTTAACCCAGGAGTACTTGGCTCGACATGTTTCGCAACTAGGCGCTTCTTCAGGAGATACATCTGAATAGAATGAGATCATATGAGCAATACAGAGTTATTAACATTGCATAAATAAATGACTATGTTCAGATCATGATGGTGTACACTTACAGAAAGACAATTGTATATTGAAGGATGAGTGAGGGCGCATAAAGTCCAGAAAAATGCCAGATCCCAAAATGGATGTGGAGACACACATCTGCCAGCAGCAACCAACAGTGTGTTTCTGGGGTGTAGTTCCACCCCAGGACGACAGGTGGCAGCAGTGGAGTTGAGGTTTGGGTGCTTTCCCTCAGCAGCCAATCAGGGGGAGTTTTCCTCGCTGTGCATGCTGGGGAGGGTATTTATGGGACAGACTCCATTGGCCTGGGTCTTCTTCCAGTGTGGCACCCACCTTTAGGGGGACCACACCACGGCGCCCCAGCGAAATGGCCTTTCAGGCCGGGGTGCGCGTGCCACGTGGTGTTCCTGGTTCCGGGACCACGTTGGTAGGAACATTTGAGCTGTGGCTGGGCCCCAGTGATCGACTGGGTCCCCAATCTTGAGAAGATCCCAAGCGTTGTTCCCTTGAGAGGAAGCTGTTCGGTGGGGAGTCCACCTGAGGAGAGCCAAGAGAGGCTGGCGATCCAATAGGGTCTCGACAATCCACCAGGGATCAAGGTAACCGGGTACTGAGAGGCTGGACGTTGGTCACCTATCAGTCGGTAACCTAATTGAAACTACCTGAAGGAGATCCAGGCACAAAGTTCTGTAGCAATTTTGACGTGCAAAATTCAACACATGCTCGGAAACAATTCGACACATGCTCGGAACCATTAAACTTAATTTTCTCGGCTTGTTGTAGTGTTGTACGTCACCACGTTCTTGACAGACGAAAGTTCCGAGGACTTTTGTGTGACCGTGTGTGCAAGCCAAGCTTGAGTGGAATTCCGTCGGAAAAAACATCCAAGGTTTTTCAGATGGAAAATCCGATCGTGTGTACGGGGCATAACTGTCAGCCTTGCAATGCCTCATGGGACTTGTAGATTCACAACAGCTGGAGTGCCACCCGTTTTAGACCACAGGTTCTTTAACTCCTCCTCTCCCCTTCCCTCTCTCCCCTCCTCTACCCCCCAGTGGCTTAAGCACCCAGAGACCTCTGAATAAGTGGATAAACCAGTTTACATAAGAGTTTTCTTTACCATAATACAGCCTTTTGCAATGGTTTGGCCACTTGTACATTGACCATCTGGCATTCGGACGATTGTTTGTGTTACATGTTATGTGGTCGATGTCACTGCTTTTTGATTTTCTTTTTTTGTTACGATTACTATACTTGCAGGGTCACTTTGCAAAGTGCCTGTTAAGCACACACAAAGACTTAGATCTCCATTACCTCTTTCCTTATTAGAGGCAGATCTATATGATCTTTTTTATCCTAATAAAGTAAATTTTATTTTGTTAACCTGAACACTATATTCTGTATCTTTAATATGGCCGTCTTTTTCCCCACAATTCTCTGTCGGGACTCGGGAGCCTTTTTGTTTATATGCTGTTTAGGGGCTAGAGTGACACTACCCTAATTGGTAAGCAGTGTAGGCATAAAGTATTGATTACGCATGCTATGTAGAAATTTTCCCCCTTTAATTCTTTGTTTTTTCTACACATAATATGCAACAGCATGGAAGAATACTTTTAAGTTCAATTATAATCCACTCAAAATTGAAACTATAGTTTTTGAGTATGGTGGGGGCATTAAGCTGTAAGCTCTTTCCAAATGCAAATGTGGTCACCTAAATGCTGTGATTTTTTTTCTGCACTATATGAGCTCCAACATCCCTTCCTGTTAAAGATTAATTTCCTGACACAAGACAGGGTAAACCTGCACTGCTTTACCGGCTCAGACACTATAGCAAGAAATGCACACACACTGCTTTCCTTGGTTGCCAAAGTAGAGAGAGAGAGAGGAGGTCCTCTCACTATAATTTTATTAGCCACATGAAATCACAAGACATGCATTCGATTGGTTCACATTATACATCCACACCCATCGACCCTCCCACTCACCCACTGATCCTCCCATTCACCCTCCCCTCACCCACCCCTTTACACGCCCTCCTGTGAGCACATGTACGATCCTTTGTTTCTCCATATGAATACAAGAAGCAGACAGAAGGAGGAGGGGGGATTTCCTCTTTAGAATGCAGTAGGGGAAATGCGAAGCCATGGAGAATAAGGAGTAATGGGGGATGGGAGAACATCTGCTCTTGGTTTCAAATAGCTTTGTCCTTCACTTCCAATGCTGTGTTCTTTTGACTTTTAAAACTTAATATCAAATCTGACAAATCTTCATGTAAGGATAATAAAACACTATTGTGATACATATTTTTTACACATGCATGCATATATAGATAGTGAATATGAAAAAAAACAATATGAAAATATAAAAGAGATTAAACATTTTAGTGGTTCTAATAAAAAATTTGCCTAAATCAAAAATATAAATTTTACCCTAATCCACCACACTCCTACTTATATATTGCTAGGATTAGAGCCCAAACTGCCTAGTTCTGAGCCATGTCTAGCTCTTGATAAGCTGTATGTCCATCCTGTTGGCAGAATAAACTTCCCTGTAGACTTCTATGGCCCTCCAGTGCCTTCTGAAACACAACTTTTAAGGGTTGAGCAGATGTATAATGGTAAAGGGCATACTTCAGTCATCTTCACCTGTCCTCCCAGTTCTCAATGGAGCAGCAACCATCCCAAAAAAATTCTAAAGGACTGTTAATCAGAATTTTTTTTAACTAAAGACTTTTAATTACATATAAAACCTACAGAGAGTGTGCCTTTAGAATTATGTTGCTGAAGCTAATTATCTTTTCCTGACATGTGGTGTTTTACGTCGTAGTAAATTTTACATCTTGTTCCACAACATAAAGTGCAGATTTAACAGGTATTTTTTTTATGGCACAATATTGATGTTTTATTGCAAATTATGATGCTTTAGAGCAACAATAATTCATAGTTTAGAAGAATAACATACACTATTTACACTAATGGCCCATATGTTCCATAGAAAGACAGTTTTATCAGCATATATTAATATTTTAATACAATAGAATGGGGTCAGATTTATGCCTGATTAACGATTTGGTATATGTGTAGCTTAGGCACCTGACTAAGCTGTTCAGACTTTAAAGCGGAACTTTACACTCAATTCTTATGATGCTAGCCTTAGTAAATAGATAGGTAGGTATATTATACTGTATTTAAGTGTTTTAAACTTTTTTACTTTTTTTATTTCAGTTGATTCCTGGTTTCTGGCCTTGGCCAAAATTATGTCATACACCTTGAAGTCCTCATGGGCATTTTTTTTCTTTTATCTGGAGAAGTAGGGGGGCTTTCTTAGCTAAGCACAACTTTTCACCTGCATTTCTGAGCTAAGGGCAGATGGATTCCTGGGAAAAAATTGTTGCATGAATCATCTGCCCGTACTCAAGATTGCCATGGCTAGAAATTCTAGGAGGGTGTTTTTAAAGTGATTTCTTAACAAAATAAATCATGGTGACATGAATGCATGTGGGAGTTTGTGGTGCTCAGATACAGTTTAGTTCCTCTTTAAAAATAATTTTGTTACATTCAGAGCATGGTTGTTCTTCTGCTGTCAATCATAAATCTCAAATACCAGCCTGTTTGTTACATCATCAACCATCAATTAATAAAGTAACAAGGTCTTATCCTGGTAGTTAGTGAATCAGATGTGGAAAACCAGCTATAACAGCTGACTGCAGTGGTGAAACTACCAGGGTCTCAGCAGTCACACTTGTGACAGAGCCATGAAGTTCCACCACTGTGGGGGGGGCGGGCAAAAGCCCAGAATGTGGCTCCAGGGTTGCTGGCTGCAGTTATGAGCAGAGTGTCTATTACACTCCCTCTCACACTGCCCAGTCCCCACACTGACAGCCCACCCCCCTCCTCACATGTGCAGAAGTGTGCCCATGACCCCATCTAAATTCCAATCCTGGGCAGCTCCATGCCTTGCAATAAGAAAGTCCAACAGCCAGCAGCTAGATACTGAATGAAAGGCCAGCATGTTCAATGGATGCTGCAACCCTCCACAGGGGATCCACAGCTCTCCCGAACAGCCTTCCCTCCTAATCAAACATCTTAGTATTGTGTCCTACAAGCCCCAGCATGCCCTGCCAGCCTATGTGTATGTATAGCACAGGCTAGTAGGACTTGCTTGCCGACCACAGTGGCGGACCCAAGCCTCCATCTATGGTTAGTGAAGCATCCCTTCCTTCTTCTCTTATCTCGCCAGCCTCTGAGCATACTAATTTAAGGGAGAGCTCTGTGGACTGTAATGTAAGGGGGGACTCTAATGTAAGGTGGGGCTTTTGTGAGCAGAGACCCCCTTACATCAGGATTCCCATAGCACCCCTTACATCAGAGTTCCCCTTTATATTACAATCCACAGAGCTTCCCCTTAGGGGCCTTTCACATGGGCGGACTCTGCCATGCAGATCCACCAGCTCAAAGTCATCATTGGTTGACTTTCTCAGGATTGGCCCCCCTTGCATGCCACTGCCCTCTCCTCTACTTGGAGTGTCTAATTACAGTCTGTCTGGCCAATCTACTCCACCCCCTCCCTGTCACTTCCCTACATAATCTTTTATTTAGTAGCCACACAAATGTATACTATAGAGTAGGAATGTCCAAAGTCCAGCCCGCGGCCCGAGTTCCGGTTTTGAACAGCCTGCCTAGTTATTTGGACATATATATCTTTTGTGGCCCCCAACGATCTCCCAGCATCGGGGTCACAAAAGATATATATGGTGGCTTCCTAGGAGGGGACAGGAAGGAGACAGGATCAGTGCCGTACATACAGGAGGAGAATTTTCTGTTTACGGGCGGCCTATGTAATAGGATGTCCTGTCTCCTGTGCTGCCATTGGACGGCTGTTCTGTCCATAAAAGGAGGTGGGACTTTGTATTAAAGAGGCCACCATGTAAACAGGAGTTTCTCCTGTATATAATCTTTTGGCGCTCGTCCCGCCCCCTCCCTGTCCCCTCTAAGGCTGCAGATGGATGGGCATTAATCAAGCTGCACTGATGGCAATGGTGAGTCTGCATTGCTGTCTATGGTGGGTGCTGCATTCCTGGCAACGGTGGGTCTGCAGATGGGTACTTGTGAGGCTGCAGATGGGCACTGATTCTTATTTTGTTTCACAGTTCTTCATTTAAAATGTAATTTTTTTTCCTGAAACTTCCCTCTTAAAGTGAAGGTGCGTGTTATACGCGAATAAATATGGTATATCCAAATAACATGCCCAAGCTCATCTCTTCACCACACACACCCACAAAGGCAAGAGCATTCTTGTTGGGCAGTATATTAGTGCTCAGACGAACACACTTAGACCAAATTTTAATGGTTCAAAGAATGTCAGGCTAAATGATCGGCACTCGCACATGTTCACTTCATCAAATCTGGCCCTCTTTGAAAAAAGTGTGGACACCCCTGCTCACTTAATTAACAGATTGAATACCATATCTTTGTCTACTGCGCTACTGACATCACATGAAAGATGGGGGGTGCATAGCAACAGTTTTGGGGCTTTTGGATATATAAACAAGAGAGGCATTTATAGTTAAATAAAATGCAGAAAATATATTAAATGCACATATAATCGTATGGGAAGGTTTTTATTAAAATTATTGGTCCAGCGATAGGGTCTCTTTAAAGCTCAACTCAACTCGAAAATCCCACCTAATTAAGTTTTCTATGCATTAAAGATTATAATATTAAGACATATTGGTAGGTAGTTGCCCCCTCCCTTTAAGTCATGATTTCAATATCTGTAGGTTCTACCCAACCATTATAAACATTATGGAAAGGGGCCACATCTATACAATTACTATGACTGCATTTTCACAAATCTTAGCAGACCCAATCTCAGGTATACATTTTAATGATAAGTGCATATTAACTAAGTAATATCTAAGTGTAACACTTGCAGGTATGTATTACCTCTCAAAGAGATTATCGAACATTCTTTGACAAAGCCTTTTCCTACACTGTGGAAGAACAACACATGCTTTCTTTAGGCAACAACCAGGGTCAGCATCTTTCTTGGGTTAAGATGCAGGTCTACAAATAACTGGATCTTGTGCCTGCACAATATTCTTTATTTTATAGGCTATTTTACACCCATACAGTCCCTGCTGCCTCTCAAATTTAAAAAAAGTTACAACGGACAGTCTGAGTGTATGATGACTGTATGAAGGAAGACAGAGGAAATTCAAGACTCAAAAACAAGACAATCAGGAGGAGTGCCAGATCAAATGGTAAAATAAGCTAAATAGTTTAATAACTATTTGTAGGATAAACATCCAACATATTTCGAGTTTTTAATAAAAAGTAAAATAACATAAAACATCCGATGCATTTCACGGGCCAAACTACTTCACCTTCATCAGAGTTTAATATTGAGTCAGAGCTTACAGTATGTGAACTCAATAAGAGATTCTTCTAAGCTGATCTGCAATTAAGTTTGTTGGATAGTAAAATTAATATTAACCACTTCCATACCAGGCACTTACGCACCTTCCTGCCCAAGCCAATTTTCAGCTTTCAGCGCTGTCGCAACTTGAATGACAATTGCGCGGTCATGCTACACTGTACCCAAACAATTTTTTATCATTTTGTTCCCACAAATAGAGCCTTCTTTTGGTGGTATTTGATCACCTCTGCAATTTTTATTTTTTGCGCAACAACTAAAAAAAGCTTGAAATAAAAAAAAAAAAAGTTTTTCTCACTAATGGTTATTTATGGGTGGCACTGATAGGTGGCACAGATGGGCACTTATAGGTAGGCACTGATGGGCATGGATGGTCACTGAGGGGTGGCACTGATGGACACTGAGGGGTGGCACTGATGGTGGCATTGCTGGGCACTTGTTTAAATGTTTCCTATGTTGTGCCCATGTTGCCAGTCAGTGCCCATTTGTGGGCACTGATTGGCATCTATTGCAAAAAAAATTTAACATGTGGATGGCCAGGTGGTACATACCTGGCCATCCAAGTAGCCCCCTTCCCTGGTGGTCCTGGTGGCTTCCCTGGTGATCCAGTGTGGGCATCAGCGGGGGGGGGCTACACTGATAAACAATCAGCGTATACCCCCCCCTGTCAGGATAGCCGCCGATCGGCTCTCCTCTACTCGTGTCTGACAGACACGAGTGAGGAAGAGCCAATCGATGGCTCTTCCTGTTTACATCGTGATCAGCCGTGATTGGACACAGCTGATCATGTGGTAAAGAGCTTCCGCCGGAGATGCAGGGTGTCAGACTGACACCCCGCACCACCGATCGGCGTGCGCCAGCATGTTATCCTGCTGGACGTCAATAGACGTCCAGTCAGGATTGTAGAACCACTTCCCAGACGTCAATTGTCTATTGACCGGGCGGGAAGTGGTTAACCTCCCTGGCGGTATGATTATGTCTGATTTTTGATGCTGAAAGCGGTACATTGTTTTGTAAGGAAATTTGGCATTTTATATTGCAGGCCTGTAATTTTTTGAAATAACTCACTTAAAGGGGTTGCAAAGGTACAATTTTTTTTCCTAAATAGCTTCCTTTACCCTAGTGCAGTCCTCCTTTACTTACCTCATCCTTCCATTTTGCTTTTCAATGTCCTTATTTCTTTTGAGAAATCCTCACTTCCTGTTCCTCTGTCTGTAACTCCACACAGTAATGTGAGGCTTTCTCCCTGGTGTGTAGTGTCATGCTCGCCCCCTCCCTTGGACTACAGGAGGGTCTACGTTGCAGATAGAGAAAGGAGCTGTGTGTTAGTGGGCATCCTGACTCTCCAGTAGTCCAAGGGTGAGCACGACACTCCACACCAGGGAGAAAGCCTTGCATTACTGTGTGGAGTTACAGACAGAAGAACAGAAAGTGAGTATTTCTCAGAAGAAATAAGGAAATTTAAAAGCAAAATCGAAAGATGAGGTGAGTGAAGGAGGACTGCACTAAGGTGAAGGAAGCTATTTAGGGGAAAAAAATCCTTTACAACCCCTTTAAATCTGTCCAAACAAGAGTTTAGTAGACGTCCCGGGTATGATAAAGTTTTAAACAAGAAATCATAAATTATAATACAATAAATAACTATAAATAATTATAAAAAATAATAATATAATAATAATAATAATAATAATAATAATAATAAAATGTACTCAATAATGTAATCAAATCAAAAACACTGAAATTTGCTCAGTTGCAGAATTGTCGATGTCATTAATTTCCCAACGATTCACTATCGCTCAATTCTGCAAGTGATTCTAATTTATTACTGCTGCTTTCTAGCTGGTCTAAAACTGCTTTTGACATAGGGGGACACTTTTTTGGATGCCATGAAATTCTCAAGTTTCCAGGCAGAAAAAACGGTACATATAATATAAAACTGCATGCAGGGCACTGGACAAAGCACTAGGGACAAAAGGGAGGTGAAATTATTTGTTACAGTAATGTAATCTGTAAGATTACAGTGTACTGTATGTATTATGTATATTTTTACTTTTTGAATTTTGTGCTGGGCTCCATCCCCATGCATTGTGGCACTCTCAGGGAACAGAGTCCGGCACAGTGATAGATCGAGTGGAGTACACAGCCCACAGACATAGCGTGGAGGACATTGTAGGATCCTAGGGACAAGGTAAGTAACTTTGTCTGGGTCCTGGCTCGGGGTTACCGCTTTTGGTAATGAAAATTTACCCAGAGCCACACTCGGGATTACCGCCAGTGAGGTTGAGAAGTAAGACTACTTAAGCTCTGACTTGATTTTAAGCCCTGATGAAGGCAAAGTGATTCGGCCTATAAAAGGCATCAGGTGTTTTATTATTATTATTTAGGTACTTATATAGCGCTGTCAATTTACGCAGCACTTTACATTGTACATTCACATCGGTCAGCTTTATTTTATGAAATCTTACTAATCATATAAGCGATTTGGACCTCTTTTCTATTGTGTCTGGCGATCCTCCTGTTTGTCGCTTCTTTGAGTACCCATTAGAGTGTTTCCCTAAATCGTGTTGCCTAACCAGAGCCAATAAACTTTCACATGATTACATTCTTCTACACTGCTCCAAACAAATAAGAGTTAAAGCCCCAGCGCCTCTTGGCTATGTCCACTTGAAGGTGCAATTCAAGGGCTGTTTTTATTTATTTATTTATTATAAAAAGTTCAGTTGTTACTGTGTACTGTATATGTTTGTCAGGAATTTATTTATGCACACTTAGAAAATTATTTATAGGTCTGCCTTAAATGTGTTTCCAACTTTAGATCCCTTTTCTTAGCCTTTTAATTATCAAAGTGCAATAAAAAAAATTATAGAAGGTAGAGATTTCTGGCAGAAGAGTTTTAAACTCTCTTCTGCCAAAAAACATCTACCTCTTTACCCTAGCGATAACTTTTTACTATGTACACTAGACAGTGCATGGGATGATGGATAAAACCTGAGGGAATTCAAAGGAGTTACAACATCAGTGGCAACCCAATGGCCAAAGAGGATGCCGGAAAGTCAAGAGATGGCATTGTTGGAGGACAAAACCTGGATTTCACAGCACCGGAGAAGAGCACACTTGTAAAGTAAGGGTGCCATAAGGCTGCCATTTCAAAACGTCTTCTGCCAAAAAACTTCTACATCTTTCCCCTAGCGATCATTTTTTACTATGTACACTCAACAGCACATCGGATGATGGTTACATAATGAGGGCATGCAAAGGCGTTACAACATCAGTGGCATTGTTGGAGGACAAAACCTGGATTGCACAGCGCTGGAAAAGCTCACTTGTAAAGTGTGATGGACTCCGGACACCCTGTTGGGTATTTCCACCAAGAAGCTGCTTCCCAAGTCCTGGAACACGAGACTAATGGATCTGGCTATAGAAACCCAAGGACCAGACAACGCAAGTCTTGGCATACACCAGAAAAGGAACTGCTTTATTTTTAGAAACACACTGAATTTATACAGCAAACCATCAGATAAGGGCTACTCCCATTATTTTAGACACAGGTCACCTTACACAGTAGAGCTAGTCCTATTTCATAACAATGACCTCCTTAGACAGTCTGACTCCCCCATAGGACTAACTTGCATAAGAAGCCACAAGCAATTAGTGACCAGCCCTGTCTGGATAACTTAAGAACACATAACACAGGGTTCTCCAGACCATGGTTCTCCTGCAGCCCAAGGTCCATGACATAAAGTAAGGGTGACATAACATGCAAGCTTGGCGTGAAAACTTGCACATTATGGCAAAAGCCAATCCAGCACACAGTGGTTTCATATTGCTTTAAAATATATAAGGGCCCACATCCTGCAGGATAAACTTTTTTTACCATCTCAAAATTAAAACCTCCTACAGAGCTAGTATTGTTTCTGCATGATAATGGGAAGGCCTGCTCTAGCAGCATTCTTTACAACATATACCTTTCTGCTCATAATCATCTCTCTCATGCCAGTGAGCAGGGCAGGACTTAGGGTGGTGGGGGCCCCTGGGCTTGAGTCACTTTTGGGCCCTACCTTCTATACATTACTTTAAATAGAACAAAATGATACATACACAAGCTATGTATTAGAGCTACAAAAATTCTGGATAAACTGAGAATAAAAATAGAGATCACGATTCTGAATTAAACCCCGGCAGATTTTTGCAGTTTTTCAATTATTAAGTTATAACAGCTCATTGCAATGCAATACATATATATATATATATCCCCCAAAAACGAGGACTGCAAATACCTTTTTTAGGATGGTTTTGTTCTCTGTATTTCCGGGTATCTCAAGCGCCATTCGTACTGCTGTTATGTGATTCAAATTATGACGTCGCTTCCGCCCCTTACTGTGTCCCTGTCGGTAATCTCGCGCATGCGCCATTGCGCTGTAACCATTCGTTGGTGTGTATGCGGCTACTGTTTTCTTTTTACTCCCCTTTTGTGACATCTTCCTTAGTCACACAGGGGAGTATCAGGAAGAGTGGAAGGAGATAAACCCTGCAAGACTTCTCCTCTGTGCCGGACAGAGGGGGAGTTCTCACAGACTGCATTCCAGCAAGCTTTAAATGCCGGTTTAGAGGGTCTAATGTGCGCATGCGCGGTGACGTCATGCAAATGATCAGCTGCCTGTGTTATGAGCTATTTTTTAAGACAATGTTGTGTCCGAGGGTTTACATTACAACAACTTTAAATCACTGGCATATTATTGAAAAAAAATAAACGTAAGGGGCCCCCTATTAGGCGGGGCCCATTGGCTTGAGCCCAGTCAAGCCCAATGGTAAGTCCGGCCCTGCCAGTGAGTGATTATAGTTTTAAAAAAGACTCACATAGAGAAACAGCAGAGTTTAGCATCCTTATTTCTTAATACCATAGACATTTCAAGGTAGTAGTTTTGGCAAGTTTGTGTTATTTAAAAAACAAAGCAATAAAGGCTTTCCAATCGAAATAACTGTACTTCCACGATCCACAGTTTGTATGAGTGAGTGTGTCACTTATGAAATCTTATGAAAATACATTACTTATCTGTCATGATAGTTGTCATTGTCTTGTTTTTTCATATAAGGAAACGTGATCTGATTCTTTAGTCTTAAATAAACAAGCATAGATTGCTTTCAGCTTGTGCTATTTGTAGCCACTAAGTAAACAGTCAATTTCATGACTTAATAGTTGTTAAGTGTGTCACTTCCTAAAGCTATTTACGTAAGTGTATACTAGAATTATATGTTAAAGATAGAAGCCTCAATACAGTTTATTTCTGGGTAAGATGGCTCTGATTTATACTGAACAGCAAATTAAATACAGAACATAATAGACTGAAAGCATTGTAACTAGCAGACATCTTAATATGTGGCACATGGTCTTCATTTCAAAATAAACAAAACAGTACATTAACGCAGCAAACCATCTATTATGCTGGAGAATGAAGTTGACAGTTAAAGGATCTTTCTTCCATCAAAGAAAATATGTTTTGTTGAATCCATTCCTTTTATCTATTGTTTGGACTATAGTGGATATCCACAATAGGTTAAGGGGTCGGCTAGATGGCTTGTTAATTGACTCGCCCCCCTCCTTTCCCCTGCACATAGGACAAACTAATGACATCCTAATGACTTAAAGCAGGGATTTCCAAAATTTGACCCAAAGGCCAAATCCAGATTCCAGAAGTGGGGAAGGGTTAGAGCCTCTGCCAAGCTTTTATTGCAGTATGTACCCCACTGGGGTCATTTCACATCACTCACCATCAGAATGAGGAAGTGAGGAAAGATCTCTCCAATGGGGGCTCTGGGTGACACCTTATATATAGTGTACGGGGGTCACAGAGACAAAGGGGGTCAAAGATTAAAATCAAAGCTTGGGAAAAAATGTTTTGAGGTTTTAAATTTTACTAAGCGAAATATGGCACTTTCAGGTCACCTATCCTAATCACAGATGCAGATCATAGCCTTGGTTCACACCTACAGTCATGGCTGAAATTGTTGTCACCACCAGAAAATCAAGTATTTCTCACAGAAAAGTATTGCAGTAACACATGTTTTGCTATACACATTGTCAGGACATTTGGGGTTAAAAGAATACATTGTTGCACAAGTATATTTTTCCTAGTGTTCCTATCCATATATATATGATGAACAATACTAAAGCCATTTTGGATCTTAGGCCCCGTACACACGAGGAGACATGTCCGCAGAAAACGGTCCGCGGACCGTTTTCATCGGACATGTCTCCTGGGAGCTTTTGGTCTGATGTGTGTACACACCATCAGACCAAAATCCCCGCAGACAGAGAACGTGGTGACGTAGAAGACACCGACGTTCTCAAACACGGACCAGTTTCCACGGACATGTTCGACCGTGTGTACGCGGCCTTATTCTCTCTCTAAGAGGTTAATATCAAGTCAAAGATCTATACAGCGGTTTTCTGCCTTAGAAGAAGGCATTGTTCTTCTGTATCGTTATCCCAGACCATAAAATAGAAGGTTTGACATCTGTAGATAAGGGTCTGATGAGCACAGGCTGTTACAAGCTGTGTAGGGTGGTCTTTGTACTATGAGAACAAAAGGGGCTTATTCACAATACCGGTGGGATTTTGTATATATATATATATATATATATATATATATATATATATATATATGTATCTTAATTGTTTATTTTCAATAACTTCACAGTATATCTATGTACTAATTATATATCCATATATAAACCCGTTTAATACATAGACATTACTAGGGTCTCAAGTATAAGATCCTATAATAGCTTAAAAGTATTAGACTGCTTTGATCAAATTCCGGAATTAGTTCAAAGGAACTTCCCAAAGCATTTGTGCTGACCATAAACCTTATCTCAATCATAAATTAGAAGTTGCCGAAATGTCTGGGATGGATGTCATTTCTTTGACATTGTTTAGCAAGTAAAGGTGTTATACCAAGCCAGGGGACCGTAAATCATTACTGACCATGAATGACCCTAAAATTAGGAATTAGACACCACTGCCCCCTACAGGTTAATATCGGCATGGTTCAAGACGGTCACCCACCAAAACATATTGTCATGTGACATTGTCAGTCACGTGATTGTGAAATACACACCCACTTTTGGGGGAGATAAAAAGTGATTGCAGAGAGATCTCCGGAGGCTTGCTTGCTCTGATCTCTGGATCCTGAGCTGAATGTCGGATGAGGCTTGCTTGATCTGATCTCTGGATCTCTGAAGGAAGCTGGAGAGGAGAGATTGACTGCAAACATGTAGCAATGGTTCAAAGAAGTCCTTCATTAGGACTTTCCCTTCTCAAACAGAAAAAACTCTTAATTACTGATAATGTAGAAATTTGATTATTTACCTTTTGGTAATTAGAAGATTTTCACATACACCCAACTAAGACCATTTAAATATACTTGGCAAACATAATTTGGGAGTTGGTTATTTCTAACTGCAGTATGAGATAATTGTATTCCAAATATTAGACATACACACCTTACGTTTGTCTTTAAAAAGCTGACAACAATAGTGGTTTTTGGTTTTAGAATGAGGTCTGTGAAAATAAATTCTTCCTAAATTTAAAATTAAGCTTGTCTGCGTTGCAAAGCTTGTGTACAAAATAACAATTGTTCTGTACACATATATAATAAGTAGTATGCAGGAGATCTGTTTGGGATTGAGAAGAGATAACACAATGTCAAGGTTATGTCACTAAGAGTTAACAAGGTTTTAAATACGCCAGAATGATTTAAATAAGAGCTATGAATATACATTGTCATATAATGTAAATATTATCTGAACATTCAACCATCGCTTATCTTTGATTGTAGAAGTATACCAATTGTTTGTTTTATCACGAATTGTATCTGATTTTAATTGTTGCACTATATCTTTAGTTAATAAATATATACAGTATATTTTAAATATTCAGTTGTGTTGCTTGTCCTCAAAATAGCAAAATAATTTTGATATCTTGTATTGTAGGAAAATTGTATATCTCCTAAAGCAGAGATTTACATATTTCCATAAATACAATAATATTTTATAGTTCAGAATAAACATTCTGACAGTATATGTAGGCTCTATGCCGAGATACGTCAATGGTTCTGACAACATGTTTATTCCCATTGTGTGTATTGGAACAAAACATAAAAAGAGAGGAAAAAAAGCAAATTGGACCCAATGTCACACAAATAACTAAAATCCAGTGGTGGCTGGTGCTCAAAATTTTTGAGGGGGCGCAAACGGGAAAAAAAAGAAAAAAATTGCAGCCTCACTGTGCCCATCAAATGCAGCCACTGTGCCATCAATTGTTACCACTGTGCCATGCCATCAAATGCAGCCACTGTGCCATCAATTGTCACCACTGTGCCATGCCATCAAATGCAGTCACTGTGCCATGCCATCAAACGCAGCCACTGTGCCATCAATTCGCACCACTGTGCCATGCCATCAAACGCAGCCACTTTGCCATCAATTCGCACCACTGTGCCATGCCATCAAACGCAACCACTGTGCCATCAATTCGCACCACTGTGCCATGCCATCAAACACAGTCACTGTGCCATGCCATCAAACGCAGTCACTGTGCCATGCCATCAAACGCAGCCACTGTGCCATCAATTTTCACCACTGTGCCATGCCATCAAATGCAGCCACTGTGCCATCAATTGTCACCACTGTGCCATGCCATCAAATGCAGTCACTGTGCCATGCCATCAAACGCAGCCACTGTGCCATCAATTCGCACCACTGTGCCATGCCATCAAACGCAGCCACTTTGCCATCAATTCGCACCACTGTGCCATGCCATCAAACGCAGCCACTGTGCCATCAATTCGCACCACTGTGCCATGCCATCAAACGCAGTCACTGTGCCATGCCATCAAACGCAGTCACTGTGCCATGCCATCAAACGCAGCCACTGTGCCATCAATTGTCACCACTGTGCCATGCCATCAAATGCAGCCACTGTGCCATCAATTGTTGTCACTGTGCCAATTGTCACCACTGGGCCCTTTAATTGTCGCCACTGTGGCCATTGTCGCCACTGTGCCCATTCATGCCGCTGTGCCAATTGTCCCCACTGTGCCCATTGATGTCACTGTGCCCTTTAATTGTCGCCACTGTGCCCATTGTCACCACTGTGCCCATTCATGCCGCTGTGCCAATTGTCCCCACTGTGCCCATTGTCCCCACTGGGCCTATTGTCGCCACTGTGCCCATTGATGTCACTGTGCCCTTCGTAGCCGCTGTGCCCTGTAAAATGCCCCTTTCCCCCCCCCAGCCCGGCACTTACCTTTACTGGAGTCAGCCATCCATGTCCCTCGATGTCTTCTCCCGCCCTCGATGACGCTTCAGCCAATCAGGTTACCGTTGGCCAGAACCGGTGAACCTGATTGGCTGAGACGCATGTCAGTCTTATCCAAGGAACGCACCCCCATACGTTCCCTGGATAAGCTTCCAGATGCTGAGGGCTGTACTCGGAAAGCCGCTGGCTCTGATAGGCACTTCCGTACAGTCAACCAGCTGCCAATATTCAGGTGGCCGGCGCTCATGTCCGGCCATCTGAATAGACCAGCGGCAGCGGCGACACAAACTTCGATTCATGCAATGCATGAATCTATGTTAATTTCAGTGGTGGTGCGAGAGCCAGAGGGGGCGGCGCTGCAGTGCCCTCTATAGACGCGCCGCCACTGCTGAAATCGGTCGCTTTCTATAACCATTAATAGGCTTCTTACACCTCTCACCCGGAAATTTTGGACCACTCTTCCTTTGCAAACTGCTCCAGGTCTATCTTATTGGAAGGGAGCCTTTTCCCAACAGCAATTATAAGACCTATCCACAGGTGTTCAATGGGATTTAGATCTGGACTCATTTCTGGCCACTTTAGAACTCTCCGGTGCTTTGTTGCCATCCATTTCTGTGTGCTTTTTGACATATGTTTGGGGTCATTGTCCTGCTGGAAGATCCAAGATCTCGCATACAAACCTAGCTTTCTGACACTGGGCTCAACAGTGCGACCCAAAATCCTTTGGTAATCCTCAGATTTCGTGATGCCTTGCACACATTTAAAACAACCCCAAAACATCATTGAACCTCCACCATATTTTCCTCTAGGTACTGTGTTCTTTTCTTTGTAGGCCTCATTCCGTTTTCGGTAAACAGTAGAATGATGTGCTTTACCAAAAAGCTCTATCTTGGTCTCATCTGTCCACAAGATGTTTTCCCAGAAGGATTTTGGCTTACTCAAGTACATTTTGGCAAACTGTAGTCTTTTATGTCCTCCTGGGTCTCCTGCCATAGCGTTTAATTTCATTTAAATGTCAACGGATAGTTCACACTGTCACTGATGCTCCCTGAGCCTGCAGGACAGCTTGAATTTCTTTGGAACTTGTTTGGGGCTGCTTATCCACCATCCATACTATCCTGTGTTGCAAACTTTGTATCAATTTTTCTCTTCCAGAGAGATTAGCTACAGTGCCATGGGTTGCAAACTTCTTGATAATGTTGCGCACTGTTGACAAATGCAAATCTAGATCTCTGGAGATGGACTTTAAACCTTGAGATTTTGATATTTTTCCACAATTTTGGTTCTCAAGTCCTCAGACAGTTCTCTTCTCCTCTTCCTGTAGTCCATGCTTAGTGTGGCACACACAGATAAACAATGCAAAGACTAAGTGAACTTCTCTCCTTTTTATCTGCTTTCAGGTGTGATTTTTATTTTGCCCACACCTGTTACTTGCCCCAGGTGAGTTTAAAGGAGCATCACATGCTTGAAACAATTATCCACAATTTTGAAAGGATGCCAAGAATTTTGACCAGCCCGTTTTTGGGGTTTCTTGTGACATTTTGTCCAATTTGCTTTTTCCCCCCTATTTTATTGTTTTGTTCCAATACACACAAAGGGAATAAACATGTGTATAACAAAACATGTGTTACTGCAATACTTTTCTGTGAGAAATACTTGATTTTCTGTAAAAATTTCTGGGGTGCCAACAATTTCGGCCATGACTGTATTTGTGTGTGTTTGCGCATGTATGTTGTGTGAAGGGCAGCACATTCTTTTCAGGTCTGGTTTTCCCCAACCCTTTTTAAAATCTTCATGCACTGCACGTGTTTGCCAAAGGAACGTGGGTACAATAGAGAATTAATGGCATTCCATACATCTGGTAAAGAGCATGGCATTTCTGTGTAGGTCAAGAATGCAAGATTTTATGCTCATTCCCGACACACAGTAATATGAACCAGGTCTTAACCAGTTTATAATAGTTTTAGTTCAGTTAACCATAAAGTATTGAAGCCAGAGACAGTCAGGCAACTATCCTCTGTACATGTGTCTTGTATTATAGGTTTCCTTTAAATAGAATAAAATAAATTGTTAGAGGAAGAAAGTAAACAGGTAACATTCTTTTTTTCAGCGATTTATATCAACCGGTAATTTACTATTCAAATTAGAATGATTGATATTCTTTTATAGGGCTCATTCCACAGAGATCTGCATGTGACTTCTACTACAATATTCATGAGTCTTTAACTATTGGTCATGCTTAGAAGGCAAGAACTTGTAATATTATTATTTTCAGATACATTTTTAATTAATTATTTTATGCAATGGCACGCTCTCTATTATTAAATTAAGAAGAAAACAATGGGAAATGATCCACTAATTGCCTCTCTAGACATGAATCATTCAAAAAGGAAATACTTGGTTGGCTCCATTTATTGAAACCAATATATGAGGGAATAGGAGGTGGAAGTTCAATGATGAGTAAAGCAATAATAATATATTACAAAATATCACAACAAATCATTACCATCGATACATAAAAGGAAAAAAGGGATTTTTAATACAGCTTACCTGTAAAATCCTTTTCTTGGAGTACATCACGGGACACAGAGCGGCATATTCATTACTATGTGGGTTATATGGAGTACCTTCAGGTGATGGACACTGGCAATCTCAAACAGGAAGTGCCCCTCCCTATATAACCCCCTCCCATAGGAGGAGTACCTCAGTTTTGTAGCAAGCAGTATGCCTCCCAAAATGTTCCCCAAAAGAGGGGTGGGAGCTCTGTGTCCCGTGATGTACTCCAAGAAAAGGATTTTACAGGTAAGCTGTATTAAAAATCCCTTTTTCTTTATCGTACATCACGGGACACAGAGCGGCATATTCATTACTATGTGGGATGTCCCAAAGCAATGCTTTTAATGAGGGGAGGGAGACATCTTCCCAAGACAAAGGATTTAATTTAGAGGTATACTCAAATAATAATAATAAATCCAACTTAGTCGAGAAAAATTAAACTTAAATTTAAATTTTAACTCAAGTGTGCCCCCGATTCTGAGGGTCTTAAATTGCAGCCTGCAGCACTGCCTGCCCAAAGGCCGTATCAGTATTCCTTCTTACGTCCACCTGGTAAAATTTAGTAAACGTGTGGACTGAAGACCAGGTTGCCGCTTTGCATACTTGAGCCATAGAGATCTGATGGTGTGCTGCCCAGGAGGCGCCCATGGCCCTGGTAGAATGAGCCTTTACTGACAAAGGAGGAGGCAACCTCTTCAAGCCGTAGGCCTGAGTAATTAACTGTTTAATCCATCTCGAGATGGTGGATTTTGCAGCTGCCTGCCCTTTCTTGGGCCCATCTGGTAGAATGAACAACACATCTGTTTTCCGAATCTTCTCTGTAGCTTTAAGATAGGCCTTCATGGCCCTGACAATATCCAAGGTATGCAGCAACCCTTCCTTTCTGGAAGTAGGCTTCGGAAAGAAGGATGGTAGTACCAAATCCTGGTTCAGGTGAAAACTGGATATAACCTTTGGTAGAAAGGAAGGATGAGGACGGAGAACCACCCTGTCCTTATGCAGAATAAGATATGGCTCCTTACAAGATAAGGCTGCCAATTCTGACACTCTTCTGGCGGAAACTATTGCAACCAGAAATACCAACTTCCTTGTCAGTAAAACCAAAGGAATCTCAGCCAACGGCTCAAAAGGTTGTTTCTGCAGAGTTGACAGAACAAGATTTAAATCCCACGGACAAAGTGGTGACTTAACCGGAGGATTAATACGTAAGACCCCCTGTATGAAGGTCTTAACCAGCGAGTGGGTGGCCAACGGCCTCTGAAACCATACTGACAAAGCTGAAATCTGTCCTTTGATTGTGCTTAATGCCAGGCCTTTATCCACTCCTAGCTGGAGAAAACTTAACACTCGATCAATGGTATACTTGCGGGAAAGCCATTTCTTGGACTCACACCAGCCTACGTAGGCCTTCCAGACCCTGTAATAAATCACCCTGGAGACCGGCTTTCTAGCCCTGATCAGGGTAGAGATTACCTGCCTAGACAGCCCTCTACCCCTGAGAATCAGGGATTCAGCCGCCAGGCCGTCAAATTTAGACGCCGTAATGCAGGGTGGAGGATCGGGCCTTGCGAGAGTAGGTCTGGCCGTAGAGGAAGCGTCCAAGGGTCTCCCACTGCCATCTTTAGGATTAGTGAGTACCATGCCCTCCTGGGCCATGCTGGAGCTATCAGGATGACTGGTTTGTGCTCCACCCTGATCCTGCGTAACAGGCGGGGAAGCAACTGTAGCGGGGGAAAGGCATATAGGAGTTTGAACTGATGCCAAGGGCAAACCAACGCATCGGCTCCGCAGGCCATAGGGTCCCGAGTCCGGGACATGAACCTGTCTAGCTTCTTGTTGAATCTTGATGCCATGACATCCACGTCCGGCATCCCCCACATCTGGCAGATTACCTGAAAAATTTGCGGATGCAGAGACCATTCCCCTGGCGACAGAGTCTGACGACTCAAGAAGTCCGCCTGCAGGTTGTCCACCCCGGGAATGAATATTGCCGATATGCAGGGCACATGAGCTTCTGCCCACAGGAAAATCAAGCTCACCTCTCTCTGAGCTGCCTGACTCTTGGTCCCCCCTTGGTGGTTTATATATGCCACAGCTGTGGCATTGTCCGATTGTATCCTCACCGGGAACCCCTGCAATTTCGCTGTCCAAGCCTCGAGGGCTAGCCGAGCAGCTCTGAGCTCCAAGATATTGATGGACAACTGCCTCTCCGCCTGTGCCCAAGTACCTTGGCGAGTGCAACCATCCAAGATCGCTCCCCAGCCCCTCAGGCTGGCATCTGTGGTCACTATCTTCCAGGCCACGGGGCTGAAAGATTTTCCCTTCAGTAGATTCTGAGGATTTAACCACCAGCACAGACTTTGCCGAACTCTTGATGAGAGTGGCAAAGGAAATTCCAAGGCCTGTGGCCTCTTGCTCCATGCTGACAGAATGGCTGCCTGTAGGATGCGAGTGTGGCTTTGAGCGTAAGGTACCGCCTCGAACGTGGCCACTAGCTTGCCTAGTAGTCGCATACATAGGCGAATAGTTGGTTCTCTTTTGCTTAGAACCAGATGTATCAAGTCTTTGATGGCCTCGACCTTTACCAGAGGCAGGAACACTCTTTGCTGCTCTGTGTCTAATGTCATGCCGAGGTATTCCAACCGTCTTGTGGGTTGGAATGCTGATTTTTCTCGGTTTAGGATACAACCGAACCTTTCGAGGTACTGGACCGTGAGGGCCACTGCTCGTTCCAGGCAAGGAGACGAGTGATCCATGACTAGGAGGTCGTCCAGGTAGGCTAGGACCGTGACCCCTTGGATCCTTAGACTGGCTAGGATCGGAGCTAGGATCTTCGTGAATACCCGGGGGGCCGTAGCCAGCCCGAAAGGGAGCGCCACAAATTGGAAATGACGCTGGGCCACCGTGAAGCGGAGAAATCTTTGATGTGGCTGAAAAATTGGCACATGAAGGTAAGCATCCTTTATGTCTATGGACGCCAGAAAGTCGTCCTTCTGGAGTGCGGCGGCTGCAGACCGAACAGATTCCATCCGGAAAGAACGAACCCTTAGGTAAACGTTTAAACCCTTTAGGTCCAAAATTGGCCTGACATCGCCGTTGGGCTTTGGAACGGTAAACAGATTGGAGTAGAACCCTAGCCCTTGCTCTTGGGCTGGTACCTCTACTATCACGCCCTGGCAAAGCAGATGATCCAACGCCGCCAGTAAAGAGGCCTTTTTTGTTGGATCGTTTGGTACCCTTGACTCCTGATAATGAGGTGGAGGAAACTCTAGAAACTCTAATCTGTAGCCTGTGGCCACGGAAGACCGGACCCATCTGTCGGGGATATCGGCTTCCCAAACCTCCGCAAAAAGACGAAGCCTTCCCCCCACCTTTGTGGGTGGGGGCGCCCCTTCATAAGGCAGATTTAGGGGCTGGCTTTGCTGGCTTACGATACCACTGCTTCTTGCCCCCAGAGGCCTGTCCCTGCGACTTATTGCTAAAGTTTGATCTCGCAGGAGGCCGTCGATACTGCCTGGAATTGGAGGGCCCCGGAAAATAGGGGAGAGCTGCCTTTTGAACGCAGGTCCCCGAAACTTCTTTTTGACTGGTAAAAGGGTACTTTTGCCACTCGATATAGTCTGAATATATTTATCTAGATCCTCTCCGAAGAGTCGACCTCCATGGAAGGGAAAACCTGCCAGAAGTCTTTTGCATGGGGGCTCAGCCGCCCAGTTCTTTAACCATAAGAGCCTTCTCATGTGTACTAAAAATAGTGACAAACGAGACGCCTGCTGAATGGAGTCCTTTATAGCATCCACCGCAAAGCACAGGGCTCTAGGAATATCCGATAATTCTTCTGCCTGCTGGGCAGGAATGTCTTTAAGCATCTGTTTTGTCTGGTCTGTTAACGCCTGACAAACCCCAATAGCAGCCACTGCTGGCTGTATCACTGCACCTGCCGTAGCAAAGGATGCCTTTAAAAGTGTCTCAAAACGCTTATCCACTGGTTCTTTAAACATCTGTATGTTTTCCACCGGGCAAGTTAAAGATTTATTTACACAAGAGATGGCGGCATCCACAGCTGGGAGAGCCCACTTCTTGGAAAATGTTTCTTCCATAGGGTAGATGATGGAAAATCTTTTAGGTGGTAAAAAGATTCTATCTGGTCGTATCCAATCCTGAAAGATCAGTTCCTCTAAAAGAGGATGGACCGGAAAAACAGCGTTGCTCAAAGGCGCTTTCAATGAACCTAAGGATGATACCGCCGAAGCCTGAGGCTCTGGTAAGGGCAACTTAAATGCCAGGCGGACCATGTCTGTCAATGACTGAATCCACAAACTTTCTGCCTGGGAGGCCGAGACTGGTTCCTCATAAGTAGACTCCTCATTCCCTGAACCCTCATGGTCCTGGTCTGAATGATTTTTCTGAGCTTCTAATTCTCCAAGGGAGAGAACCTCAGCATCTGGGGGTACACCCCCAGGTGACGGAGACCTAGTCCGCTTCTTGCCCGACATGGAATTGACTATCATAGTTGCCAATCTCTTCTCTAGTCCCCCTAAGGAAAGGGCTAGCATTTCCTCTGTGACAAACACAGGGTTGGGTGGATCTGATCTAGCCTCAGCACCAGACGCCCCTAATGGCTCAACCAAGGCACCCACTACTGGAATAATTTGTGGGGAGAGTACAGGCATATCCTGACTCGAACCTTCAGAATCTGAGGGGGAACCCTTTTGTCCTCTGGCACTTCTTGCCATTTCCCCTGATCCTGATGCTTTGGAAGCCATGGTACAATACCGAGGTACCCCTACTTACAACAACCAACTGATGTAGGTAGGAGAAAAAACTATGCGGTTTTAAGGGGACAGTAGTGAACAACTAATGCCCAAAAAACCCAATGGGGAGACCAGTATGTGTTCCCCCTTTTTCTTGTCTTTTTTTTTTTTTTTTTTTCAATTATGCATATATATATATTTTTTTTTTTTGGGGGATTTTTGGATCCTGAGTCCCTTTTCCCCCTTTTCTATGGAATCACATTGTCTCCCCACAAGAGAAATTGCAAGAATCCACCTGCTGTAAGGAATTGTTTAGGCTAGATTGAAAAGCTAGTTCTGTTTGTCAGAACTGCAATACTCCCTTGCGCCACCGGGTGCCACTGTGCATCAGGCTTGCACTGCTGCCGCTCTGTGTCCTCCTCTCCTGAGCTCAGAAACAAACTGAGCTAATACAGCATAGAGGAAGGGCCGCCCCTTCCTCTTATGAGATCCAACGTCCCGCCCCCCCCTCTGAAAAACGGCGCGAATTTCGTGTTTTTTTTTTATATATATCGCTGTGCACGCGCCTGCGCGCGTGCCCGTGTCACGGGGGGGGCCATGGTGGAGGCAGCATGCTGCAGGGACGCTGGAGAGAAGACAGGACACAGAGGAAACATCCGCACGGCACCCGGCCAGGTAAGAACTTCCAGGTAGGCCCAGACACCTCCCTAGTTCAGGGTAAAGAGTAGGCACACACTAATACCCCACCTAGCGCCCAGCCAGATAGAACCTGCAACACATAGACCAGGGAGATCACACATATGGGGAGTAACAACACAGACCATCCTGTCTTACACAGACATAGTGGCCCCAGACTGCCAATGCAGGAGCATACTCAGGCAAACTCCCCCAAAAGATCCCCCTGGAGAGCCTGCTGACGAACCAAGTCCCGCAGGCCCCCCCCTTCTTACCTGCTCCATGCCGCAGGACCTTGCACAGCAAGTGGTCCAATCTTCCCCCATCTCCGTGGGTGGCGTCTAGACCTTCAGGCCCTGGGGTCCTTTGAAGGAACCCACTGTCCTGGACCCATATAGCATCCTGGCAAACAGGGACTTTAGGCACCCCAAAAGGTTCTAAGTCCTGGGCCCAGGATCCAGCTCTCTGAAAGAGAAGCATTATGGGCAAAACCCCCTAGTTAGGGGCCCGGGTACTGTCCACTTTGGCTCTGAGGCACCTTGGACAGATCCGGTTAGCCTGCCTTGATCCCAAGGATGTGGAGGCAAAGCTATTCCATGACCAACACCTAAGACACTGGCGAAAAAACTGAGGTACTCCTCCTATGGGAGGGGGTTATATAGGGAGGGGCACTTCCTGTTTGAGATTGCCAGTGTCCATCACCTGAAGGTACTCCATATAACCCACATAGTAATGAATATGCCGCTCTGTGTCCCGTGATGTACGATAAAGAAATACGACCCAGTGAGTCCTTCAAAAGAAAAATATGACCCAGTGAGCCCTTCTGGAACAGATTAATTGTAGCACTTAAAGTTTTTTTTTATGTGTATTTGAATTCTATGTAATTTTTTTAGCGTTTATTGGCTTCAATTTCTGTTTAAGAATTGTCTCCTGCCAAGTAGGGATGTGCTCAGGCATGTTTGGATCCTAGCCTGAATCTGAGCTATCCTGCCAAGAATGAATCACCGTGGACCACCGAGGCATTCCTTCCCCACATTTATGTGTATACATGCCTCTCGTAGAAGTGCAGTTGCAGGACAGGGAATGCCTCAGCCACTTATGATTGGTGGCCTGCAGTGATAGCTTCCTGACACAATAGCTCAGGTGGGTTCTGGCTAGAATCCTTGAGTTCATCCTACCTGCCAAGGTGTCAGGCACTGGTGTAGGGGGTTATTCAGGAAAACACTGTTCATGCTTCACCCACTAAATGGTCTGTATATATAATGTTGCAGTGGATGAGAGTTGGGGGCTTGACAGTGGCCTAGCTCATCAGAGCTTCTATTCTGAATATTCACAGACTATCTCCCGGTGTCCTTCATGGGCTGCCAATAAGGGAAATTACATTTTTTGTTCTAGTTATCTGCTGCCTATTTTCCCCTAATACCTTTTTGGCACAATAGGCTTGTACCTATGGGCATAATGCCGTGTACACACGACCGTTTTTCAGGTTGTAAAACATTTAGTTTTTTTTAATGTCATTAAAAATGATCGTCTGTGGGCTCCAGAGCATTTTTCACGATGTAAAAAAATGCCCATTAAAAATTTCGAACATGCTCTAATTTTCCACAACGTTTTTAACGTTGTAAAAAATGGTTGTGTGTGGGCATTAACGACGGGTTAAAAAACTGAGCATGCTCAGAAGCAAGTTATGGGACAGGAGTGCTCGTTCTAGTAAAACTAGCGTTCGTAATGGAGTAAGCACATTCATCACGCTGTAACAGACTAAAAAGCGCAAATCGTCTTTTACTAACACTAAATCAGCAAAAGCAGCCCCAAGGGTGGCGCCATCTGAATGGAACTTCCCCTTTATAGTGCCGTTGTACGTGTTGTACATCACCGTGCTTTGCTAGAGCATTTTTTTTTCACGATCATGTGTAGGCAAGGCCGTTTTAACAATCGGGTTGAAAAAACATTGGCCCGGATTCACAAAGCACTTACGCCGACGTATCTCAAAATACGCCGCGTAAGTGCAAATATGCGCCGTCGTATCTATGCGCCATGCTTACAAACCGGGATACGCCTAAAAATAGGGTTCATCCGACTGACGTAACTTGCCTACGCCGGCGTATCGTGGGCGCATATTTACACTTGACGCAAGTGGCGCTCCCATTGATTTCCTATTCAAATATGGAAATGAGGGAGATACAACGATTCACAAACGTACTTGCGCCCGGCGCATAATATACGCGGTTTGCGTAAGTCGTACGTCCGGCGTAAAGTTATTCCCCATATAGGAGGCGCAACCCATGCAAAGGTATGGACCAGGGAACACAAGCCGTCGTATCTTATGTCGTTTACATTGTACGTAAATATGACTAGGCGTAGGTTACGTTCACGTCGTAGGCATTGATCCGTCGTATCTTAGGGAGTAGTTCTGACGTGATTCTGAGCATGCGCAGTGGGATGCATCCACGGGACGGCGCATGCGCTGTTCGTTATTCGTATCTTTATGGCGCTCGGCCCACCCTGTTAAAAGGGTAATCCTAGGCTTATGTGATGGAAATTTGAGCCGAATCCTTGTTTGTTGGTATTGTCTCAGGCCCCGTACACACGACCGAACATGTCTGCTGAAACTGGTCCGCGGACCAGTTTCAGCAGACATGTTTGGCCGTGTGTAGGCACGAGCGGACCATTTTCGGGCCGATCGGACAGGTTTGTACGGACATGCCCGGACATGCCCGGACATGTACGGTCGTCTGTACAGACCTACCGTACATGTCCGGCCACCCGCCATCCCTCGCATGCGTCGAATGACTTCGACGCATGCGTGGAAGCATTTAAAAGGCAGGCCTGCCCACGTCGCCGTGTCGTCGCCGCGTTATCGACGCGGCGACGGCGCGTACACGCCCCGCGTATTGTTTACGCACGGACTTCTGTTCGATGGTGTGTACAGCCATCGAACAGAAGTCCCCGGGCAGACATGTCCGATGAAAACGGTCCGCGGACCGGTTTCATCGGACATGTCTGCTCGTGAGTACAAGGCCACAGATAAAGGGAAACTGCGTTATAATCATCTGCACCTTCTGCAAATAAATAAAAGCATGGTTACCCAACATTGTTGACCAGATACTTTGGAGTATGGACTTCCCCAGTGAACTTATAAGACTCCAAAAGACCCCTTTACTAGTTCTCTATTCAATAGAAAAGCAGCTGGTATATGATTTGCTCATCACTAGGCATAGCTACACTGAAATGTCGTTGTATCAGAACCCTGTCTGCAAGGAAGGAGCAGCCATAGGAGCCAATCCATTGTAAGACATACAAAGTTGCTGAAAAGAAACAAGATGGCAGGAGGAAAGAGCATAGAATAATAACCTTATAATTTGTATCCCAGTCTCTGACACACCATCACCCCCGCCCACAGCCCTTTACAAGAAATTCCAGTTATTAATATGTTATACATAATTACATGCAAGGCATTCTCTGATTGGAGAGGTGGAGCAGTGATGTCCCACTTCAGAAAATACAAAGCAGTTTCTCAAAGGTACCCATGCCAAGTGGCTGACCTCTTGTGTTTAGAATGCATCTACTTTGGTTATTTCCAATTTCCTGGGGCATTGGCCAGATATGGTACACAGTATTCATATTTACATTGGTCCAAGCTAGACCAATGTGACTATGTATAAAATATCCATACATGGAATTCATCTTTAACACACCCATCTTCTGGATGGTCCCACCTAGATTAATCTAATTTCCAGGCGGTCCTTCCTAGATCATGCCTATTTTCCAGACAGTCTCACCCCTAATTATGCAGGAATAGCCCACTTGTGGGTTTGATGCCCTCACTATTTTTTGAGTTGATGTACATGCTCAGTAACTCAAACAAGGAGGATACTGTGTCCCGGGCTGTCAGCTTGTGACACAGCATCATTGAGAACGGAGCAGCTAGATACAGTCCAAGCAAAAGCTGAACAGTTAACATCTACAGTATGCCTCGTCAGTCTCCTGCTGCCCTTTCATTGTGCAATTATAGGCTAGGGGGAACTTCACATTTTGGAAGTAATCAAAAAACAGGGCTATCCTTGAGTTTCACACTTTGCTGACCAGATGCCAGCAGTGAGGAGCAGAGACCAGAGTGTGGGTTCTCTAATTGAACTAAGAATTGGGAAGAGTTTCAAACACCCCTGTAGCACTACCCCCGAAGGAGCTGCTGGTTTAGATTTGGGCCTGCACGTTACCTCACCATTTGTTGTCTAGGGGATAATGCCGCGTACACATGATCATTTTTCGGGTTCTAAAAAATTACGTTTTTTTTTTATGTCATTAAAAACTATCGTGTGTGGACTTCAGAGCATTTTTCGGGTTCTAAAAAATGGACAAAAAAAAGTTCGAACATGCTTTATTTTTTAACGACGTTTTTAACGTCGTCGTTTTTCAGGTTGTAAAAAATGGTCGTGTGTGGACTTTAACAACGTGAAAAATCCGCGCATGCTCAGAAGCAAGTTTTGAGACGGGAGCTCTCATTCTGGTAAAACTACC
Source organism: Rana temporaria (assembly GCF_905171775.1). Classification (NCBI taxonomy): domain Eukaryota; kingdom Metazoa; phylum Chordata; class Amphibia; order Anura; family Ranidae; genus Rana; species Rana temporaria. Next base: position 624,963,159 of record NC_053489.1, on the reverse strand, counting down.
GTTCGTAATGGAGTAAGCATCACGCTGTAAAAGACAGAAAATCGCGAATCTTCTTTTACTAACACAAAATCAGCTAAAGCAGCCCCAAGGGTGGCGCCATCCGCATGGAACTTCCCCTTTATAGTGCCGTCGTACGTCACCGCGCTTTGCTCAGAGCATTTTTTTTCACGATCATGTGTAGGCAAGGCCGTTTTAATGATCAAGTTGAAAAAAACTTTGTTTTTTCTAGAACCTGAAAAACTTTATTTTTTAGAACCCAAAAAATTATCGTGTGTACGCGGCATGAGAGTCTATAGAAATCTGAGGCCTCGTACACACGACAGAGATTCTCGGCAGAATTCGCCGAGAAACTCGGTCAAAACCCGGATTCTGCCGAGAATCTCTGTCGTCTGTACAGTTTTGGCTCGATGGAGCCGCCGAGGAACTCGACGAGAAAATAGAGAACATGTTCTCTATTTTCTCGTTGGCCGCGTTGTTCTATAGGAGAAGGCGGCCCGCCGAGCTCCTCGGCGGCTTCATCCCAAAACGAGACGAGGAACTCGACGTGCCAAGCACGTCGAGTTTCTCTGTCGTGTGTACGAGGCCTCAATGTCCACACAAGTTGTAAATCCTTTTTATTAAGCTTTATTTCACACAAACTTGCACAGATAGAGGGATGTCACACTTACCACTTTCCTCCTAGTGGGTACTGCTCACCCGGATAGGCCCCTCTCATCGGCCTAGCAGTCGGCATGATGCATGGACAAAAAGAAAGAATAACAGTCTCTGCCACAGACTTTAGTGCGATAAAGATGAACTGTTCAATAATCCTCTGCCACAGGATTTAGTATTCGGATATCTGACCTTACAGTTTAGAAACTTTAAGCCGACCCAGCGCACTGTAAGGTAACATAGGCTATGGTGCATCCTCTAATAAAGTCACCAGGCCTTCCCCGAGATACCAGCCTTCGGCTTGGTCCTCTCCAGGACAGGTCCTCCCCTGGTTTCCTCCATTGAGTGGCTTCCTCCCTTAGGACAGACAGCACAGGTCCACCTCCAAATTGCAGGTCCCAGGCAGGACAACTGGGCCTACGTGGCAGGGATGCAGCCTCAGGCCAACGTGGCCCCGTGGCTGAAAATCAACCATCACATACCTCGAGCCCGGAGGGCCACGAGGCAAAAAGCCCCAAAAAATGGTGTCTGCCCCCTTAAGTACCTTTCCCCAGCATGCCCAGCGGGGAAAGCACTCCCACTGGGCTGTTTCTGGGGAAAAGCACCCAATACAATCTGGCCTGCTTGTATTTCAACATTGGCCTGGGGTGGTAACGCCACCTACAGGCAACTGCGGGAAGTCCTTGAAACATAGCCATAGCCGGAACAGAGGCTGTTTTAGCCGTAATCATCCCAAAGTCTGAGCTAACTACCAGCTCAGACATACACTAAATTTAAACATAGCGCCTGGTCATCAGGAGCAGGGCGCTACACCCCTTTAAAAGTTTTTTACACACTAGGGCCCAGATTCACAAAGCACTTACGCCGACGTATAACAAGTTACGCCAACGTAAGTGCAAATGTGCGCCGTCGTATCTGTCATTTGCATGGGTTCACGCCCACTTCCACCTACGCCGACCTGCGCCTTCGAAACCCACGCCATGCTGGCGCAGCGTTGGGAGCACTGGCTTGCTGAATGCAATGCTTGCCTTTCTGCGCTGCGTTGGCGTAGCGTACAGTGGTTACTCTACAGCGGCGTAATGTGCACCCTGCTCTCTGTGAATCTGGGCCTAGGCAAGCAGCACGTATCTTGATCGCTCATCTCTGAATGCAGAAACAAAAAAGGAAAAAAGTGCAGCGCTAAATACTATCTGGAGTGAAACCAAATATATGATCAAGGTATTCAAATCAGGTGCCCCAATTAAGGGGCAAGTATAAGAATATATAAAATTGCACTAGACCAATACGTGTAAATATCAAATAATGTGCAAGAAAAATTTAAATACTGAAAAATAAAAATCAAAGTAAGTGTGATACCAAATGGTACCACCAGGGTACTTCACACTCAAGTGAAAATGGATATGTATCACAAATAAATATCCCACGAAGATACGTCCAAAGATATATGATCAAAGGACAATGCTAATAGATGTTATAAATAGCAATGTACATAAAACAAGCCAAAGAAACCAAGGAATGGAAACTCTGATGATAAAAAGTCCCAATGTAAAAATGAACAGAATCACATTAAGGCAAACTGAATTGCAAAAATGTGTAGAGTAAGTCCATTAACACAGGAATCGGATACTTCAGTGATTTAAACAGGTAGTAAAAGCCCAATCAGCGGTCAATCTCATAGGATCCACAACAACATCCAATCGATACAGATAAAAGTTGGGTACTCTTACCGGATGGCGTGGACACACACGTCAGCGAAGGTGTGTCAATCGAGCGTGTACGAACTCCTGGAAAACGATGATGTCAATGGGAGACCTTTGAGCCAATAGACAGTCGATCATCAGAAGCCGAGTGGATCCAAATGTGAGAGAAAAATCCGGATGGCGTGGACACACACGTCAGCGACGGTGTGTCAATCGAGTGTGTACGAACTCCTGGAAGACGATGATGTCAATGGGAGACCTTTGAGCCAATAGACAGTCGATCATCAGAAGCCGAGTGGATCCAAATGTGAGAGAAAAATCATTCAGGGGAAACTCATGGATAATGGCATTGTGGCAGGTAGACCCATCATAGAATCATGTAAGGAAAGAAAACACACACAACTTTGCATAGTGTGGTTACTTCCAGTAAAAAAGCCTTTATTAGGCATAAAATGGTATACAGAAAAATGGGCAAAAAATAAATAAAAAATAGGATAAAAAGTACAAGACTGCGGAAAGACTAGTACAGGTGATCACATGGATAAAGTAGCGTGGTAAGCAAATAGCGTATGGGCTTATGTCCCCGACATGTTTTGAGCCAGTAGGTCTTCAACTGCCCCAGTTGACGAGCTACTGGCTCAAAACATGTCAGGTACATAAGCCCATACGCAGAACGTTTGGCGTGGGAACGCACCTAATTTAAATGGTGCCCGCCCCATTTGAATTAGGCGGGCTTGCACCGAGCGCATTTACGTTATACCGCCGCAAGTGTACAGGTAAGAGCTTTGTGAATCAGGCACTTACGCTGTAAACCTGCGGCGGTGTAACGTAAATGGGATACGTTACGCCGCCTCGGAGTAACGTAAGTGTCTGTGAATCTGGCCCTATGCTGCTAAAAGTAGCTATGTCTACCACATGTAAGTGGCCAGTTTTGTAGCTATTTGAAATCAGACAAGTGTTCCAGAAAATATAAAAGGGGCTGACCTTCAGTGTATTAAATGGAGTCAAGCAGGAAATGTTCAAAAATATTTTTGTTATTATTGAAAAACGCCTACGATGCCAGCTTGCCTACAATGCTGGCTTAATTATTAACTGAAAATGGAACATTTCTGAAAACAAACTGATCAGTTTAGTACATCATTTAGAATTCTATTAAATGCTGTTTAAAGTCCACCTACGCCATTACTGAGTGCTTCACAGGACCAGACTTTGCACTGGGAGGGTGAAGTCCTGTAGCAGGCTCACTGTTTAGGTGGCATTCTTTCAAATGTGGTGGTGATCTGTAAGAATGCCAACTGTCATTAGCAGGAATGTTGCTTATTTTGAATAAAAGTATACTGTTCCATTCTTATGTTTTCCTCATTCTTCAATGCCCTAATAATGAAAGCACAGTTGCTATTTTGTTCATCAAAAAATTGAAAATATCAGTTAGTAATTGGCCAGTGCAGGATCATTCCCTAAAGCTGAACTCCAGGCAGATATAATAATGCAGCTCAGTATTCAGTAAAAAAAAAATATTAAATACATTTTTTTTTAATATAACTAGAAATTATGACTAATGCAGGTCATATATGGTTCGAATTCCGAACACATTTTCTTTTGAAAATCCCAAATTTTGTGTGTTTTGTGAGCCGGTGGTACCACCATTGATTTTGAAATTTGACCAACCAAGCTTTCAATTTTTCCTCATGTTGCAGAAAATTATTTTCGTGGTTGGGAATTTTCTTTTCTTTCCGGGAATTTTCTTTTCTTGCACTCATGTGCATTTATTTAATTATTGTTCTCACACAATTCTTCCATCATTGATTAGAATATCGTTTGTTTTTCAAAAAATGTCCAACATTTCTGATCACTCAAATTCGATGGCCACACGAAAATCGACAGTTGCTGCAGCCCACTAATGGTGCAAAATTAATTTGAAAACTCTTATGCCCTGTACACACGATCTTAAATTCCGACAGCAAAAGTCAGATGTGAGCTTTTGAAGAGAAATTCCGAGTGTGTGTATGCTCCATTGGACTTTTTCTGTCGGATTTCCCGCCAACAAAAGATTGAGGGCTACTTCTCAACTCCGATCGTCTGCAGCAATTCCGACGCGCAAAATTCCGACGCATGCTCAGAAACAATTTGACGAATGCTCGGAAGCAAATAAATGGGATCTGACTTTGATCCCAATAATACCAGGCCCAAACCAAGGTTTGTTTTTTATTTTCTAAATAGGTTCCTTTAGGCTAGTGCATTGTTGGTTCACTTACCTTTTCCTTCAATTTCCCTTCTAAATGTTTTTTTTCTAAGGCCCCATACAGACGAGCGGACTGTCCGCTAAAATCGGTCCGCCGGACCGTTTTCAGCGGACATGTCCGCCCGGAGATTTTTGTCTAATGGTTGTACACACCATCAGACAGAAATCCGCGCGGACAGACAGCGCGGTGACGTAGCCGCTCCGTCGCCGCGACGATGACGCGGCGACGTGCGCGACCCTGGAAGGTCAATGCTTCCACGCATGCGTCGAATCACTTCGACGCATGCGCGGGATGGCGGCCGATTGGACATGTCCAGTGAGTCTGTACAGATGACCGAACATGTCCATCGGACATGGTTCCAGCGCACATGTTTCTTAGCATGCTAAGAAACATTTGTCCGCTGGAAACCTGTCCGATCCGCCGGACATTTGTCCGGTCGGCCGTACAGACGACCAAACATGTCTGCTGAAACTGGTCAGCGGACCAGTTTCAGCAGACATGTTCGGTCGTCTGTACGAGGCCTTAGTCTGAATTTCTCACGTCCTGTTTCTCCTCAGTATGCTTACTGAGGAGGAACAGGAAGTAGGAAATTCAGACAAAGAAAACAAAACAAAAAACAACCCCTTTAAGGCGGAACCCCTTGCCAACTTTTTTTTTAAATGGCTTATCCCCGTCCCCCCCCCAAGACCATACCAGATCCTTTGGATACATTGTAACCCTACTCATTCACCCAAAAAAGTGTCAAAAGTAAAAACAGTACATAGGTTTTTGACAAAATAATTTATTAAAGCAGCTCCAGCGTCTCTTCTCCTTATTTCTTCCTCCAGTGATTTCTTCATTCTCCGGTTCTTCTCACTGTGCTGATGACATCTTCCTCCGGTTCTTCTCGCTGTGCCGATGTCTTCTTCCGCTGTCGGTTCTTCCTCCGGTTCTTCTCTCTCCGCTGTCTTCTTTCTCTGTCGGTTCTTTCTCCAGTTCTTCTCCTAACGCTCGCTCCCACTCTAATGTTTGGTCTGGCGTGTTGCATTATTTATATAGCCATGGGGCGTGGCTACCCGGCAACGTCATCCAGAGACCTGCCCCCTTGTTACGTCACCACCCGGGCATGTTGGTGTGTCGCAGAGCTGTAAAAATCTAAATCTAAAATTCTGTGTATAAAAATGTTTGCCTTGAGTTCAGCATTAAAGTAAAGGATAATGGACGTGGATTTTCTTTTTTTTTAAGTATATAAACTGTTATGGTTTATTTACACCCAAATTATTGGTCAACACAGTCCCAGTGCATGAACAAGGCAAGTTGATACTTCCATTCACCTAGGACATGTTGAAACTATGTGCATTCCTTTATAATGCACTGTAAGACATTGTCGCATATAACAATACCAATATTCATTTTAACACCGAACTGCACTGCAATTTATTAACATAAATTGCAGTGCAGTTCGGTGTTAAAATGAATACCAGTTCCTGGACTGAGCATACCAGTACATGCATGTTATATGCAGAATAACATGCATTGTGGTGTAAAAGGGCCCAAAATGGATGCACTGTATGTATTTTTTGTACTATGTATTAAAAACAAAAAGTTGAAAAGTGATGTACTCATAACACAATATTCACAGAGTATTTTCTCTTAAAGAGTTAGAGAGTACAGCAAAAGCTGTTTGCTTTCAGGCCCTCTACAACTAACTCTCTGACTGAAACTTGCTACAGTATGTAGATATCTGTATACAGCATGAGGTAGGGTAGTGGTCCCTTTAACTCTTTTAGTTGTGTGTGTAAATTGGACATTCAATTTGAATTAGTCATCTCTATCTAAAAGTTTTTTTAATCTCTATATGTGACTATGGTCATTGTTTTAAAAACATTGTTTTTATGCATGCTTTGTAAATGCATATGGACAGCGATGATCACGTTTTACATATACAGGCATCTTGATTAACAGTGCTGTGCAAAGATTTTACTTTAGAAATCCTTGGTCAAATCTGTCTGGATATCTATATAGCTTTCTCTGTGTTCTACTTTATATCAGCAGTTGTTTAGCCACCATGTTAACTCGTATTGCCTGGTATACAGATGGCTACTATTTCTATTGAAGGTAGGGGCAAAAAAAGAAAAAAAAGGGGGGAAGGGCATGCATGACTAGGTGAAGACAAGGGGGGACACGTTTTGAAATATTTAAAGCAGAAATTCACCCTCCAGGGCATGTTGGACGCTCTCCTCTGCTTATTTAAAAAAAAAGGTCTGGCCTGCCCCCCATGTATGTCATTCGTCTAGGTGAATGATGTGCACTTTGCCCACATTACCTCCTGAGATATGTGCATATTATATCCCAGGAGGCATAGGCCTTCATTTGGAAAGGAGGAGGGGGTGGGGTCAGGTGCGGCGCAATCAATTAAGCCATTGGCATTAAGAGCCGACAGGTTACCGATGACATCACAAAAAAGATGGAGTCTCTGGACCAAGGGGGTACAGAGAAGAAGCGGATCTCACCAGGACAGCGCTGGATTCACTGGGTGGGTGAATTCCTTAAATGTGCAGGACCAGCAACAAGGTAAGTGGGAGGGTGGGTTAAAAAAAGGGGGGTAAGGAATGTAAAGTTCTGCTTTAAGGTTGGGCTTGAGAGTTGCAATCACTTACCTGACTGGTTAAAGTATATGTCCTGGTGGGGCTTTGGGGAGTCCAGGAAGGGGTTAAGAACAGCATAACCCAGGTGGTCAGAAGAAAAAGAAGTACGGTAACTTCCCATCACCCACCCTGCTGTTTTTCAGAATGTTTATTATGTTGAAAGTCTCAGCAGCCTGGCAGTTGTGGTCTTTGGCAGTTGAAAGGTTGGGACTTTAAATGAGACACTTATATTGTGACTCTATCTCGGGTTCAAAAACAGAAATCAAGGGAGTTTGGGACTTTAAATGAGGCACCACCCTGTCCATGGCCTCATTTAAAGTCCCAAACTCCCTTGATTTCTGTTTAAAAATCAATGCTAGTCTAATGGTTGGTGACCCATCTTTGGAATTTGGGACATGGAAATCTCTGTGGCTAGTTAAGATATTGTCCCTTAGATTGTGTGTTTCACCTGGGGGCCTATTATAATTAATTGGTTCTGCAGATCTTCTTTCTGGTTAAACTTGCTCCAGTCGGAACATCCGACATGTTGTAACAAACGTATTTCTTGTTCACTAAGAAATATTGAACTAAAAAAAAGTAGGATATGAGAGAGCAGACTGAGCAGAGAAGTGACCTTCAAAGATCAAAACCTTGAATATTTTTCCGTTTAAAAGAAATGTTGAGATATTCTTGTTATAGGTTAAAAAAAAAAGCTACTATGGCCATTTTTTTTAAAACTTGGATTTTATCTTTGAAAATTTTACAAGTAAACACCAAAACACCAACAATAAAAATCAAGGTCAAATCATCATTCTAAACAACCGTGTCTAGTTTTCCCATAATATTTAAAGATACTCAAAAAGCTATTCATAGGCAATCAGAAATATTCCCAAATTTTCAAGAATATTCAGAAGTATTCATAAACATTCATAAACATTCAAAAATATTCAGAAATATTCAGAAATACTGCAGAGCAGGTAGTGTATAAATCTTTTACAGGTCTCCCCATCGAGGATTTAAATTAAAATTAGAATATGATGCATCAATACTATGACCATTTGTGACTGCAGATTTTATGTGGACTGATTTTTGGTTGGTATCTTAAAGGATCACTAAAGGAATTTTTTTTTTTAGCTAAATAGCTTCCTTTACCTTACTGCAGTACTGGTTTTATGTCCTTATTGTTCGTTTTTGCTTTGAAGTAGCTGTAATTCTGCTGTGATCTCCACACTTCCTGGTTGCCTGTTTCCTTATAACCACAGTACTGGGAGCTTTTCACTGTAGGTCTAAGCTGTCATTACTGTGTGTCTAAAACTTAACAGAACCAATCAGATTCATTTTAAAAACAAAACACTGCCCTGGATTTGTTTGTTTTTGTTCTGTGTGTCTCTCTAGTTCACAGGAACATGAAATCAGTTTAAAAACAAAAGTGAAACTGCAGGCACATTATATGATTGAATTTAATCTATTTTTAATCATTTTTAAAAGGAATCAGTTAACTTTTATGTCTCTATACCCTGTAAACAGTCATTTCAGCAAACAACATTTTTTCCTTTAGTGACCCTTTAAGGCCCCGTACACACGACCAAACATGTATGCTGAAACTGGTCCGCGGACCAGTTTCAGCATACATGTTCGGTCGTGTGTAGGCGCAAACATTTGCCTGCCGGGCCTTTTCCCAGCAGACAAATATTCCTGGACGTGTTTTAAAACCGTCCGCTGAAATCCTGCCTGCTCGGACATGTACGGTCGTCAGTACAGACCTACCGTACATGTCCGAGCGCCCGCCGTCCCTCGCATGCGTCGAATGACTTTGACGCATGCGTGGAAGCCTTTAAATGGCAGGCCGGCCCACGTCGCCGCGTCGCCGCGTCATCGCCGCGTCATCGTCGCGGCGACGACGCGGACACGCCCCGCGTATTGTTTACGCGCGGACTTCTGTACGATGGTTAGTACAGCCATCGTACAGAAGCCCTCTGGCAGACATGTACGGTGAAAACGGTCCGACGGACCGGTTTCATCGTACATGTTTGCTCGTTAGTACCCGGCCTTAGAGTCTTGGCTTGGGACAGTATAGCAGGTAACTGATAAGGATTGGGGACATCTGTTCCACCTTAGTCAAGGGCAGTGTGTGAAGAAGGGAATACGATCTGCCATATACTGGCCAGAACAAAGTGCCCCTGTAAAGATTAACAAGCATAATGCTGTGATATGTACCAGCCTGCAAATGTCAGCTGATAGAGATAACTCTGTCTAATGTTGCCAGAAAAAATAATGACAGTGAGGAAGCCAGTGACATTTCAGTCACCAGATATTTCCATGTGCACCACCATCAGATCTGGAATCTTAAGTGGGGAATTTTTAAGGCATTAGAGGACACAGTAATGAACAAGACCTTAAGCAATTGCTTTGGAAAAGACAAGTCTATTAGATATGTAATAATAATAAATTAGGGTTATTAAGTCTCTTGTAGAGAATGTAATGTTCTGTAACTTGAAGTACAGACTGCCTTCAATATTACATGGGCTGTTTCCATTTAATATGCAAATGCAACATAATTATATTTTTCAAAGAACAGTATTAAAGGTTGAAACTTTTGTTTTAAATTTAAATTTAAAGTACAAGGACAGGCATTGCAATAACTTCCTTTGCTCCAATGCTCTCTGCTTAATAAAATGGAGGAAGTTTGGGACTTTAAATGAGGCTCGTAAGTAGAACAATAGATTGCATGAGAAAGCAATTTTAATAAAATAAGCACAAGTTATACAAATATCTTGGCCAGCAGGCTCCACATAAAGATATAGGTTAACGGCAATTCTTATGCCGCGTACACACCATCGTTTTCTGCGATGGAAAAAAACGTCATTTTCAAAAACGTCAATTTAATTGACCGTGTGTGGGCAAAAACGTCGTTTTATGTCTTCTAAAAAACGACAGAAAAAAATTGAAGCATGCTTCAATTTTATGTGTCGTTTTTGGCCGACGTCGTTTTCTGTGTTCTAAACATTGACCGTGTGTGTACGTAAAAACGTCGATTTAAGCCCGCGCATGCTCAGAAGCAAGTTAGGAGACGGCAGCGCTCATTCATGTAAAACGACTGTTCAGAATGGAATCAGCACATTCGTTAAGGTGTTTTTCAGCTTATAGACAAGAAAACGAAATTTAAAGCACAGTCACTGAAAATCACGAATCGTATCTCACCAAACTTTTACTAACACGCAGCAACACGATATCAGCAAAAGAGGCCGTCTTCCGCATGGAAACGACCCTTTATAGTGACGTCGTGCGTGATTGACGGAACTGCGCTGTGCTAGAGCGTTGTGAAAAAGCGATGGTGTGTATGCTACGTCGTTGTTCAAATTGAAGTTTGAAAAATGACATTTTTTTAAAGCACATAAAGCGTCGCATTTTTCCATCGCAGAAAACGATGGTGTGTACGCGGCATTAGAAGGGCTACGTCACAGTATGTATGATATCATCAAGCATCTAGGATAGCCTAGAAGGCTGTAGGCTCGACGTGTTTCGGCGATTTTGGCGCCTCATCAGGAAAAGATGCATATAATCTGGAAAAACATTATAGGAAAAAATAAAGACCAATAAAGTATATTCAAAACTCATAAAGAGGGCAAAAAGTAAAAAATATATTAATTAAAAAATGAAAAGGAGGACAAAAATTAGGGGTATGGAGGAGGGATATGAACCAACCTCCTACTTACACAGTACGCATACAATGTGCTGGTGGCACTGCATCAGTGGCAAACGCCACATATCTCTGCCGAGAGCTGAGGGGGTGTGGAGATCCAGGGGAGAGGGACACCAACAGGGAGCCTCCAGCGGGGAAGTGATGATCACCTTGGCGCTGGTGACGATGCCGAGAGGGAACCTGTGAAAGTGAAATGTGTGGGAAAGATGTAATAATGTGTTGAGAACAAATAAATGTGTACTAATGTGTGGGCTAGTGTGTGAAGGGACTGCGGTGTTGAGAAAGAAAAATAGAGAACAAAGAAAGAAAAAGAAAGAAACGTGAGAGGGAGAAAATGTATAAATTAGGGAAGAAGATGGAGAAAAAAGGAAAGAAAAAATAAAGGGTTAGAGCAAGGGCGGATCCAGAGTCTAGTCTCGGGAGGGGCACTGAAAATAAGGTGTTGCTTACAGAACTCAATTAGGTGTCCGATGTGTCCGCTGCAATGTTGCAGTACCGCTAAAAAATCAATGATCGCCGCCATTACTAGTAAAAAATATTTAAATATAAATGCCATAAATCTATCCCATAGTTTGTAGACGATTGTCAGGGACTGCAGACATGGTACAAGAGATGGTCAGAGACTGCAGACATGGTACAAGAGATGGTCAGAGACTGCAGACATGGTACAAGAGATGATCAGAGACTGCAGACATGGTACAAGAGATGGTCAGAGACTGCAGACATGGTACAAGAGATGGTCAGAGACTGCAGACATGGTACAAGAGATGGTCAGAGACTGCAGACGTGGTACAGGAGATGGTCAGAGACTGCAGACGTGGTACAAGGGATGGTCAGAGACTGCAGACGTGGTACAAGAGATGGTCAGAGACTGCAGGCATGGTACAAGGGATGGTCAGAGACTGCAGACGTGGTATAAGAGATGGTCAGAGACTGCAGACATGGTATAAGAGATGGTCAGAGACTGCAGACGTGGTATAAGGGATGGTCAGAGACTGCAGACGTGGTACAAGGGATGGTCAGAGACTGCATACATGGTATAAGAGATGGTCAGAGACTGCAGGCATGGTACAAGAGATGGTCAGAGACTGCAGACATGGTACAGGAGATGGTCAGAGACTGCAGACGTGGTACAAGGGATGGTCAAAGACTGCAGACGTGGTACAAGAAATGGTCAGAGACTGCAGACGTGGTACAGGAGATGGTCAGAGACTGCAGACGTGGTACAGGAGATGGTCAGAGACTGCAGACGTGGTACAAGGGATGGTCAGAGACTGCAGATGTGGTACAAGAGATGGTCAGAGACTGCAGACGTGGTATAGGAGATGGTCAGAGACTGCAGACGTGGTACAGGAGATGGTCAGAGACTGCAGACGTGGTACAAGGGATGGTCAGAGACTGCAGACGTGGTACAAGGGATGGTCAGAGACTGCAGACGTGGTACAAGGGATGGTCAGAGACTGCAGACGTGGTACAAGAGATGGTCAGAGACTGCAGGCATGGTACAAGGGATGGTCAGAGACTGCAGACATGGTATAAGAGATGGTCAGAGACTGCAGACGTGGTACAAGGGATGGTCAGAGACTGCAGACGTGGTACAAGAGATGGTCAGAGACTGCAGGCATGGTACAAGGGATGGTCAGAGACTGCAGACATGGTATAAGAGATGGTCAGAGACTGCAGGCATGGTACAAGAGATGGTCAGAGACTGCAGACATGGTACAGGAGATGGTCAGAGACTGCAGACGTGGTACAAGGGATGGTCAAAGACTGCAGACGTGGTACAAGAAATGGTCAGAGACTGCAGACGTGGTACAGGAGATGGTCAGAGACTGCAGACGTGGTACAGGAGATGGTCAGAGACTGCAGACGTGGTACAGGAGATGGTCAGAGACTGCAGACGTGGTACAAGGGATGGTCAGAGACTGCAGACGTGGTACAAGGGATGGTCAAAGACTGCAGACGTGGTACAAGAAATGGTCAGAGACTGCAGACGTGGTACAGGAGATGGTCAGAGACTGCAGACGTGGTACAGGAGATGGTCAGAGACTGCAGACGTGGTACAAGGGATGGTCAGAGACTGCAGACGTGGTACAAGGGATGGTCAGAGACTGCAGACGTGGTACAGGAGATGGTCAGAGACTGCAGATGTGGTACAGGAGATGGTCAGAGACTGCAGACGTGGTACAGGAGATGGTCAGAGACTGCAGACGTGGTACAGGAGATGGTCAGAGACTGCAGACGTGGTACAGGAGATGGTCAGAGACTGCAGACGTGGTACAAGGGATGGTCAGAGAATGCAGACGTGGTACAAGGGATGGTCAGAGACTGCAGACGTGGTACAAGAAATGGTCAGAGACTGCAGACGTGGTACAAGGGATGGTCAGAGACTGCAGGCATGGTACAAGGGATGGTCAGAGACTGCAGAAGTGGTATAATAGATGGTCAGAGACTGCAGACGTGGTACAGGAGATGGTCAGAGACTGCAGGCATGGTACAAGGGATGGTCAGAGACTGCAGACGTGGTACAAGGGATGGTCAGAGACTGCAGACGTGGTACAAGGGATGGTCAGAGACTGCAGACGTGGTATAAGAGATGGTCAGAGACTGCAGGCATGGTACAAGGGATGGTCAGAGACTGCAGACGTGGTATAAGAGATGGACAGAGACTGCAGGCATGGTACAAGGGATGGTCAGAGACTGCAGACGTGGTATAAGAGATGGTCAGAGACTGCAGGCATGGTACAAGGGATGGTCAGAGACTGAACACATGGTACAAGAGATCAATGCAGCCTCATCAGTGCCCACCATTGCAGCCTCACTGTGCATATGAACGCAGCCCCACCTTTGTGTATAAATTCAGTCCCACTTTTGTATATTAATGCAGTCCCACTTTTGTATATCAATGCAGACCCACTTTTGTATATCAATGCAGACCCACTTTTGTATATCAATGCAGACCCACTTTTGTATATCAATGCAGACCCACTTTTGTATATCAATGCAGACCCACTTGTGTATATAAATGCAGTCCCACTTGTGTATATAAATGCAGTCCCACTTTTGTCTATGAATGCAGCCCCACTTTTGTCTATGAATGCAGCCCCACTTTTGTCTATGAATGCAGCCCCACTTTTGTCTATGAATGCAGCCCCACTTGTGTCTATGAATGCGGCCCCACTTGTGTCTATGAATGCAGCCCCACTTGTGTCTATGAATGCAGTCCCACTTTTGTATATGAATGCAGTCCCACTTTTGTATATACATGCAGTCCCACTTTTGTATATACATGCAGTCCCACTTTTGTATATGAATGCAGCCCCACTTTTGTCTATTAATGCAGCCACACTGTGCATGGCACTCACCATGGCATTGCCTCGATCACACACAGCAGGTATCTCCTCTCCCGACGTGTGTCATGGAACAAACAGGAGCTGTAGGTCTGTGTTCGGCTCTAGCAAGGTCCCACCCTAGACGGGCTTGTGTGATAGACAAAACACTGATTCAATCAGTGTTACATCTCCATCTAGTATCACACGAGCATGACTAGTGTAGTCCAGATATGACACAATAACCTTCGACCATTGAGACCCCATGTACTCCACCCCTTAATTGTCCCCCACTTACTATATAGTAAAGAGACCACACCTTTGCTTTGGAGTAAACTGGCCACAACAGCCTATTTTATTAAACATAAATTGCAATAAAACTCCAACTTAAATGAAACAGTAAATATCCAACGTCAAATGACATACAGTAAACCCCCACTCTGTTGGTCCTTTCTGGCAGCACACCCATTCTCCACCATTTTACCATATACCAGATGAACAATGCACTGCGAGCAAACATTAAACTTTTTAGGCCTCCAGTCCGTGTAGTACGCTCGGAGACAACCCCCGCCCGCAGTGCAAACGTTACAGTATCCCAACTAACCTTTCGCTGGGATACACTTTAAGGGGCCCATATATTGATGAGCCCCCCACCCCCGTTTTCACACGTTTTCTACTGCCACCATAAAGGACCAACAGAACTAACCGCCAACCCAGCTGTCGTGACGACCGTCCAACACCGTACCTGTAAAAGAAAAAACACCGGCAACAACTGGTAATGCAATAAGGGAGGGAGGGTGGGAAAAGCTGCTTCCTCGTTGCTCTCCTGACTGCAAGTGCCCGCCTGGCCCCGCCCCACCCTTTTATAGGGTAACTCCCCTGACACCAGCAGCCAATCCTGCTCCTCCTCTGAACTTGCTAATACTAACTCCCCCGCCCCTCTCTACACCAATCCTGCTCTTCCTACCTCCAACCCCCCTAAGCTTAACCCTTCCTGTGTCACTAGACACTCTGTCATGCCCGGCCCTCTGCTAGTCTTTGCTGTCTTTTGCTCCGGGCCTCCCTTGACTAGTGTAGTCCAGATATGACACAATAACCTTCGACCATTGAGACCCCATGTACTCCACCCCTTAATTGTCCCCCACTTACTATATAGTAAAGAGACCACACCTTTGCTTTGGAGTAAACTGGCCACAACAGCCTATTTTATTAAACATAAATTGCAATAAAACTCCAACTTAAATGAAACAGTAAATATCCAACGTCAAATGACATACAGTAAACCCCCACTCTGTTGGTCCTTTCTGGCAGCACACCCATTCTCCACCATTTTACCATATACCAGATGAACAATGCACTGCGAGCAAACATTAAACTTTTTAGGCCTCCAGTCCGTGTAGTACGCTCGGAGACAACCCCCGCCCGCAGTGCAAACGTTACAGTATCCCAACTAACCTTTCGCTGGGATACACTTTAAGGGGCCCATATATTGATGAGCCCCCCACCCCCGTTTTCACACGTTTTCTACTGCCACCATAAAGGACCAACAGAACTAACCGCCACAGCCCGAAAGGATGACACCTCCACCTTTAAGGGCCCCCACCCAACCTCAACGCTCTCTGGATCCCTTCTTGAATCCCCATCGACCACAGCGCAATCCCCACATCAGTCAGGTGGACCCCGTCCCTCCTCAGATACATGCCTACATTAGTCTCCAATTCCTGGTGGCGTACCACTAGCCCCCCAAGGCGTGCCAAAAATTTACCCACCACCCGGTTAACCCGAGTCCTGGCTCTGTTGAGCTTTGTAACTGACCGAGCCTTGCGCCACTGTGTGCGGGCGACAATTTCCGACCACACCAGCACCGTCCCCGGAAAAGCCGCTCGCAGCCGCTCAAAGTCCGCTTTGATGTCCGTAATCAGAGCCCTGATTTTCCGCACACCAAAATCATTCCCCCCCGCGTGTATAACCAGAACATCGGGGGGCCTGTCCAGTCGGGCGTACCTCTCGACCTCTGGTAGCACCCTACCCCACATCATCCCAGGTATCCCCAACCACCTCAAAACCGCTTCCTTCCTGGAAATACCCAGCTGCCTGCCTTCCGGCTTCTCATCAGCCCTTCTTGCCCCCCAGCAAACGTACGAATGTCCGAAAATCCAGACGAGGCGTGTAGTCCCTCCATCTGAAATGAAATAACAATCCACAATGCTCACCAAACAGACACCAACCCTAGCAAAAAACCCCCCCCATTTCATCACTCCCTTCCCCATCAACCAACCACCAACTGAGGCCGCACGTATGACCGGAACCTCCGTGATTCCCACCTCCCGATCTTCCGTACTGCCGCCTCGTTCATCCCGCACCTGGCAGCTTCGGTAGCCGCCCCGATACGGAAGGAGTGAGACGAAAACTCGGACTTGTCCAAGCCCATTTCTTGTAAGCAACTACGAAAAACCGCCACAAATTGGAACTTTGACAAGAAAGACCCATCTTCGTGCCTAAGCAACGGCCCGCCCCCTTCCGGCCTGACCCCCAAAAATGCCTTGAGCGATGCCACCGGACATACTCTGGCCCCCGGCAGGGAAAAAAGAACCACGTCCACCCCCCTGCCACTCTGGTCGGTTTTTGATCTGCGCAATCGAATACCCACCTTATCCTCCGATATCCACACATCCTCCCTCATCAGCCCCCCAGCCCTCATGCGAGAAGGGCTAACCAATTCACTGATGCGGAACGCGCCGTAAAATGCCAGCGAGAAAGCCGCCGCGAATAACAGGCATTCATACTGCCCCGTGCACACCCCGTCCAAGGCCTCCCTGATACTTACCAAATTGGCAAAAGAGACTGGCCTCCTGGCATCCTGCACCTTACGACCTTTCCTGTAGCCCTTCACTGCCTGTCTGACCCAGAAGTCCTTGGTCCAATCCACCCCACCCATAAGTTTAAAAAAGAACGCTAAACCCGCCAACTTTTTCTCAATGGAGGACACAGACACACCTAGCTCCATGTTCCTAGATACAAAATAAATCACCTGCAACCGCTCCTCTGGCCCCCCGCTCACGACCCCAGCTTCGGCACCCAACTCCAACCATTCCTTCCATACCTTGGCGTAGGCCGACCATGTGGCCGTGCAAACGGACCGCTTAATCCACGAGGCGGCTAATCCAGCGCCAGCTCCCAAATCCAGCCTGGGCACGGGACCCCGACCGCCTCCGCGGCCGGGGCCAGCTCTCTGAACTTGTCCCACTGAAAACGAGACAATGAATCAGCCAGCGTGTTCTCGACGCCCGGGATATGCACGGCATAAATGAAAATGTTCAGTTGCAAACACCTCAACACTAAATGCCGCATGAGCCGAATGACCGGTTGTGACGACGCGGACATGCGGTTCACTACCTGAACCACTCCCATGTTGTCACAGTTCAGCCGGAGTTTTAGGTTGCTGCAGGCCTCCCCCCAAAGCTCAATGGCTAACACCACCGGAAAAAGCTCCAGCAGCACCAGGTTCCGGAGAAAGCCTGCCTCCACCCAAGACTTCGGCCAAGGCTCTGCGCTCCACCGCCCCTTGAAGAAAGCCCCATAGCCCGTGGACCCCGCTGCGTCCGTTACCAGTTCCACGTCGAAGTTACTCACCGGACTGGACTGCCACATCGACCTGCCATTGTAGGATGACAGGAACTCATACCATACCTTCAAGTCCTCCCGATGCTCCTTAGACAGACGAATGAAATGATTGGGGGCCTTTGCCCCCGCCGTAGCCGCCGACAGCCGCCGGCAAAATATTCTGCCCATGGGAATGATCCTACAGGCAAAATTAAGTTTTCCCAGCAGTGACTGTAAAGTCCTCAGCTGCACCTTCCGCAAGCCCTGAAACTCTCTAACTTCCGCTTTCACGGCCTCGAGCTTATCCCTGGGAAGACGGCACTCCATTACTTCCGAATCGATCACTATACCCAGAAAACTAATCTCCGTCGTGGGGCCTTCCGTCTTGTCAGCCGCCAAGGGCACGCCAAAACGTCCCGCAATGTGCTGCAACGTTGACAGTAGAGTCGCACACACACCAGAGGAAGGCGGCCCCACGCAGAGGTAGTCATCCAGATAGTGAATGATCGAGTCCAGGCCCGACACATCCCTGACCACCCATTCCAAAAAGGAACTGAATGTCTCAAACAGTGCGCAGGAAATAGAGCAGCCCATGGGTAGGCACTGGTCAACATAGTATTGGCCCTGCCAGCAACATCCCAGCAGCCTAAAACAGTCAGGATGCACCGGCAACAACCGGAAGGCGGATTCGATGTCCGCCTTTGCCATTAAGGCCCCACGTCCGTACCGCCGTACCCACCGTACCGCCGCGTCAAACGACGTGTAGGACACCGTGCAAGCCTCCGGATCGATAAAGTCGTTGACCGAACCCCCTTTTGGGAATGACAGGTGGTGAATAAGACGGAATTTGTTCGGTTCCTTCTTAGGCACCACCCCCAACGGAGACACCACCAGCTCCGGCAAGGGCGGGGCCGAAAACGGCCCGCCCATCCGTCCTAGTGCCACTTCCTTGCCCAACTTTTCCCCCACCACCCCCGGATTAAGGAGAGCCGATTTCAAATTTCGTGCCACCGGCGGCACCACCACCAGCGAACACGGTATCTTGAAACCGTCCCTGAACCCCGAGGACAATAGTTCTGCCGCTGCCTTGTCCGGGTACCTACTTAGGAAAGGTAGCATCCTTTCCCCCTTCACCGGAGTCGTCCCTTTTTTGAGCAGCGTCACCGGCACGCTTTCCTTTTTTGAAACACTTGGCCGCGGGGTGGGAGCCCCCACACCCTGAGCACTCGTGCTTGAATTTACATGATCCTCCGAATTTGCAGGCGTTCTCATTGAACTGCCAGCAAACTCCCCACTTCTTACCGGCCGACGGTCCTGAGGAGGATGTACCCCCGGCCCCCCCCGTGAAAAGACTGCGCCGGGGCCTTAGCCGCCGACATGAGCCGCATCCAGAGGCTGATATCTTTCTGATCCCAGCGCAGAGAGGGCCTAACTGCCCGCCGTTGCCGAAACTGCTCATCGTACCTGAGCCAAGCCGACCCCCCGTACACCCGATGCGCCTCCCCAATTGAATCCATGTACCCGAACAACGCCGAGCAATGTTCTGGGTTCTTTTCCCCAACGACGCTAGCCATAATGGCGAACGCCTGGAGCCAGTTCACGAAAGTGCGCGGAATCAACCTATACCGCCTCTTCTCCTCATCCTCCTTTTTAGAATCATCCGGCTTCACCCTGTCGAGGTTGAATTTCTCCAACGGCAACAGGGAGAATATCTCTACATATTCGCTCTTATAAATTTTTTCCTTCACCTCCTGCTTTAAATGACCCCCCAGAGGACACTCGTAGCATATATAAACCTCGCCCCTTGCCGCATCCGCAATACGTACCAGATCGGAACGAGTCACCACCTCCGGGGCCCCCCCTGACTTGTCTTTTCCCGTCCCCACCTGTCCTGCCACTGGGGCCACCGGGGGAAGCTGCGAAACCGCAACCCCCCCTCCGGCCGTAGCATCACCCCCAGTCGCGCCCACAGCCGCAGGTGCCCACGGAGCCACCTGTGGCGAAGGGCCCTGTACAGCAGCCACCCGGCCCAAAAGCTCCTTGAGGCCTCCCACCAATTCCGTCAACAGGGCGTCAGCCCCAGAGGCGGCAGGCGCAACGCCCGCCACCACCGGTGCAGCCACCGCCACTGGCGGCGGAGGTGCTGGAACCCCCCCCCTCCCCACTCCCAACAATTCACACAATGCGTCAGCTAAAGAGGATACATGTAAAGTAGTGGACTTACCAGGCCTGCCGGGAGACGCCCCCGCTGCCGTAGATTGGATTTCCACCGCTGCCTCCCTCTCTGGTTCCCCATCTTCTTCTTCCGATGGCACACCTTCTGACCTGTCCTCCCCGACTGGGATCGGTGCGGCCGACAGTCCCCCAGGAGAAGATGACCTGGAGGCCCCGGAGTCCCCCCTCCGTTCCGGCCGGCCTTTTTCTGATCCTCTGCCCCGCGTTGCTGCAGCAGGCAGACCACCCGACGATGACTCCGCGTTGACCGATGCCCCCCGCTCCGAGCCCCGCCCACCCGCGGAACCGCCGGCCCCACGTGTAGAGGGCCCCGCGGCCGTGCCAGGTGGGTCTGAGGCCTTCTTTTTCCCCTTTGCCGCTCCCGTTCCTGCCGCAGGTGGAGAAGGTGCCCCCCCCCCGCCGCCCGCATTTGGGGAAGCGGCGCCAGTACGGCCCGTGGCCCCGCCCACCGACGGAGGTCGGCGGCGTGAGTCCTGCTCTGTCCTCCCCGTTCCGCTTCTGGTAACCCGCTTCGGCGGGGGGGCCGACCGCCCCCCCGGGGGGCTCCGGGCCCCCCTTGCAGTCCTGGATGAGGGCCCCGGGGAATAGCGGGCCGGAGGCCGCGACCTCCGCCCGCGTGGGGTCAACTCACCGCCGCCCGATCCTCCCGATCCGCCCGCCTGCTCCGCGACCCATTCTGCAGCGCGCCTCTCCAGCCAATCCGTGCCCCGATGAGCTGCCTCGGCCCGCAAGCGTGCGAGCACGAGGTCGATGGACGCCATCTTGTCTGTGTGAGAGCAGGAGGAAAAGCTGCTTCCTCGTTGCTCTCCTGACTGCAAGTGCCCGCCTGGCCCCGCCCCACCCTTTTATAGGGTAACTCCCCTGACACCAGCAGCCAATCCTGCTCCTCCTCTGAACTTGCTAATACTAACTCCCCCGCCCCTCTCTACACCAATCCTGCTCTTCCTACCTCCAACCCCCCTAAGCTTAACCCTTCCTGTGTCACTAGACACTCTGTCATGCCCGGCCCTCTGCTAGTCTTTGCTGTCTTTTGCTCCGGGCCTCCCTGGTCTAGCACAGGCAGCACAGCCGAACAGAGATCCAGCTCTCACACACAGCCAGAGAAGCCCGATGTCATACACGCAGGAGAGAGGGGAGTGCTGCAGTCAGCTACAGCTCAAAGCAGCCTCAGGACAGGCAGCCTACCAGCCCTGGTGATGAGAGAGGGAGAGAGAGTTAGAGACTCGGCAGCGGGAGCTGCAGGCACCGCAAAGCAGTTTAAAAGCCAATGTGACATGATTGCCTCGGGGGGGGTGGGGGGGAGAAATTGCCATGTTGCCCCCCCTGGATCCGCCGTTGCCACAAAGCAGTTTAAAAAAAAATAGTAAAAAAAAAAAAAAAAATTTTTTTTTTTTTAAAGCCAATGTGACATGATTGCCTCGGGGGGGGCAATTGCCCTGTTGCCCCCCCCCCCTGGATCCGCCGTTGGGTTAGAGGAAAGTGAGACTGAGGGGTGAGGATAGGTGTGGGTGAGAAGCGCATTGAATGACTGGGATAGATGGAGATGTAAAGAGGACATGAAAGAGGGGAATCAGTGGAGGGTTAAATGGCTAAAAACAAAAAACTGACGAAAATTACCCAATGTGTGCCAATGAATTGCTTAAAATAATGAGGTGATGATGGACCGGGCTATCGCAAGCAGCGGACAAGGAGGACACTCAATCCACGTGGGGAGCCATGGAGGAATTGAACTAACCCTGAGAGCATGCCCCCAACGTCACGCTGGCGTGACTGGAAGGGGCAGGACCCAAGTCTCGAGCGGCAAACGGCACTCATATAGACGATCGGTCAGCCACCCCACATGCACGCCATCAGATGGAGAAAGGACGCCGGCGTAATGGCGTCAAGAGTGACGTCACACACAGGACATCCAGCGTGGCGCCGATGTGTGACTGGACAAGCCCGCCCACCCCCAGGAAAGACCAGCGACTAACTGGGGGGAGGAGGGAGGGCGCCAGGGACGCATCGCAGCTCCCGGGCATAAAGAGTGAATGCAACCGACACAGCGCCACCTAGTGTAAGCTAACAAAAAAGTATATTAAGTTCTTGGATTAAAAAAATGAATAGTAAAGAAACATAGGAAAATCAAAATGTTGAACATGGGGGAAAATTATAAATGAAGTATTGATAAATAACAAAAATTGTTGAGGATACAAAATAATAAATACATTTTTGTAAATGAATAAAGAGTTTGAAAACCAGATAACAAATATCTACCTATGAGCCTCCATCCTTGATTAATTATAAGTTTTCCAATAAATTGCTTTCTAAATACCGTATTTGCCGGCGTATAAGACGACTGGGCGTATAAGACGACCCCCTAATTTTTCCGCTAAAATGTTGGTTTTGGGATATACTCGCCGTATAAGACTACCCGCTTCCTACTAGTCATGCCTCGCCTCACGGTGCCACCATTACATGCCAGACTGTGCCACTACATGCCTCACTGTGTCCCATTACATGCCAGACTCACTGTGCCCCATTACATGCCAGACTCGCTGTGCCCCATTACATGCCAGATTCACTATGCCCCATTACATGCCAGACTCACTGTGCCCCATTACATGCCTCACTGTGCCATTACATGCCAGACTCACAATGCCCCATTACACGCCAGACTCACTGTGCCCCATTACATGCCTCACTGTGCCACTACATGCCAGACTCACTGTGCCCCATTACATGCCAGACTCACTGTGCCCCATTACATGCCAGGCTCACTGTGCCCCATTACATGCCAGATTCGCTGTTCCCTTATGACATGCAGAATCGCGGCTGTCCATTTTTCAAAAGCCGCACCTCCTACTTCTTCTGTTCTGTGATAGGTGGAACACTCAGCTTCCCAGGAGGCAATGTGTTCAGTGTTCGCCTATCACGGAGGCCCTCTCGTCCGAGGACGAGAGGGCCTCCGTGATAGGCGGACACTAAACACAGTGTAAGGGATGTTAGGTTACCGGCGTATAAGACGACCCCGACTTTTAAGAAGATTTTAAGGGGTTAAAAAGTCGTCCTATAAGCCGGAAAATATGTGTTTTTTTAGATTTATATATATGGTCACATGACTACAAAACTCCAGCCAATCAATGATGCTGAAGTATCTATAATTTGTGATGTCATCCCATCCACAGTGTCAACGAGGCGAGGAGTTCTGCCCATCAGCCGAAGAGAGAGGAAAAGTGAATGAGTCTGAGCTTTGTGGTCACATGACTGCATACAGGAGGTTACGCTTATTAGAAAATTTAAATAGGTGGGATTTTAGCAAAGCGGAAACATCATTTAACAAATAAGTTATTTGATACATTTCCTTATACTTTCAATAGTAATCTGAAAAGTAATCAGGTAATTAAAGTGTTACCAAACCCAGAACCCTGCATTCACAATATCTGGTCTCCTACAGTACACAGAACATGGAAATACAATTATTTTAGTAAATATAAACTGCTAAATAACCTTTCTGATCAACAGTATATAGCAGTCTTGTGACTTATCAGTGTCCAGCCAAGCACTGGTTAAAGGTTGTAGCAGAAGTTTTCATTCTCCTCTGACTGTCCTATGAGGCTGCATGCCCCCTGACTTCCTGTCTGGACAGTGCTAACTGGCCCTGTGCTGATCACATGCACATCCCGCCCCCCAAAAAGCAATTTAGCAATACACATCAAACTGAACTAGGTGGATCCAGAAAGACTTAGGCTGGCGTATCAGTAGATACGCCAGCCTAAGTCTGAATCTGCGCCGACGCAAATTTAAGCATATTCTGGTAACCAGATACGCTTAAATTAGGCTCAGATACGAGCGGCGTAAGTGTCTTACACCGTCGTATCCTAAAGTGTACTTTTTATGCTGACCGCTAGGTGGCGCTTTCATTGCGGTCGGCCTAGAATATGTAAATAAGTAGATACGCCGATTCACGAACGTACGCTTGCCCGACACAGTAAAGATACGCCGTTTACGTAACGCACTTTCAGGCCTAAAGTTATTCCATCAAATAGCTGGAATAGTAATGTTAAGTATGGCCGTCGTTCCCGCGTCAAAATTTGAAAATTTTACGTTGTTTGCGTAAGTCGTCCGTGAATAAGGCTGGACGTAATTTACGTCCACGTTGAAACCAATACGACCGTGCGGCGTACTTTGCCGCAATGCACACTGGGTATGTACACGGACGGCGCATGCGCCGTTCGTAAAATACGTCAATCACGTCCGGTCACCCCCCATTAACATAAAACACGCCCCCTCAGCCGAATTTGAATTAGCCTCGCTTACACCCGCCCGATTTACGCTACGCCGCCATAACTTAGCAGGCAAGTACTTTGTGAATCATGTACTTGCCTCGCTAACTTACGGCGGCGTAGTGTAAACACGATACACTACGCCGCCGCAAAGTTAGGGCGGTCTTTGTGAATCTAGATAAACATGTGCAGAGTGCCTCCAAGGCTCTGTTCTATCAGGAGATGGATTGGTGGCAGTAAAAGAAGGGGAGGATCAGAGAAGACAGGATCAAACAGCCTTTTTACACAATGCACCTGTAAGGTTTCACAGTGAGTATAATAAGCATGCTTTACTGCATATAAAGATTGATTTTACTGTTGTGCGTTTAGTAACACTTTAAGTTCTTCTCTAGAGTATAAATTCAGTAAAGATATATAAAAAATTCTAAAACGTATAGGATCCTGAGCCACCCCATTTGAAAATGCTTAAACAGGGCTATCAGTGCCTGTAGACATCTCTTAGGAAAACAGCCTGCACAGTAGATCCTTTATATGGCGACTTTAAGGCAGACTCAGCTGACAGAAGAATGGATTAAAGCCTGAGGCCCCGTACACACGTCCGAGAAACTCGACGGGCAAAACACATCGTTTTGCTCGTCGAGTTCCTTGTGAAGCCGCCGAGGATCTCGGCGAGCCAACTTTTCCCATTGACTAACGAGGAAATAGAGAACATGTTCTCTTTTTGGCCCGACGAGATCCTCGTCGGTTTCCTTGGCGAAAAGTGTACACACGACCGGTTTTCTCGGCAGAATACGTCTCCCATCGTGTTTCTGGCTGAATTCTCCCGAGAAAACCGGTCGTGTGTACGGGGCCTAACTTGGGGAAATTATAGAATGATCTCCAGCAGTGTGCTTGCACCCTCACTGCAAGGATTAATTGCTGGCTTTTATAGCTACAGTACACTGGGGTGCTGTGACGTGGCTGCTGCAGCTTACACACATAGGGCCAGATTCAGAAAGAGATACAACGGCGTATCTCCTGATACGCTGTCGTATCTCTGAGTTCCGTCGGTCGTATCTATGCGCCTGATTCATAGAATCAGGTTCCGCATGGATATCCCTACGATCCGACAGGTGTAAGTGACTACACCGTCGGATCTTAGGCTGCAATTCCAGACCGGCCGCTAGGTGTCGTTTCGGTTTTTTTTACGCGACTAATATGCAAATGAGGATTTACGCCGATTCAGAAACGAACGACCGCCCGGCGCATTTTTTTTACGTTGTTTGCGTTCGGCTTTTTCCGGCGTATAGTTACCCCTGCTATGTGAGGGGTATCCTATGTTAAGTATGGCCGTCGTTCCCGCGCCGAGTTTTGAAATTTTATGTCGTTTGCGTAAGTCGATTCAGAAAAGAGCTGGACGTAAGTTACGCTCACGTCGAAACCAATGACGTCCTTGCGACGTCATTTGGAGCAATGCACGCTGGGAAAGTTTACGGACGGCGCATGCGCAGTTCGTTCGGCGCGGGGACACGCCTGATTTAAATTTTAAACGCCCCCTACTCTGCAAATTTGAATTCCGCCGGGGGATTTACGATACGACGCCTCAACTTTACAGGCAAGTGCTTTTGTGAATAAAGCACTTGCCTGAAAAAGTTGCGCCGGCGTAATGTAAATGAGATAGGTTACGCGGATCTAAAGATCCGCTGACCTATCTGAATCTGCCCCCTTGGTTTTAACGTGAACTATTAGGCCCCGTACACACGACCAAACATGTATGCTGAAACTGGTCCGCGGGCCAGTTTCAGCATACATGTTCGGTCGTGTGTGGGCGCGAGCGGGCCGAATTCCAGCAAACATTTGCCCGCCGGGCCTTTTCCCAGCGGGCAAATATTCCTGGACGTGTTTTAAAACCGTCCGCTGGAATCCTGCCCGCTCGGACATGTACGGTCGTCAGTACAGACCTACCGTACATGTCCAGGCGCCCGCCCTCCCTCGCATTCGTCGAATGACTTTGACGCATGCGTGGAAGCCTTTAAATGGCAGGCCCGCCCACGTCTCCGCGTCATCACCGCGTCATCGTCGCGGCGACGACGCGGACACGCCCCGCGTATTGTTTACGCGCGGACTTCTGTACGATGGTGTGTACAACCATCGTACAGAAGCCCTCTGGCAGACATGTACGGTGAAAACGGTCCGACGGACCGCTTTCACCGTACATGTTTGTTCGTGTGTACCCGGCTTCAGGGTCAATTTGTTTTTTCAAGACTGGCTGGTAAGTGAGCTGGGAATTTTTTTTTGTACCTTTCAAATCATGCACAAATGAAAAATGACAAGAAAAGCCTGTGTTATGCCGGGTACACACGGTCATTTTTTGTCTTGTAAAAAAACGTTGTTTTTTCTCATGAAAAAAACTGTGTTTTTCAAACTTCATTTTAAAAAACGTCGTTGCCTATACACTATCGTTTTTTCAAAATGCTCTAGCAAAGCACGGTTACGTTCAGCACGTACGGCGGCACTCTGTTCCATTCAAGCTCGCGTCATAACTTGCTTCTGAGCATGCGCGGGTTTAAAAACGTTGTTTTAGCCCACACACGATCATTTTAAATGACGTTTTTTGCTTGTTTTGGCCTAGGGGAATAAAAAAGAAGCTTTACTTACCAGATCCTTTACTCCTCCCCGCAGTGTCTTCTTCCTGCGCTTCAGCGGTCTAC
The DNA here is from genome assembly GCF_905171775.1 of Rana temporaria. NCBI lineage: Eukaryota > Metazoa > Chordata > Amphibia > Anura > Ranidae > Rana > Rana temporaria. The sequence continues at coordinate 624,936,134 of NC_053489.1, read as the reverse complement.
AGTTCTGACAGGATCAAGACCAAAGCAGGGTCAAAGGCCAGCCACCTAGACAAAGCATATTGACCTTTGCTTTTCTGGAACACTTATCATGTATCCATTACTGTTGCACTGGATTTTATTATGCATGTATAAATAACTTTGTGCTGACATCTAGTGAGAAATCAGGCTAACTACAACATGTAATTTAATGTCTGTAAAATGGTATATTCCAGTTTACCTATATACTGTATATTGGGGCAAGTTGGTTTAGTCCTTATCTAGACCGCCACCCGTCATGTTCCCTAAGTAGACTACCAGCCTTCATAGCGGGCACAAGGTTTAGAAGATTATTGTTTTTTTACACTTCAACTGACTGGTGAACATTCCATGTACTGCATTTTAACACGTAAAATTACACTGGTTTCAACTGCTATTTTTATTAGAGTGCCAGACTTATAAGGGAGCAAAAGGGGCAACTGTCCCAGGCCTCCAAGCCAAAGGGGGCTCCAGAGTTCCTTTATGAAAAAATGCCTCGACACTTCAGTAGTGTGTTCGTTGAGGAAACGGTCTAGTTTGCAGCCTTTGCCAAGCTCCTGCCTCACTCCATCTCAACAGGCAGTTTTATTACATGATGAAAGCCTTGCTGATGCCTTTCCTGGTGCTAATGTAGCTCTTAGAATATATTTGAGCAAGATGGTCACTAGTTGTTCAGGAGAAAGGCCGTTCAGCAAATTGACACTAAAGAATTATCTGAGAACCACAGTGACCCATGAAAGACTAAGTGCTCTATGCCTACTGGCTGTCGAGAGCGTCCTCAAGAGTGTCCTCAAGATGATACAGTTTGAGGAGTTAGGCAGCCCATAGATTATGCAATTTTCTTTCCTTCCATCTAGGTGTTGATAGGGCCATGCCTACCTCAGCGCTATTGTGTTCTGTTGGTGGGGCGCAAGGACCCTTATTAGAACGAATGCGGTTTATTATTCATTTAAGTTCATTTTTTTATTTGTCATATAATGTATTTCTATCTTGATGGGTCCCCAAACTTGAAGTGCCCTGGCCGTCCCAAGGTCTAAATCTGGCAATGTAGGGATGGTGACTATACTGGTTTGATGAACTGAGGTCTGAAGGAGCTATGTCAATGTATAAAGTGGTGCCTTGTGTTCCAAACACACATCAGGGAAAGAACATCCATCAACATGAGCCCTAATTTTTAATGTATTAATATTAAGCCAGATGCTTTACATTATGCTATCTATTATGAGAACAATGTCAAAGACGTAAAGGACACACATTTAACTACTATTGTACCACCGTCATAGTTCTCCAGCAACAGAATATATAGACTTTGAATCAAAATGGCCTTCGTACAACAATTTACAACCTTATCAAATTTATGACTCCCAAAGTTAAGCCTCAGATGACTCCATTTATGTGCTCCGTTGATTGAAAGCCTCATGTCTTCATCATCAGAACTGAGCTGAAACGTCCTCTACTATTTTCTTCCACGTAAATAACCCACGGAAGACATTATTGAATTTGATTTATGGCCTACAGCATGGACGAAACAACGTGTATGTTTGTAAGGAGAATAAAGCAGCTCTTATAGATGAAGGTTTCTGATTGACCTCAGTTTTATGATCTATATAGGTTGTACCATTTATATGATGGAAAAGGACAATCTCTAAAGCGTTGCCATTAAATTGCTTTTAATGTTTGTCCTTTTCTTTGCAACTTTTATAATGTAAAATGAAATACAGCAAGCTGTGCTATTCATAAACACATATTTAAAACCTATATAGAGTTCATTTTATACAATTGGCAATACAGTAAATGGTATTTTAATGTAACATTATATAAAAGACTTTTTGTTGAATTTTGTCTTTCGTTCTTTGTTAGTTATATTAAAGCGGAAGTCCACCCATACAAATACTGCAGCTGCTGACTTTTAAAAAATGGACACTTACCCGTCCAGCGCGCCCACGATGTCAGCAGACGGGGCTGAGCAATCGCTCGGTCCTCGGCTGCTTCCGCCGCCATCCTCGGTGAGGGAATCAGGAAGTGAAGCCTTGCAGCCTTGCAGCTTCACTGCCCGATTCCCTACTGCGAATGCGCGAGGATCGAGGCGCGCCGTTATTGGTCCCCGCTCTCTCCTGGGAACAGTGTTTCCCAGAAGACAGCGGGGGGTGACGTCACGAGGCTGGACTCCCGCAGGAGTCAGAACCCGGAAGTGGTGCAAATACCTGTCTCAGACAGGTATCTGCACCCCCCTCCCCCTGAAAGGTGCCAAATGTGACACCGGAGGGGGGAGGGATCCAAAAAGCGGAGGTTCCCTTTTTGTGTGAACCTCCGCTTTAAACACTACAAATATTGTAAGAACTTTTAGCAGTTGAGTATGCAGTTTCTTTATATTTCATTCCTTGTCAAGTTAAGGCCATCTTCAAATTGAAAGTCACGCGACTTCTGATCTGACTTCCCTGCGGCTTTATGTCTGACTTCCATGTGACTTCATTAAATGGGATCCGACTTTGATCCAACCATACCAGGCCCTTTGAGTCTGGTATGAATCTTGAGGGGGGAACCCCACATGGTTTTCGTTTTCAATTTTGCCATTGCCTCAAGAGCACAAGTCGCATGCCAAAAGTCGGATCTGTTAAGATGATGATCCCAACTTCAATTCAAATCAATAGGAAATCATGCCCAAGTCAGAGCAAAGTAGTGCAGGAAGCATTTTCAAAGTCGAACCAGTTAAGACAGCTCTTATAGGGAACCATTGATTTTGACATGTCATGCAATTTGTGCTCTCGAAGTTGGAGCGCATGTCCGACCAGTGTGAATCGGACCTCAATCTGGTGTCATAACCACTGTCCTAATGTTCCTGTTTTAGGGTGGCTTCTTTCTCTTGCAGCATTCTATGGAGACACAGTTGCATGCAGGAACTAGTGCTGGGTCTCCCTACACTGTTTATCAATAGAAAGACACCTAAGATGGCAAGCACTCTGCTTCTCGTTCTACCTCCCTTCTCCAAGCTAACAGACTGGCTCCAGAGTGCACTGTCCACTGTTACATTTTCCTGTGAAGACCAGGGGGCAGATCCACAAAGAAATTACGCCAGCGTATCTATTGATACGCCGGCATAATTTCAAAATTCCCGCGTCGTATCTTTGTTTTGGATCTAAGATGCAATTTTTCGGTGGCCGCTAGGTGGCGTTCCCGTCGAAATCCGCGTTGAGCAAATGAGCTATTTACGGCGATCCACGAACGTACGTCCGCCCGTCGCTTTTTTTTCCGTCGTTTGCGTTCGCCTTTTTCTGGCGTATAGTTAAAGCTGCTATACTGAGGCATACTCAATGTTAAGTATGGCCGTCCTTCCCGCGTACAATTTTGAATTTTTTACGTCGTTTGCGTAAGTCGTTCGCGAATAGGAATTTGTGTAGAATGACGTCACCGTCGTAAGCATTGGCGGGTTCCGGTTTAATTTCGAGCATGCGCACTGGGATACCCCCAGGGACGGCGCAGTTCCAAAAAAACGTTGTTTACGTCGGGTCTCGACGTAGTAACATAAAACACGCCCCCATTAGATCCATTTGAATTCCGCGCCCTTACGCCACGAGAGATACGCTACGCCGCCGTAACTTATGGCGCAGATTCGTTGAGGATTCAAACCAAAAAAGATAAGTTACGGCGGCGTAGCGTATCTTAGATACGCTGCGCCCAGCACAGATCATTGTGGATCTGCCCCCAGAAGTTCAGGGAAGAAGCACTAAGAGAGCAGAAGCCAGGAGCATTGAGAGTTGTGAACTGCAAGTTCATTTAATTGTATCCTCAGTTTCCTGTTCTTAGTTGTCAGGAGTGGAACCCGGTGTGGCCTTCTGCTGCTGTAGCTTATATGCTTCTGGGTTCAATGTGTTGTGCTTTCAGAGATGGTATTCTGCATACCTTGGTTGAAACTAGTAGTTATTTGAGTTACTGTTGCCTTTCTATCACCTCAAACCAGTCTGCTGATTCTCCTCTGACCTCTGACATCAACAAGGCCTTTTTTTGTCCACACAACTGCCACTCACTGGATATTTTCTCTTTTTCAGACCATTCTCTGTAAACCCTAGAGATGGTTGTGTGGGAAAATCCCAGTAGATCAACAGTTTTTGAAATACTCAGACCAGCCCATCTGGCACCAACAACCATGCCGTGTTCAAAGTCACTTAAATTCCCTTTTCTTCCCCATTCTGATGCTCGGTTTGAATTTTAGCAAGACATCTTTACCAAGTCTAGATGCCTAAATGCATTGAGTGGCCAGGCTGTGTAAAAGTCTCACACATGTAGCATCACCATACTCAGGAGGAGTAGCAGAATGTGTTTTGGGGTGTCATTTTTGCTATGTACATGCTATGTGTTGGAAATATCTTATAAATGGACAGCTTTGTGTAAAAAAAAAAAATTGTTTTTATTTTTTTTCCACATTTTCCAAAAACTTCTGCAAAAAAATGAACTGTTCAAAAGGTTAATTATGCCTCATAGATTATACGTTGGGGTGTTTGCTTTCCAAAATGGGGTCATTTTGTGGGCAATTCCATTGTCCTGGTGCTCCAGGGCCTTCAAAAGTGTAATAGGTGGTTGAGAAATGAGATGTGTAAATTATGCCCCTAGAACGCCTGAAGGTGCTACTTCAATGTTGGGCCTCTATAGGTGGCCAGGCTGTGTAAAAGTATCACATGTGGAATCACCATACTCAGAAAAGGTAGCAGAATGTATTTTGGGGTGTAACTTGTGGTAAGCACATGCCATGCGAGAGAAATAACCTGCTAATATGACAATTTTGTGAGAAAAAAAATCTTAATTTTGCAAAGAATTGTGTGAATTTTTTTTAAAAAACTAACTATTACTCTTACTAAATACATTGGAATGTCCACTTTCCAAAAAGGGGTTATTTGGGGTGTATTTGTACTTTCCTGGCTTGTTAGTGTCTCAAGAAATAAGATAGGCTGTCAGTACATGTGTGATCAATTTTAAATGATTGCCACCATAGCTTGTGGACTCTATAACTTTCTCATTTAAAATGTGGGAGCCCTGAAAGCCGAAAATTGGTCTGGTTAGAAAGGGGGTTTAAGTGCCCGGTGAGCAAGTGGTCAAGGGCCAGATTCATGTAGATTTGCGGCGGCGTATCGTATCCCGTTTAAGTTACGCCGCCGCAAGTTTCCAGCGTAAGTGCTTGATTCACAAAGCACTTGCGTGTAAACTTTCGGCGGCGTAGCGTAAAGCCGTCCGGCGCAAGCCCACCTAATTCAAATGAGGCGTTTACCATTTAAATTAGGCGCGTTCCCACGCCGAACGTTCTGCACATGCTCCGTTTGGAAATTTCCCGCCGTGCTTTGCGCGAAATTACGGCGCCCCAACGTGTTTTTTGAACGGCGACGTGCGTAAGGTACTATCTTATTTGCGGACGTCTTAGGAAAAAAAAATGTTTTAAATTCGACGCGGGAACGACTGTCATACTTTAACCACTTAACCCCCGGACCATATTGCTGGGCAAAGACCAGAGTACTTTTTGCGATTAGGGACTGCGTCGCTTTAACAGACAATTGCGCGGTCGTGCGACTTGGCTCCCAAACAAAATTGGCGTCCTTTTTTTCCCACAAATAGAGCTTTCTTTTGCTGGTATTTTTTTTTTTTTTAATTCTTTATTTTAAAGTTTTCTTTTCATTTTCCATAGTAATCTGTGAACATTATACAACATTGTATAACCTTATATAACACAAAAAATACATTTCGGGTATCCATATACTCGTACACTGCTTACACCGACTACATAACTACAACAGAATTTCTATTGTTATACCGTTACACTTAACCACTACTTGTTATGGATTACCCCGACCTATACCTCGCCTACCCGTTTCCAGATCTTCCCTTATCCACCCCCCTTCCACCCTTCCCCCCCCCCCCCCCAAAAAAAAAAAAAAAAAAAAAAAGGGCATCCATGTCACTCCCATATTCTCCCTGCATCTCCGCCGTCTCCTTCCTCTACTCCTCCCCCCTCAAGGCTCTCCTTCTCTGTATCTTATGTAGGGATCCCATATCAATCTGTACCTATCTTCTTGTTCTCTTATGCCCATGGTAAGCTTTTCCATTTGTTGAATTTCCGAAATTCTACCTAGCCATTGCTGTTTGTTTGGGATGTTTGTACTTTTCCACAGGATTGGGATACACGCCCTAGCTGCAACTAGTAGATGTCTTAACAAAGATTTTTTGAACCTGGCCACGGAGATTGGTAAATCCAGCAGTAAATACGTGGCGGGGTTGCCTCCCAAATCCACCTCCACAATATCCTTGACCGTGTCTCTAACCATTTTCCAGAAATCCCCCAACTTTGCACATGTCCAGAAAATATGTAACATATTTCCCTTTTCCCTACCGCATCGCCAACATCTATCTGACACCTCCGGGAATATCCGGTTTAACACTACTGGGGTTTTGTACCATCTGATTAAGATTTTGTAACCTCCCTCTTGGTATCTGGTGGCCAAAGATGCTTTATGTGTGAAATTAAAAATTTTTGTTCTCTGGTTTTCCGTGAAGGCAACCTCCAACTCTCTTTCCCAAGCTCTTATGAACGGTAAGTCACTCGGTGCTGCCTCGTCCACCCATAGGCTATACATCAATGAGAGGCCATGTCTTATCTCTTCCCCCTTTAAGCATATTTCCTCATAACCTGAGAGATCTCTAAGCGGCTTCCCTTTTGGGTTCATTGCTCTGATTGCCGTTTTTAGTTGATTTTGTCTCATTGGGTCGAGTTCGTTTATTGGTGGTTCCTCCCTTTCATCCCTTCCAGCCCTGTGAGTCTCCCCCTCAAAGTGTATTACTCTACTCCAGCCTAACCGTTTTAGCGTCTTAAAGTGTGTATCTTCTATCCCTAACTGAAATTTCGGATTCCCCAAAACCGGGGTAAGTGGGCTTGGGAGGACCGAGCATTTCGTTTTCCTGAATAATTTTTTCATTACTCGCAAGGTGGCCCCTATTGTTGGATGTTTCTTTACTTCTCCTGGTATATCTACTTCCTGTATCCACGCCATACCTTCCAATGGGATATTTGTGATCATTTGCTCTATATGGATCCAGGGTTTATGCTTCTCTCGTGTACACCACTTGACCACTCTTGCCATGTGAGCTGCTTCATGATATCCCACTGGGTCAGGAAAGCCCACTCCTCCCCTCTCCTTGGGTAGCGCTAATATTTCCCTACGTATTCTCGCCTTTTTCCCTGCCCATACAAACTGCACGAACCTAGATCTTAAGTCCTTTAAGTAACTCGGGGGAATCTTTACCGGTAAAGTTTGGAATAGATAAAGTAGTCTTGGTAGCACATTCATTTTTAAGATGGCAATTCTCCCGAACCATGAGTACGTTTCTTTTTCCCATCTAATGAAGTCAGATTTAATTTGCCTCGTCAACGGGACAAAATTCAATTCAAAAATTCTATTTAAATTTTTTGATATTTTTGTTCCTAGATAGAGTATGTGCGATTCTGACCATTTAAAGGGAAAGTTCACTGTTAGCTGGTCTTTTGCCTGTTTGTTTACTTCTATCCCCATTGCCTCTGACTTAGTGTAATTTACTTTGAAATTAGAGAGGGCTCCGTATTCCCTTATCTCTCTCATCAAAGGTGGCAATGATAATTCTGGGGGCGTTATTGAGAACAAGAGATCATCTGCGAAAGCCGCCACTTTGTATTCCACTCCTTTAACCTGATATCCCCTTATGTCTGCATTTGATCGAATTGTCCTCAAAAATGGCTCCAGTGTTAAAATAAATATAATCGGGGAGAGCGGGCAACCTTGTCTGGTCCCGTTCTGGATTTGCTGGTATTTGATTATCTCTGCGTTTTTTATTTTTTGCGCTATAAATAAATTATAAATTATAGCGATCAGTGCTATAAAAATGCATTGGATTACTATAAAAATGCCACTGGCAGTGAAGGGGTTAACACTAGGGGACGGGGAAGGGGTTAAGTATGTCTCTTGTGTGTTCTTACTGTGGGGGGGGGGGTGGCCTCACTAGGGGAAACACTGATCCTCTGTTCATACATTGTATGAACAGAAGATCAGCGTTTCCCCCGCTGACAGGACCGGGAGCTGGGTGTTTACACACACAGCTCCCGGTCCCCGCTCTGTAACAAGCGATCGTGTGTGCCCAGCAGAGCCAACTTGCCGACGTAGAACGGCGGTGCGCGGTCGGCAAGTGGTTAACATGGATGGTGTAATTTTACACCATCTAAATAGCACACAACTTTACGACGGGAAAAACCGACGTAAGAGAATGCGACGAACGCGCGTACCTTCGTGGATCGCCGTAAACAGCTAATTTACATACCCGACGCTGGAAAACGAAGCAAACTCCACCCAGCGGCGACCGAAGTATTGCATCCTAAGATCCGAAGGCGTACGAAGCCGTACGCCTGTCGGATCTTAGCCAAATGCCGTCATATCTTGTTTGTGAATTACAAATTAAGATACAACGCGGCAAATTTTAAAGTACGCCGGAGTATCAGCAGATACTCCGGCGTACTTTTTCTGTGAATCTGGCCCTAGGGGCCAGATCCACAAAAGGGATACGACGGTGTATCTGCTGATACGCCGTCGTATCCCTGTTTCTAACTATGCGGCTGATTCATAGAATCAGTTACGCATAGCTAGTCCTAAGATCCGACAGGTGTAATGGACTTACACTGTCGGATCTTAGGATGCAGTACCGCGGCCGCCGCTGGGGGCATTTCTCGTCGTAATCCAGCGTCGGGTATGCAAATTAGCACTTACGGAGATCCACAAAGCTTTTTCCCTTCGTTAAGTCGCCGTAAGTGTTAGTTTGCCGTCGCAAAGATAGGGCTACTTTTACAAAGTGTAAAGTTAGTACACCATGTAAAAGTATAGCCGTCTTTCCCGCGTCGCTGTCAAAAAAATGTTTACATTTTTTTTTTCCCGCCGCATCTCTTTTTTACCCGTCGCGATTCACAAAACTCAGCGCAACGTAACGCAAAGCACGTCGGGAAAATAGCGTCGGGAGCATGCGCAGTACGTCCGACGCGGGAGCGTGCCTAATTTAAATGGGACTCGCCCCATTTGAATTGGCCGTAATTGATTGACATGCTTCCGACCATCGCATACAGCGCGTCACGAGTTGCCGAAAGAAGCCGCGGCAACTCGTGACCTGCATGCGACGGTCGGAAGCATGACAATCAATTAGGAACCAGTCCCGCAGATTATACCCGGAAGCCGAGGTGAACATATATCTATAAAACGGTATGTACGGCAACGATTTAAAAAAAACACCCGATTGTGATTCTAACAACTCGCCTGAATCTAATGTTAAAACATTTTTTTTGGGGTGAACCCCCGCTTTAACTACAGTATCAACAATGACTTGTAAATATATTAACAATATTATTTTGGCTTTCAGATACAGAATAAAGAATGTTTAGAAGAAAATGGATGAGTATTCCATAAATGAGAATAAATCCCTGGGCACCAGAAACAATAAAGACCAAACAAAATATTCTAAGCATTATATGGAAACATAGTCACATCATGGCTGTTAATCAATACAGCAGTGTGTGTCCCACAGATTAAACATTGCGCCATATTGAAGAAAAACACTGGGTCATTTCTTATCTTTTATTTGAAGCCGTTATATTGAGTTGTTATTAGAGTCAAGGCCTTAAAGTTGCTAGCATTGATTGCAGCTTTTTTTCACACTACATACATTTGTCACCGGGACAGAGAAATGTAGAATTTCATTACTCGCAGTATACTGAGTTCTTGGTTTCTAATATTACTCTGTAGACTTTGAAAAGCTTCTAACGCCAATTGTAATTTTCCTCTTCACCAAAGACTCTGAAAGTACCTCTTTTGTTACAAAGTAAAGTTAGAGATCAAATGTGGGTAAGAAAAGAAAGCTGAAAAAAATACTAGAATATACTGTGGAGAGAGAAAACGAATTAAGGAAAAATTGTTCTATAGACAGTCTGTTAGGAGTACCCTAAACAGGGCACATCCGCCCAATACGCTGACTACGCAAGCTGCGTAGGGCCCCGCAATCTACTCGAGGGCCCGCCTCCCCCTCGTCTTGTTACATTCACTTGCTGGAGAGAGAATTAGGCTATCTGCTCCCTCCAGCCTACAGGGGGAGATAGACAGCCGGCAGACTTTCCTTCCTCTCTCCACTTAATCACTTGTCACTTATCACATGATGACTGGAGAGAGGAACGAGATGCTGCCTTCAGAACTGTGAGTACATGTGGGAGGTGGAGGAGGGGGGGGGGCACTCTGATGTAAGGGGACACGCTGATGTAAGGGGGCTGCTGGTAATGGGAACTCTGCTGGTGTAAGGGGGCTTCTGGTAATGGGGACTCTACTGGTAATGGGGACTGGGTACTCTGCTGATGTAATGGGGACTCTGCTGGTAATAGGGACTCTGCTGGTAATGGGGACTCTGCTGGTGACACTGATGTAAGGGGGTGCTGTTGGTGACACTCAAAATTAAAGTGGGCCAGTCTGGATGAAGTCCAGGGTCAAATTTTTGTCCCAGTCCAGCCCTGCCCTCATGTCATAGCAAGTCAATTAATGTCACGGGCGCGGTGACGTCACTCGTGTGCGCGCTTCTCTCTGGTCAAATAGTTTACATAGCTCACGGCATCATGGGTCAGGTAGAGGACCCCTTAGCAGAATTTTGCTTAGGGCCCCAGGAAGGTCACTGTCCCTAAAAGTAAGTGTATTTTAGAAGTGTATGTATCCGTTTTGTCCCTAACCATACTGTGCTAATCCTGACCCAAATCCTCAGATGTAGATTAAAGGATACTTTGCATTTCTTTAATATGATTTTTTATGTTTTGGTATATACAGGATGCCTGACCTCTTTATCACATACAGTGCCTCATACCGCTGGGTTATACAAAGTGCCCTTCCATCACATGCAGTGCCTTACACATTTCTGTTACACGCAGTCCTTCACACTAGTAGCATTGGATGCAGAAGTACTGGAGCACTAGATGCTGGAGCACTGTGGGGTTGTGCTGCCTGGATTATTGGAAGTTACTCATAGGAAGCTTGTTGATCACACTTCACTGCTCCATCGATTGTCAGGCTTTTTTGAGGATCTTTGGCTGTTAATTTTATATCCATGTGACTGTTTTTGCCCTGCATCATCCTTTACAACAGACATAATCTATTTTCCTGAAGAATCAGGCTTTGCCCTGTGGAAGGAGCTGACCCGTTAAGCCTATCCTCTGCCCTATTCGTCCCGACTAGCCTGGACGCATCTCATTCCGTTGACGTAATTCCCGGCCACTTGGGCCGCGTTACGCGCTGGTTTTCGGTTCCTGTTTCCTGCTTCCTGGTGGCCACAGGGCGCAAAGAATATCATCCACCCATCCACGCAGCCTGGAAAGTTACTGGGAATGATAAAGGATGCCAAAGGGCTTAAACATCTTCTTCATCCTTGGACCTTATGAGCCTGTATCACTTTCTATTATGTAAGTGTTACTTATCTTTGCGCTAATAAAGCCATTTTTAATCTATTCACTTAGGTGGCGCTTCACCCTTTTCTTCTCCCCTCTTTTCTTACAACAGACAGTTATACACAATCAATTTATCTTCCTGAAGAAGCAGGCTTTGCCCTGTGAAATGTGTCAAAGGATAGAGTCAAGATGCTACGAGTGGAATTTTAGTAAAAGCACCCTGGCAGGAATTATTACGAAGGGTTGATGTCAGTGGCGGCTGGTGAAGTTTTAGGATGGGGGGGGCGCAAAACCCCGCCCCTCCACGTTTGGCACCTCCCACTTAATGTAAGCCACGCCCCTTATCAAATCCACCTACTCTGTCCCCTGTATTCCACTTGCTTCCACTCATAGTTTCAGGAGTATACAGCTCAGCATCACAGGACAGATTATATAGCCCCAGCATCACAGGACAGAGTATAAAGCCCCAGCATCACAGATCATGGTATAAAGCGCAGCCTTACAGATTGGCGCAAACAAACTGAAAAATTACACTGTTAAAAATGAGGGGTTCCCTCCATAATGAGGGGTTACCACCTGTAAATCGTATCTGCATTCTGCAACCTGTAAATAGCACTTATCTGCATTCTGCACCCTGTAAATCGCACATATCTGCATTCTGCAACCTGTAAATCGCACACATCTTCATTCTGCAACCTGTAAATCGCACAGATCTGCATTCTGCACCCTGTAAATAGCACATATCTGCATTCTGCAACCTGTAAATCGCACACATCTTCATTCTGCAACCTGTAAATCGCACATATCTGCATTCTGCACTCTGTAGATAGCACATATCTGCACCCTGTAAATAGCACATATCTGCACCCTGTAAATAGCACGTATCTGCATTCTGCAACCCCCCCAATCAGGTCAGCTACAGTGCTACATTATACACATGGCAGGGGGGTGGTGGACACAGCAATCACCCAGGGTGGCAGGGCACACTCCTCCAGGCTCCAGTCTCTTCTTCTTTTTACAAGTACAACACTACTACAAGTCCCAGCATTAAAAAAAAGGGCATGACCACTCATCCTCCTTGTAGTTCTCCATCATCTCCTGGGGCTCAGTAATACTGCAAATCCCAGCAGTCTCACTGCTGGGACTTGTAGTCCCATAGAAGGTGGATTGCATGCACCCGAGCCCCAAGAAAAGATGGGGAACTACAAGTTCCAGCAGGTTATAATATTAGGCTCCGAGGTGGATAGGTGTCCAGACATCCATCCACCTCGGAGCCTTATATTATAACCTGCTGGGACATGTAGTTCTCCATCTTCTCCTGGGGCTCAGGTGCATGCAATCCACCATCTTTGTCCAGTTTTTCTCTCACTGCTGGGATTTGTAGTTCTCCATCTTCTCCTGGGGCTCAGGTGCATGCAATCCACACCCATTCACCTCAGAGCCTTATTGTATGTATAACCTGATGGTACTTGTAGTTCTCCATCGTCTCCTGGGGCTCAGGTGCATGCAATCCACCATCTTTGTCCAGTTTTTCTCTCACTGCTGGGACTTGTAGTCCCATAGATGGTGGATTGCATGCACCTGAGCCCCAGGAGAAGATGGAGAACTACAAGTCCCAGCAGTGAGAGAAAAACTGGACAAAGATGGTGGATTGGTGCACCTGAGCCCCAGGAGAAGATGGAGAACTACAAGTCCCAACAGGTTATACATACAATAAGGCTCTGAGGTGGATGGGTGTGGATTGCATGCACCTGAGCCCCAGGAGAAGATGGGGAACTACAAGTCCCAGCAGGTTATAATATAAGGCTCTGAGGTGGATGGGTGTCCAGACATCCATCTATTGATAGCGTCATGTCGAATCTCCTTTCTATAAACATTGCGCCATATTGAAGAAAAACACTGGGTCATTTCTTATCTTTTATTTGAAGCCGTTATATTGAGATGTTAGTAGAGTCAAGGCCTTAAAGTTGCTAGCATTGATTGCAGCTTTTTTTCACACTACATACATTTGTCACCGGGACAGAGAAATGTAGAATTTCATTACTCGCAGTATACTGAGTTCTTGGTTTCTAATATTACTCTGTAGACTTTGAAAAGCTTCTAACTCCAATTGTAATTTTCCTCTTCACTAAAGACTCTGAAAAATACCTCGTTTGTTACAAAGTAAAGTTAGAGATCAAATGTGGGTAAGAAAAGAAAGCTGAAAAAAACTAGAATATACTGTAGAGAGAGAAAACCAAGTAAGGAAAAATTGTTCTATAGACAGTCTGTTAGGAGTACCCTAAACAGGGCCCATCCGCCCTATACGCTGACTACGCAAGCTGTGTAGGGCCCCGCAATCTACTCGAGGGCCCGCCTCCCCCTCGTTTTGTTACATTCACTTGCTGGAGAGAGAATTAGGCTATCTGCTCCCTCCAGCCTACAGGGGGAGATAGACAGCCGGCAGACTTTCCTTCCTCTTTCCACTTAATCACTTGTCACTTATCACATGATGACTGGAGAGAGGAACGAGATGCTGCCTTCAGAACTGTGAGTACATGTGGGAAGTGGAGGAGAGGGGGGGCACTCTGATGTAAGGGGACACGCTGATGTAAGGGGGCTGCTGGTAATGGGGACTCTGCTGGTGTAAGGGGGCTGCTGGTAATGGGTAGACATGTGCAGACTGGAATATTTTGTTTTGTTTTTTCGTTTTCGTTTGGAAAATTAATTTATTTAGTTACTCCCGAAAATCGTTTTGATTTATTTCGTTTTTCGTTGGGGAATAGCTTTCGTCCGAAAATCCAATAATACTTGGTTTCTGTCGAATGGTCAAAAGAATATTCGCCGGAACGTCGAATCTTTTTGGTTTCTGTCGAATGGTCAAAAGAATATTCGACGGAACGTCGAATCTTTACGTCGAATCGTACATTTCCGTTCGAATATTCCGCCTACAAGAATTCTAATGTTGTATGACTAGTAATAATATCGAATCTATTCTCTATAATGTAGAATCTATTTTCTCATGAATCGAAATCTATTCTCTGTAATGTTGAATCTATTATTTCTATAGTGTCGAATCTTTTCTCTATAATGTCGAATCTTTTCTCTATGATGTCGAATCTTTTACCTATAATGTCGAATCTCTCTATATCGAATTTTTACCGCAACGAAAATAAAGCATTTTTTATGCTGAATCTTTCGGTTTTCGTCTCTTGCACTTTCGTTATCGTTTGTTAAAACGATAACGAAAAAAACAGATTTTTGGACGAAAATGCATTCTAACGAAAACGAATGCACATGTCTAGTAATGGGGACTCTACTGGTAATGGGGACTGGGGACTCTGCTGATGTAATGGGGACTCTGCTGGTAATAGGGACTCTGCTGGTAATGGGGACTCTGCTGGTGACACTGATGTAAGGGGGTGCTGTTGGTGACACTCAAAATTAAAGTGGGCCAGTCTGGATGAAGTCCAGGGTCAAATTTTTGTCCCAGTCCAGCCCTGCCCTCGTGTCATAGCACGTCAATTAATGTCACGGGCGCGGTGACGTCACTCGTGTGCGTGCTTCTCTCTGGTCAAATAGTTTACATAGCTCACGGCATCATGGGTCAGGTAGAGGACCCTTAGCAGAATTTTGCTTAGGGCCCCAGGAAGGTCACTGACCCTAAAAGTAAGTGTATTTTAGAAGTGTACGTATCTTTTTTGCCCCCAACCTTACTGTGCTAATCCTGACCCGAATCCTCAGATGTAGATTAAAGGATACTTTGCATTTCTTTAATATGATTTTTTATGTTTTGGTATATACAGGATGCCTGACCTCTTTATCACATACAGTGCCTCATACCGCTGGGTTATACAAAGTGCCCTTCCATCACATGCAGTGCCTTACACATTTCTGTTACACGCAGTCCTTCACACTAGTAGCATTGGATGCAGAAGTACTGGAGCACTAAATGCTGGAGCACTGTGGGGTTGTGCTGCCTGGATTATTGGAAGTTACTCATAGGAAGCTTGTTGATCACACTTCACTGCTCCATCGATTGTCAGGCTTTTTTGAGGCTCTTTGGCTGTTAATTTTATATCCATGTGACTGTTTTTGCCCTGCATCATCCTTTACAACAGACATAATCTATTTTCCTGAAGAATCAGGCTTTGCCCTGTGGAAGGAGCTGACCCGTTAAGCCTATCCTCTGCCCTATTCGTCCCGACTAGCCTGGACGCATCTCATTCCGTTGACGTAATTTCCGGCCGATTGGGCCGCGTTCCACGCTGGTTTTCGGTTCCTGTTTCCTGCTTCCTGGTGGCCACAGGGCGCAAAGAATATCATCCACGCAGCCTGGAAAGTTACTGGGAAAGCTAAAGGATGCCAAAGGGCTTAAACATCTTCTTCACCCTTGGACCTTATGAGCCTGTATCACTTTCTATTATGTAAGTGTTACTTATCTTTGCGCTAATAAAGCCATTTTTAATCTCTTCACTTAGGTGGCGCTTCACCCTTTTCTTCTCCCCTCTTTTCTTACAACAGACAGTTATACATAATCAATTTATCTTCCTGAAGGAGCAGGCTTTGCCCTGTGAAATGCGTCAAAGGATAGAGTCAAGATGCTATGAGTGAAATTTTTGTAAAAGCACCCTGTCAGGAATTATTATGAAGGGTTGATGTCAGTGGCAGCTGGTGACGTTTTGGGATGGGGGGGGGGGGGGGGGGGGCGCAAAACCCCGCCCCTCCACGTTTGGCCCATCCCACTTAATGTAAGCCACGCCCCTTATCAAATCCACCTACTCCGTCCCCTGTATTCCACTTGCTTCCACTCATAGTTTCAGGAGTATACAGCTCAGCATCACAGGACAGATTATATAGCCCTAGCATCACAGGACAGAGTATAAAGCCCCAGCATCACAGATCATGGTATAAAGCGCAGCCTTACAGATTGGCGCAAACAAACTGAAAAATTACACTGTTAAAAATGAGGGGTTCCCTCCATAATGAGGGGTTACCACCTGTAAATCGTATCTGCATTCTGCAACCTGTAAATAGCACTTATCTGCATGCTGCAACCTGTAAATTGCACATATCTGCATTCCGCTCCCTGTAAATCGCACATATCTGCATTCTGCAACCTGCAAATAGAACATATGTGCATTCTGCACCCTGTAAATCGCACATATCTGCATTCTGCAACCTGTAAATCGCACACATCTTCATTCTGCAACCTGTAAATCGCACAGATCTGCATTCTGCACCCTGTAAATAGCACATATCTGCATTCTGCAACCTGTAAATCGCACACATCTTCATTCTGCAACCTGTAAATCGCACATATCTGCATTCTGCACTCTGTAGATAGCACATATCTGCACCCTGTAAATAGCACATATCTGCACCCTGTAAATAGCACGTATCTGCATTCTGCAACCCCCCCAATCAGGTCAGCTACAGTGCTACATTATACACATGGCAGGGGGGTGGTGGACACAGCAATCACCCAGGGTGGCAGGGCACACTCCTCCAGGCTCCAGTCTCTTCTTCTTTTTACAAGTACAACACTACTACAAGTCCCAGCATTAAAAAAAAGGGCATGACCACTCATCCTCCTTGTAGTTCTCCATCATCTCCTGGGGCTCAGTAATACTGCAAATCCCAGCAGTCTCACTGCTGGGACTTGTAGTCCCATAGAAGGTGGATTGCATGCACCCGAGCCCCAAGAAAAGATGGGGAACTACAAGTTCCAGCAGGTTATAATATTAGGCTCCGAGGTGGATAGGTGTCCAGACATCCATCCACCTCGGAGCCTTATATTATAACCTGCTGGGACATGTAGTTCTCCATCTTCTCCTGGGGCTCAGGTGCATGCAATCCACCATCTTTGTCCAGTTTTTCTCTCACTGCTGGGATTTGTAGTTCTCCATCTTCTCCTGGGGCTCAGGTGCATGCAATCCACACCCATTCACCTCAGAGCCTTATTGTATGTATAACCTGATGGTACTTGTAGTTCTCCATCGTCTCCTGGGGCTCAGGTGCATGCAATCCACCATCTTTGTCCAGTTTTTCTCTCACTGCTGGGACTTGTAGTCCCATAGATGGTGGATTGCATGCACCTGAGCCCCAGGAGAAGATGGAGAACTACAAGTCCCAGCAGTGAGAGAAAAACTGGACAAAGATGGTGGATTGGTGCACCTGAGCCCCAGGAGAAGATGGAGAACTACAAGTCCCAACAGGTTATACATACAATAAGGCTCTGAGGTGGATGGGTGTGGATTGCATGCACCTGAGCCCCAGGAGAAGATGGGGAACTACAAGTCCCAGCAGGTTATAATATAAGGCTCTGAGGTGGATGGGTGTCCAGACATCCATCTATTGATAGCGTCATGTCGAATCTCCTTTCTATATCGAATTGTTGTAGCAACGAAACAAAAAATAAAGCATTTTTTATGTCGGATATTTTGGATTCTGCGCGTTCGTTTTCATTTGTTAAAACGTTAACAAAAATACCCAAAATTCGAATGAAAATGCATTCGGACGAAAACAAATGCACATGTCTATATTTTAGTGGTTGGGTTAGCAAACTATGCTTGAGTCCTTTAAACCTCTGTGATGGGGTTATTTTCTTATGTGTCCAGCCTGTTTGCACAGACTTATACATCCAAAATATTTGTCTGTAATAGCTAAGTAATAACTGACTTTGCAATTGTCAATACCTAGGCTACTTTTTTCCATTAACCTCTTGCCGACCAGCTGCCGCAGTTTTATGGCGGCAGGTCGGCTCCCCTGCACGAGAGCATGTAATATAAGGTCGGCTCTCGCGCAGGCCACGCGCGCGCCCCCTGCTCGCCCCCGACTCCCGTGCGCGTGCCCGGCTGGCGCAATTGCCGCCGGGCACACGCGATCGCTCGTTACAGAGCGGGGACCGGGAGCTGTGTGTGTAAACACACAGCTCCCGGTCCTGTCAGGGAGGGAAATGCTGATTTTCTGTTCATACAATGTATGAACAGAAGATCGGTCATTTCCCCTAGTGAGGCCACCCCTCTACAGTTAGAACACACCCAGGGACATACTTAATCCTATCCCCGCCCCCTAGTGTTAACCCCTTCACTGCCAGTGGCATTTTTATAGTAATCCAATGCATTTTTATAGCACTGATCGCTATAAAAATGCCAATGGTCCCAAAAATGTGTCAAAAGTGTCCGCCATAATGTCGCAGTACCGAAAAAAAATCGCTGATCGCCGCCATTACTAGTAAAAAAAAAATATTATAAAAATGCCATAAAAATACCCCCTATTTTGTAAACGCTATAACTTTTGCGCAAACCAATTAATAAACGATTATTGCGATTTTTTTTTTCCGAAAAATATGTAGAAGAATACGTATCAGCCTAAACTGAGGAGAAAAAATGTTTTTTTTATATATTTCTGGGGGATATTTATTACAGCAAAAAGTAAAAAATATTTTTTTTTTTCAAAATTGTCGCTCTATTTTTGTTTAATAGCGCAAAAACTAAAAACCGCAGAGGTGATCAAATACCACCAAAAGAAAGCTCTATTTGTGGGGGAAAAGGGACACCAATTTTGTTTGGGAGCCCCGTCACACAACCGCGCAATTGTCAGTTAAAGCGACGCAGTCCCGAATCGCAAAAAGTGCTCTGGTCTTTAACCAGCAATATGGTCCGGGGGTTAAGTGGTTAAATTACCGGTATGTATTTCCCTTTATTTTTCTTTAGATTCCATTTTTAAGTTTGTGGTAACTAAAGTGCATCAGGCAGTTGATGCTGCTAGTCTGTCTGCTTATTTTTGTTGCATTATTTCAAAGATAAAAAAAATAAGTGCAAAAAGAATGTGCAACAAAACCACCTCATATAACTCACATTGACTGTATTTCCCTAGATAAAATACAAGTTAGACATACACCAGATACTATTATTGTTAGTACTATTTTTAAACTGCAAATAAATTGTTTTTTCGTAAAGGACTAATGACATTTTTTTAAAACTACTGATGTAATGTTATATTTATGGGTAGAACTCCACTTTAAGTTCCTAAAACACCTTGGCCTTACACAATTAGATAGCATAGTTTTTGTTGATTCCCTTTCCACAGCAAAATGGTAATTCTGCTTCAAGCATTGGATTGTTTAGACAAAGTCATAAAGTGCATTCTCAAACTCCTCATGTTTGTCAGGAAAGAATAAGTCATGTCCACTTTGTAAATCCAATAATATTCATGAACTCTGATCTGCTTGGCCTCTTTGGGATCGCTACAACAAATTAAGCTGACTGCGACCTGTTATATTGCTTCTCAAAGCAGAAGTGAAAGTATGTCCTAGAACATGGGGTGCAGGCTTATCCTAATAAAGACCCAGAGGGCTAGTAAGTGTAAAGAGAAAAGGATCGCCGCTACTCACAACCAGCCCAGGGGAATACATTATAAGCCTACATGTTTCTTCCACACCACAAACCATAAAGCATTTTTGGAGCATAGGGAAGATACGGGCGTTTGTTCGAGGAGCCGGCCAGCTCGACTTTTATACATGCTGTAATACGACTACTATGGGAGCTCTCCTTTCATTTTAAACATATGTAGCGGTATACTGCTTGAGGCCATCCATCACTGTGACCGTCCCAGCTTGGTGATATTCTGTGAGGATACCATTATCATATGCTGTCTATGATCTCCTGTAATAAGAGATCATAGAGTTCCGGTAAGAGTCAGTGTGTGACCTAGGTGGAGGTGCTTCTATCATCACTTTTTCCAGGAGTTGGGATTATCTTTCTTTCACTTTGGAGACCATCATTATTCAATCTGTTATGGACTTTTTTGGTGGACTGTGATTAACCCATCAGGGTTCATTTGTTTTTTACCAAGTTCACGGTGTGATCACTGTTTGCTATTTATTTCTTGCAATATTTGCGCTGGTTTCAGTGCATCATACATTAGCGCAGCTTCTTTTTTTGTACATAAAGCATTTTGCCCCGCCTACTGGTGCTTAGTCAGGGTGTTTAGGCTGGCGAGTAGACCTTTTGCTTTGGAAACCACATCAATCATTTAGATCTGGCTTTCCATTTGGTTTGAGTGGATTATCTTTGTTCCAATACAGAGCCATAGTAAAATCATTTAGCTGGTATGCACGCCTGTGACAGCAGAAAAAAGGCTGTCCTGCCTTTAATTAAAGAGATACATTTGTTTGCTAGTTTTAAGTATTTCACTTACAGACTAGCCATCCATACTTACTCTGATTGCCTAAACAGGGCAAGGATGGCCTTATAAGAAAATAAAGTGAACAAAAAAGATTTTAAACATTCTAATCTGTACACAGTGTAAAAAATTGAAAACATTAAAAATAGTAGTGAAGAGTGGGTGTCAGGAACGTGTTGGCTATAGCGCAGCTGAAGTTCAAAGGCGCATGCAAATGCACAAGCACGGCCCTGCGGGTGCCCATCTTGCTGTGCACAGGCGCACACACATATGTGCATTTCTATGCACAGCCAAGCGCATTTACCATTAACATTGGCACCAATTGGCCATGTACAGCAGCTGCACTAATTCATTGCTGTCTGATCTGCAGATGTACCTATGTTCCTGTATCTGATTCTGCTGACTTCTGTGATTGACCCAGCTTGGTCCTGACTTTGCTTGAACACTACCTGCCTCGACCTTAGCTTGCCTCTGGACTTTGCTCTGCCTGATCTGCTTGATCTGCCTGATCTTGTGTTGCTGACCTCTGCCTGTATCCTGGCTATTCTCTGCCTGCCATCTTCTTTGCCTGTATCTGACCATCTGTTGCTGACCTGGCTTGTCTGACCTCACATCCTGCTGTTCATCTGTCCTGCTTGCACTATACCTAGCTCCCACTGGTGCTTCTTCTGCTGTGGGCTGCCAGTCTTCTTGCACCTACTGCTGCCTTCTGTCTATCAGCCCAGTGTCTGCTATCCCTGCTACCATCTGCTGTTCCAGCTTCCCGGCTAACTCTGGTGACGCACCTGCTATGCATCACTGCTACCAGCAGAAGAATACACAGACAGTCATACTTTACCTTGCTCTCTTGGCCACTGTCGCAACATCAGTGGTCCCCGAGCCAGGGCTGTGTGATAGGCCTCCCTCTGCACGACAGGCTCAGCCGCAAGGTACGTGAAAGTGTGAAAATGGCAGGGTCTGGACCAGCATTTGGCACTCATATCTATCTAAGGTTAGGTTTTTGCCCTTTCTATTCTTGTTTAACTACTTGACTTACGAATTATGGGCCAGATTCAGGTACAATTACGTTGCTCCCCCGCGGCGTAACGTATCTGATTTACGTTACACCGCCGCAGGTTTACAGCGTAAGTGCCTGATTCACAAAGCTCTTACCTGTAAACTTGCGGCGGTGTAACGTAAATCCGCTTGGCGCAAGCCCGCCTAATTCAAATGGGGGCACGATTTAAATTAGGCGCGTTCCCACGCCGAACGTTCTGCGCATGCTCCGTGTTAAAATTTTCCGACGTGCTTTGCGCGAAATTACGGCGCCCCGACGGTTTTTTTGAACGGCGACGTGCGTTACGGCGTTTCGTATTCCCGGACGTCTTACGCAAAAAAATAAAAAATTCGACGCGGGAATGACGGCCATACTTGAACGTGGCTGTTCTAAAGATAAGCCATGTTAAAGCAGGTGTAACTTTCCGACGGGAAAAAACGACTAGCGACGATGTACAAGATTGCGACGAACGCGCGGATCTTCGTGGATCGCCGTAACTAGTCATTTGCATATTCTACGCCGACCGCAATGGAATCGCCACCTAGCGGCCGGCCTAGAATTGCATCCTAAGTCAATTACACCTGTCGGATCTTAGGGATATCTATGCGTTACTGATTCTATGAATCAGCCGCATAGTTAGGACGGGCGGATCACAGAGATACGCCGGCGTATCAGGAGATACGCCGCCGTATCTCTTCTGTGAATCTGGCCCTATATATCCATCTTCATGACCAGGCCATTTTTTGCTTTTTGGCACTGTGTTACTTTATCTGACAATTTCTTGGCGGTCATGCAACACTGTACCAAATAGAGCTTTCTTTTGGTGATATTTAAACACCAGTGTTTTTTTTTTTTTTTTTTGTGCTATAAACAAGAAAAGACCAAAAATTTTGAAAAAAAATAACAATATTTTGTTTCTTTCTGCTATAAAACATATCAAACACAATTTTGAAAAAAATCTGAATTTCTTCATACATTTAGTCCAATATGTATTTTGCTACATATTTTTGGTTAAAAAAATCCCAATAAGCCTATTTTGATTGATTTGCACAAATGTTATAGCGCACACAAACTATGGCATATTTACTGGAATTTGTATTTATTTATTTTTTTATACTAGAAATGCCGATGATCAGTGACTAATAGCGGGCCTGTGATAGTATGGCAGGCACACTGACACTAACTGACACTTTAGACACTTTTTGGAAACAGTGACACTAATACAGTGATCAGTGCTAAAAATAGGGAAGGATTTAACATCTACAGTAGGACAATCAAAGCGTTAAATGTGTGCCTAACAGTGGGTCAATCATTGGCCAGCACCCGCTGATTGGCTTGTGCTGTGACTAATCACAGCACAGCCAGCCCTGGTGTCTGCGCGTATGCATGGCCCCTACCCGGAAAGGGCTGAATCACGCACTGGATACATGATCCAGCACAGGAGCTGCCTTACTCTTGTGTGAGGCGGTGGGCAAGCGATTACCGTATTTATCGCGGTATAACGCGCTCCCGCGTATACCGCGCACCCCCAAAGTTGACCCGAATCCTGTGGAAAAAACGTTTTTTTTGTACTTACAGTTTTGGTGTCTTGTGCGGCGGCCTCGTCGGGTCCGGCGTTCGTCTGCGGCTTTGGGTGTCCTCTTCGGCGGGTCCGCCGTCCTTCTGCGGCTTCGGGTGTCCTTCTGCGGCTTCGGGTGTCCTTCTGCGGCGGGTCCGGTGTCCTCTTCGGCAGATCCGGTGTCCTCTTTGGCGGGTCCGGCGTCCTTCTGCGGCATCCTCGCGTCCTCCCCGCTCGTTTCTCGCGCCGAGTTTGAATACTGCGCCGACATATACAGAGCGCAGTACACTCGTGTATTGTCGGCAATGCTCGGCTACCCGCGCTGACGTCCTGTACGTCCAGGACGTGAGCGCGGAAGGAGCCGAGACTGCCCGACTATACCCGAGTGTACTGCGCTCGGTATATGTCGGCGCAGTATTCAAAACTCGGCGCGGGAAAGCGGGTATCGGCGTATACCGCGCACCCACGATTTTGCCCTGATTTTCAGGGCAAAAAAGTGCGCGGTATACGCCGATAAATACGGTAAAGGTTTGTTGGCCTCTCAGTTCTTTTAATAAGACATAATCTGTATCAAAGATAAAAAATACAGCAGGTCAGCTATTTTTCATTTTAGCGTAATTTTGCCATTTGCTAATATGTACAAAGTTGAGTGTTTTGGCTTCATTTTTGTAAGAAAAAACGTTCCTCTTATCACTGGATAAAAAAATCAGGTATTCTATCCAAAACTACCTAAAAATCTTTTTTTTTTTTTTTTTTATAAGTTGTACCAAAGCCAATTGGGTTGCTCTTGATGTATTTGAAACCGGCAGATTGATAAAAAAAAATATTGAAAATTATACTGTTTATTAACACCAGATAAAATGAAATGAAATGTAACATGCTTGTTTTTTCCCTAAATAGCTTCCTTTACCTTAGTGCAGTCCTCCTTCACTTACCTCATCCTTCCATTTTGCTTTTAAATGTCCTTATTTCTTTTAAGAAATCCTCACTTCCTGTTCTTCTGTCTGTAACTCCACACAGCAATGCAAGGCTATTAACTTATTGCTGAAATGTGTAGTTTATGTTTAGTAGGCATGTGCAATTTTTTAAGTTACGAATATGTTTTCCGTCAATTTTCGTTATTTTAGTTGATTCGTTAACATACGAATGAACGAACGGTTTAGCGCAATTAATAACGAATAACAATATTTTCAAAATAACGAATATGAAAAACAACGAAGATACGAAAGAAGAAAGAAACGAAAACATAGAAACAACGAAAATACCGAACCCAAAAAAAATAATAATTACGAAAATGCAAACTTACTTTCGAAGACCGAAAATAAAACAACCGAAATGCCGAACAAAGAATAAAAAACGAAAATCAAAACTAACGAAAAATAAATTACCTATCTTCGGAAAACGGAAATGAAAACAACTAAAATACGAAATAATGTAAATTAGCTTTCGTTAGTACTGAAATATTTCTGGACATTGACCAATAGCCACTGAGCGCTGTCCCTTTCCTCTGAAGAGGTTTGTTCCTTCCCCCAATGAGCTTCTTTCTCATTACCTCCTGGCTCCTTGTGTCTTTTTCTGCGTTAGACTGCAGTGCATCTAATTTCTAGATTTGTATTTGTAATATCTGACATATTTTAGTTTTCTTCTACGTCAGACTTCATTCTAGACAGGGTGTGTGTGCTAACTAAGACAGTCAAGTCAATCACAGTAAAGTACGAATTACAAAATTACGACGAGTAGTGTGTCGAATAAACGTAAAATGTATTCTAACAGAATTACGAATGCAATAAAATCTACAAAAGTAAGTTTTTACAATCAAAGGAAATTAGACACGAAAATACGAATGATCATAAAGCAACGAAAATATATTTCTTACGAAAATACGAACGCAGCATTATGGAAAATATAATGTAAATACGAATAGCAAAACAACGAAAATTAAACTAACGTAAAAACGAAGGAACGAATAAAATCATTTTAAAAATACGAACGCAGCAGAATACAAAATATAACGAAAATACTAATCTCGATTCAACGAAAAATAAACTAACAGAAAAAAATGGAAACGGAAAAAAGAGTGTTACGAAAATACTAAAGAGTACGAATACGATAACTAACGTCTTACGAAATTACGAATCACGATAAACGAACAGAAACGAAACAGAAATAAACGAAAATTTTTGCTGTGCACATGTCTAAATTGTTTAGGTCTTGTTGAGAAGACATACATTCCTACAGTATAATAACAATAATAATGTAATAATACTCACAAATCTAGAATTAGGATATTTTATCAACAGTCCAATTTATTGTGTTACCAAAGCACATTATATTATGCCACAATAGAAAATTATATCACCTAGGAGGAATATATTACATTACACCAGCAAATTATATGACACAACAGCATATTGTATCAGTCTATAGAATATTTAATCAATATCAATCTACCCCCCCCCCCCCCTTGATTACAGCTACTATCTCTCTTCTTCATACTAGTTTCAACCCCCACTTGTTAGGGAATCTATTCCCTACAGTTACTTTATAATGCTGCAGAGTGACATTGAGGACTTTCATAGTCAAGCTGTGAAGCTGAGAGATCATCTCTTGGCCTGCGGCTATAATTCAACGAATGTACAGTCAGCCTATCACAGAGCAGCCAGATAGAACAATCATTTAGTACGGTCCCAGAGGAAAAAAAGAAACATCATGAGAGTTTCATCTCTTCCTTCCAATAACCACTGATGGCACAGAGAATAAGACAAAATAAAAAATAAATTAAAAAACTGGCGCACTGTTCAAAAAAACACCAGGCTTTGTAAGAAATTTAGGAAACGTTCAGTTTTTGGGTTCTATAAGTGTAAAACGAATTATATTAATCCTAGTTAACAGTGAGAGAGAAATTACATATGCCATGTGGGCCCTGAGCTCAATGGTAGCTTCAGATCTTTAAATGCAGGGTCAGATTCACATATCCTGGCGTATCTTTGTGCGAGCATAGCGTATCCTATTTACGCTACGCCTCCGCAACTTAGACGGGCAAGTGCAGTATTCACAAAGCACTTGCTCCGTAAGTTGCGGCGGCGTAGCGTTAATGGGCCGGCGTAAGCCCGCGTAATGCAAGGACATTTAAAAGCAAAATGGAAGGATGAGGTAAGTGAAGGAGGACTGCACTAAGGTAAAGGAAGCTATTTAGGGATTTTTTTTTTTACCTTTACAACCCCTTTAAGATGAACTGTGATTGGATGACGACTCCCATGTATGTGGACTCCGACAGTAAGCCCTTGGCAGCTCCAACCAATCTCAGGGGAGGAAAACAATAAAGTGTGTTTTATTCTTAAGGCCTCGTACACACGACGGGACCTGTCCGGTGAAAAAGGTCCGCAGACCGTTTTCATCTTACATGTCCGCTGGGATCATTTGGTCTGATGGCTGTACACACCATCAGACCAAATTCCCCGCGGACAGGATACGCGGTGACGTGGCCGCGACAACGTGCGCAACCCTGGAAGGTCAATGCTTCCACGCATGCGTCAAATCACTTCGACGCATGTGAGGGCTTTCGGCCGAGCGGACATGTCCGGTGAGTCATACTGTCAGGGCACTAACCTTTCACGGTCACATTCCCCAGTTGGCTCTGGGTGGAATCGAACCCAGGACCTCTACATTACTGGTCCAGGTCTTTGCCTCTGAGCCACTGCTCAGTGTTATTCGTCTTGCTGTCCGTTGGAGCCTGGTTCTGAACCTGTGCTACTTTGGACCAATCAGTGACCTGAGCGACCTATTTAAGCCAGCCCCTTCCTCCTTGCAAATTGCTGGTTCGTTGTCAGTGTTTGGAGTGTTTGCTACTGGAAACCTTGTCTGTGGATATCCTGTTTACCTGACCTTGGCTTGCTCTCTGGATTGCTGCTCTCCCCAACCCTGTGACCCCGGGTTGAAATTTGGACTGTCTGACTTCTCTACCCCCGACCTTGGCTTGAACTTCGGATACCCTACCTGCTCCAACCCCTGACCTCGGCTTGTTCTCTGGATTACTCTTCAGTCTTGTTCCTGTTTGAGCACCTTCTGTTTGGACTATCTCCTGTGTGCTTCTGAACAGCCTCCAGTGAGCTTCGGCTATCCAGTTCCCGGTTCACCTTGGATTCCCTCCTGCCACTGGACCCGGTGCCTCTTGGTGCGTCCTTCCTTCTGTCTCAAACCCCAGCGGGTGGATTGCATCGAGTCGCAAAGGTGAGCCGCCCTTGGCATCTCGGCCTCGGTAAGTAACGTTCCTGACACATACAGACGACCGAACATGTCCGACGGACAGGCTTCCAGCGGACATGTTTCTTAGCATGCTAAGAAACATTTGTCCGCTGGAAACCTGTCCGCTCGGCTGGGAATCCGGTCCGGTCGGCCGTACAGACGACCGAACATGTACGCGGAAACTGGTCCGCGGACCAGTTTCAGCAAACATGTTCAGTCGTGTGTATGAGGCCTAAGAGTAATTACTGCTGTTTTCTCATTGGTTGATTTGGAGCTGCCTGGCCACTGACCATTCTGCATGCTTCATGGGAATAAACATGTATGTTTGGGGGAATCACATGAACATCTTTATGTGAAGCACATCCATCCCAGTGTGGTCAGTTACACCTAACCTCAGAGCATACACCTAACCCCAGGGAAGTTAACCCAGCCTGTGCCCTAGTGCTTCCTTTTTGTGAAATACTGTGTCCTAGTACTTCCTTTTTGTGAAATACCTGGTGATCCTATCAGTCTACCTGCTTTCCTGACCATGCTAGGCATAGAAGCACATCCATTCCAGTGTGGTCAGTTTTCTTCTTTGCTTTCTACTTGGGAGCACAACCTGGTTGTACCACAATAGTCAGACATCTGTACACACGCCCAGGCCTGTCGCTACAGGACAAGCAAAACAAACAATTGCTTGGGGCCCCGAGCTGGCCTGGGGCCCCCAACTTCCCCTTCCCAGGCTGTAGCGTGGCCAAGCTCCTCTTCCTTCCCCCTGGAGTCCTGTCAGTCCAGCCGGGTACCACACGTGGTACAGGAGATTCAGTTTCCTGTTCCCGTTTGGACTGACAGGAAGTGCACACTGAGTGCTCACGTTCTTTCAGTCCAGCCAGGAACACAGGAAACTGAATCTCCTGTACCGCACGGTACCCAGCCCAGCCCGGGCACTATCTGATTGGGAACTGGGGACCCATAATGATAGAACACCTGACGGACAGGAGGAAGAGGAGCTCGGCCACGCTACAGCGACAGCCTACAGGGAAGAAGGGGAGATGAGAATAGAAAAACATAGGGACTAGGGAGGGGGGGGAGTAAGAACATGGGTGTAAAAATTAGTGTAGCGCTAACGTAGGCTTTGCGTGTGGAGGGGGGTGCTTGGGGGCCCCCATTTTGCTTGGGGCCTACAAATTCCTTCAAACGGCCCTGCACACGCCTCCAGCATAGTTAATTATTGTTATTATTATTTTAATACAGAATTTATATAGAAACAGTTTGAGCAGAGCTTTACAACTCGAGGGCAGTCAGTACAGTTATAGTACAATTCAATACAGGAGGAATCAGAGGAGCCCTGCTCGTTATAGCTTACAATCTTGGATCGCTATCAAGATCAGTGTACTGCTATTTATTTGCCTTCCACTGACACACCTCTTTGCAGTCTCCTCCCCCAGCATTTTAAGCCCCTTATGCAGCTGAAAACAGAGGTCATGTAATTAATAAACTTGTTATATGTTTCTGGTATCAGTGTGGTGCATATCACAATTCACAAGCTGGGAGCAGGGCCGGACTGGCCTACCGGGATATCGGGAGATTTCCCGGTAGGCTGCCTGTCCTGTGGCCGGTTTCAGTTGCTGGACTGCAGTGCTCCCTGTCCCCTCTCTCCTGTGTATCATCACGGAGCTTGCTGGCTGGGTCTGTGTTCGGCGATGACGCTGTAACACGGTCCCGCAACCCTAGACCGGATAATGTGATAGTAGATAGAATCAGTGTTCAGCCTATAACACGAGCCGGTCTAACGGGGCGGGACCGTGTTACAGCGTCATCGCCGAACACGGACCCAGCTAGGTCAGCCAGCTCAGTGATGATACACAGGAGATCATGCCCGAGGTGCTTAATAGGAGGATCGGATTCGGCAGGGTGGCTGCATATAGAGGAAATTAGCTGTATATTTTCCTCCATACAGCCGCTGAATGCTTGCAGAAGGGAGAGGAGGAGAATCAAGCATTCCGCGGCTGTATGGAGGAATATAGACAGCTAAATTCCTCTATATGCAGCCCCCTGATTTTCCTCCTATCAGGTTCTCCTTGAAGCTACCCCCAGTGTTCTCCTTCCCCACCACACTCTCCAGCCCCCCCCCACAGTTCTCTCTACCCCTGTTTTTTCTGCCCCTCCCTGATCTCCCCATCCTTCTCCAGTCACCATCCCAGTGTTCCCCCCCTCCCCCCAGTGCTCTCCACGCCTGTTCTTCCCCCCCCAGTGCTCTCCACCCCTGTTCTTCCCCCCCCCAGTGCTCTTCACCCCTGTTCTCCCCCCAGTGCTCTCCACTCCTGTTCTTTCTGCTCCCCTGATCTCCCCATCCTTCTCCAGCCACCATCCCAGTGTTCCCCCCCCCCCCAGTGCTCTCCACGCCTGTTCTCCCCCCCCAGTGCTCTCCACCCCTGTTCTCCCCCCCCAGTGCTCTCTACCCCTGTTCTTCCCCCCAGTGCTCTCTACCCCTGTTCTCCCCCCCCAGTGCTCTCTACCCCTGTTCTCCACCCCTGTTCTCCCCCCAGTGCTCTCCACCCCTGCCCCCCCCCCCCAGTGCTCTCCACCCCTATTCTGCTCTCCACCCCTGTTCTCACCCCCCCAGTGCTCTCCACCCCTGTTCTCCCCACCCCCCAGTTCTCTCCACCCCTGTTCTCCCCACCCTCCCAGTGCTCTCCACTCCTGTTCTCCCCACCCCCCAGTGCTCTCCACCCCTGTTTTCTCCCCCCCCCAGTGCTCCCCTCCCCTGTTCTTTCTGCCCCCCCAGTGCTCTCAAGCTCCACCCATCGCTCCCCAGACCCCCAGTGCTCTCCACCCCTGTTCTTTTTAGCTCCCCCTCCAGTGCTCTCAAGCTCCCCCCCAGCACTCTCCACTCCCCACCCCTGTACTCTCCACTCCTCCCTAGTGCGCTCCAGCCCCCCTGTTTTTTCTGGCCCCCACTGGTGCTCTCAAGCTCCCCCCATTGCTCTCCACTCCCCAATGCTCTCCACTCCACCCTGCTCTTTGTACCCCCCGGTGCTCTCCAGCTCCCGTGCTCTCTACCCCTGCTCTTTCTGCCCCCCCCCCCAGTGCTCTCAAGATCCCCCTTAGTGCTCTCCAGCCCCCCCCCCCTCAGCTCCCCGTGCTCTCCACCCCTGTTCTTTTTGGCTTCCCCCCAGTGCTCTTAAGCCCCCCAGCGCTCTCCGCTCCCCACCCCTGTGATCTACACTCCCCCTGCTCTTTGCCCCCACCCATGTGCTCTCCAACCCCGCCAGTGCTCTCCGCTCTTCCTTCTCTTCAGCTCCCACCCAGTGCTCTCACTTCCCCAGGATCAGAGGACAGGCTGACTGGGGGCAGAAAATGAGGACAGCTGAAGGTGCAGGTGGCCAGGGACCACTCCATCTCACAACAAACAGATCCTCTGGAAGGAGCACTGTCCCCATCCAAAACGAGAACAGACCCTGCATGCTGATGGCGATCATGGATATCGTGCTGACATGGAAGGTACCGTATCGAGCATCAGCAACACACCTTCCCACAGACAGGGACTGCAGACTGGGACATGGGGCACAGGAGGGGCTGCAATGATGGGCACAGTGAGGCTGCATTCGTGGGCACAGTAAGACTGCATTTGATGGGCACAGTAAAGCTGCATTTGATGGGCACAGCGAGGATGCATTTGATGAGCACAGCAAGGCTGCATTTGATGGGCACAGTGAGACTGCATTTGATGGGCACAGTGAGGCTGAATTTGATGGGCACTCATGAGGCTGCATTGAGCAATTGTATCATGTCTGCAGCCTCTGACCATCTCCTGTATCATGTCTGCAGTCTCTGATCATCTCCTGTATCATGTCTGAGAGTCTCTGATCATCTCCTGTATCATGTCTGCAGTCTCTGATCATCTCCTGTATCATGTCTGAGAGTCTCTGATCATCTCCTGTATCATGTCTGAGAGTCTCTGATCATCTCCTGTATCATGTCTGCAGTCTCTGAGGGAGTCTGGAGAGGAGTCAAGAGTGGGAGCACCGCTGGGATGGGGGTCATGGGAGAAGTCAGATGTCTGTGGACTGTGGAGAGGAGACTATATAGGATAAAACTAGAGCCACCAAGCTGGAGCCGACTGACTGAGCCCTGCATGGTGCACCTGAGAGGAGGTCGGTGACAGAAACACTAGGCCAGCCTGAGGGGGGGGGGGTCACTGATGTAAGGGGGAAGTGAATATGATAATGTAAGGGGGCACTGATATAAAGGTTTCCCCCTTATATCAGTAACCCACTACCCTTACCGTATTCTTTCTGCGGAAGGTGGTCCCCCCCCCCCCACACACACACATTCTGAGTTCCTGGGGTCCCCCTTGATGATTGACCACTTTTACCTGGAATTTGCATTTATAGATATAAAGCCCTATGTGCTTTCATATCTGTCTTATCTATATATACACTCTTCAAACCATGTGCTTTAAAATGTATGGTTTTCCCTTTCATGAACAGGAAAATAATGACGCTATGCTGTTACGCTGGTATAATAATGCTGTGGGGCTGGTATGACATTTTTTCCAGGGCTGGTTTTTATTCCCAGTCCTGCCCTGGCTGGGAGGCAGCTGACTTGATTGTACAAGGACTAATTGTTGTGTGATGGTCAAGAGAGGGTGGCTACATTCCTACATACAGAGGGACTATGGAGAACAAACCTAGCCACCCTCTAATAGGAAATGAGATCACAGCAGCATAACAAAGGAACTAGGAGATTTGGCAGGGGCTAAGAGCAGTAGAAGGTACTTTTCTGAGTTAACTTTACTTTAAATGTACTCACATTTACTTATAGTGCAGAGTTTCAATCAAGGCGGCAAATCTTCATTGATATCTCATCTGTCTAGCACAGTTAAAGGAGGGGAATTTTAAAGCAAGTTCTATCTGGCAGATAGCTTTCTGCAAGGCAACAATTATTTCTTTAGAAAGCAGCTATTTAGACATTTAACACAGAGAAACATAGAAACACTCCAAAAATTTTAAATAAGCAAGTGTTATGATTTATTCATGTCCCAAATGTGATTACAAATATTTATAATGACCTCAAGGTGGAAATTATCTTTGAGAGATAACCGCAGACTTTGCAGTTCTGCATATTGTAATATGCCATTTACTTATCAACTAAACTCTGGGTTATAGTGCACACAAGTTTTATCATTGCCATGCTGTTCACATTACAAGTATGAAAATGGAAATTCTGGGAACTTTTCATGGCCATTAATATATCTTTCTCATTGCACATTGTTAACTGGAAATGAATTCCTTAATTAGCTTAGAAAACTTAAATGACACAGGGAACACAAAGAAACGTCTAGTTGGTCATCTCACCGTAATGAAATATAAAGTGGCAACTTTCTGGCAAACAGAGGTGCGCTCTCATAATGAAGCCAGGCGCTAGATACGGGAATCGGAATTAATAGTAGAAACACGAAGCGCAAGAAGGATTGAATTTTTATCCACAGGAGAACTAATGCTATATTTCATAATTAAACAGAAGAGAGAAACGGGGTTTGAGATAGTCATTATTTTAAAATAAAAGTAATTGATGTACTCTCAAAGGAAACGGCGAGCAGAATGAGATC
The DNA here is from genome assembly GCF_905171775.1 of Rana temporaria. NCBI lineage: Eukaryota > Metazoa > Chordata > Amphibia > Anura > Ranidae > Rana > Rana temporaria. Next base: position 624,903,049 of record NC_053489.1, on the reverse strand, counting down.
ACAGGAAAACAAATTGACCCCATGGTCTATTGAGAAACACATATATCTGGTAATAGGGAGTGAAGAAACCTGTGGTGTACCACTCTTGTGAAAACTACAGATCACAGCATGCTTGAGAAACAATACACATATAGTATAAGGGAAGAATTTCCATTGATTGTGTTATGAGCCATGAATAAAAATCCCCTATCCCAACTCTTATGTCGCGTACACACAATCATTTTTCAGCATGAAAAAAACGTTGTTTTTCAGCATGTCGAAAAAACAAAGTTTTCCCAACTTCATCATCAAAACGATGTTGCCCACACACCATCGTTTAAAAAAAATGCTCTAGCAAAGCGCGGTGACGTACAACACGTACAACCAGGGCCGGCCTTAGGTGTTCAGGCGCCCTGTGCGAGCTAATCCTGTGCCCCCCCCCCCCCATACCGATACACAATAAACTACCCACAGACCACTACACAATACACACAGACCACTACACAATACACACGGACACTACAGCATTGGTGCATTTTACTATAGGAGCCATTGGTGGACTACAAGGCCCAGCATTTTACTATAGGGGCATTGGTGGACTACAAGGCCCAGCATTTTACTATAGGGGCATTGGTGGACTACAAGGCCCAGCATTTTACTATAGGGGCATTGGTGGACTTTAAGGCCCAGCATTTTACTATAGGGGGCATTGGTGGACTACAAGGCCCAGCATTTTACTATAGGAGGCATTGGTGGACTACAATGCCTAGCATTTTAGTCCCACCAATGCCTCCTATAGTAAAATGCTGGGCCTTGTAGTCCACCAATGCTTCTACAGTAAAATGCTGGGCCTTGTAGTCCACCAATGCCCCCTATAGTAAAATGCTGAGCCTTGTAGTCCACCAATGCCTCCTATAGTAAAATTCTGCACAAATGCCCCCTATAGCAAAATGCTGGGCCTTGTAGTCCACCAATGCCCCCTATAGTAAAATGCTGGGCCTTGTAGTCCACTAATGCCTCCTATAGGAAAATCAAGAGAAAAATTGTCCCTGCGTCCATCATATGTTTTGTGCACCAGAAAATGTAATGGGGTGGGGTGGGGTTGTAGGAAGCTGACAGGGAGGATGAAGATTACAGGGGTGAGTGGTAGGAAGATGACAGGAAGGATGGAGATGACAGGGGTGGGTGACAGGGAGGATGGAGATGACAGGGGTGGGTGACAGGGAGGATGGAGATGACAGGGGTTTGTGACAGGGAGGATGGAGATGACAGGGGTGGGTGGTAGGGAGGTGACAGGGAGGATGGAGATGACAGGGGTGGGTGACAGGGAGGGTAGAGATGACAGGGGTGGGTGACAGGGAGGGTAGAGATGACAGGGGTGGGTGGTAGGGAGGTAAAGGAGGATGGAGATGACAGGGGTGGGTGGTAGGGAGGTGACAGGGAGGATGGAGATGACAGGGGTGGGTGACAGGGAGGATGGAGATGACAGGGGTGGGTGACAGGGAGGATGGAGATGACATGGGGTGGGTGACAGGGAGGGTAGAGATGACAGGGGTGGGTGGTAGGGAGGTGACGGAGGATGTAGATGACAGGGGTGGGTGGTAGAGAGGTGACAGGGAGGATGGAGATGACAGGGGTGGGTGACAGGGAGGATGGAGATGATAGGGGTGGGTGACAGGGAGGATGGAGATGACAAGGGTGGGTGACAGGGAGGATAGAGATGACAGGGGTGGGTGGTAGGGAGGTGACAGGGAGGATGGAGATGACAGGGGTGGGTGACAGGGAGGATGGAGATGACAGGGGTGGGTGACAGGGAGGGTAGAGATGACAGGGGTGGGTGACAGGGAGGGTAGAGATGACAGGGGTGGGTGGTAGGGAGGTGACGGAGGATGTAGATGACAGGGGTGGGTGGTAGGGAGGTGACAGGGAGGATGGAGATGACAGGGGTGGGTGACAGGGAGGATGGAGATGACAGGGGTGGGTGACAGGGAGGATGGAGATGACAGGGGTGGGTGACAGGGAGGATGGAGATGACAGGGGTGGGTGAAAGAAGGCTGACAGGCTTTAGAGGTAGGGTGGTGTGATGCCAGAAACAGGGAGATGCCGAGGAGCATGATGATGACAGGGGAGGGACAGTAGGTGGCATCATAGCATTAGATCTGTGTGTGAGGTCAGCGGGGATGTTTGGGGTACCCTCGATCAGGCAGTGACGTCACGGGATGCTGACCTGTCAGTGTCGGCCGGGCAGCGGACTGTCATTCACAGTACCTCTCCGATGATCGCTGGCAGGTCTTTCAGACTTCCACACACTCTACGGCTGTTGTCCATCCAGGAGAGGAGGTCAAGGAGCTGCTCAGCGGCGGCGGCGGCAGTCATCATTATCCGCGCTCTGCACATGGCAGGAGATCCGCAGAGCGCGGGACAAGGGGAGGAGCCGGGGGAGGGGGAGCACATGGATCCACCCACTGACTGGATGATCGCGTTTCTGACAAGCTCCCAGCGCCTACTCTCCCTCCACAGGACTACGGGTAAGGACTACTACTGTCAGTGTCACACATCGAGGGAACCAGTAGCCGTGGCTGCGCCCTTGGCAGCAGTGCGCTCTAGGCCTAGTGGTAGCGCCGGCTCTGACTGACTGCGAGCTGTGACAGCCGCACAGCGCCCCTGTTGTTCATGGCGCCCTGTGCGGGCGCACAACCCGCACAGCGCAAAGGCCGGCCCTGCGTACAACGGCACTATAAAGGGAAAGTTCCATTCGCCTTTGGGCTGCTTTAGATGATTCTGTGTTAGTAAAAGACGATTCGTGCTTTTTTGTCTGTTACAGCGTGATGAATATGCTTACTCTATTATGAACGGTAGTTTTACCAGAACAAGCGCTCCCGTCTCATAACATGCTTCTGAGCATGCGTGTTTTTTTTTACGTCGTTTTAGCCCACACACGATCATTTTTTACAACCCGAAAAACGACATTGTTTAAAACGATGTTAAAAAATGCAGCATGTTCGAATTTTATTTTTGTTGTTTTTCAGAACCTGAAAAATGATGTGAAGCCCACACACGATCATTTTAAATTAAGTTTTTGAAAAACAACGTTTTTTTCATGGCAAAAAATGATCGTGTGTACGCGGCATTAGCTCTGTCCCTCCACAATATGTGTAACACACATAGGTGTTTAATAAACCATGGTAACTAAGTTAGGATCCAAATATCACCCCTCTTCACCTTACGTGTTCTCTGTGATAGGTACAGTGTTAGTTAAGCCAGGTAGGCTTCTCTGAAGAGGTGAGTTTTCATGTATCGTCGGAAAGTGGACAAAGTAGGAGAAAGTTGGACAGATTGGGGTAGAGCATTCCAGAGGATGGAGAGGCTCTGGAGAAGTCCTGAAGGCAAGCATGGGATGAGGTGACAAGGGAGTTTGAGAGCCGGAGAGCTCAGGTATGTCAGAGGGAATATAACATTCACCTAGAGAAAGAGAACCTATTAATGTTCCATATACTGTAGACAGGGACTTTAGTAGAGTATACTTGATACCCCTACCACCCCAGAAGATACCAAATAAATAGAACTCAATTAAAATAGGCTGTGACATTTTTTTACCTTAATGTATGTCAGATCTGTGTGTATTTATGTTGTAAAACATATACAGTTGTAATCATATAGAGCATTTTAAACGCATAAGTTGAGCTCCTATTTAAGGTGAAAACATTTTCACAAAAGCTTCACACAACAACTCAATGGTTTACACACATTTCCAGTCTAATGGAATTAAAATAATATGTGAGAATTGTGGGTCAAAGTCATGTAAATCTTTGGGTGAATATATTTGTAAATAGATCTCTGTGTTGACATTTTGTGATATCCTTATTAACCACTTCATTACTGGGCACTTAAACCCCCTTCCTGCCCAGACCAATTTTCAGCTTTCAGCGCTGATGCATTTTGAATGACAATTGCGCGGTCATACAATGCTGTACCCAAATTATATTTTTATCATTTTTTTCTTACAAATAGAACTTTCTTTTGGTGGTATTTGATCACCTCTGTGGTTTTTATTTTTTGCGCTATATACAAAAAAAAAACAGAAATTTTTTTTATATTTTTTTTCCCGGTTTAGGCCAAAACGTATTCTTCTACATATTTTTGTTAAAAAAATCACAATAAGCGTATATTGATTGGTTTGCGCAAAAGTTATAGCGCCTACAAAATAGGGCATAGATTTATGATTTATTTTTTATTTTAATTTTTTTACTAGTAATGGCGGCGATCTGCGATTTTTTTTGTCAGGCCTGCGATATTGCGGCGGACATATCGGACACTTTTGACACAATTTTGGGACCATTTACATTTATAAAGTGATCAGTGCTATAAAAATGCACTAATTTTTGTATAAATGTGACTGGCAGGGAAGGGGTTAACACTAGGGGGTGAGGAAGGGGTTAAATGTATTCCCTGGGTGTGTTCTAACTGTGTGTGGAGGGGGACTGACTGGGGGAGGTGACCGATGCTGTGTCCCTATGTACAAGGGACACGGCATCGGTCTCCTCTCTCCCTGACAGGACGTGGAGCTCTGTGATTACACACAGAGCTCCACATGCCTGCTGTCACCGCCGATCGCTGGAACCTGGCGGACATCGCGACCGCCAGGCACGCGCATCGGCTTCCCATCGAAGCGCCGGGCACAGTGTTGCCCCCAGTGGCGCACGCGGGGAATGTAAATAGCAGGACGTCCAGGGACGTCCACCCGGCACTTGAGAGCCGCGCTGTGGACGTCTTTCGTCTATAGCGCGGGTCTCAAGTGGTTAATATATGAAAACTTATCAAGCCTTGGGATCTGCCACAAAGGTGTACTTGGAGCCATTTCTACTGCCAAGGATTGTACCATAAGCTGTGTTAAGTATGAGCTAGATTGCATATGAACTAGATACCATATGAACTTTATGTACCCTACCATTGGCTAAATTGCAATTGTTTGGTCTTCTATTTGCAGTTATTGCAGTGCTCCTTTTATAACTATCCATTGTGCTGTACCTTATACTTGCTGGGAAAATATCTGTATTAAACTGTACTCTTGTTTTCCCTTTTTTACTTTGCTGCCCTGCATGACACAAATTATTTCACAAATTGTTTCTCAAAATATAATCTCATTAAAATAAAAGTATGCACTAGATACGAATCCCTAGAAAAGTAGGCAGCTTAGGGTTACCTATGAACTAATGATAGCTGCTTCAGGTTAGGTTGAGGGGTTAGTATATTTCAGAGCAAGACATTATTTCACCTTAATACCAGGAATGGCAGTCCTGAAATCCTGAAAAATATCCAAGGCAAACAAGGACAATTTTAAACCTACACTTATTAGTAGGGGTGCAACGGATCAAAAAACTCACGGATCGGATCGATCCTCGGATCAGGAGTCACGGATCGGATCATTTTCGGATCAGCAAAAAAAATAAAAAAATCTTGTTACACCCACCAGAGTTTTATATTTCATAGTTATTTTCAACACAAAATGGAGTTTATATGCTTAAATACAGTGTTTGGAAATCCGACGGACTGTTTACATGTTACATTTTAAAAGCAGCAGCAAACCTGCTGACCTCACATGCTTGCTAATGTGACAGAACACCTCTGATTTCACATTTAACTAAATGTGAAATCAGAGGTGTTCTGTCACATTATTAAGCATGTAAGGTTTGCTGCTGCTTTTAAAACTAAACAGTCTGTTGGTTTTTTAAACACTGTATTTATGCACATAAGCTCAGTTTTGTGTTGAAAATAACTATAAAAAAATATATGATCGGACACACACAGCAGGGCTTCACCTGTCAGTGATTATTGTGGGGTATGATGGTGTCCCCATAGTGGGTGTGTGTGTGTGTGATGACAGGGGCCACAGTGTGGAGGGGAGGAATGTGTCATATACTCGCAATGTATTAACTACCGTATGTGTTCTGCTCTCGTCCTCGTCCAGTGCTGGTGATGCGGAATAGCATCCTCCCCCGTCCCCCCGTCCAGGAATACAATAACAAACACTCGGCAGCGCTCCTTCTCCCTTCACACATGGCTCCGGCCAAAACACTAACACACGCTGCCTGCTTGTAACGCGCCCGATGATTGGTTTGGAGGCAGGGCAACTCTGGGTCGTCGCTTCTGTTCTGCATCCTGATTGGCCGAGTGCTAGCGCCTCCTCCTTTCTTGTCAGTCAGTGTACTGCAGTGAGAGGAGGCTGAGGGAGCTTGCAATGTACGGATCATACGGATCACATGTGTACCGATCCGAATAGGTTGATCTGTGCGGATCACGGATCAATGACGATCCGTTGCACCCCTACTTATTAGTGTTACAGCTATAACAATAACAATAAAAATGCTAGGTGAATTTGTTTGTCCTTTCCTCGTCATATCCCAAACTTGGTAAAACAGGCAAAGTCTCCCCTGGCTTTTAACGGTTGCTAGGAGCGATGACCATCAGGTTAACCGGAAAGGAGGATCTTGGTGGGACCTCCAAATGTAGCGCTTGGTTGCTTCTACCGTGTTTTCCCGAAAATAATCCCTACCCCGAAAATAAGACATATCTTGTTTATCAGGGAGGGCTGCAATATAAGCCCTACCCAGAAAATAAGCCCTAGTAAAGTTAATGAAAAGGGCTGTAATCCGTTTTGGAAAGAGATCCCAGGTCCAGTGTGTCTCCCACTGCAACAGCACCATGTAAAATACCCCATTTATAGCAGCCAGATATAATCAGAGATTGTCTCCTCTCCTCCACCCGGCTGACGGCCCCTCCCTCTTTAGTGCTTGCAGCGGGCTGACATTAGCTGTGATGGCGGCTCTTCCTCTCCTCTCTGCTACTCCCGGCTAATGTGTGTGGCCCCTCCCTCTGCAGTTCTCGGAGCGGGCTGACGTCAGCGGGATCGCGGCTCTTCCTTTCTTCTCTTCTTCTCCCGCCTTACGTCTGCGGCCCCTCCCTCTGCAGTTCTCAAATTTCCAAATGTGTCCTTCGCTTTTTCGGCTCAAAAACGTCCCAATGATTATCGATTTTGTGCCCATTAACTGGCCAAAAAAACGAAAGAACTGTCTGAACGACCAAATTTCGGACGAATTTTCGTATATTGTATGGCCAGCATAAGGTTGTTGTTTGATGGATTATGGAAGTAAAAAAATAAAAAAAATTCAGTTTGCTCTGATGACATTAAAAGATAATTGGGGTGGTGGGCGGTTCTTCAAGAATAAGACACAGTTTGCCTTTGGCCAACCATTGCCGCCTTACCAATATCCAGTCGCTACGAGATTTGAGGGACCACTTTTCACCACAGTCAAGGCAGAGTGGCATGGAAGCTCCCTTTTATTGGTGTGGGTACACCTCCAGCTCGTTTGGCTCATTGGGCATATTGCTTGTTGAGCCCACATGCTCTGGTAAGCCTTCACCTAATCAGTGGTGGATATCTCTTTACTTCATGTGACCATCTTTGCCGGCATTGCGGGCTCGCTCCCTGATCCTGTGTCCATAGCCGCCGACTACAGGACTCGGCATCACCCCCCGGCCCGCGCGTCATTGGAGTTCATTGACAATAGCGCGAGTCAATGGCTGTGCTGCTATCAATCTATCCAATAAAGAGCCGAGAAGAGACAAATAGACCGAGCAAAGGAAGAGTGCGTTTGCGACGCTGGACTTTCCAGGGCTCAGGTAAGTAAAATGGGGGGGCTGGGGGGCCAGTGATCATAAGATGTTTATTCACCTTAATGCATAGGATGCATTAAGGTGAAAAAACATGAACCTTTACAACCCCTTTAAGGGTTCCTACATTTTTACTTCTTTATAACTGTGTTTGCATTTATATTCTTATATAACAATATATCATTTTTTTCTGTAATGTCCTGAATACATTTTCCTACATCATATACACTTTAATAACTACAATCTAAGCCAAGAATTAATGTACATTGCTAATATCTTTACCTTTTATGTATGTGCTAAAATGCATTCAAATAAAGAAGCAATATATAATACATAAATAATAAATATATCTGTGTGGGTTTACCTAATGCAAGTTTCAAATAAAAAATGTAAGAGGAAGGTTTGACCTTGACCATCTTAAAAACCCTATATATACCTGAGCCACTGACATTTGTAAAGCTCCAGTAAACTTCTAAATGAACATTTGGCATTTCTGAAATAATGACGATTGCCTGCATTGACATTTGGATTTCTGCGAAACAATACAGACCAGATAATTAGATATTGGAAATGGCAAAACTCAGTATATATGGCCATTAAGCCCCGAAGATGCTGTTATAACATAGTTCAAAATGGCTGTAGGATTAACAATATCAAAAGATTTTGGAGTTTTACTCTCTGTACTTTTGACTGGGTCATATTGAAGGACTTCTAAACTTAAAGTGGGGTTCCAACCACAATTAGCATTTTTTAAATGTATGTCTTTCATCATGCGTTTTTATAATGTAAATCCGGTTACTTACTATTTTACAATCCGCCGCTGATCCGCAGAGATATTCAAAAAAGATAGTTTATAAAACTATGTCCACACCGTTGTCATTTTGCTTGTGGGCATTGTGAAGCCCACAAGCACTTACTTCCTGGAAGTCTTGGATGGGGAGTGATAATTGGGTAGCGCACTGCATCCGGGAAATGATGACACACATTTCCCATGAGCATTAGAGGGAGATGATGCCTTTGGTGATTCCAAAGGCAGATTTCGTGGGACCGCATAGCAACAGGCATTTCCAGATGAGTAAAAAACGTTATTTTTTTAATTTTTTAGGTCTAATGAGCACAATAACGAAAAAAAATTTGGGATGGAAACTCCACTTTAAGATATTCTTGAAATATATTGATACTCTCAGTTTATAACTTTAACCACTTAAGGACCGCCTCCTGCACATTTACGTCGGCAGAATGGCACGGCTGGGCACAAGCACGTACATGTACGTCCTCTTTAAGTGCCCAGCCGTGGGTCGCGGGCGGGCGCCCGCGACCCGGTCCGAAGCTTCGTGACCGTGACCACGGGACCTGCAGACTCAATCGCCGCTGGAGTCCCGCGATCGGTCCCCGGAGCTGAAGAACAGGGAGAGCTGTGTGTAAACACGGCTTCCCCGTTCTTCACTGTGGCGCTGTCATCGATCGTGTGATCCCTTTTATAGAGAAACACAATCGATGATGTCACACCTACAGCCACACCCCCCTACAGTTAGAAACACAAATGAGGTCACACATAACCCATTCAGCGCCCCCTTGTGGTTAACTCCCAAACTGCAATTGTCATTTTCACAGTAAACAATGCATTTTAAATGCATTTTTTGCTGTGAAAATGACAATGGTCCCAAAAATGTGTCAAAATTGTCCGAAGTGTCCGCCATAATGTCGCAGTCACGAAAAAAATCGCTGATCGCCGCCATTAGTAGTAAAAAAATAAAAAAATTAAAATGCAATAAAACTATTCCCTATTTTGTAAACGCTATAAATTTTGTGCAAACCAACCGATAAACGCTTATTGCGATTTTCTTTACCAAAAATAGGTAGAAGAATACGTATCGGCCTAAACTGAGGGAAACATTTTTTTTTATATATTTTTGGGGGATATTTATTATAGCAAAAAGTAAAAAATATAGATTTTTTTTTCAAAATTGTCGCTCTATTTTTGTTTATAGCGCAAAAAATAAAAAACGCAGAGGTGATGAAATACCACCAAAAGAAAGCTCTATTTGTGGGAAAAAAGGGACGCCAATTTTGTTTGGGAGCTACGTCGCACGACCGCGCAATTGTCAGTTAAAGTGACGCAGTGCCGAATCGCAAAAACTGTCCGGGTCCTTTAGCTGCCTAAAGGTCCGGGTCTTAAGTGGTTAAAGTGTCATTTCAGGAAAACATTTGAGTCTTGAGCCTGTCTCTGGTTGATAGTCCTACTGTTTGCCTTCTACATCTCAGTTCTACCTCAAAGAAATATTTTTAACGTTCCCTGTAATTCGCCTCAAATGCCGCAAGAATTTGTATACCAGCCAAGTGGAAGGATACATCCCCTGCAAAGGTGGCAGAATGGATTATCGTGATAACCGATATCATGAAAATGGAAGACCTCACCCTGTCAATAGCAAGATGAGTATTTTTAAAAAAGGTGATTCCATTGGATTCAGTTCCAATTCTCAACTAAATATAAGGACAAATTTTCTCGTCGAACCCTATATCCTTTGCAGGAAGCGTAATGCACATATGCTCTGATTGAATCCTCTTTTCACACTTCTCTACCTCTCCTCTTTCTTCTTTTTTTTTTACTGCTCTTCTTTCTTCTTCTACACTGCCAAGTGCCAACCCTTCCTACCCTAATGGGCTACCCTTTTTCACTACCCTCTCCTTCCCCTTCTTCCCTATATTTAAGGCCCCTGATAAATCGGGGCCTTAAATCGCTCTATCCGAACTGAGCAATAATATGGTAATTTCATGATGGCTACTGAGTTTAGCATAACATTGGTTCACACAACCATTGTGATCTTATATGCCAATGAAAAGGAATTTTAAGGATTGCTCAGTGGCGGTGCATCCTTAAGGGCGCAGGAGTGCCGCCCCCCTCCTGTCACTATCTAATTACCATAGATAGATTCATGCATTGCATAAATCTATCTATGGTTGGTGCTGACACCCCCTATTCGGGTGTCCGTCTCCTTTTCGGTCACCGGGCACCTGAATTACAGCGGTGGGGGTGTTTTTTGGATGCACCTGATTAGAGCCTTTTTCTCCATAAAATTGAGAAGCGGGCGCAACGCTGTGCGTTCCTTCTCACTCAGCTGAAAGTTAGCAAAGCCGAAGGAATTTGCTTTGCCAACATTGACCCGCCTCTCAGCTAATCAGGTTTCCGGTCGCCTGATTGGCTGAAATGTCAGGCGCTGTGATTGGTCGCCTATCGGAGAGGAGGATGGGAGAAGACACATGGAGGTAAAAAGACACTGCTCGACGTCACCCGCTGCCCCACCAAGACAGGGTAAGTTGCCACTATATAAATTCTGTATAATTATAATAATAATAATAATAAAGTATATTTCCACTTTTGTAGTCAAATTTTAAAATACAAAACTAAATGTTACTTATGTGTTCCCATTCACATTCTAAAAATAACAATAAAACAATTATTATCTTTCCAGCTGTTTGGAGCACATCTTGGGAAGGCTGCAAGCTACCCTAAACAATTTGAAAATAGAGGAAACTTAATCTGTCATCACTGACAAATAGGGACAATCTTGTTTACAACTCATAATGAAATCTGCCAGCACAATACAGACAGGTTATTTTTTTTATAGTATACATCTACTCCCCGATCTTCATAGCAGAAGTGAACTTCAGTTTTAGTGTTTTCAGAAAGGCACAAGTAAAACATAAGCAGTAGTCTGTTTTTAAATCATGCTATGGTAATGAGAACGTGTCAAATATAAATTAGGTGTTATCCACATTTGGCTGCAAAAATGGATAAATGCTTTACGTTGAGATTCTTCACATCTAGACCTCTGACATTATTCTTCTCCTAAACCTCCAATTGCTAAAAAAAAATCTATGAATGACCCTGTAGGCACTTAGATGATCACAAATCTTAAACAAAACAGTTACATTATGTGGCATTCATAATTATATAAACTTGTGTTTATGGTTGAAAATTATTGTTGAACTGGATAGACTTGAGTCTTTTTCAACCAGACTAACTATGGGCCAGATTCACATAGAATCTGGCTGTGATGCGGCACCGTAACGTATCCCATTTACGTTACACCGCCGCAAGTTTACAGCTTAAGTGCCTGATTCACAAAGCACTTGCCTGTAAACTTGCGGTTGGCGTAGCGTAAATCTGCCCGGCGCAAGCCCGCCTAATTCAAATGGGGCGGGCACCATTTAAATTAGGCGCGTTCCCGCGCCGAACGTACTGCGCATGCTCCGTCCGTAAAATTACCCGACGTACATTGCGCTAAATGACGTTGCAAGGACATCATTGGTTTCGACGTTAACGTAAATGGCGTCCAGCGCCATTCACGGACGACTTACGCAAACGACGTGAATTTTCAAATTTCGACGCGGGAATGATGGCCATACTTAACATTGGCTAGACCACCTAGAGGGCAGCCTTAGTTTTACGCGGCGTATCTCGACGGAAACTACGTAAATTTAGAGCGACGGGCAAAGAGTACGTTCGTGAATCGGCGTAACTAGTCATTTGCATATTCTACGCCAACCGCAATGGAATCGCCCACCTAGCAGCCGGCCTAGAATTGCAGCCAAAGATCCGACGGTGTAAGTCAATTACACCTGTCGGATCTTTGTGAGAACTATGCGTAACCTGATTCTATGAATCAGGCGCATAGTTACGACGGGCGGATCTCAGAGATACGACGGCGTATCAGGAGATACGCCGTCGAATCTCCTTTGTGAATCTGGCCCTATGTAACTATGTAAATTATGTGAATTTAAATTGAGATACACTGTATTACCAAAAGTATTGGGACACTTGCCTTTACACGCACATGAACTTTGATGGCACCCCAGTCTCTTAGTTCGGGGAACAGTTTGGGGACGGCCCCTTCCTATTCCAACATGACTGCTTATCCAGTGCACAAAGCAAGGTCCATAGAATCATGGATGGGGTGAAGGAATTTGACTGGCCTGCACAGAGTCCTGACCTCAACCTGATAGAATACCTTTGGGATAAATTAGAGCAGAGACTGTGAGCCAGGCCTTCTGGTCCAACATCAGTGCCTAACCTCACAATTGCGCTACTGAAAGAATAATCAAACATTCCCATAGATCAGGGGTGTCCAAACTTTTTTCAAAGAGGGTCAGATTTGATGACGTGAACATGCTTGAGGGCCGACCATTTTTCACGACATTGTTTGAACCATTACAATTCGGTCTAAGTGTGTTCATTCAAGCACTAAAACACTGCCCTACAAGAATTATCTTGCCTTCATGACTGTGTGTGGTGAAGAGATGAGCTCTGGCGTATTATTTGGATATACCATATTTATTGGCGTATAACACGCACCTTCAGGGAGGTTTCAGGAAAAAAACTTAACATTTAAAAAAAAAGAACTGTGAAGCAAAATAAGGGTCAGTGCCCATCTGCAGACCCCCAATTGCAAGAAATGCAGCAGCCACAATTTCCAGGAATGCAGCACACACCATTGCCAGAAATGCAGGACACATCATTACCAGGAATACAGCACCCACCATTGCCAGGAATACAGCACCCACCATTGCCAGGAATACAGCACCCACCATTGCCAGGAATGCACTCACTATTGCTGGGAATGCACTCACCATTGCCAGGAATGCAGCACCTATCATTGCAAGGAATGCACTCACCATTGCCAGGAATGATCAGTGTCCATCTGCAGCCAGCTGTGCCCAAGTGTCCATCTGCAGCCAGCCATGCCCCTGTGTCCATCTGCAGCCAGCCATGCCCAAGTGTCCATCTGCAGCCAGCCGTGCCTTATTTGTTTTAAATGTTGCCGCCGAGATAGGATTAGGATGTCCTGTGTGTTCGGTTGTACTCGGCTCCTCTCGCAGTCCCGCCCCTTGGCCTGGCTTCTATGATGGACACTAGGAATGATGCCCTGTTGGACCTGATAATCTCAAACCATGCAGAGCTTATTACTAATGTTCAGATAAAGGAACACCTGGGTAGCAGTGATCATAACATGATTTCATTTAATGTTAACTATAAGCAAGAAATGCATACAGGAAATATTAAAACACTAAATTTTAAGAGAGCAAATTTTCCAAGGATGAGGGCTGCTCTCCAGGACTTGGACTGGGAGGGACTATTGGCACAGCTGAACACAGAACAGAAATGGGAATTCTTCAAAAAGACTGTGTGGAACCTCACTGCAAAGTATGGGCCTAATCCTCAAAAGAGATACTCCGGCGTAAGCCGTCGTATCTCTGGTTCTAACTTTGGAACTGATCCACAGAATCAGTTTTCCAAAGTTAGGCAGAAGATCCGACATCTGTAAGGGACTTACACTGCCGGATCTTAGGATGCAGTACCGCATCCGCCACTGGGGGCATTTCGAGTCGAAATGCCGCTTCTGGTATGCAAATTAGCACTTAGGGCGATCCACATCATCCCATCATGCTCCGGCAGGTACCCACGTGGTGGGTGCCTACCCACGTGCACCCACCACGTGGGTACCTACCGGAGCATGATGGGACGGTGATGCCTATATAAATGGGATGCAAGCGCGCTTCCATCATTTTAGTGACAAGAGGCGATGAGTCAACATCGGAAGAGGGGAGAAGAACAGAAGAGAAGAAGGTGACGTCACAGAAGACCGCGATGGCTGCCTGCTAGTAATTGAGCTAACACACGAAGATAGCAGGCAGCCAGCGCTGAAGAAGAAGGCACCGGACAGCTGCAGAAGAACCGGGGTTCGCCGAGTCAACAGCGGAGAGCGGCGAGGATAGAAGAAGACCCCCGGAGAGCGGAGAAGACCCCCCCCCCGGAGAGCGGAAGAATAAACCCCCCCCCCGGAGAGCGGAGAAGACCCCCGGAGAGTGGAAGAAGAAGCCCCCCCTGGTATTAGAGCTAATAAAGAAGACAGGGGGGGCCTCCGGAGCAGACTAATAAATTATTTTAAAAACCCTTGTGTTGTGTGTTTAATAACTTTAACTTTTTGCCTCCAGGTGAATGGATAGGGGTACGATGTACCCCATATCCATTCACTTAGGGTGGGGGGCCGGTATCTGGGGGCCCCCTTATTAAAGGGGACTCCCATATTCCGATAAGCCCCCGCCCGCAGACCCCGACAACCAACGGCAAGGGTTGTCGGGAAGAGGTCCTGTCCTCATCAACATGGGGACAGGGTGCTCTGGGGTGGGGGGGCCCGCAGTGCGCCCCCCTGCCCCAGAGCACCCAACCCCCCATGTTGAGGGCATGCGGCCTGGCACGGCTCAGGAGGGGGGGGGGCGCTCGCTCGTCCCCACTCCCATTCCTGGCCGGCCGGGTAGCGTGCTTTGGATACGGGTCTGGTATGGATTGTAGGGGGACCCCCTACGTCGATTTTTCGGCGTGGGGGGTCTTCTTACAACCCATACCAGACCTAAGGGCCTGGTATGCTCCTGGGGGGGGGGAACCCATGCCGGTTTTTTCTTTGAAAATTGGCATGGAGTTCTCCCTCTCAGGAATGCATGCTGAGCGACGCTGTCATTTTTTTTTAATAATTATTTGTTTTCCCGGCGCGTATATTTTTTTTCACCCGTCGCAACTTTAGTGTCCCGTCGCAATCCACAAAGCCCGGCGTCAATTACGTTTGCGCGCTGCACGTCGGGAAAATTACGTCACACGCATGCGCAGTACGGCCGGCGCGGGAGCGCGCCTCATTTAAATTTTAAACGCCCCCCGGAGAGGAGGACCGCCTTGCGACGGAGGCACTTAAGTTACACGGCCTGAAATTTCTAGGTAAGTGCTTTGTGGATCAGGCACTTAGGTAGAAATTTTAAGTCAGTGTAACTTAACTGCTGAAAGTTAAGTTACGCCGCCTGGCTGTGGATTAGGCCCTATGTTCCCATGGGCAATAAGTTTAAAAGGCTAAAAATAAAACCTATGTGGCTCACGGTCAAAGTTAAAAAATCTATAAACAATAAGAAAGTAGCTTTTAAAAAATATAAAAATGAAGGAACACTAGTGTTGTTTAAATGTTACAAAGAATATAACAGGATATGCAAAAAGGAAATCAAGGATGCAAAAATTCAAAACGAACGACAGATTGCAAAAGATAGTAGTACAAACCCCCAAAAATTCTTTAAATATATTAATAGTAAAAAGGTGAAGTCTGAGCATATAGGCCCCTTACAAAATAATCTAGAGTGGGTGACTGGGGACAAAGAGAAGGCAAATTTATTAAATGTTTTCTTCAGCTCTGTGTATACAAAGGAGCATGGGGGAGCTCAGGTCCAAAATGGGGGTGGGAGTGACACAGCCCCAAATCCACAATGGCTCAAAAGTGATATGGTCCAGAAATATTTAGACAGAATAAAGGTGGATAAAGCACCTGGACCTGATGGCATCCACCCACGGATCCTAGGTGAGTTGAGCTCTGTCATTTCAAAGCCACTGTATCTAATATTTAGGGACTCATTAATGACAGGAATAGTACCACTGGATTGGCGCAGGGCCAATGTGGTGCCCATATTTAAAAAGGGAACAAAGTCTTTACCAAGTAACTATAGACCTGTTAGTTTAACTTCTATAGTTGGGAAGATACTGGAACGTTAAATAAAAGACCACATGGATGAGTTCTTGCTGGAAAAAAACTATTTAAGCAGCAGACAACATGGATTCATGAAAGACAGAAGTTGTCAGACAAACCTGATTTCCTTTTATGAAGAGGTAAGTAAAACCCTGGACAGAGGCGTGGCTGTGGACGTGATATATTTGGATTTTGCAAAAGCGTTCGATACAGTTCCGCACACACGGCTCATGTGTAAGGTAAGGTCTACAGGATTGGATATATCAGTTTGTAAATGGATAGAAAACTGGCTGAAAGACAGAATTCAGAGAGTCGTGGTTAATGATTCTTACTCTGAATGGTCCAAGGTTATCAGTGGTGTACCCCAAGGTTCAGTGCTGGGACCCTTACTTTTCAATATATTTATAAATGATATTGGGTCTGAGATCAAAAGTAAAATTTCTGTCTTTGCAGATGACACCAAGCTATGCAGTGGAATAACGTCCTTGCAGGATGTCTCCAATTTACAAGCCGACCTCAATGCTCTATCTAATTGGGCGACTGAGTGGCAGATGAGGTTTAATGTAGATAAATGTAAAGTTATGCACTTGGGGGCTAAGAATATGCATGCATCATACATACTAGGGGGAGTACAACTGGGGGGATCTGTAGTGGAGAAGGATCTGGGGGTTTTAGTTGATCATAAGATCAATAATGGCATGCAATGCCAAGCTGCGGTTTCCAAAGCGAGCAAAGTCCTTTCTTGTATTAAGAGAGGTATGGACTCCAGAGACAGAGATATAATTTTGCCCCTGTACAAATCATTAGTAAGACCTCATCTGGAATATGCAGTTCAGTTTTGGGCACCAGTTCTCAAAAAGGACATCGGAGAACTGGAGAAAGTGCAGAGAAGAGCAACCAAACTGATAAGAGGAATGGAGGAGCTCAGCTATGAGGAAAGATTAGAGGAACTGAATTTATTCACTCTTGAGAAGAGGAGAATAAGGGGGATATGATCAACATGTACAAATATATAAGAGGTCCATACAGTGAACTTGGTGTTGAGTTATTCACTTTACGGTCAACACTGAGGACAAGGGGGCACTCTTTACGTCTAGAGGAAAAGAGATTTCACCTCCAAATACGGAAAGGTTTTTTCACAGTAAGAGCTGTGAAAATGTGGAACAGACTCCCTCCAGTGGTGGTTCTGGCCAGCTCAGTAGATTGCTTTAAGAAAGGCCTGGATTCTTTCCTAAATGTACAGAATATAACTGAGTACTAAGATTTGTAGGTAAAGTTGATCCAGGGTAAATCCGATTGCCTCTCGGGGGATCAGGAAGGAATTTCTCCCCTGCTGTAGCAAATTGGATCATGCTCTGCTGGGGTTTTTTGCCTTCCTCTGGATCAACTGTGTGTATGGAGTTGGGTGTATAGGATTTTACTGTGTTTTTTATTTTGTTTTTTTATTTTTTGTGGTTGAACTGGATGGACTTGTGTCTTTTTTCAACCTGACTAACTATGTACTGTAACTATGTAACTATGTAACTATATGACACAACACACGTCCAATGGCGGGAATGGGCGGGACTATGAGCGGAGCCGAGCCTAGCCGAGTACACAGTACACTCGGCTCGGGCTATTACGGTGGCGCTCGTTCACCTGACAGACAGCGGGGATCGGCCGATAAATACGGTATATATATCTTTTGTGGCCCCGGCGCTGGGAGATATTCGGGGGCCACAAAAGATATATATGTGTAGATAACCAGGCAGGCCGTTCAAATCCGGCCCTCGGGCCAGACTTTGGACATGCCTGCCATAGACACACTCCTAAACCTTGTGGACAGCCTTCCCAGAAAAGTTGAAGCTGTCATAGCTGCAAATGGTGGGCCAACTCAATATTGAACCCTACGGACTAAGACTGGGATGCCATTAAAGTTCATGTGTGTTTAAAGGTTGGTGTATCAAAACATTTGGTAATATAGTGTCTGAGAATTGAAACAGTGCTTTACATCTTGCACATTCACCTCAGTCCCCGTCTCCAAGGCTCTTACAATCTAAGGTCTGCATCTCACAAGTACACATATCAGGGCCGATTTAGACAGGAGGAAACCCGCATAACCACAGGGAGGACACACAACCTCAAGGATCCTAGCACTGCAAGACATAAATGCTAACCACTAAGCCACCATGCTGCTCAACATAGCATGCTTTTAAGTACTATTTTTTTTTTTTTTTTTGGCGACCCTAAATCTAGTGTGACATTTTTGCATCTCTATATTTTTTAATTCTCAGTTTCAGGATCCAGGTGGAGCTCTTGGCTCCTTTACAGGTTTCCAGTCTTTCCTTATCTTCTGTTAAAAACAAGGCTTCTTGTTTTTTTAAAGCTTAGTAGTGCAAGCTGAAACTAAAGCCGGCTATAGAGGGAGCGATTTTCTTTCCTGCTGGCCGGGAAAAAGCTATAATAGCCTCTAGCAATAATCTCAAAAATCCAACAGCCTGATTGTGCCCAAGTTGATCGATCGCTCAACTTGGGTGCATTCAGCTCGCCCATACATGGTTCAAATCCTACTAAACTAGCCAAGATTTGAATTGTCTATGGCTGACTTTACACACACACAAGCTAGTTAAAGGAGTAAATCCCTATATTTTATTAAAGGCACACCTTTAATAAAAACTTCTGCTGCTTTTTCCTTTAGAAAACCCCACAGTGCTCTGGGATTTCCTTGTCATGTTTTATAAATAAACTGACCCAAAATCATAAAATTCTACCATTAAAGCGGTTGTTTTACCCGCTTGGTGATTTTTACTTACAGATAAGCCTATAATAAGACTTACCTGTAGGTAAAATGAAAATCTCCTATATATTCACCCTGCATGAATCTGCTGACATCAGCGGTGCATGCGCTCTAAAGGTTCGGCATATTGTGCCAGAAATTCAAAGCTCCTTGCCGCAATGGAGGGCTCCCGTGCGCATGCGCGGGAGTGACGTCATTGCGGCTTCCGCCATTCACATTGCCGAAACTCTAAAAAAACAGAGGGAACATGTCAGCTCCCTCATTCGTTCTATGGTAAGTATTTCATAATGTGCTAGTATGCTATGTATACTAGCACATTATGCTATTGTCTTCTAAGGTGTTTTTGCGAATATCTGTGAATGCCATAAAGATATATAAGCATTTTATTGCGTAATGGACATTTATTCTGGTTATAGGGGTCACTACAGCGTAGATATACAGTTCATCACTATAGGACACAATGGCGATTTTGGGCCTGTAACTGGAGACATGCCATGCAGTGGGGGGGGGGGCAAGGAATCTGAAACAATCTTTGTGTTTGATGCTAAAGATTCTAAAGATTCTTTATTCACTGTAGCTATTGAAGAGTCATCATTTCTTTTTTTTTAAAAAAGTTAGTAATATTCCTTGTCTTTTCCAGAAAGCTTTTTTTACTTTTTCTTTAAGGGCTCATATAGGGGATTGGTGTTAGAAGGGCAAAAGACCTACAAATCTATGGCCACCCAAAGTTTTTCCTTTCACAGATATTTTGCCCATTACCGAAAGACTTGTATTATGTCTAAAACAGTAGAACGCATAATTGTTTTTCTCAAGCAGTATCCCCTCAGGTGAAATCTGAGTTTACACATGGTGCAGAAATATGGAAGATCCACCTATACATTCCTATAACAGGGTCTAATTTTAGCCTAAACTCTAGTCAATAAACTAAATAGTAGACATGTGCATTTGTTTTCATCCTGTATTTTTCGGGGATTTTCACATTCGTTTTAACAAACGATAACGAACGCACAGAATCCGAAATAAAAAATGCTTTATTTTTGTTTCGTTGCGACAACAGTTCGATATAAATAGAAGATTCTACATGACTGTGACAATAGAGATCTGTGTCTATCGAAGCTGCGGTCGAATGTGCCTAACCTAACTCTAGTGTCCAAGATTATTCGACATAGGGAGAAAGAATTTGACATTATAGAGACATGAAAATTCGACGAAGCAGCTAAAAACATTTGATTGCCGTGAGCGGACATGTATGGTCAAATGCTCCGCCCCAAAGGCTATAGAAGAATTATAATGTTGGTTGACTAGTAACAATTATTAATAAATATAATTATTACTAGTCATTCAACATTAGAATTCTACTATAACTTGTGGGCGGAGCATTCGACCGTAAATGTACAATTGCGACGTCGTCCAGTTTAGCTGCTTCATCGAATCTTCTTATAATATCCGACAGATACCATAAGCCTTCAATTGACAGATTCAACCTTAATTTGGATTTTCAGACGAATGCATTTTTTAACTAAACAAAATAAATAAAAACTAATTTCGGAAGTAACTAAATAAATGTATTTTTTTAACCACTTGGGATCCGCCTGCCGTCAATTGACGGCTACAGTGCGGATCCCAATTTCCAAACTGCCGTCAATTGACGGCCGCCCCTTTGGGCGTTCCCCGCGCGCGCTCCAGAGCGCGCTGCGGGGAAAATCTGTGTTGGCCGTGTCCCTCGGACACAGCCAATTACAGATCGCCGCGAACGGCCAATCATAGTGGCCGTTCGCGAGGCGATCTGTGCAGCCAATGAGAGAGGATCTCATATGTAAACATATGAGATCATCTCTCATTGCCGTTTTACACAGAGACAGCGGTGCTGTCTCTGGAGAGGAGACCGATCTGTGTCTCTTGTACATAGAGACACAGATCGGTCACCCCCCCAGTCACCCCCCCCCCTCCACCTACAGTTAGAACACTAAGCAGGGATACATTTAACCCCTTCCTCACCCCCTAGTGTTAACCCCTTCAATGCCAGTCACATTTATACTGTAATTAGTGCATATTTATAGCACTGATCGCAGTATAAATGTGAATGGCGCCAAAAATGTGTCCGATGTGTCCGCCATAACGTCGCAGTCCCATTAAAAATCGCAGATCGCCGCCATTTCTAGTAAAAAAATAAAATAAAATAAAAATAATTCTGTCCCCTATTTTGTAAGCGCTATAACTTTTGCGCAAACCAGTCGCTTATTGCGATTTTTTTTTTTTTTTACCAAAAATATGTAGAAGAATACGTATCGGCCTAAACTGAGAAAAAAAAATGTTTTTTTTTTTTTTAAATTGGGATATTTATTATAGCAAGAAGTAAAAAATATTGTATTTTTTTCAAAATTGTCTCACTTCTTTGTTTATAGCGCAAAAAATAAAAACCGCACAGGCGATCAAATACCACCAAAAGAAAGCTCTACTTGTGGGGAAAAAAGGATGTCAATTTTGTTTGGGAGCCACGTCGCACGACCGCGCAATTGTTAGTTAAAGCGATGCAGTGCCGAAAGCTGAAATTTCACCTGGGCAGGAGGGGGGTATATGTGCCCAGTAAGCAAGTGGTTAATGAAACAAATTCCGAAACAAAATAATTAAGTGTGCACATGTCTACTAAATACTAAATATACCTGAGCCGGTTCACTTCAAGTCGCCCCAGGTCGCCCCAAGTCGTGTGGTCGAGAAAATGAATGGAAGTGAATGGAGCCGTCTTAATGTACACTACTGAAGTCGCTCCGACTTCAGAAAAAGGTTCCTATACTACTTCAATCCGACTTGTAGGCAACTTGTACTCACTGATTTCAATGGAAGTCGCCTCCAAGTCGGATCCCCGTTCACAGTGAGGCAACTTTACAGGAAGTTGCCCCAGTGTGAACCTGTTCTAATGCAAGCCCCTCCCTCCCACAGGGGAACTCCACGCCAAATTTTAAATAAAAAAACGGCATGTGTTTCCCCTCTAGGAGCATACCAGGCCCTTAGGTCTGGTATGGATTTCAAGGGGAACCCCCTACGCCGAAAAAACAGCATGAGGTCCCCCCCAAATCCATACCAGACCCTTATCCGAGCACGCAGACCGGCCGGTTAGGAAAGGGGGTGGGAACGAGCGAGCGCCCCCCCTCCTGAGCCGTACCAAGCGGCATGCCCTGTGGCCCCCCCACCCCAAAGCACCTTGTCCCCATGTTGATGGGGACAAGGGCCTCTTCCCGACAACCCTGGCCGTTGGTTTTGGGGTCTGCAGGCGGGGGGGCTTATCGGAATCTGGGAGCCCCCTTTAATAAGGGGGTCCCCAGATCCCGGCCGCCCACCCTATGTGAATGAGTATGGGGTACATCGTACCCCTACCCATTCACCTGGTGGTAGAAAAATGTCAATAAAAAAACACTACACACGTTTTTAAAGTAGTTTATTAGGCAGCTCCGGGGGTCTTTCGACTTCTCCCTTCTGCCGGGCACCACCTATGTCTTCTTTCAGCTCTTTTACCAGCGGCGGCCTGGTCTTCTCCCTTCTTCCGACTTCGGGGGGTCTTTTCCGACTTCTCCGCTCTCTTCTCCCGCTCTTTGGTTCTTTTTCTCTTCTGCCAGGCACTACCGCTGTCTTCTTTCAGCACTTTCACCAGCGGGGGCCCAGTCTTCTGTGTTGCCTTCTTCTCCTCTTCGATGTTGACTGTAATGCGGGGTGTGCGGTGTGCGGCGATTTACATAGGTCTCTTATGATGTCACAGTCTCAGCATGCTCCGGGTTGTGACCTCACCACCCGGAGCATGCTGGGACTCTGATTTCATAAGAGGCCTATATAAATCCCCCCCTCCCCGCACACCCGGCATTACAGCAGGAGGGAGCGTTGAGTCAACATCGAAGGAGAAGAAGAGAAGAAGGCAACGCAGAAGACCGGCCCCCGCAGGTGAAAGAGCTGAAAGAAGACAGCGGTGGTGCCCGATAGAAGAGAAAAAGAACCGGAGAGCGGTAGAAGAAAGCAGAGAAGTCGGAAGACCCCTGGCTCCTTGCTAAGAGTGGATCTGGTGTGGAATTTCTGATCAGAAGTGGAATTTTTGAATACAAGTGGAAGAGTTAAAAACCAGGATTTGCTTTTAGCTGCTTTTAACTGTTTCTGCTGCAAGTGTTGAATTGTTTGTCTCTTTTCTCTGACACTTTTTAAACAGCTTTTTTTTTCTTTCTGCTAATTAAGGGGAGTGTTTAATTGTTAACAGGGGAGTGTTTAATTGTTAACAGGTGAGTATGTAAGTGTCTGTAAAAACTCCATAAGAGCTGCCTCCTTGCTAAGAGTGGATCTGGTGTGGAATTTTTGAATACAAGTGGAAGAGTTAAAAACCAGGAGTTTAAAACAAGAGTTAAGTCAGGAGTCTTCTAAAACTGTAAGTATCATCTTAATCTTCATACAAGTAATTATATTGTAACTGGGAAATGAGTGCTAGCAGGGTTGAAGGTTTTGCTCAGTGCACAGTGTGTCACATGTATGCAAAATTGGTGCAACAGCTCCAAGATGGATACCGCTGTGACAGATGTGAGCAGGTTGCCCTTCTGGAAGCTCGTATTAGAGATCTGGAGGAGCAAGTTGCAACACTGGGTAGAAATGACAACCTTGAAAGGGGTCCTCTGCTCGCTGAGCAAGTGGTCAGTAAGGTTGATGTGGAGGGTGGAGGGGCAAGTCAGGATTATCAGATAGGGAGATGGGTTAATGTAGTTAGAGGGAGTGGAAGGGGCGTGAAGAAAGGGAAGGCCAGTCCTGTATTTGTGCATCAAAACAAATTTGCCAAGTTGGGTGATGATGTGGAGGTGGCAAACACAGAGGTGGCAGCCCTAGATGTTACTGCTACCCCTAACAGCCGGGAGAGCAACCCATCTAGTAGAGGTGGGGAGGGGAGTGCAGGTAGGCCTAGACAGTTGGTGGTAATAGGGGATTCTATAATCAGAAGGACTGATAGAATAATTTGTCGCCAGGATCGCTTCAACCGAATGGTTTGCTGTCTCCCTGGTGCCAGGGTTCGGCATGTGGTGGACCGGGTGGATAAATTACTGGGAGGGGCTGGGCATGACCCAGCTGTCTTGGTCCACGTTGGAACCAATGACAGTATACATGGAAGGTGGAGGCTCCTTAAGAATCAATTTAAAGAACTAGGCTGCAAGATGAAGGGAAGGACCTCCAAGGTGATATTCTCTGAAATATTGCCTGTGCCATGCGCAACACAGGAAAGGCAGGGGGAGATTAGAGAGCTGAATGCATGGCTAAAGACCTGGTGTAGGAAGGAGGGATTTGTGTTTCTAGAGCACTGGGCTGACTTTTCATTGGGGTGCAACCTATATGCTAAAGACGGTTTGCACTTGAATGGAAGGGGGTCTGCTGTGCTGGGGGAGAGGTTTATGGGAATGCTGGAGGAGTATTTAAACTAGGATTGAGGGGGAGGGTGAATTAGAATTACATCGAGCAGACAGGTCAGTTAGTGGTCAGACATTAATGGAGAGTGGAATGGGGATAGATTGGGGGAGGGTTATGGCAGGTGACAAGAAAGTTCCCATGTTGCAAACAGCCATTGGAAATAATAGTGACATTTGTACTACTATAAATTATATGAAAAACACCAGAGAAAAATGTAACAATACATTTAAGTGTTTGTTCACCAATGCCAGAAGTCTGCCAAGCAAAACAGGTGAGTTGGAAGCTCTGGCGCATGAGGAGAGCTATGATGTAATCGGTATTGCTGAAACTTGGCTTCAATCCTCACATGACTGGGCTATTAATATTCCTGGCTATGCTCTCTTTCGGAAAGACAGGGTAAAACGGAAAGGTGGATGGGTCTGTCTCTGTGAGAAGTGACCTCAAAGCAAACGTGAAAGAGAACATGGTTGATGGAGAGTGTGATGAGGCTGAAGCATTATGGGTGGAACTGCATACAGATGTGCGTAGTTCAAAATTAATCATTGGAGTTTGTTATAAACCACCCAATGTTAATGAGGAGGTGGAGACTCAGCTCCTTGCACAGATGGAAAAGGCTGCAAGGACTGGGACGGTGATAATAATGGGGGATTTTAACTACCCAGAAATTGACTGGATTAATGGCACTTCTGGGACAGTTAAAGGACAACATTTTAAAAACCTATTGCAGGACAATTTTATGGTGCAGTTTATTGAGGCCCCAACTAGGAATGATGCTCTGTTGGACCTGATAATCTCAAACCATGCAGAGCTTATTACTAATGTTCAGATAAAGGAACACCTGGGTAGCAGTGATCATAACATGATTTCATTTAATGTTAACTATAAGCAAGAAATACATACAGGAAATATTAAAACACTAAATTTTAAGAGAGCAAATTTTCCAAGGATGAGGGCTACTCTCCTGGACTTGGACTGGGAGGGACTATTGGCACAGATGAACACAGAACAGAAATGGGAATTCTTCAAAAAGACTGTGTGCAACCTCACTGAAAAGTATGTTCCCACGGTCAATAAGTTTAAAAGGCTAAAAATAAAACCTATGTGGCTCACGGTCAAAGTTAAAAAAGCTATAAACAATAAGAAAGTAGCTTTTAAAAAATATAAAAATGAAGGAACACTAGTGCTGTTTAAATGTTACAATGAATATAACAGGATATGTAAAAAGCAAATCAAGGATGCAAAAATTCAAAACGAACAAAAGATTGCAAAAGATAGTAGGACAAACCCCAAAAAAATCTTTAAATATATTAATAGTAAAAAGGTGAAGTCTGAGCATGTAGGCCCCTTACAAAATAATCTAGAGTGGGTGACTGGGGACAAAGAGAAGGCAAATGTATTAAATGCTTTCTTCAGCTCTGTGTATACAATAGAGCATGGGAGAGCTCATGTCCAAAATGGGGGTGGGAGTGACACAGCCCCAAATCCACAATGGCTCAAAAGTGATAGGGTCCAGAAATATTTAGACAGAATAAAGGTGGATAAAGCACCTGGACCTGATGGCATCCATCTACCTAGGTGAGTTGAGCTCTGTCATTTCAAAGCCACTGTATCTAATATTTAGGGACTCATTAAAGACAGGAATAGTACCACTGGATTGGCGCAGGGCCAATGTGGTGCCCATATTTAAAAAGGGAACAAAGTCTTTACCAAGTAACTATAGACCTGTTAGTTTAACTTCTATAGTTGGGAAGATACTGGAACGTTTAATAAAAGACCACATGGATGAGTTCTTGCTGGGAAAAAACTATTTAAGCAGCAGACAACATGGATTCATGAAAGACAGAAGTTGTCAGACAAACCTGATTTCCTTTTATGAAGAGGTAAGTAAAACCCTGGACAGAGGCGTGGCTGTGGACGTGATATATTTGGATTTTGCAAAAGCGTTCGATACAGTTCCGCACACACGGCTCATGTGTAAGGTAAGGTCTACAGGATTGGAAATATCAGTTTGTAAATGGATAGAAAACTGGCTGAAAGACAGAATTCAGAGAGTCGTGGTTAATGATTCTTACTCTGAATGGTCCAAGGTTATCAGTGGTGTACCCCAAGGTTCAGTGCTGGGACCCTTACTTTTCAATATATTTATAAATGATATTGGGTCTGAGATCAAAAGTAAAATTTCTGTCTTTGCAGATGACACCAAGCTATGCAGTGGAATAACGTCCTTGCAGGATGTCTCCAATTTACAAGCCGACCTCAATGCTCTGTCTAATTGGGCGACTAAGTGGCAGATGAGGTTTAATGTAGATAAATGTAAAGTTATGCACTTGGGGGCTAAGAATATGCATGCATCATACATACTAGGGGGAGTACAACTGGGGGGATCTGTAGTGGAGAAGGATCTGGGGGTTTTAGTTGATCATAAGCTCAATAATGGCATGCAATGCCAAGCTGCGGTTTCCAAAGCGAGCAAAGTCCTTTCTT
Source organism: Rana temporaria (assembly GCF_905171775.1). Classification (NCBI taxonomy): domain Eukaryota; kingdom Metazoa; phylum Chordata; class Amphibia; order Anura; family Ranidae; genus Rana; species Rana temporaria. Next base: position 624,876,151 of record NC_053489.1, on the reverse strand, counting down.
GTATTAAGAGAGGTATGGACTCCAGAGACAGAGATATAATTTTGCCCTGTACAAATCATTAGTAAGACCTCATCTGGAATATGCAGTTCAGTTTTGGGCACCAGTTCTCAAAAAGGACATTGGAGAACTGGAGAAAGTGCAGAGAAGGGCAACCAAACTGATAAGAGGAATGGAGGAGCTCAGCTATGAGGAAAGATTAGAGGAACTGAATGTATTCACTCTTGAGAATAGGAGAATAAGGGGGGATATGATCAACATGTACAAATATATAAGGGGTCCATACAGTGAACTTGGTGTTGAGTTATTCACTTTACGGTCAATACTGAGGACAAGGGGGCACTCTTTACGTCTAGAGGAAAAGAGATTTCACCTCCAAATACGGAAAGGTTTTTTCACAGTAAGAGCTGTGAAAATGTGGAACAGACTCCCTCCAGAGGTGGTTCTGGCCAGCTCAGTAGATTGCTTTAAGAAAGGCCTGGATTTTTTCCTAAATGTACAGAATATAACTGAGTACTAAGATTTGTAGGTAAAGTTGATCCAGGGTAAATCCGATTGCCTCTCGGGGGATCAGGAAGGATTTTTTTTCCCTGCTGTAGCAAATTGGATCATGCTCTGCTGGGGGTTTTTGCCTTCCTCTGGATCAACTGTGGGTATGGAGTTGGGTGTATAGGATTTTACTGTGTTTTTTATTTTGTTTTTTATTTTTTGTGGTTGAACTGGATGGACTTGTGTCTTTTTTCAACCTGACTAACTATGTAACTATGTAACTATGTAACCCCCCGAAGTCGGAAGAAGGGAGAAGACCGGGCCGCCGCTGGTAAAAGAGCTGAAAGATGACAGCGGTGGTGCCCGGCAGAAGGGAGAAGTCGGAAGACCCCCGAAGTTGGAAGAAGACCACCGGAGCTGCCTAATAAACTACTTTAAAAACCTGTTTAGTGTTTTTTATTGACATTTTTCTACCACCAGGTAAATGGGTAGGGGTACGATGTACCCCATACTCATTCACATAGGGTGGGGGGCCAGGATCTGGGGGACCCCTTATTAAAGGGGGTTCCCAGATTCTGATAAGCCCCCCGCCCGCAGACCCTGACAACCAACGGCCAGGGTTGTCGGGAAGAGGCCCTTGTCCCCATCAACATGGGGACATGGTGCTTTGGGGTGGGGGGCCACAGGGCGCCCCCTGCCCCAAAGCACCCCCCCATGTTGAGGGCATGCTGCCTGGTATGGCTCAGGAGGGGGGGTCGCTCGCCCGTCCCCCACCCCGCCAGGCTGCGTGCTTGGATAAGGGTCTGGTATGGATTTGGGAGGGCCCCACACCGTTTTTTTGGCGTAGGGGGTTCCCCTTGAAATCCCTACCAGACCTAAGGTCCTGGTATGCTCCTAGAGGGGGAACCCTTGCCGTTTTTTTATTTAAAATTTGGCATCGAGTTCCCCTCCTGGAGGCGACTTCAAGTTGTGTTGTGGGTCACGTTGTGAATCATACTCAAGTCGTGTTCAAGTTGCCTCCCAAAGTCGCGCTGAAAGTCGTGTTGCCCCAGTGTGAACCGACTCTTACTGTACCAAATTTGCAAAGAAGCAGTACCAAAGCTATGTATTGTGTAACTTTAGAGTGCTTGTAAGGACAGAAAGTGATGTGTCATCCTTTCATAGTGTAGGTGAGCACATTATACCAGCAACAATTCTGGCACCATCGGGTTCCTGCTATATAGTGTCAGTTTTGCTTTGTTTTGTCTGCCCACATTACAGGTTTACATAAAACGATTTTTAAATAATGGATTTCTCAGTATCATTATTACACTTTAATTTCCATATCACATGCTGTTAATGGGCTCCACCATATAGAAGTCATTAATGCCTGTATTCTAGGTATTTACTTTAGTGTTATTATTTCAGCAACAGTATTAAATATTTACCTGCAGGATATTTTGTATCGAATAAGCAAAAATTATAATGAGAGCTAATTAGCTAGCAAACTAGCTGGGGATTTGCAAACGTAATGAAATCACATCTCACTCTAGGCTACATGGAATGAAGTGGAAATTTTTATTAAATTCAAATGCTTAACCCTTTCGAGATTGCCAATTCATTTTTTTTTTACTTTTTGCACTTTTGTAAGTTTTTTATATTTGATATTTTATATTATTATATTTGAGGATAATAAATTATTATAATAATTTGTATCCTCAAAATGTATATTTGTTTAGGTTTTACTTTAGTATCCTTGAGTAAATGAAAGTACAATGCTATACAATAATAATAATACACAATTTCATGCATGGTAAATGAAAGTACTATTCAATAACAATAATAATAATAATATACAATAATATACTATACAATATCATGCATTATAAATGAAAGTACAATGCTATATAATACACAATATCATGCATTGTGTACAGATGTGGCCAAAAGTTATGAGAATGACACAAATATTATTTTTTACAAAGTCTGCTGCTTCAGTTTTTATGAAGGCAATTTGCATATACTCCATAATATCATGAAGAGTGATTAGGTGAATTGCAATTAAAAGCAAAGTCCCTCTTTGCCATGAAAATGAACTTAATTCCTAAAAAAAATATTTCCACTGCACTTGTGAAGAAGGCTTCAGGGTGCCCAAGAAAGTCCAGCTAGTGCCAGAACCATCTCCTATAGTTGATTCAGCTGCAGGATCGGGGCACCACCAGTGCGGAGCTTGCGCCGGATAGACTGCAGGCAGGTGTGAGTGCATCTACACACACAGTGAGGAGAAGACTTTTGGAGGATGGCCTGGTGTCAAGAAAGGCAGCAAAGAAGCCACTTCTCTCCAGGGAAAACATCAGGGACAGACTGATATTCTGCAAAAGGTACATGGATTGGACTGCTGAGGACTGGGGTAAAATTGTTTGGGACATCAGGAAAAACCTTGTCCGAAGAACAAAATCAGTCCTGTTTCATGCTAACAGTAAAGCATCCTGAGACCACTCATGTGTGGGGTTGCTTCTCAGCCAATTTTGCCTAAGAACAAATTCATGAATAAAGAATGTTACAAAAACATCTTCCAAGAGCAACTTCTCCCAACCATCCAAGAAAAGTTTGGTGACAAACAATGTCTTTTCCAGCAAAATGAAGCACCTTGCCATAATGCAAAAGTTATAACTAAGTGGCTTGGGGAACAAAACAAACATTTTGGGTCCATGGCCAGGAAACTCCTCAGACCTTAATCCCATTGAGAACTTGTGGTCAATCCTCAAGAGGTGGGTGAACAAAAACTCCCCCACAAATTCTGACAAACTCCAAGCATCGATTATGCAAGAATGGGCTGCCATCAGTCAGGATGTGGCCCAGAAATTGATTGACAACATGCCAGGGTGAATTGCAGAAGTCTTAAAAAAGAAGGGTCAACACTGCAAATATTGACTTTGACTTAGATGTTGCATAAACTTAATTTAATTGTCAATAAAAACCTTTGACAATTATAAAATGCTTGTAATTATACTTTAGTATACCATAGTAACATCTGACAAAAAGATCTAAAAACACTGAAGCAGCAGACTTTGTGAAAATAATATTTGTGTCATTCTCAACTGTTGGCCACGGCTGTAATGATAATGAGGTTTCATGACCCAAAACTGAGCGGGGTGAATAAGGAAATTGTTTGCATACAGCAGTGTTTCTCAACCTTTTTCTAGTCGGGGCACCCTTAAAAAGTATTTTCAGTCTTGAGGCACCCCAGTCCATGGCTTGGTTCACATTACGGTGTGTCGCAGAACACATGCGAAATCGTGCTCATTCCTGACACACAGACAAATGATCTGCTCTTTAGGGGTACCATTAATTCTTAATACCCCCACACATTGGAAAACATGTGGTGCTTTTGCTGCAGTGCAATTTAAAAAAAAAAAAGTTTGGGGACTTGTTTCCCTGCATTTTGTGGCTACAGAAATTAATGGACTGCCCTACATGCAGCTACACAGATGTGAACCAAGGGCTTGTTCACATGTCATAGGGGCGGTAAAACCACATGGTTGAGCTGTTTGTACCACCCCCAACTTCTCCACCTTAAGCTGCAGAGGCAGCAGCTGAGGGTGTTCACATGCTGTGGCTGCAACTGGAGGTATACAGAGGGTGAATGGGGCTGCACTGCAACTACCCCGCAACTGTGCGCATTGCACGGTTGCGGTGTAGTGATGCTGCTTTTATGGGCTTAAAACAGGTGGTAAAGAGGCAACATAATGCTTCTGTACCGCCTGTCAAATGCCTCTGAAAAGCGATCTGTGCATGGATTGCTTTTTAGAGGAGCAGCAGTCTTTGCTGCTATCAAACAAGCCCTACAAAAGCCATTCTCATGGTACAGGAATGGGGTGGGGGGGGGGGGGCCAGGATTAAAAGTAACACATACATACATAGAGACACATGCTTACACACACACACACACACACACACATACATACATACACATGCACACACATACAGACAGACACTCACATGTGCGCGCACACACACAGACACATGTATAAAGCCATTTTAAAATGAATCTAGCTTCTAGCTCAGTACCTTTCCAGATTCCTCATTCAGCTGGGTACTGCACTCTAGGGGGAAGCAGAGAGCACAGCACACTCCTCTGCACCATGGGCCAGATTCACAAATGAGATACGACGGCGTTTCTCCTGATACGCCGTCGTATCTCTGTTTCTATCTATGCGACTGATTCATAGAATCAGTTACGCATAGATATCCCTAAGATCCGACAGGTGTAATTGTTTTACACTGTCGGATCTTAGGATGCAGTACCGCGGCCGCCGCTGGGGGGAGTTTGCGTCGTAAACCAGCGTCGGGTATGCAAATTAGGAGTTACGGCGGATCCACGACGGTTTTTCGCGTTCGCTACGTCGTCCGCAGTCAAGTTTCCCGTCGCAAAGTTAGTCGTTTTTTTTTTTGGTGCCCTAACTTTAGTCAGCAAGTGTATTGCTGTCTAAAGTATGGCCGTTGTTCCCGCGTCGAAATTCAAAATTTAACGTCGTTTGCGTAAGCCGTCCGGGAATACGGAAGTACGCTACGCGCGTCGCCTTTCAAAAAAATGATGTCACGGCGCGCAAAGCACGGCGGGAGTTAGGAAACGGAGCATGCGCAGTAGGTCCGGCGCGGGAGCGCGCCTAATTTAAATGGCACACGCCCATTTGAATTGGCCCGCATTGCGCCGGAGGCCGCGGGCGTAGTTTTCATCGCAAGTGCTTGGTGAATCAGGCACTTGCGATGAAAAATTGCGGCGGTGTAACTTATCTAGGATACGTTACGCCGCCGCGATTCTACGTGAATCTGGCCCTTTACTTTCACTTTTGAAGCCGACAGAGCTTCTCACAGATCGGCAGGAGAGCTCATCTGACTGCCTTCTCTCCACTGACCCCGCGGCACACCTGAGAACCTCTGGCGGCACACCAGTGTGCCCCGGCACACTGGTTGAGAAAGGCTGGCATACAGTGCCATCCTCATTTCTCCAAAGTTGCAGAAACAAATGGAGAAGGTGGAAAGCTGTGAGAATGCCATCATCCCAAAGTATCAAACAAAATACCATCTAAAGACATAGGGACTGTTATATGGCATTTCAGACTAAGGAAACCCCCATAAAACATGAATATATAAAAAGAATACATTTTATTATATATCAGATTCAAATATATTGGATGTAAAAGAATGGCTTGTAGACATATGTACAGTGTCAGTACAGCAGTATGATATGATTACAAAACCTCAACCATAACATAATGGTAAGATGATGGTGCAGATGCCTTGTCTTACCATTATGTTTTGGTTGAGGTTTTGGTAATCATATTATACTGCTGTACTGACACTGTAAATAGGGAGGACGTTGAACCTGGTTTTGTCAAGTTGCACATTCCATAATTCATATGCCCATCCACGTTACACCCCCCCCCCCCCCCACCACCACCCAATAAAACCTAAAACAAAGTTTAAGAACTGGTCAGTGTGTTCGGATGCTAGCTGTAGTTGTTGTGTGCCGGGCTGTGCAGCAGCAGGAAATCCTGTCATTTGCAACACCTACAGGGGTAGTGCTACACTTGGGGTCTCGTTAACATATCTCACAACACTTCATAATAGGGAATTGGAATCTGGATAACTGTTACAGGAAAAACACATTTTGTTTTCCTCTAATGCACATATACATGAGGCCCAAAATGTGAAAACATTACAAAACACAATAGACTTCTTGACTAAGGAATGAGTTGCTACTTCGCCTCTGGCACTAAAGATATCACTGCCATGCTGAACCATTAACAGATACTCTGAACCACAATAGGCATATTTAGTGTGAACCAGAGGAAATGGGACTGCTAATAATTTCTCAGCAGTTCAGGCATGGCCAAAGCACGCCACATTGACTGCAGTAAAGAGCTCTCTCTATGACTTCTTTGAAGCCTAACCAAGGAAATCAAATCCATGATGTGCTTGGAAGTAATGAAAACGTGACATCAAAAATTCTTGGATCTCTGTAATCAAAGATGTTTTCTCCCCTAAAGGAGCATCTTATAGAGCAACATAAATATTGGAGCAATATTAAATGTTTTATGTATTTCACATATGTCTCAAATACATAACAGAAAACAGTTTAGGTATTTTACAGCTTGTTATGCTATTATAATACTATTCCTTGATTATGTGTCCATGGAACATAACCAGAACAAAAGTTCAAAAGTCTGAATATTGTAACTGTCAAATGACTTTACTCAAAGTTATACCTTACCCACTAATTGAGGTGCTCAAATTGCCATTAGTAAAGTGGGTGGAACTTTTCACTAGGAAGGCGGGGTTTCTGTTACCTTGGGGGGACCCTCTCTGAATAAATGAATGACTTGTATAGCGCAACGCATGCGAACTGAATCGCCTCTGGGCGCTTTTTCCAGCCAGTATCTGCTTGGCTGGTGCGGTCATTTTTACCCCATAGGATCATGCGGTCATTTTTACCCCATAGGATCATGACACGCTAGGGACACACAGTCATACACACATATATACATATATACTGGGCCAATTTGGACGAGATCCAATTTACCTACCAGCATGTCTCTGCTTCAGGTATCTCTCTCTACTTCATTGTAGTCATTTTGGCCCAGATCCACGTAGCGCGGCGCATTTGTAGTTCTATGCAAAGCCCTATTCGCGAACGTTTTACGCAAACGACGTACACAACGGAAAAATCGAGGGAGGGGGAAGTGTGTGCTGTGCTATCTGCTGCCCCCTACAGTGCAGTAACCTGCTGTGTGAAGAGAGGTACCATACTGCAACTTTTAAAAGGGCTCTATATATGTGTTTGTATGTGTGTGTGTCTGTGTATGTGTTTGTGTGTACATGTATTTGTATGTGTGTGCGTGCGTGTGTACATGTGTGTGTGTATGTATGTGTGTATGTGTGTGTGTGTATGTGTTTGTATGTGTGTGTGTGTGTGTTTATGTGTGTGTGTGTGTGTGTGTTTATGTTTATGTGTTTACTTATAGAGGCCTGTATTGCCTCATTCTGAACAGCTGAAGTCTTCCAACGCCCTTAGACCATTTCTGGCTACATTTCAGCCGACCCCTAATAACAATTGGTGTATTGTCTAAACAAGGCAGAAATGTATGTCCCGTCTGACAACACCCAGAGATTTACCTGACTTCCTTTCACAGTGTGTACACATTTGTTTTTTTGACAGAACGGCGATCTGCCTTAATTACATAGGTAGACTTCCGTTCTGCCTCTCTATGAACGATTGTTGGAAATCGCGTCCGCCGGACTTGCTGATTGGCTCCTGCTGTGTCCAATAATGGATGAGCGAGTTTGGGGTGGAGGAACTTAACTGGCCTGCAGAGATTCCTGACCTCAACCCAATGGAACACTTTTGGGATGAATTCGAGTAGAGACTGTGTTTCAGGCCTTCTTGTCCAACATCAGTGTCTGACCTCACAAATGTGCTTCTGGAAGAATGGTCAACATTTCTCATCATAAACACACTCCTAAACCTTGTGGACGGCCTTCCCAAAAGAGTTGAAGCTTTTATAGCTGCAAAGGCTGGACCAACTCAATTTGGAAACCCTACGGACTAAGACGGGGATGCCATTAAAGTTCTTGTGCATGTAAAGGCAGGCGTTCCAATACTTTTGGTAATATAGTGTAGTTACAGTTATATCTAAGTGTATCTATATACAGTTACAGTGAAACCTTGGTTTGCAAGCATAATTCGTTCAAGAAACATGCTTGTAATCCAAAGCACTTGTATATCAAAGCATTTTTTTTTACAGAGTATAAAAGAGAAGAGAGGTGCCTCTAAGTGTAGCAATATTTTGCTAAATGTTGTACCTTCATTAAATGTAACCATATTGCTACACTTAGAGGCTCCTCTCTTCTTTTTTATACTCAGTTGTGACATGACGCTACTCTTATATCAAGACATCGCTTGTATATCAAGGCAAAATGTATTAAAACATTTTGCTTGTCTTGCAAAACGCTCTCAAACCAAGTTACTCTCAAACCAAGGTTTTACTTGTATCTACATCTTATATTTATAGTGTGGTCCCTAGTTACAATAAATGGTACATGGCAGATGTCTTAAGACCAGGAAGAACAATTTAATACATATTTTTGAGAAAGTGCATGAATTAAAACAATGGCCGCCGTAACGCAAACGCTGTACGCCACGCCGACGCAGCGCAGAGAGGCAAGCATGGAATTCAGGAAGCCAGTGCTCCCAACACTGCGTCGGCGTGGTGTAGGTTTCGAAGGCGCAGACCAGCGTAGGTGGAAGTGGGCCCATGCAAACCCATGCAAATGAGGCCCGATCCCATGCAAATGATGGTCCGAGCGCCAGACAAGTACTTTTAACGAACTGCGCATGCGCCGTGACGTGGACACATCCCCCTGCGCATGCCCACAACCACGTCGGAATAACTGCCTAAGATACGCCGAATCACTGCGTACGCCATGAATGTAACCTACGCCCAGCCAGACACACGTCCAACGTAAAATACGCCGGCTTGGCCGCCTTGTGTTCCCGGGTGCAGACCTTTGCATGTCTGCTGCTGGGTTACACCTCCTTTAAGGGGCTTAACTTTACACCGGACGTACAACTTACGCGCACATCTCGTAGCCTGCGTCGGGCTCACGCAGGTTCGTGAATCGCCGTATTTTCCTCATTTGCATGTTTAAATGACTAATCAATGGGAGCGGCACCATGCTCCCAGCCTAAATGTGCGCCCACTCTACGCCGGCGTAAGCAAGATACGTCGGCGGGGTATAGCCTGGTTTTAGGCGCATCTCTGTTTGTGGGTCTTGCGCACAGATACGACGGCGCACATTTGCACTTACGTCGGCGTAACTTGTTATACGTCGGCGTAAGGGCTTTGTGAATCCGGGCCAATGAGTTTTCTTCTGGAATGTAAAGACAACTACGGATTATACTGCATTCATCTCAATATATTGAAATGGACCTCAACTAAAAAAAGTTGAGATTTGCTATTTTATAGGGAACAAAAATAAAAATCTAAAAATATTAATTGTGCCTAAGCAGTTACCATGAATTTCACCCAAAAAAAAAAAAACTGACATTAGTTGCATATTTGCAGTGTGAGATCGTACAAGGTACTGCTTTCTCAGAGCTTTTATGAAAAAAAAATATATATATTTTATCATGTCTAATTTTGAAACTATGAGGCAAAGCATGTGAACTATAGGAGGCTTCTAAACAGGCCAAGAGACAAGGGTCTTATTAACTTTTAGCTAGCCAAGGGAAATAAACTGCCTGGTGTGTTAGTCCAACAAGCTTGTGTACAGAACAAATTCTGGAAACAATGGCCCCGATTCAAGTAGCAATTGCGCCTGTGTAACCATAGGTTACACAGCGCAATTGCTTACTTGCCCCGGCGTTACGAATGCTCCTGATTCAGGAACATCGTAACGCCGACTGCAGCCTAAAATCTGCGTGGCATAAGGCTCTTATGCCACGCATATCTTAGGCTGCATTCTAGCGATGACCGCTAGGGGGCGCTCCCATTGTGCTCAGTGTATAGTATGCAAATTGCATACTAACACCGATTCACAATGTTGCGCGAGCCCTGCGTACACAATTTACGTTGTTTCCGTACGGCGTGTTTAGCGTAAGGCTGCCCCTTCTAATAGCAGGGGCAGCCAATGCTAAAGTATACCCGTCGTTCTCGCGTCGCGACGTTCGAATTTTACATAATTTGCGTAAGTGATTCGTGAATGGCGCTGGACGCCATTCACGTTCACTTTGAAGCAAATGACGTCCTTGCGACGTCATTTGCCGCAATGCACGTCGGGAAAGTTTCCCGACGGAGCATGCGCTCTACGCTCGGCGTGAGAACGCGCCTAATTTAAATGATTCCCGCCCCCTACGGGATCATTTACATTAGGCGCCCTTACGCAGGGCAAGTTTACACAGCGCACACGCAATTTACGGAGCTACTGCTCCATGAATCGCGGGTAGAGCAGTAAATTTGCGGGGGCGCAGGGCAAAAACGCTGCCCTGCGCCTCCGCAAATAAGGGGAAAATCTACCTGAATCCAGGCCAATGAGATGATCTTATTCACACACACACCTGAAGCTTATGCCACGTACACACGATCCGAAAATCGGACGACAGATCGTCCGACTTTTTCCGTTTACTAGTCGCAAGTAGAAATTGAATAGGTTACTAAAGTCACAAAAATTCTCGTACGACAGAAAAAAAAAACGGAAGTGATGTCATGTGTTGTAATGTATTTGTGTTGTATTTTCTGACGACAACTATACTGACCAAACGAAAATCGTATGATCTGGTAATGTCCGATAAAATAATATCGGATGAACTGTCATGATCGGCTCACGGAATCCCTGTACTAACGATCCAATTATCGGACGATTCTTCCTCGGACGACATTTTTCGTACAATATTCGGATCGTGTGTACGTGGCATTAGGAATGATTTCTTATTATTTTGAAACTGAGCTTTACAGGGTTGTAAAGGTACAATTTTATTTCCCTAAACAGCTTCCTTTACTTTAGTGCAGTCCTCCTTCACTTACCTCATCCTTCCATTTTGCTTTTAAATGTCCTTATTTCTTCTGAGAAATCCTCACTTCCTGTTCTTCTGTCTGTAACTCCACACAGTAATGCAAGGCTTTCTCCCTGGTGTGGAGTGTCGTGCTCTCGCCCCCTCCCTTGGACTACCGGAGAGTCAGGACGCTCTCTACGCTGCAGATAGAGAACGAAGCTGTGTGTTAGTGGGCGTCCTGACTCACCTGTAGTCCAAGGGAGGGGGCGAGCATGACACCCCATACCAGAGAGAAAGCCTCACATTACTGTGTGGAGTTACAGACAGAAGAATTGTACCTTTACAACCCCTAACATTTGTTACTTTGTAAAACTGTAAAGCCCAGTTTTAAAATAATAAGGAATCCTTTTCCTAAGCTTCAGCTGTATGTGAATAAGATCATCTCATTGTTTCCAACCCCTTTAACCAGCTGAATGGAAGAGGACTTCTGACTTGTATAGAGAAGTTCCTATGAATTGTTTCACTTGAGGACAAAACAATTAGCTGAGAAGATACGCAAGGGTAAACTTATGCCGCGTACACATGATCAGTCAAACCGATGAGAACGGTCTGATGGGCCGTTTTCATCGGACCAAACCGATCGTGTCTAGGCCCCATCGGTTATTTATCCATAGGTTAAAAAAAGCAATCTTGTTTTAAATTTAACCGATGGATACCTAACCGATAGGAAAAAAACGATCGTTAGTAGGCACGACCATCGGTTAAAAATCCACGCATGCTCAGAATCAAGTCGACTCATGCTTGGAAGCATTGAACTTTTTTTCAGCACGTCGTTGTGTTTTACATCACCGCGTTCTGACACAATCTGTTTTTTAACCGATGTTGTGTAGGCACGACTGACCATCAGTCAGCTTCATCGGTTAACCGATGAAAACGGTCCATCAGACCGTTCTCATCGGATGGAACAATCGTGTGTACGCAGCATAACAAGTCTTGATTTAAGAGGAGATGGGAGATATTCTATATTTCAAATATTCAGATAAAATAAGTCAGTTTCATGGACTAATGCAGGTTAAGACCTTATGACACTGTCGTGATATATATACACATATTTATACAAGTGATCATATTTCCTACAAAGGCCTGTTTATAAGCTTTACCAAGTAAATTAACTGTGGTTATCATGGACATATTTATAATGACTTATCTGGTAATAAGGATGTTTCAATGTATATATGCTGACCGGATACAAAAATACTTTATCCTTACAGAATATCCTATTGTCAAAAAGGGTTTTCAGAATAGTACCACAGTTTGTTTATTCAGAATCATTATTTTAGAAATGTGTGTGTTATAATGTATCCCTACTCAAATAATAGTTTAACCGCTTGCCGATCGCCGCCAGTAGATATACGTCAGCAGAATGGTACGACTGCGCAAAGCAACATACAGGTACGTAGCTTTGAATTGGCGCACCACTGTCGCGAGCTCTGTGCCAGCGGGACCCACGGACTCGATGTCTGCCGGTGTCCGGCGATCGTGTCACGGAGATGCAGAACAGGGAGATGCCTGTGTAAACGAGCCATTTCCCTGTTCTGCCTTGTGACAGGACACTGATCTACTGCTCCCTGTAATCGGGAGCTGTGATCACTGTCATGTCACTCGTTAGAATCACTCCCTAGGACACACTTAACCCCTTCCTCACCCCCTAGTGGTTAACCCCTTCCCTGCTAGTGTCATTTACATTTGCATTTCTTTATAGCACTGATCACTGTATAAATGACAACGGTCCCAAAATAGCGTCAAAAGTGTCCGATGTGTCCTCCATAATGTCGCAGTCACAATAAAAATCGCAGATCACCACCATTACTAATAAAAAAATTATAATAAAAATGCCATAAAACGATTCCCTATTTTGTAGACGCTATAACTTTTGCGCAAACCAATCAATATATGCTTATTGCAATTTTTTACCAAAAATATGTAGAAGAATACGTATCGGCCTAAACTGAGAAAAAAAATGTTTTTTATATATTTTTTGGGGGGTAGTTATTATAGCAAAAAGTAAAAAATATTGCTTTTTTTTTCAAAATTTACGCTCTTTTTTTGTTTAGCACAAAAAATAAAAACCGCAGAGGTGATCAACATTTCTAGTCTCAGAGTGCCACCTGGTAGGCAAGTGAGCCAATGCTTGTATAAACACATAAATGATTAGTAACCTGATCCACCAATAAGAAATAAGGTTAAACCTTCTGGGCCAGGATTCTGGTTTTTTTTTATGAGTGTATTGTCTTCACTCAATATATTTCAACAGGTAGATATGAAGGAGTCACACACATACCTCAACGGGATACATTTTAGAAATTCAAGGCACAATCTTTGTGTCTATGTCATATCGCAATTTTACTGTTATATGGTGTTTGTAAACAACTTGTGTAAAATGTGAAATAAAGGAATATATAATGTACATCAAGTGCCAATATAAAACCACAGCGCTGTGAGAATAAATAAATATTCAAATCTAAATATATATACAAGTGTACAATGTGATATCACAATTATAAGTGAATAAACTCATAAATTTGTAAACATGCAAATAAGTTAAAAAAGTTTGTGGTGTTACAAAAAAACGTGAAGTATTTAAGAGGACAGTTCATGTGACTTCAAAATAGTTGATCCACTCTTCCAGGGCTTCCACCACACCTCAGTGTTAAGTGCTCCAATCCCCCCTCACAGTGGACACTCACCACAATATTATGCCTCCCACTCTCGTGTTTGGCTAACGAGCTTGTAGTAAGAGTATCTCCAAGGTGTCACCAATATGAATCCCAGTGTCAAATTAGAGGATATTCCAAAATGATAATGCAAAAAAGAAAAAAGTGCACAATAGTGTAAAAACGTAAGACCAGTTTATTAAAACACTCAAATGAACCTTCAAAAGTTGCACTCACAAAACGAAATCACAAGAACAGCTTTGTGTGATAACAGATCACTGCACACTTCAAACTCCTTAACTGCAGATAACAGTGGTCACGGCGGACCCTCGATTAACTGGATGATCTCACCACAATCCTTGGCACAGCACACCACTTCAAACGATAACTCCTTAACTCGATAGTTCAAACCAGCTAAGAGATGGCTGCAAACAGTCCTAGATGTAACTTGGAACTTTTTTTAAACATGGATTAGGCCACGCCCCGACATGTTTCCACTTCCTGTCTTATTCATGGGTATGGCCGAATCCCACATTCCCCTCTTTTTTATATGCTCAGGGTCACTAGCAGCGAATCAAATCAGAGAGTGACGATTAACACACCGCACCTTGCGTGTGTGTATCGCACTATCTGACAGCGAGAACGTCACCCGGTCACGTGTGATACTGCGTCCAATGGGGTGAGAGCATCGTCATTTCTATGGGCGGGAGCTGTGTGTAGCGTCTCACTCGTCACTCCAGCAGCGATGAGCGCAACCAATCATGCTGCGCTTCTCTTGTGTCCAATCGTCCTGCCGGAGGATGACGAATGAGCATGAGCTATCGTCAGGGTGCCGCGTTGTCCTAACAACGGGGGACGCGGCCAACTGGTCACGTGTACCCCGTAGCCAATAGACAATCTTCGCAGCATTAACCCAGACGGAGATGCAGTATACATCTGGTACACTGACATGTCACACAACAGTTTACTTTTTTTAAATGGAAAACCAAACTAACACATTAGTATTAAAAATTGAAAGTGTGTGGTCATAATACCAATTATCAAATACTGGGGGAAAAAAATGATCTTAAATAAGGGGACAGTCTCTCGAGAGTCCCCGTGACCACCAATCCTCAGTTTTTACACACATTTCAATAATAATCATACATTAAGTAAATAAAATACATTCATTATTTGAAAATTAAAATTAGCACTATAACTTTGATCTGATATGCATATAATAAATTACTATTACCAACAGTATTATTAATATATAAATTATGTATAAATCGATGTATTAAATATAATGTATACATCTGCACATTACCACGGGAATACCGAGACCCAACCATTCGGATCAACATGCCTCTAAGTAAATCTTGTACATATGAGTGAATACATAAATTAAAATTTAAAATTAAATTTTACACGATTAATCATGAAATGAATGGTTAATAGTCACTATTAATTATGGATAAGTCAATTTTTCATGAATACCAGACATTATAATGACAAGATAAATTAAATTAAATAAAACCTAGGTGTCTGACCATAAAACTGACAGCTGCAGAGAAAAGGGTTTAAACTGGTATCACCCATGCTAATTAGCTTATTATCCTGCATTTCAGTAATTGGGTACAGCCCAGAAACGAACAATAGGAAGAAAAGTATTCACCCATAACATATGTAAATGATATAGATAAACGATCTGAATATGGAGAAAATGATAGAGAAATTGTATATCTCAAGAGTTATTAATAAAACAGTTGAGGTCAACTTCTATATTTAAACCCCGAGGCTGAAGACATTTAAGCAGATATATCCACTGGGTTTCGCGCTGTGAGAGGTCCCTTATCCTGTTTGAACCCCTCCAACCGAAATATACCACGTCGATACCACAAAATTGAATCAAAGATGGGTCCTGCTTATGTCTCTTTTTAAAATGCATCGAGACGCTGTGATATTCAAAGCCCTTTTTTATGTTCGCTAAATGTTCAGCGATTCGCACCCTAAGCAATCTCTTGGTTCTCCCCACATAGAGTAGACCACACGGACACCAAAGTAAATAGACTACGTAGGAGGAGTTACACGTGCTAAATTCTTTAATCTCAAAAGGGCTACCATCACTTCCTACTACTTGACATTTCCCCCTGTTGTGTATTTTTACTGTTCGACAACATATGCACCTTCCACAGGGAAAAAAACCTTTTAAGTCAATTTTAATAGAAGGATTAGGGGGATCCAGAATTTTCCGGACAACCTTATCTCCGAAATTTGGTGCCTTTCGGTAAATAAACCGAGGTTGCTCCGGTATTACAGTCCCCAAATGTGTGTCTCTAGCCAGGATGTACCAATGCTTGCAAAAGATCATTTCAATATCCTTATATTGAGAATGGAAACCTGTTAAAAAACCCCATTGATGCCGGCTATTGGATCCAGCAGATTCCTTCTTCCTTAAACACTGTTCCCTCGGTATTTCTGCTACATCTCTTATGATGTTATTCAATTTGGTTTCATTGTACCCCTTCTGTACAAATCTCTGTTTCAACATAGTTGCTTGTTCTACATAGTCTGATTCCTCAGTACAATTTCTCCTCACTCTTAGGAACTGTCCTTTCGGGATATTGCTTATCCACGCCGGATGATGTCCACTCCGGATCGACAAGTAACTGTTCCGATCAGTTGTTTTGAAATGTACTTTGGTCTTCAATTTTCCACTTAGATGTTCGATGTTGACATCAAGAAAATCTACTGAACTCATACTGATATTGTATTCAAGCTTGATGTTGTTTCTATTGTTGTTGAGGTCTGTCAGGAACAATCTAAGATCCACCTCCGATCCCTCCCAAATGAGTAAGAGATCGTCGATGAATCTGCGATAGAAAATAAGCTGTTGTTTCTGATTACGGAAGATATATCTATCTTCCCATTCCGCCATGAACAGGTTGGCGAGGCTGGGAGCAAACTTTGCCCCCATAGCCACGCCAACCTGCTGCGAGAAGAAGAAACCATTGAACCAGAAATAGTTGTGCGCCATGCAGAACTCCAAGGCTTGGCCCAAGAATTTCTTTTGGACATGGGGAATGTCATCCCTCCTACTCAGTGCCCAGTTTAATGCCAGCGCAGCGTCCTCATGCTGGATTATGGTATAAAGGGACGCTACGTCCGCTGTTACCAAAATGATGTTGGACTCAGGATTGATATTTAATAGCTCCAAAGATGTCAATAAGTCCGTTGTGTCTTTCAGGAACGCCTTGGTGTTACGAACACTCGGCTGGAGAAACTTGTCTAAGTATTCTCCCAACCTGGCAGTCACGGATCCAATCCCATTTACAATGGGCCGGGCTGGTGGGACTGTTGGGTGTTTGTGAATCTTAGGTAGCGTGTATATCACAGGAGTCCTACACACAGAAGGGGCTAGATAGGCTTTTTCTTTGGCATTAAGGGCCTTAGTCCGGTATCCCCAACAAACTAAAGCATCCAGTTGAGATTTATAATCCTCAGTAGGGTCAGAACCCAGTCTCCTGTAGGTGGCAGGGTCGCTTAACAGTGTGGTCAGTTGGTTCAGATAAAACTCCTTATCCATAACGACCACTCCGCCTCCCTTATCCGCAGGACGGATGATAATCTCCTTATTAATTTCAAGGCTTTTTATTCCTTCCTTTATAAATTCTGGGTTCACCTTCTTCTTTTGAGGTAGTTCATCAATATCCTTCAACACTAACTGTTTAAAGACCTCGATGTAATGATTGTTTGGGTTTTGGGGATTAAATAGGGATCAATTTTTTAGGCCACTATCTATGTGCACTGGGGCAGCAATGCTCTTCAAAGATGACTCTGCCGGATGACTCAGAAAATATTTTTTCATATTAAGAGTCCTTATAAATTTATGGGTATCAATGTACAAATTGAACTTGTTCATGACTCTCCTTGGTGCACATTTTAGGCCAGTATTTAGTATGTTCAGTTCTTTCGAATTCAACACAACTTTACTTAGATTAAAGATCCCTGTATTTAGGTTTTCCTCGGTCTTTTCTTTGGATTGCTTTCTCCGTCCGGCCCTACAGCCCCTTCTTCTCTTTGGGGGTAGTCTCCATTCTTGGAGTGAGGATATGGTTGTCCATTCCTGTCCCCCCCCCTGTTGTGGGCAATGTGAGGGGGTCTCTTCGGGGTTGCTCCTCTCCCCCTCCCCCTCTGCCCTAAAAAAGGCTGTGGTTGATGATGATAATAGTTGGGTGCTGGGTGTGCATACCACTGTTGATATTCTTGTTGAGGGTAATACTGACAATGGTTATGTTCACCCTGTGTGTAATACGGGCGAGGTGATTGATGATTTTGGCCATATTGGTAATCATCTCTCTCTCGTCTAGGTGCTGCAGGTGATTCAAATTGTGGGCCATACTGACCACTTCCAGAAGCCTGTGAGTCAGAATTCCGTCTCTGATTAGGTAGTAGATGTTCATTTTTCCTCAATATGGCTTTACCGGTAGTATGTTTAATCGAATCCTTTTTCTGACTAACGGGATATTGTTAGATGGATTTTAGAATAAAAGACTGAACTGTTCCAGTATTCCTCTATGGGATGACTGGACAGGAATTCCGCTGTGCATTGAAAAATATCTCTTCTCACTAGACTGCATGCATTTTAAATCTACTTAGTTCCAAAAAATTTGTACTTATTTATATTATCCATATGACTAAAATGTTTTTATTTTCAATCTATGATTTATGCTATGCTGTTTACAATATATGTATATATATATATATATATATATATATATATATATATATATATATATATATATATATATATATATATATTATTTATTTATTATTAATTTTTTAAGCTTAGGATATATCTAAACATTTTTTTTGTCCTATGTAACGTCCGATAAAATAATATCGGATGAACTGTCATGATCGGCTCACGGAATCCCTGTACTAACGATCCAATTATCGGACGATTCTTCCTCGGACGACATTTTTCGTACAATATTCGGATCATGTGTACGTGGCATTAGGAATGATTTCTTATTATTTTGAAACTGAGCTTTACAGGGTTGTAAAGGTACAATTTTATTTCCCTAAACAGCTTCCTTTACTTTAGTGCAGTCCTCCTTCACTTACCTCATCCTTCCATTTTGCTTTTAAATGTCCTTATTTCTTCTGAGAAATCCTCACTTCCTGTTCTTCTGTCTGTAACTCCACACAGTAATGCAAGGCTTTCTCCCTGGTGTGGAGTGTCGTGCTCTCGCCCCCTCCATTGGACTACCGGAGAGTCAGGACGCTCTCTACGCTGCAGATAGAGAACGAAGCTGTGTGTTAGTGGGCGTCCTGACTCACCTGTAGTCCAAGGGAGGGGGCGAGCATGACACCCCATACCAGAGAGAAAGCCTCACATTACTGTGTGGAGTTATAGACAGAAGAATTGTACCTTTACAACCCCTAACATTTGTTACTTTGTAAAACTGTAAAGCCCAGTTTTAAAATAATAAGGAATCCTTTTCCTAAGCTTCAGCTGTATGTGAATAAGATCATCTCATTGTTTCCAACCCCTTTAACCAGCTGAATGGAAGAGGACTTCTGACTTGTATAGAGAAGTTCCTATGAATTGTTTCACTTGAGGACAAAACAATTAGCTGAGAAGATACGCAAGGGTAAACTTATGCCGCGTACACATGATCGGTCAAACCGATGAGAACGGTCTGATGGGCCGTTTTCATCGGACCAAACCGATCGTGTCTAGGCCCCATCGGTTATTTATCCATAGGTTAAAAAAAGCAATCTTGTTTTAAATTTAACCGATGGATACCTAACCGATAGGAAAAAAACGATCGTTAGTAGGCACGACCATCGGTTAAAAATCCACGCATGCTCAGAATCAAGTCGACTCATGCTTGGAAGCATTGAACTTTTTTTCAGCACGTCGTTGTGTTTTACATCACCGCGTTCTGACACAATCTGTTTTTTAACCGATGTTGTGTAGGCACGACTGACCATCAGTCAGCTTCATCGGTTAACCGATGAAAACGGTCCATCAGACCGTTCTCATCGGATGGAACAATCGTGTGTACGCAGCATAACAAGTCTTGATTTAAGAGGAGATGGGAGATATTCTATATTTCAAATATTCAGATAAAATAAGTCAGTTTCATGGACTAATGCAGGTTAAGACCTTATGACACTGTCGTGATATATATACACATATTTATACAAGTGATCATATTTCCTACAAAGGCCTGTTTATAAGCTTTACCAAGTAAATTAACTGTGGTTATCATGGACATATTTATAATGACTTTATCTGGTAAAAAGGATGTTTCAATGTATATATGCTGACCGGATACAAAAATACTTTATCCTTACAGAATATCCTATTGTCAAAAAGGGTTTTCAGAATAGTACCACAGTTTGTTTATTCAGAATCATTATTTTAGAAATGTGTGTGTTATAATGTATCCCTACTCAAATAATAGTTTAACCGCTTGCCGATCGCCGCCAGTAGATATACGTCAGCAGAATGGTACGACTGCGCAAAGCAACATACAGGTACGTAGCTTTGAATTGGCGCACCACTGTCGCGAGCTCTGTGCCAGCGGGACCCACGGACTCGATGTCTGCCGGTGTCCGGCGATCGTGTCACGGAGATGCAGAACAGGGAGGTGCCTGTGTAAACGAGCCATTTCCCTGTTCTGCCTTGTGACAGGACACTGATCTACTGCTCCCTGTAATCGGGAGCTGTGATCACTGTCATGTCACTCGTTAGAATCACTCCCTAGGACACACTTAACCCCTTCCTCACCCCCTAGTGGTTAACCCCTTCCCTGCTAGTGTCATTTACATTTGCATTTCTTTATAGCACTGATCACTGTATAAATGACAACGGTCCCAAAATAGCGTCAAAAGTGTCCGATGTGTCCTCCATAATGTCGCAGTCACAATAAAAATCGCAGATCACCACCATTACTAATAAAAAAATTATAATAAAAATGCCATAAAACGATTCCCTATTTTGTAGACGCTATAACTTTTGCGCAAACCAATCAATATATGCTTATTGCAATTTTTTACCAAAAATATGTAGAAGAATACGTATCGGCCTAAACTGAGAAAAAAAATGTTTTTTTATATTTTTTTGGGGGGGTAGTTATTATAGCAAAAAGTAAAAAATATTGCTTTTTTTTTTCAAAATTTACGCTCTTTTTTTGTTTCTAGCACAAAAAATAAATACCGCAGAGGTGATCAAATACCAAAAAAAAAATTCCCCTAATAACCCGAAGATAAACATTTCTAGTCTCAGAGTGCCACCTGGTAGGCAAGTGAGCCAATGCTTGTATAAACACATAAATGATTAGTAACCTGATCCACCAATAAGAAATAAGGTTAAACCTTCTGGGCCAGGATTCTGGGTTTTTTTTTATGAGTGTATTGTCTTCACTCAATATATTGCAACAGGTAGATATGAAGGAGTCACACACATACCTCAACGGGATACATTTTAGAAATTCAAGGCACAATCTTTGTGTCTATGTCATATCGCAATTTTACTGTTATATGGTGTTTGTAAACAACTTATGTAAAATACATTTTTTTTATTTCACAGTCTGCAGTCCATACTTTTCCATGCTTTTTATTTCTGTCTCCCCATTAGGGACATTTCTCTTTGATAAGATACTTTTCTCTTTGATATGATACTTTTTTTGTTATATTGTTAGATGGATTTTAGAATAAAAGACTGAACTGTTCCAGTATTCCTCTATGGGATGACTGGACAGGAATTCCGCTGTGCATTGAAAAATATCTCTTCTCACTAGACTGCATGCATTTTAAATCTACTTAGTTCAAAAAAAATTGTACTTATTTATATTATCCATATGACTAAAATGTTTTTATTTTCAATCTATGATTTATGCTATGCTGTTTACAATATATGTATATATATATATATATATATATATATATATATATATATATATATATATATATATATATATATATATATATATATATATATATATATATATATATATTATTTATTTATTATTAATTTTTTAAGCTTAGGATATATCTAAACATTTTTTTTGTCCTATGTAACACATTTATTGTGTTGCAGTAATATATGTATATGTTTTATTTATGACAGAGTAGTGATTTGTGTAAAGGAGTGGTGATTTGTGGTTTAAGGGATTTGCTATCTTGAACTCTCATTGGGTACTTGGATCATGCCTCTGTAACATGCTGTGCAGAAATGCTTCTGGAATTGCTTGATAGCATGCAGAGAAGTGTATTCACTGTGCCAGCTTATAAAAACTGCAGAGTGTTAACGAAATTGTAAATTTATTCTAAACCACACTATGAAACACCTGAAAGAAGACCCAATGGGGCAAGGAGAGATATGGAATGGTCACCAGGTGTTTACTTATTTACATAACTGCCTACATTCTAAAGTGATTAGTTGAGTTTTAGGGATATTTCTCTGCTGCTTAGCACATAAACTTGGCAATAATAGCCAGAAGTCTGCCTTCGGCTCAGACAGTTGCACATACAGAGTTCTATATCACCCAGCACAGTCTGCAGGTGGTTTTAGATTTGGAAATATAGGGCCAGATTCTCTAAGATTCTGCGTTGGCGTAGTGTAAGCCATTTACACCACGCCACCGCAACTTACTGGAGCAAGTGCCGTATTCCCCAAACACTTGCTCCGTAATTTGCGGCGGCGTAGTGTAAATGGCCCAGCGTATGGCCGCGTAATTCAAAGGGGGCGGCTTGTATTCAAATTAAGCGCGCCCCCGTGCCGATCGAACTGCGCATGCGCCGGGCGGAAAAAGAGCCCAGTGCGTATGCTCCAGCTCACGATGGAAAACGTCAATGACGCCGACGTGAGCGTCATTGACGTAAAGTCGTATTCGCGGACGACTTAGTAAACAACGTAACCGACGGAAAAAGACGACGCTGACCCGACGCCATACTTAACATGGCATACTGCGGACTGGCGTAAGGTTACCCCTCATGCAGGGGTAACCTTACGCTTACGGAAACGACGTAAGCGACGACTACGCGACGCAAATTCGTTCGGGAATCGGCGTATCAGGCTCATTTGCATAGTCAAATGAGAACTGAACGTAAACGCCACCTAGCGGCCGGCGTCGCATTACATCTAAGATCCGACGGTGTAAGTGACTTACACCTGTCGGATCTTGGGCGTATCTATGCGAAAATGATTCTATGAATCACTCGCATATCTACCCGGGCTCAGAAACAGAGATACAACGGTGTTTCCTGAGATACACCGTCGTAACTCTTCTGAGAATCTGGCCCATAGTTCACTTACACACAGGAAGACAGGTCGGCAAAGGTGCTGAGCCATCAATCTCACCTCTGCAAGGAGAGTGTCTCTGTATAGCTTCTCTGAAAATAAATAGAGGCCCAGATTCACAAACACTTACGACGGTGTATCTCCAGATATGCCGTCGTAAGTCCGATTCATAGAATCAGTTAGGCATAGATTTGGCCAAGATACGAGCAGCGTAAGTTTCCTACGCCGTCGTATCTTGGGTTGCAATAATTACGCTGGCCGCTAGGTGGCGCTTCCTTGATTTCCACGTCGAATATGTAAATGAGCAAGATACGCCGATTCACGAACGTACGTACGCCCGTCGCAATTAGTTACGTCGTTTACGTAAGACATACGCCGGCGTAAAGATAAAGCATGTCTCTAGGTGGCGCAGCCCATGCAAAGTATGGACGTCGGAAACAAGCGTATCTTTTTACGTCGTTTGCGTAAGTCGTACGCGAATAGGGCTGTGCGTAAATTTCGTTCACGTCACAGGCATTGAGCCGACGTATCTTTGGACGTAAATACGACGTGATACTGAGCATGCGCGTGCATGCGCCGTTTGTTCGGCCATGCATCTACATGGGGTCAAACCTCATTTAAATACAACACGCCCCCTACCAGCCTACTTTGAATTACGCGCGCTTATCCCGGCCCATTTATGCTACGCCGCTGTAACTTAGGACGCAAGTGCTTTGTGAATACAGCACTTGCCTCTCTAAGTTGCGGCGGTGTAGCATAAATACGATACGCTACGCCCACGCAACGTAGAGCGGCCATATGTGAATCTAGGCCAGAGTGTTTCCACCAAAATTACAATCACATTAAAGTCCTTAACATCTTTCCAACCATGTAACACATACAGGTGAAACTCCAAAAAATGTTATATCGTGCAAAAGTTCATTTATTTCACTAATGCAACTTAAAAGGTGAAAGTAATATATGAGAGAGACCCATTACATGCAAAACAAGTAAGGTCAAGCCGTGATTTGTCATAATTGTGATGATTATGGCTTACAGCTCATGAAAACCCCAAATCCACAATCTCAGAAAATTAGAATATTCCATGCAATCAATAAAATAAGGTTTGTACATAGAACAATATCGGACCTCTGAAAAGTATAAACATGCATATGTACTCAGTACTTGGTTTGGGCCCCTTTTGCAGCAATTACTGCCTCAATGCGGAGTGGCATGGAAGCTATCAGCCTGTGGCACTGCTGAGGTGTTATGGAAGACCAGGATGCTTCAATAGAGGCCATCAGCTCTTCTGCCTTGTTCGGTTTCATGTCTCATCTTTCTTTTGGCAATGCCCTATAGATTTTCTATGGGGTTCAGGCCAGGTAAGTTTGCTGGCCAATCAAGCACAGTAATCCCACTGTCATTGAACCAGGTTTTGGTGCCTTTGGCAGTGTGGGCAGGTGCCAAGTCCTGCTGGAAAATGAAGTCAGCATCCCCATAGAGCTCATCTGCGGAAGGAAGCATGAAGTGCTCCAAAATCTCCTGGCAGACGGCTGCGGTGACCCTGGACTTAATGAAGCACAGTGGACCAACACCAGCAGATGGCATGGCTTCCCAAATCCACACAGACTCTGGAAACTTCCCACTGGACTTCAAGCATCTTGCAGTGTGTGCCTCTCCATTGCCAACCTGTTTCTAAGATAAGTTGTTGCCTGAGATAGTGTAGTCATGTTCATCAAACTTTAAAAGCGTCAGCTATAATGAGATATAAATTCATCCAAACTTTGATCATCCAACAATATTTGATCCCTCAAGGTCCATCTGTCAACAAGCTCTCAAATCATTTTAATTTCCAAACAGCTCCTGAAATGCATTACGTATATTTGTGTAATACAAAATCTATACTTTTCTCCTACAGCAACAGCACTTCTTAGAATATTTTCTTTTACGCGATAAAAGGAAAATTGTCATGACAACCATGGTAATGATGCCCAGTGGGCATTCTTGAATATCGAGTTACAATGGTATACAACATAAGCCTTTGGAAGGACGGCCATTTTAAATATAAACTCTAAACAATAACATTAGTTTCTAATACAATTCTGCAGCAATATCTATCAGTCAAGTGTTTGTTTTGAAGTTTAGGATGATTCAATTGTAAGTTTCGCTGTTGGCGCCAGTAAATTGAACAATGTGTTTTTTATTTATTAAAACAACTTGAACTTTTCTTATCTATCTTTTCAGCTGTGCGCAACTCTGCACATTATAAAACAAAAAAAAAAAACACTAAGCAAAATTGGATTCTCAAATGGCCACATGGAATAATCACATTTTATTTTAAGATCGCAAAATATATATATATATTGTGACAGTATGCGAGGTGCGATACATGATCATAGGTACATTTCACCTCGCATACGTTCCATTATGAGAGACTGAACCGGAATCCATTCCGGGTTTTACAGCCTCTGGGCCTGGCTAGGATTCCGGTCCGGATGTTTGGGTCCACTGGAGTCCACAATCAGCTGGACTTTAAATGTCCAGGAAGAGAGCACAACAGGGCGCTGGCTTGAAACTCAGGAAGGGACCTGAGTGAGGGGAGCGCTGAGTGCTGGACTGAAAAGGTTTGCTTTAATACATGTTTTGTGGGTGTCAGGGACTAGCCCCACACTGTATAGAGAGGAGATCCTGTTTGTTTAGTTTAGCGCCGGACGGCAAGGATTTAATTTACTGTTTTGTTTATTTTAATCTGCAAACCGTTTATAAATAAAATCTGGCATCCGCCAGACTTAAAAGAAAGTGCCTGCTTACAGACTGTGATTTCAGAAAAGGTGATCCCCACGAGCTAATCCCTCACACGTGGTGGATTCAGCGGGCACTTTTCTGAAAATGGAAGAAATATTAAAGGCCCTGCTACAGGCCAATGCAGCCCAGCGGGAAACCAACCGCCAAGTCGCAGAGGCCGCTGCAGCACAACAGGCTGCCCAGCAGGAGATAAACCGCCAAGTCGCAGAGGCCGCTGCAGCACAACATCGCCAAGTCGCAGAGGCCGTTGCAGCACAACACCGCCAAGTCGCAGAGGCCGTTGCAGCACAACACGCTGCCCAGCAGGAGATGAACCGACAGTTCGCCGAAGCTCTGGTGGAACTGAAAAAGGGGTCCGCACCTCCGGTGTTAGCGGAACCAAAGATTGTACGTGCTTCCTACCACCTGCAAAAGATGACACCGGCGGATGATGTTGAGGCGTACATGGCGACTTTCGAGAGAGTCGCTGACCGCGAAGGATGGCCAAAAGAGCAGTGGGCGGGACTATTGGCCCCATTCCTAACAGGAGAACCCCAAAAGGCCTATTTTGACCTAGAACCAGATAAGGCCCAGGACTATGAGACTCTAAAGACAGAAATACTCGCACGCTTGGGTGTCACCATGGCAGTCCGGGCCCAGCGCGTGCATCAGTGGTCCTATTCCAGCAACAAGCCACCTCGGTCACAAATGTTTGACCTGGTCCACCTCACCAGGAAGTGGTTGCAGCCAGAGACTCTGACCAGCCCCCAGATTGTGGAGCGTGTGGTAATGGACCGGTACCTGCGTGCGCTCCCTGCTACCCTGAGAAAGTGGGTCGGACAGGGGGACCCCAACACTGCAGCCCAAATGGTGGACCTAGTGGAGAGGTACAGTGCTACTGAGGACTTGATAAACCCACCTACGCCCCACTTCGGTGTGTCTCGGGGTGCAAGATCTCCCAACGGTTCGGGTAAGACTGTTCCGGGGTTCAAGAGTTTGGGGAGAGTGGATAAGACTGTTGTTACAGCAGATGAGACGGTAGGTCCTAGACCTGGAGACTGGCCAAAGAAGCCAGGAAGGTTTTTGGGACCGTTAAAAGGACTGGGGGTAGGGCAAATACGGTGTTTTCGTTGCCATGCATTAGGCCATATTGCTGCAGATTGCCCTCTAAATGATGAACCTATGCAATGTGATTATGTTGATAGGGTAAGACGCATTTCTCTGTTTGCACAGGTCGCATGTGTTGCGACAAGTCAGAGTCGCCTTGAAAAACAAATGTGCGTTATTTCAATAGATGGCAAGCCTCTTACAGCCCTGCTAGACTCTGGTAGTGTGGTGACCTTAGTCAGGAGTGCGTGTGTAGACCCCGCAAAACTACACCCCAGTTGTATTGGGGTAATATGCATCCATGGGGACACTCGGGACTACCAGACAGCGGTGGTTGAGGTTGATACCCCCTGGGGCTGTGTAACACATTCAGTGGGGGTGGTACCTTCACTGCTCCATGAAGCCTTAGTGGGGAGAGACTTTCCTCATTTTTGGAAGTTATGGGAGAGTGAAGGGAGGCCCGTAGATAGCGCTCCCCCTACTGGGGAAACACGGGAACTCTCACCAGACCCGTTTTGCCAAAGGGAAGGGCAGGCTGTTGGTGGGATCGAGGAGGCCGGAGATCCTCCACCATTCCCTGCCATGGCTGGGGAACCGGAGGACTTAGAAGCTAGCACCCAGCCTGAGGGTAACGAACAGGAAACCTCGCCTGACCCTGACATGGAGAGTAGCCAAAATGTGGTACCCGACTTGGAGGTCAGGAGGGAGGATTTCTGTACCGAGCAGCTGCGAGAGCCCACCCTCATGAATGCCAGGGAAAATGTTAAGGTGTTGGATGGGGAACCGGTGGATCCTAATTGGGTGGTGTCCTTTCCCTACATGGCAATTAAAAACAATTTGTTATATCGGGTGATAAAACATGGAGAGGAAGAGGTAGAACAGCTACTGGTTCCCAAACCCTTTCGCAGGATGGTGCTAGACCTGGCTCATGGTCACGTAATGGGGGGACATCTCGGGGTCGAAAAAACCAGGGAGAGAATCACCCAAAGATTCTTCTGGCCCGGTTTGCATGCAGAGGTCAAGGAGTACTGCGAATCGTGCCCCGAGTGCCAAATGTCAGCACCATCGCCCCATTTTCGCAGCCCCCTTGTTCCTCTACCAATAATTGAGGTCCCCTTTGAAAGGATTGGCATGGACCTGGTGGGGCCGGTCGTGAAATCTGCCCGAGGTCACCAGCATATTCTGGTGATCCTGGACTATGCGACTCGCTATCCTGAGGCCATACCCTTGCGTAACACCTCCGCCAAGGTTATTGCCAAGGAATTAGTCCAGGTGTTTAGTCGAGTGGGGATCCCAAAAGAGATCTTGACCGATCAAGGCACCCCTTTTATGTCAAGGGTTACCAAGGAATTGTGTAGATTGTACAAAATCTCCCATCTCCGTACTTCTGTCTACCACCCCCAGACAGATGGTCTAGTCGAAAGGTTTAATAAAACATTGAAGAGTATGTTGAAAAAGGTGGTCGACAAGGATGGGAGAGACTGGGATTTTTTGCTACCATATCTCATGTTTGCCATACGAGAGGTTCCACAGGCCTCCACAGGCTATTCCCCCTTTGAGCTCTTGTATGGTAGGCATCCCAGGGGCCTGCTAGATATTGCTAAAGAAACGTGGGAAGGAGAGGTCAGTCCATATAGGAGCATCATAGAGCATGTCTCCTTGATGCAGGACCGAATCGCAGCCGTTCTGCCCCTAGTACGGGAACATATGGAGCGAGCCCAGGAGGCCCAAAGGAGGGTCTATAACCGGGGTGCCAAGGTCCGTACTTTCAACCCGGGGGACAGAGTGTTGGTACTGGTTCCCACGGTAGAAAGCAAGTTTTTAGCCAAGTGGCAGGGTCCCTTTGAGGTTGTCCAAAGGGTGGGGGAGGTAAACTACAAAGTCTACCAGCCAGGGAAAAGGAAACCACACCAAATTTACCATGTAAATCTCTTAAAGCCCTGGAAGGACCGAGAGACTTCACTGGCCACGTCCCCACTTCCAACAGACCGGATACCCGTGATACCTGACGTTCCCATCACGGATTCCCTGTCCGTAGCACAGCAAAGTGACGTTAGGGCATTCGTGCAGAAAAATAGAGACTTTTTCTCCCCCTTACCCGGACTGACCAACACGATCCAACATGACATAGTGACGGAACCAGGGGTTCGGGTAAATGTAAAACCATATAGAATTCCAGAGGCCCGGCGAGAGGCAGTTGCAGAAGAAATAAAAAATATGTTAGAGTTGGATGTGATCGAGGAGTCTCACAGTGAGTGGTCAAGTCCCATAGTGCTGGTCCCAAAACCTGATGGCAGTATTAGGTTTTGTAATGATTTTAGAAAACTTAACAGTGTGTCCAAATTTGACGCCTACCCGATGCCCCGGGTCGACGAACTTGTGGACAGGTTGGGACAGGCTCGCTACATAACGACCCTAGACCTAACGAAAGGTTATTGGCAGATACCGCTTACTGAATTGGCCAAGGAGAAGACTGCCTTTTCCACTCCTGAGGGCTCGTTTCAGTATAAGCGGATGCCATTTGGTCTGCACTGAGCCCCTGCATCATTCCAGCGAATGATGGACAAAATTTTGAGACCACATCGCTCGTATGCAGCGGCGTACTTGGACGATGTGGTCATCCACAGCCCAGATTGGGAATCGCACCTGCTCCGTGTACAAGCGGTCGTAGATTCCCTTAGGGAAGCACGTCTCACGGCCAATCCAAAGAAATGTGCCATAGGCCTGGAGGAGGCCAAATACCTTGGGTACATTATTGGCCGGGGGATGGTCAAGCCGCAGACCAATAAGATTGAGGCAATTCAAAAATGGCCCCAACCAGTCAATAAAAAACAAGTGAGGGCCTTCCTGGGCATTACGGGGTATTACAGGCGTTTTATACCCAATTTTGCCACCATTGCCGCCCCCTTGACCGATCTAACGAAGGGTAAGGGGTCGGTCATGGTCAAATGGAACCCCGAAGCCGAGGGGGCATTTCAGAAGTTAAAACAGGCTCTTTGTATGGTACCCGTACTAGTAACCCCGGATTTTAGCCAGGAGTTTGTTATACAGACGGACGCCTCTGAGGTGGGACTAGGGGCCGTACTGTCACAGATCAGGGATGGTGAGGAGCACCCAGTGGTATACCTGAGCAGGAAGCTGAACAAGCACGAGAAAAATTATGCCATCGTAGAAAAGGAGTGTCTCGCCATTAAGTGGGCCTTAGACTCCCTGAGGTATTACCTACTGGGGAGGTCATTTAAGCTGGTCACAGACCATGCTCCCCTGAAGTGGATGTGTGATAACAGGGAGAAAAATGCTCGTGTGACAAGGTGGTTCCTGGCTCTACAGCCTTTTAAATTTACGGTGGAGCACAGGCCAGGGAAGCTCCAAAATAATGCAGATGCCCTCTCCCGTGTGCACTGTATGGTTGGGTCAAGTGCTCAGCCGCAGGGGCTTGAGCAGAGGGGGAGGATATGTGACAGTATGCGAGGTGCGATACATGATCATAGGTACATTTCACCTCGCATACGTTCCATTATGAGAGACTGAACCGGAATCCATTCCGGGTTTTACAGCCTCTGGGCCTGGCTAGGATTCCGGTCCGGATGTTTGGGTCCACTGGAGTCCACAATCAGCTGGACTTTAAATGTCCAGGAAGAGAGCACAACAGGGCGCTGGCTTGAAACTCAGGAAGGGACCTGAGTGAGGGGAGCGCTGAGTGCTGGACTGAAAAGGTTTGCTTTAATACATGTTTTGTGGGTGTCAGGGACTAGCCCCACACTGTATAGAGAGGAGATCCTGTTTGTTTAGTTTAGCGCCGGACGGCAAGGATTTAATTTACTGTTTTGTTTATTTTAATCTGCAAACCGTTTATAAATAAAATCTGGCATCCGCCAGACTTAAAAGAAAGTGCCTGCTTACAGACTGTGATTTCAGAAAAGGTGATCCCCACGAGCTAATCCCTCACAATATATATATATATATATATATATATTTATTTTTAGTTTCCCATTGATCCTTAGCTATTCCTTTGGGGAGAAATTAACCTTTCTTGGTACATCATAGGTAAATAGGTCTGGAATTGAAAAAAAATTTAACTTACCAATCTCTACTGCTGTTACGTATCACCTATTGTCCATACTCAGCTGGTTCTTGAATTATGATGACTCCTCGTTTGACCTCTTGGCTCTGTTTACTTGCTCAGGTTTGACCATGGACTTTCTTCACCTGGTCCATGTTGGGTTTTGGCCTCATATTTTATATTTATATTGAATATGTCCGGCTAGTGCTTGAACACCCAATTGGTTGGCCCCTCATCCCAAGAAGTCAAATATATAAGAAAAGGAGGGGGGAAAAAAGGGACTGTCACGGTGCTTACAAAGAAATAATGGAAACCAAATGTTAAAAGAAAAAGGTTAATAATTTTAAAAAGAATTGCGTTAAAAGGTACAACAGAGCTGATTTATTTCAAAGTATCAAACTTTTCATAATCAAAGTGGTCGAAAAAGGCAAATGTTTGATCTAGGCGGAGAATTTCATATTCGTATATTAGCCCAAAATTTTAATTATTTACTTTTTTCTTTTAACATTTGGTTTCCATTATTACTTTGTAAGCACTGTGACAGTCCTTTTTTTTCCCTCCCATTTTCTCATATTTTATAGTTTGTTGCATATTCAGGAGCAGGGCCCTTCTAATCCTCTTGCATTGAATTTTATTGTTGGTGTATTGTTTCCCTTATATTGTAAAGCACTGCACAAACTGTTGGCGCTATATAAATCCTGTAAAATAATAATAATATGTTTCTGCAGGCAGGCGAGTAGCAGATCACATATAGAGTATACCAGCGTTGGAGTAAAATTTTTTTTTAATATCAGGCATTTCTGAATAGCTACTCTCTGGTTTTCCTAAGACATCTGGGGCCAGATCCTCGTAGCGCCGCGCATTTTTGCGGCCGGCGTAGCGTATCTCTGATACACTACGCCGCCGTAACTTACAGCGTATTTTCCTTATCCTCAAAGAAGTTGCGCCGTAAGTTACGGCGGCGTAGTGTAATTTTGGCGGCGTAAGGGCACGCAATTCAAATCGATGTGATGGGGGCGTGTTTTATGTAAATACGTTGTGACCCGACTTAAATGACTTTTTTTTAACGGCGCATGCGCCGCCCGTGGGGGTATCCCAGTGCGCATGCTCAAAATTAAACCGGAACAAGCCAATGCTTACTACGGTGACGTCATTCTATGAAAATCCTTATTCGCGAACGACTTACGCAAACGACGTAAAAAATTCGATGCGGGAACGACGGCCATACTTAACATTGAGTACGCCTAATAATAGCAGGGGTAACTATACGCCGGAAAAAGCCGAACGCAAACGACGTAAAAAAATGCACCGGTCGGACGTACGTTCGTGGATCGCCGTATCTAGCTAATTTGCATACTCAACGCGAAATTCGACAGAAACGCCACCTAGCGGCCGGCGGAAAAATGCACCTACGATCCGACGGCGTACTAAGACGAACGCCAGTCGGATCAAGCCCAGATGCAGTCGTATCTTGTTTTGTAGATACAAAACAAAGATACGACGCGGGAAGTTTGAAATTACGCGGCGTATCAATAGATACGCCGGCGTGATTCTTCTGTGGATCTGGCCCCTGGTCTTTGTAAAATTCCATCTTAACCACTTCAGCCTCTGAAGATTTTCCCCCTTAATGATCAGAGCATTTTTTTGCGATATAGCACTGAATGAATGACTTGTATAGCAACTCATGCGAACTGAATCGCTTCTGGGCGCTTTTTCCAGACAGTTTTTCCAGTTAAAGCACTGCGTCGTTTTAACTGACAATTGCGCAGTTGTGCAACATTGTTTTCCCCACAAATAGAGCTTTCTTTTGGTGGTATTTGATCACCTCTGCGTTTTTTATTTTTTGCGCTATAAACAAAAAAAAGCGACAATTTTGAAAAAAAAAACAATATTTTTTACTTTTTGCTATAATAAATATTAAGGATGAGCCAAACACCCCCCAGTTCGGTTCGCACCAGAACTTGCGAACAGGCAAAAAATTTGTTCGAACACGCAAACACCGTTAAAGTCTATGGGACACGAATATGAAAAATCAAAAGTGCTCATTTAAAGGCTTTTATGCATGGTATTGTCATAAAAAGTGTTTGGGGACCCGGGTCCTGCCCCAGGGTATCAATGGAAAAAAAGTCTTAAAAACTTAATTTTTTTCGGGAGCAGTGATTTTAATTATGCTTAAAGTAAAACAATAAAAGTGAAATATTCCTTTAAATGTCATGCCTGAAGGGTGTCTATAGTATGATTGTAAAGTGGTGCATTTTTCCAGTGTTTAGAACAGTCCCGCAGCAAAATTACATTTTTATGGCATTATTATTATTTTTTGGAAGTTTGCCATGTATTAGTTAAGAGTGCTATTCTGTGTATAAAGCACAATTTTCATGGAACATTATCCCCATGATCTACAGTACATGCTTGATCCCAATTGCTCCACTGAGTACAGTTGAGATGAAAACATTTGAGGGCCCAAGTTCACTTAATCTCCCCTTTTTTTAATGAAAACATTTCCTTTTTCTGTTGTGTTTTACTGAGTGTGCCAATTTATTTTCTATTAAAAATTTCAAACATGCATCCATGGACCAAATACAGGTACATGACTTAATTTTTTTCAGCACACTGCAAGACGACCCAGTCTAACAAAACCATGTCTCTTGTTTAATTTAGTGTTAGTTAATGCTAGGCTGTAACAAGCCCAAGCTGTTTACCTTTTCTAGACTCTACTGGTCTTCCCTAAGACTGGTGGTGTTGAATTGATTCGCTCCCAATTAGTTTTTCGATTAAATTTGACAAACTTCTTAAGTTCGGACACATTAATAATAACGAAAACCCGAAATGCGGAAATTTCGAAAATTCGAAATTCCGAACGAAAATTTGAAAAATTCAAAAGAGCGAAAATAAGAAATAAGGGCCTGATCCACAAAAACCAGCCGTAACTTAAATTTTGGCATTTAAGTTACACCGCCGCAAAATCTTTACCTAAGTGCCCGATCCACAAAGCACTTACCTAGAAATTTTGAGCGGTGTAACTTAAATCCGTCCGGCGCAAGGCGTTCCTAATCTAATGGGGCGAGTCCCATTTAAATTAGGCGCGCTCCCGCGCCGGACGTACTGCGCATGCTCCCGACGCGATTTTCCCGATGTGCATTGCGCGAAATTACGTTACGCCGAGTTTTGTGAATCGCGCCGGGTAAAAAAAGTTGCGTCGGGAAAAAAAAGAGATGCGGCGGGAAAAAATAAAAATAAAAATGACAGCGTCGCGGGAAAGAAGGGTCTACTTTTACATGGTGTACTAACTTTACACTTTGTAAAAGCAGCCCTAATTTTGCGACGGCAAACTAACACTTACGGAGAAAAAACGAAGAGTAAAAGCTTTGTGGATCTCCGTAAGTGCTAATTTGCATACCCGACGCTGGATTTCGACGAGAAATGCCCCCAGCGGCGGCTGCGGTACTGCATCCTAAGATCCGACAGTTTAAGTCCCTTTCACATGTCGGATCTCCTGCCTATCTATGAGAAACTAATTCTGTGGATCAGTTCCATAGATAGAAACAGGGATACGACGGCGTATCAGTAGATATGCCGGCGTATCCCTTTTGTGGATCAGGCCCTAAAATCAGAAAATTAGAAATGATAACTAATAACTATTAATAACGATTAAATTATAGATATAATTTCCTTTCAAATTTGCGCCGGCTGCCCATGGTTGGCCAATCGTTTGCTTTCTAAGCAGCTAGAAGATAGTTGTGCACGCACGGTATGTTTTTCATGTTAACTATGGACATATCAGGTTAGAAGTGGGCATTTTGGAGCACATTGTGACAGCTGTAGCTGTGAATGCTGACATAAAGCCGCAGCGTTCTGGTTGCTAACCAATAATCTAGAGCGTGTGGTGAGGGAGCACCCACCCCCATACCACTGTGCCCAGGGTGGCTGCCGCTCCTTCCCAACCCTAGTCCTTGCCCTGAGGCTCATGGTGAGGAACACCCTGAGGATACAATGATGTTATGGATGGCCATTGGAGAAGTATATCCTACCTATTCTGTTGTAGAGAAATGTATTCTGGATATTTAATTTAAGTTGACAGGGTTGCTTTAATTTGAGTATAGAAAAGTGAGGTCTTGGTTCTACTTTCTGACAGGTTTGAGTAATCCTCAGGAATTGCTAAACAGGATTACAGAGCCTTTGTCAAGTGCCTATAGTACAAATAAATGTGTAATAAAAGAGATGGCTGCACGTTCAGGAATTCCGAATGCCTTTTATTGTTCAAAGTGATAACTGCAAAGACACCAACACAAGGTCACATAGACGTGTTTCACACATACATCTTGTGCTTAATCAAGATTAAGCACAAGATGTATGTGTGAAACGCATCTACGTGACGTCGTGTTGGTGTCTTTGGTGTTATCACTTTGAACAATAAAAGGCATTCGGAATTCCTGAAAGTGTAGCCATCCCTTTCTTACAAGTTTCCCACGGAGGTGGGGCAGGGCTGGCACTCTATGAGGTTTTCATTATACACCTTGAGCAGCAACTCTTTTTCTTTGTATAGTACTAATAAATACTGTGGGGCAGATTCACATAGAAATGGATCGGCGCAGCGTATCAGAGATACGCTACACCGCCGTAACTTTTCCGGCTTTGGTTCGAATCCTGAAAGATTGCGCGCCGAAAGTTACG
Source organism: Rana temporaria (assembly GCF_905171775.1). Lineage (NCBI taxonomy): Eukaryota > Metazoa > Chordata > Amphibia > Anura > Ranidae > Rana > Rana temporaria. The sequence goes on along the minus strand of NC_053489.1, from coordinate 624,840,518 downwards.
GCGGCGTAGTGTATTTCTGGTGGCGAATTCAATTCGGCGATTATGGGGCGTGAAGTATTTAAATGAAGCGCGTCCCCGCGCCGATTGAACTGCTCATACTCCGTTTCGAAAATTTCCCGCCGTGCTTTGCGCAAAATGACGTCATTTTTTGAACTTAGACGTGACTTAGGTCCATCCCTATTCACGGACGACTTACGCAAAAAAAAAATTCAAATTTTGACGCGGAAATGACGGCCATACTTAACATGGCAAGTCTATCTATACGCCGCAAAATAGCAGCTTTAACTATACGCCGGAAAAAGCCGACTAGAGACGACGTAAGAAAATGCGACGGCCGCGCGTACGTTCGCAGATCATCGGAAAAAGCTAATTTGCATACCCGACGCGGAAAACGACGCAAACTCCACCCAGCGGACGCCGAAGTATTGCATCTACGATCCGAATGCGTACGAAGCTGTACGCCTGTCGGATCGAACCCAGATGCCGTCGTATCTTGGTTTGAGGATTCAAACTAAAGATACAACGTGGGTAATTTGAAAGTACGCCGGCGTATCAGTAGATACGCCGGCGTACTCTCTCTCTGGATCTGGCCCTGTATATGTATTTTTGGGCAAGTCATATATAAAGTATAAAAGTATACTGTATATACACATAGGGCCAGATTCACAAAAGGGATACGACGGCGTATCTGCCGATACGCCGTCGTATCCCGGTTTCTATCTATGCGACTGATTCATAGAATCAGTTACGCATAGATATCCCTAAGATCCGACAGGTGTAATGGACTTACACTGTCGGATCTTAGGATGCAGTACCGCAGCCGCCGCTGGGGGGAGTTTGCGTCGTAAACCAGCGTCGGGTATGCAAATTAGCAGTTACGGCGATCCACGAAACGTTTTCCCGTCGTTACATCGCCGCAAGTGTTAGTTTGCCGTCGCAAAGATAGGGCACCTTTTACAAAGTGGAAAATTACTCCACCATGTAAAAGTATACCCGTCTTTCCCGCGTCGCTTTTTATTTTTTTTTTTATTTTTTCTTTTTCCCGGCGCAAGTCTTTTTTTCACGTCGCGATTCACAAAACGTTGGCGCGTCGTAATTTCGCGCAAAGCACGTCGGGAAATTTGCGTCGGGAGCATGCGCAGTACGTCCGGCGCGGGAGCGCGCCTAATTTAAATGGTACCCGCCCCATTTGAATTGGTCCGCCTTGTGCCGGACGGATTTACGATACACCGCCGCAAATTTCCAGGTAAGTGCTTTGTGGATCGGGTCCAGAAAATTTGCGGCGGTGTAACGTAAATCGTTTACGTTACGCTGTGCCCGGGCTACATGAATCTGGCCCATACAGTATATATATATATATATATATATATATATATATATATATATATACACACACAAATTTTATTTTCAATATATATTGCAATGAATAGATTTCCTGAAGTTCAACTTTTAGAAGTGTCACTCCAAAAGAAAAACAAATTGGGAGGTCTGATCACATATTGTTTATACAGACAACTCTATGTCTATTTCCTATGGGACGCTGATGACTTTATTCATAAAACATGCACTAGAAATCAAGGATAAAAGGTAATCAGGAGTATTTAATGTGACTTCACTAGGACAGCCATGCTTGTCATCTTCCAATAAAAAGCAAGTCATTTCAGACTCAAGCTGTTCGCCATATAAATCAGAAGAAGACAAGCTCCTCGAGGACATTGAGTAAGTTTTCTGGCGGAATGTTCTGCACTCCTTCAGTTTATACTGCGATCAAGGGGGAGATCAATCAGAGACAAGCTACAACTCTTTCCTTACTTTAATGATCCGATCACTCCGAGGACATTTCAGAACGCTTTGGCAGAAGAAACAAAATGTTATTCTAGAACAAGAGAGCATATATTTTATTTATGTGGATCGATAGGTTTTTTATACCATCAGAAAACAGCCTCATCCAGTGTGGTTCAATAAACATCTACCTATATTATATAAAACAATCAAAACTTTGTTAATAACTTTGCGCACATCACATAAAACCATTTTTTTTTCGCTATTTTTCTGAGTTAAATTTTTTTATTTTTTTTTATCATGGAAATATAAAACATGTTTTCATACAGGATTTTGCCACATGGAAACTTAAAGGTATTGATGAGTGAAGATATTTTGCCAAAATTGATTTAAGTGCAAAGAGATCCAACTTTGTTGAGGTGGAAAACTCTTAGGCCGCGTACATACGATCAGTCCATCCGATGAGAACGTTTAACCGATGAACCTGACTGATGGTCCGTCGCGCCTACACACCATCGGTTAAAAAACGATCGTGTCAGAACGCAGTGACGTAAAACACAACGACTTGCTGAAAAAAATGAAGTTCAATGCTTCCAAGCATGCGTCGACTTGATTCTGAGCATGTGCGGGTTTTTAACCGATGCTTTTGCATACTAACGATCGGTTTTGACCTATCAGTCACCAGTCCATCAGTTCAATTTTAAATCAAGTTCTACATTTTTTGACCGAAGGATAACTGACCGATGGGGCCCACACACGATCGGTTTGGACCGATGAAAATGTCCTTTAGTCCGTTTTCATCGGTTTTGACCGATCTTGTGTACGCGGCCTTATGCCTCGTACTCACGACCGGTTTTCCCATCTGGAAAACTGCCGTGTTTTCCTTTGGCCGGGAAAACTGGGCGTGTGTATGCTCCTTAGCAGTTTTCCGATAGGAAAACTGTGGTTTAAAAAATGAGAACATGTTCCCTTTTTTCTCGCTGTGAATCGCTGCGTTGTTTTTCTTCCCCCCCACAGTTTTCCTATGGGAAACACTGCGGGAGAGCATAAACACGGATGGTTTTCCCTACCAAAGTCCTCCTGGCAGTTTTCCTGTTGGGTAAACCAGTCGTGTGTACAGGGGAAAGGGGACCGAGCCGGTTCCCAGTTTTCCCCTCGCTTTCCCGGTGGTCTTTTGACCATCGGGAAAACCGATTGTGTGTACTAGGCATAACTCAATAAGCTGATTAGCTAAAATTTGCTAAAAAAAAAGAAAAGATCTGGGGGTCTATTTATGAAGGTCTACCTGGGAAATTGGCCCAGTAAGTTCTTTGCTGCTGCCAAAATCAGATTCAACAGCATTGGCCTGGCATCCCACCATCACATTAGCCTATTTATATTAAGATAAATGTGCACTGGGCTAATGTAGCAGCTGGTGAATGACACTTGTAATGTAGATGGAAACAAATGGTTTTTAGCCCGCAGACAAATTTGCCAATAGGAGCTCTCCATGGTGCTGAAACAGCATATTTCCCTTTCCCATTTGGGGCCGTTTAGTTTAATTAAAGCGATATTAAACTGAAATCCAAAAATGTAAAAAATCGCAGCTTAAAGTGGAACTTCAGTAATTTTTTCATCTTTCCATCTATTAAATCTTCTGCCATTGTTGTTTTAAATTTGGATAGTAAAAAAAAAAAAATTCTGCCAGTAAATACCTTATACAGCCCACTGCCTCTTTCTTGTCTGGAAAAAAGCCTAGGCGTATGACATGCACAGCTCTCTCTCTCTCTCACTCTCCTGAGAGTTTGCCAGGAAGGGAGGGGAGATGAGTTATGAGAGGGCCAATGAGAGCTGCAAAGCTGGAGGTGTGCCTCTGTGAGTCTGTGCAAATCCAAGAAGTGAACAGGCAGCAGCTTCAGCTGCCCACAGTTAAAATGAATGCAGCCAGACTTAAGCCGCATACACACGACCATTTTTCATGTCATGGAAAAAAATAAACTTTTTCTCGACGTGATTCTTGTCAAGCCTGCCTTGCATACACACGATCGTGAAAAAAAAATGCTCAAGCAAAGCGCGGTGACTTACAACACGTACGACAGCACTATAAAGGGGAAGTTCCATTTGATTGGCGACACCCGTTGGGCCGATTAGGCAAATTTCCCTTCTCATAACCTGCTTCTGAGCATGCGCGTGTTTTTCCCCGTCGTTAAAGCCTACACGCGACCGTTTTTCACGACGTGAAAAACAACAAGAAAAAATAGAGCATGTTTTAAATTTTTAATACCCATTTTTCACGTCGAGAAAAATGCTCTGGAGCCTACACAAAATTAAATTTTAATTATTATTTTTTTTCTCGTCATGAAAAACATTTGTGTGTACGCGGCATTAGACTGAGAATGACACTGGCATTAAGAGAAAGCATTTGAGAGGCGTTAAAAAGGTCCCTCAAGAGGGGGCGTGGCTAGCCATCGAGCTGAATGGACGGCTGATTCCACAGCTCCCGCACGGACCGGAGATTTGACCCGCTAACGGCACTGTCCCGAGCACAGAAATGCACCACCAAGACCCCCACACAGTGGGGAACCAGACCGGAACCTCCCGCAAACGAAAGGGCCCCTCGGAAACTGACCGACTTCTTCTCCTCAGCGCCCGGAGGCCATATCCAAGATGGCGCCCGCGACCGCTCCCCACGCGGTGATCGAGCATACACTGACCTGCCTGATGATGAGGAGAACTTGTTAACCCAGCAGCAAATACCATCCCCGGATCCCTCCACTGCTCCTGGGCCTCCGTCCACCTCCAACAGCCTGGCGAAGGCGCGGATGCGGCTCGACTCAGGCATACAGGCCTCTGAGGTAAGGCCTGCTCAGGACGCTCTCCTCTCACTACCTCCCACACCATCCCCTATTGCAGCCTTCCCCACGTCAGGCCAGCCTGTCGTGGACACACAGCTAAAAGAGATGCTCACTTCACTGCATAGCTCCCTACACAGTGACATTTCCTCTATGCTGGCTGCCTTTAAACTGGAGGTGGTATACATAGGGAACAGGATGGGGCATATTGAAAACCAGATGAGCGCCATGACAGACACAGTGAATGACCAGGTGGACGCCCACGACCATGTTAGAGATGAGCAACAGTGGGTACGGGCTAAAATGGCGGACCTCGAGGACAGGTCGAGACGTAATAACGTCAAGATTCGCGGTATACCTGAATCGATCATCCCAGCAGATCTCAATACATATGCTAGGGAAATGATTTCCACCTTACTACCTGATCTTCCTCCTGTGGAAACTATAATAGACCGCATACACCGCCTGCCAAAACCCCCCCACCTACCGGCGGAGGTCCCCCGCGACACGCTAATGAAAATACATTTTTTCCACACCAAGGACATGCTCCTGTCCAAAAACAGACGCCTGGATCACCTACTCCAAGCTGCAACTCTATGCGGACATTTCCCAATACACCAGGCAACAACGCCGGCAGTTGCAAACCATCACCAAGCCGCTCACCAATCATAAAATACCCTACCAATGGGGGTTCCCGACCAAACTCCTAGTGACCAAAAATGGAGTGAAACATGCCATACACACAGTTGAGGAAGGAATATGCTTGCTTAAAAAATGGAAGATCATCCCGGAGGGGGTGCCATTACCCCACACGCCCACTGCAGGGAAACAGCTGCCTCCCACGAAATGCCCTCACTCCGATGGGATCAAATGACCATGTTTCAGTGCTGCTCTGTCTCTACTTTTCACTAAGCACTCCGGTCCGTTGCCTGCTCATTGCAGTTAGTTCACAAACTTTTACCCTCCAGCTACGCTCAGTGGTTCTGCTGGTATACCACTGATCCTTGCTTGTGTTTATTGCTCCTTCCCCTCATTTCCTTACCTGATCCCATTGCATATCCGTTCTATTGCAATAACTGTTGTCCTCTTCTCCCCTCCACCTATCCTGTTTCCGGAAGAGCACCTCTCTACCACTACACAGCCTCCACTGAAGAACCTACCTTCGTGATCCTCCAGAACCTCAGGGCTTGCGAGATCCTACCAGGTCCTGATCCAGAGCCACACGAACTGTGAGTACTACCTCTTCCATTTACGCACCGCACCTTTTTTGTTTCCACGATGCCGAAATTTCTATCACTGAATGTAAAGGGCCTAAACCACCCGGCCAAAAGGGCATCTCTATGGAAAACAGCCCGAGACTCCAAATGCGATATCCTCTGTGTACAAGAGACACATTTTCAACTCACTGCAGAGCCCAAATGTACGAACAAGGACTTTCCTACCATACTCAAAGCCTCGGGACCTGACAAAAAAAATGGCATACTGATGGCCTTCAAGACCACGGTGTCTCTAGTCACTCACAATACTCTCACTGATCCCAATGGCAGATTCTTAGCACTGGACTGCTCTCTGAATGGTGTCAGACACACCATTGTGTCGGTGTACGCACCAAACAAAGGCCAAATCCACTTCTTGTCCAAAATGATGAAAAAAATAGACCGCTTTAAACAAGGCCGCCTTGTCATCTGCGGTGACTTCAACATTGTACCAGATAATTCAATCGATGCTTCTTCCAGGCCCAACAGAACAGCATCGCCTATGGGCGCTTTCATACGCTCGCATGACCTGTACGATGTATGGCGTTGCCACCACACCACCGAAAGAGACTATTCCTTTTTCTCTCCTTGCCATAACTCCTACACTCGAATTGACTACTTTTTGGTTGACAAGTGGACCCTGCCCACTGCCTCAGCATCTGAGATAGGTACCATCACGTGGTCAGACCACGCACCTATTGCCTAACTACAAGTGACTCTCCATCTGCCTCTGCTACAAGAATTTGGAGGGCTAATTCAGCTCTCATGAACTCTCCGCTTTATTCAGATTATATCGGGAAATGTTTAGAGGATTTTTTTGCATTGAATACTGATTCTGTTGCAGATAACTCTGTTTTGTGGAATGCCCATAAGGCATTCGTGCGGGGGATTCTCATCCAGATTGGAGCTAGAGAGAGGAGGAGGAGAACTCAACGTCTAGACTCCCTGACGGCAGAAATCAAATCACTGGAAAACCTAAACCAATCTCACCCTGACAGGGCCCTTAAGCATAAATTAGGTCTCCTTAGACAGGAGCTGAGGTCCCATCTCTTAGACTCCTACGAGAAAGCCCACACACGTTTAGGGGCTAAACATTACTCCACGGGTAATAAAGACGGTAAGGCCATGGCTGCCAGGATCAAAGGGCATTATGCCAAAACCAAAATCGCCCATATATACCACCCTGCCTCCAAACAAAAACTAGTCGACCCCTCGGCCATCGCCGAGGCTTTCCGCCATTACTACAATACCCTCTATAACCTAAAAGACGACTCCTCTGTTCCGCAGCCCTCCCCCCAAGATATTTCAGCATTTCTAGAGCAAATTAACCTTCCCAGATTATCTAGCGACCAGCTCTTGACGTTGAACACCCCGTTTACTCCTCAAGAGATTCTGGAAACCATTTCGAAATTGCCCTCTAACAAGTCCCCGGGCCCCGATGGACTCACTAGTGAGTACTACAAACTCTATTGGACAAACACTAGCGCCCTTCCTCTCGAATGTCTGCAATGACGCTGCCTCATCCTCCTCTCTCCCTCCTGAAATGCTGTCCGCCTTGATTATTACACTGCCGAAGCCAGGCAAGGAACCCACCCACGCGCAGAACTTTCGCCCCATATCCTTACTAATATAGACACCAAGATCTATGCCAAACTCATAGCCAACCGGCTGATTAACTTGATGCCCCTGCTCATTCACAAAGACCAGTCGGGCTTCACAAAAGGGAGGCAAACATATGATGCTACCCGCAGGATTCTCAACATCATACATGGTGCTGGATCCACCCGAACGCCTTCTCTGCTCCTTTCCTTGGATGCAGAGAAGGCGTTCGACAGAGTCCATTGGGACTATATAAGAGCGACTCTTATTAAATTTGGTTTCCAGGGCCCTATACTGTCGGCCATATTGGCGCTATACTCCTCCCCCTCGGCCCAAGTATATACCTCAGAAATGCTGTCACGACCATTCTCCATAACCAATGGCACCCGCCAAGGCTGCCCTTTGTCCCCGCTCATATTCAACCTGGTCATGGAACCGCTCGCGGAACATGTCAGGTCTCACCCCGATATAGCGGGCTTCCGCTTCGGCACTAAAGACCACAAAATTAATTTATTCACGGACGACGTGATATTAATGCTCACAGATCCAATATCCTCCCTGGCTTCGGTACAACTGCTGTTACAGAGATTTAGTGCTGTTTCGTATTACAAGGTGATTGAACAAAAATCTCATATTCTAGACCTGGGCTTGGACGCAATTACTAGTAACATACTCAGACACACTTATCCTTACTCCTGGGCAGACGATGGCATAACATATCTGGGTGTAACACTATGTAAGTCGCTAAAAGATACCTCAAAGCATAACTACACTAGCATTAAGCAAATACTGATCAAAGAAACTAACAACCTCTCTAAACACGAATTCTCATGGGCGGGTCGCCTCGCGGCATTCAAAATGATGCTACTCCCCAGGCTGTTATACATCTTCCGCACGTTGCCCGTGCCTCTTTCACGCTCCTATCTCAATTCTCTACAGTCCATTTTGACACAATTTGTATGGCAAGGGAAAAAATCTCGATGTGGCCACTCTAAACTCATTAAACACAGGTCAGTGGGCGGGATGGGTCACGTAGACATCAGGGACTACTATTTGGCCTCAATCCTCTCCCAAATGAGAGACTGGTTCTCCACTTCGCCATCTACACTATGGGGAGACATAGAAAACACCGCGACTCTGGGACCTAACCTAGCCAGGTGGCTGTTTTGCATGACCACAAAAAATGCACCATTGACACTCTATTCTCCTACCGTCCAAGCCTCTGTTAAGGCATGGAAAATCCTTCACAACACCCGATGGACGAGCCATCTGACCAAACCCATACCGGTCCCGCTAGAAACATTAGAACTGCTATCACCCGACCTGACCATCCCGACTTGGCTTGCAGATCGAGTGCACTCCACCTCTGACCTACGCTCCCTTGTGGCTACTACTTCTTTTCTACAACTACAACAACAGTTCCTCGCTCCAACCAGGGATTACTTCACATACTATAGGATACAGAAGTGCCTAGCGGCAAACCCTTCTCTAGAAGGCTCTTTACCAATTCACATCTGGAACTACTTCCTAAATGACGTTAGTAAACCTAGGGGTACCTCCATATTGTACTCCACTTTCCAGGACAAGACCTTATTCCACAAAACTAAACCCCTGGACGATTGGGAAACTGATGTCCAGACTCTCTTTACTGATGAGCTGTGGCAAACGGCAATTAAGGCTGTTTATAAATACACCTCTTGTACCTCCCTGTGGGAGCTAACCCAAAAAATACTAATGAGATGGTACATGACACCCCACAAGATAGCCAAGTTTTATACACACGCCTCTGACATGTGTTGGAGAGACTGTGGCCTACCTGGCACACTCTTACACATCTTTTGGACATGTCCACTCGTACGACAACTTTGGTCGGCAGTTGAGACGACCTTGCGGGACATCTTTCGTTCCCCCACACTTCTGTCTTCCCACCTAGCCATTCTCAACTTAACTATCGACGACCTACCACCGACCCATCGACTGGTGACCACACACGTTCTCTTAGCGACGAAACTGCTGATTGCTAGGAAATGGAAAACAAAAGATACCCCCACACTCACGGAAGTCATTAACCTAGTACAGACCCACTACACATATGAAACTGTCTTAGCCCGGGGGAAACCCACTTACTCTAAATTGCTCGCCCTGTGGAAACCTTGGACCACTTGGTACACAAACACATACGCCAAGTGATACACTTTTATTCTATGTTGCGATCCTTACTGGTGCTCTCCCCTCCCCCCCCCCACACATTAGTCCTCAGCCTTCCCCCCCCCACACATTACAGTCCTTAGCCTTCCCCCCGTCCCCCACGCATTACAGTCCTCGGTTCCGTCCCCCACGCAGGTGTAAAGAAATCGTTTTTTAATTTTTCCGATGAAAAAAAAAAAAACGATAGTAAATTCCGATCGCCTGTGTGGAACTCCATTGGAAAAAATTCCAGGCATGCTCAGAATCAAGTCGACGCATGCTCGGAAGCATTGAACTTTTTTTTTTCAGCTCATCATAGTGTTTTACGTCACCGCGTTTTGGCACAGTGGGAATTTAGTCTGATAGTGTGTAGGCAAGACTGATGAAAGTCAGCTTTATCGGAATTCCGACGAAAAATTCCATCGGATTTAATACCATGAGAAATCCGATCGTGTGTAAGCAGCATAAGTGTTAGCGTTGCTTCAAAATTGAAGCCTCATGTCGAGTCAGGAGGCGTTTGTAGCCTTTCAACACCTCCCATTCAAGTCTATGGTAACGCCTTGCAAATGCTCTGGCAGGCAGTTGCGGGGCGCTAAGATTTGGTAATTTACTACAATAGAAAAGGCATTTGTGGAGCAGTTTTAACTCTCATCAAACACTTCAAAGCTGCACATCGGGCATTTGGGGAGCATTTTTAACGCCTCATTAATGCTTGTAAAACGCCTGTCCATACTAAAGCTCATTGACTCCTGTCTGACGCCCATACTAACGCCATACAAATGCTATAGGAGCGTTTAGTGGAGGGAAATTTCTGCAGCATGTTTGGCAAGTACAGAATCACAGTATATATAAAATAATATGCCAATTGGTTGGAGAGAAGCTTCAGAATGACAAAGATGTTTTTTATTACAAATTATGTCAGCAGACTGCAGTACCTCTTTAACAAACAATAAATGTGATGGCTGCATAATTTTTTTAGGCTTTTTTTCTCTCTATTTTCATCTGGTGATCTGACCTCTAACATACCTCCTGTATTAGAGCGCCCCCACTCTGTATGTTGTGTACAGGGGGCACCTTTGGACATCATCATTGCCAGTCTGGGGGGAGTGTTAGATGCTCTGGCATATTTAAAATACACTAACAAATTGAAGTTGAATTCCAGCTACACACGACCATTTTTAATATCCTAGAAAAAACAACGTTTTTTTGAACGTGATTCTTGTCAAGCCTGCCTTGCATACACACAATCGTGAAAAAAAATGCTCGAGCAAAGCGTGGTGACATGCAACACGTACGACAGCACTATAAAGGGGAAGTTCCATTCAGATGGCGCCACCCTTAGGGCTGCTTTTGCTGATTTTGCGTTAGTAAAAGTTTGATGAGAGCGTGACAAATGTGCTATCTCCATTACAAACGCTAGTTTTACCAGAACGAGTGCTCCCGTCTCATAACTTGCTTCTAAACATGCACGTTTTTTTCACATTGTTAAAGCCCACACACAACCCGTTTTTCATGATGTAAAAAAAGAGAACGTGAAAAACAACGAAAAAATTTGGAGCATTTTCTAAATTTTTAATGACCATTTTTCACATAGAGAAAAATGCTCTGGAGCCCCCACACGATCGTTTTTAACCACTTAAGGACCGCCTCCTGCACATATACATCGGCAGAATGGCACGGCTGGGCACATGTACGTGGGTCCCTGGCGCGCTCCCGCGACCCGGTCAGAAGCTTTGTGACCGGGACCACGGGACCCGGGGACCCGATCGCCGCTGGAGTCCCGCGATCGGTCCCCAGAGCTGAAGAACGGGGGGGGGCCGTGTGTAAACACGGCTTCCCCGTTCTTCACTGTGGCGGCAGCATCGATCGTGTCATCCCTTTTATAGGGGGACACAATCGATGACTTCACACCTTCAGCCACACCCCCCTAGAGTTGTAAACACACTTCAGGTCACACATAACCCCTTCAGCGCCCCCTGTGGTTAACTCCCAAACTGCAATTGTCATTTTCACAATAAACAATGCATTTTAAATGCATTTTTTGCTGTGAAAATGACAATGGTCCCAAAAATGTGTCAAAATTGTCCGAAGTGTCCGCCATAATGTCGCAGTCACGAAAAAATCGCTGATCGCCGCCATTAGTAGTAAAAAAATAAATAAATAAAAAAATGCAATAAAACTATCCCCTATTTTGTAAACGCTATAAATGTTGCGCAAATTGACCGATAAACGCTTATTGCGATTTTTGTTACCAAAAATAGGTAGAAGAATACGTATCGGCCTAAACTGAGGACATTTTTTTTTTAATATATATTTTTGGGGGATTTTTATTATAGCAAAAAGTAAAAAATATTGCATTTTTTTTCAAAATTGTCGCTCTATTTTTGTTTATAGCGCAAAAAATAAAAACCGCAGAGGTGATCAAATACCACCAAAAGAAAGCTCTATTTGTGGGGAAAAAAGAAATGGTAAGCTGCAATATAACAAATGTTTGCTTTTGGGATTATTATCTCTTTAATTTAGAGTTATGTATACTTGTGCCTTGATCCCTTTTTGTGTGTATTTCATCGTTCTTTATATACTTTATTGTTATATTTTATTTTATTCACTGTATTTTCTTTCTGAGAAAAAAAAAAATATTTAGGCTAAGTAGATGCTGTATTTTTTTAACAATAAAAAAGGGTTTCTGTAACCCTCAGGAGCATTTTAAAGCAGAACTTTTTTTTGCCACTAGATGTCCTCAATCTGATGGCCCGTGTCATCCTAGACATGACCCAGCCTGTGACTGGACAGCAAAGGTAGAAAAAGCAGATCAGTGAGCTGATGTCTCGGTCACTCTGCTTTCTCCTCCTATCAACCATGTTTCTTGTTAGTACATAAACTGATTGGTTCCTCTCGGAATCCAGTCCTGCAGCACAGTGATTGCAAGACGCTGATACCAGGCTAGTAATTACAATGCTTGCATTTAAAAAATGCATTTAATAAAGTATAAATGATTACTGAGCTGCATTCATTTGTGTCTTTTATGTTAAAATTTAAAGCTGTAGTTTAGGTATGGAGATTTTTGACATAGTTACATTGTTCCAGCGTGGACCAATGTAAAGGCCCATACACATGATCAGACTTTTTGACAACAACAGTCCGACGGATGTGTTTGATCGGACAATCCGACCATCTGTATGCTCCATCGGACAATTGTTTTCGGTTTTCCAATGGATAAATGTTCGCTGTGCATGGTCTCAAACTTTTTGACAACAAATGTCCGATAGAGGATAATCCGATCGTGTCCAAAGTACAAACGCGCATTCTCAGAACCAATGCTAAACATCAGACAACAATAGCAGAAGTTTCCCAAATGGTGGCGGCAAAGAGCTGAAAAACCATGTGATTTGTTGAATATTGGCTGAAAATGTACTGCCGTGTGTATGCAGAACAAGTTCACGGACAACGCCCATTCGGACCAAAATTCACGGAAAAATCTGATGGAAATCTGATCCTGTGTACGAGGCTTTAGTATGTACAGTTTATACCATACCTGTGGGATCCCTGTGGTAGCTGCACTAACTTAGGTGTCCCTGATGCATTGTGTGTACAGGAGGTCAGCCACAGAGATGCATTTGTATTTTCTCAATAAATGCAAAGCAATATTTGATTGGATAAGGTGGAGAGCGGGATGTCACCACCCCACCTCATCCAATCAGGGAACAGTAATTTGAATAATGTTTAAATTGAAACATTAACATTCGGCCCTGCTCCTACCTACTGGATGTCTGTTTCCTGCACTGTCATCATTGTAGGGGCCCCAGAGCATTACTTTGCCCAGGGGCCCATGATGCTATTAAGACTGCCCTGGCAAGGGGTACTCTTCAGAGGGCAGGGGCCCCCCAGGGTTGCCAACAATGGACTTGAGAAGAGGAGCAAAGTATCACGTGGTTTTTGTTTTAATAAAAAAAGATGAAGCATTTACAATGAAGTTAAATGCCAATAAATAACAGCCTGCTGTCAGCTTCCTTTTCTTTGCCAAAAAGACCCATAAGGTTCTGGTAAATTTTAGGTGGACCTTTGGGGAGCCCCTGTGTAATTTTTAAGAAAAAAAAGCCAGCTGTGAAATGTAATTTTTTAGCAATCTGTTTGTTCTTTTTCATTGTAACTGTCATTTTTGAGTTGGAACATCCTACAGCAAAAATGAGAAAACAAATGGTGTAAGGGTCCCCCAAAATCCATACCAAACTTTTTGAATAAAAAAAACTTAAAAAAAAAAACATTCTTTGCCCCTTTACATCAGGTATCCCCATCACAGCACTCCTTTACATCAGGTGTCCCCATCACAGCACTCCTTTACATCAGGTGTCCCCATCACAGCACTCCTTTACATCAGGTATCCCCATCCCAGCACTCCTTTACATCAGGTGTCCCCATCACAGCACTCCTTTACATCAGGTATCCCCATCACAGCACTCCTTTACATCAGGTGTCCCCATCACAGCACTCCTTTACATCAGGTATCCCCATCACAGCACTCCTTTACATCAGGTGTCCCCATCACAGCACTCCTTTACATCAGGTATCCCCATCCCAGCACTCCTTTACATCAGGTGTCCCCATCCCAGCACTCCTTTACATCAGGTATCCCTATCACAGCACTCCTTTACATCAGGTGTCCCCATCCCAGCACTCCTTTACATCAGGTGTCCCTATCACAGCACTCCTTTACATCAGGTGTTCCCATCACAGCACTCCTTTACATCAGGTATCCCCATCCCAGCACTCCTTTACATCAGGTGTTCCCATCACAGCACTCCTTTACATCAGGTATCCCCATCCCAGCACTCCTTTACATCAGGTATCCCCATCCCAGCACTCCTTTACATCAGGTATCCCTATCACAGCACTCCTTTACATCAGGTGTCCCCATCCCAGCACTCCTTTACATCAGGTGTCCCCATCACAGTGCCCCTTTACATCAGGTATCCCCATCACAGCACTCCTTTACATCAGGTGTCCCCATCACAGCACTCCTTTACATCAGGTATCCCCATCCCAGCACTCCTTTACATCAGGTATCCCCATCACAGCACTCCTTTACATCAGGTGTCCCCATCACAGTGTCCCTTTACATCAGGTATCCCCATCACAGCACTCCTTTACATCAGGTGTCCCCATCCCAGCACTCCTTTACATCAGGTATCCCCATCACAGCACTCCTTTACATCAGGTGTCCCCATCCCAGCACTCCTTTACATCAGGTGTCCCCATCACAGTGCCCCTTTACATCAGGTGTCCCCATCACAGCACTCCTTTACATCAGGTGTCCCCATCACAGTGTCCCTTTACATCAGGTATCCCCATCACAGTGCCCCTTTGCATCAGGTGTCCCCTTCACAGCACTCCTTTACATCAGGTGTCTCCATCAAAGCGCCCCTTTACATCAGGTGTCCCCATCACAGCGCCCCTTTACATCAGGCATTCCCGTCAGAGTGCCTCCTTACATCAGATGTTCTCATCAGATTCCCCCTTAACGCCTCATCACTCTTCCCCCCATGAGCGTGTCCCTTAACATAAAATAAAGGTCACATTGATGGGCACATTTTATGTTAGGGGCACTCTAATGGGCAAATTTTATGTTAAGGGGAACTCTGATGGGTACATTTTATATTAAGGGGCACTCTGATGGGCACAACAAAATGTGGCCCTTAACATAACATTTGCCCATTAGAGGGCCCCTTAACATAAAATATGTCCAACAGCGTGCCCCTTACCATAAAATCTGCCCATCAGCGTGCCCCTTACCATAAAATTTGCCCATCAGCGTGCCCCTTAACATAAAATAAGGGTCACGCTGATGGGCACCTTTTATTTTAAGGGGCACTCTGATGGGCATATTTAATTTTAAGGTGCACGCTGATGGGTATATTTTTAATGTGCACGCTGATGGGCACATTTTATGTTAAGGGGCACTCTGATGGGCACAACAAAATGTGTCCATCAGTGTGCCCCTTAACAAAATATGCCCATCACTGTACTGTGCACATTAAAAATGTACCCATCAGCGTGCCCCTTAAAATTAAATGTGCCCATCAGCGTGCCCCATAAAATTAAATTTGTCCATCAGAGTGCCCCTTAACAATAACAACATATGCCCAGCAGTGTGCACAATAAAAAATATTCCCTTTAGTGATCCCTAATGGCTCACATACCTTAAATGCAGGAGGGCACTGAAAGGGGGTGGAAGCTGCGAGATAAGGAGCCAGGACCTGGAAACCGTGAGCAGCAGGGGCGGAGCGCACATGACGTCACGCCCCTACTAGCAAGGAGAGCCAGGAGTGGACCCGGGAACCGCAATAAAACTATCCCCTATTTTGTAAACGCTATAAATTTTGCACAAACCAACCGATAAACGCTTATTGTGACTTGTTTTACCAAAAATAGGTAGAAGAATACGTATCGGCCTAAAAAAAAAGTTAAAAAGTAAAAAAAATGTATATATTTTTTTGGGGATATTTATTATAGCAAAAAGTTAAAAATATTGCATTTTTTTCAAAATTGTCGCTCTATTTTTGTTTATAGCGCAAAAAATAGAAACCGCAGAGGTTATAAAATACCAGCAAAAGAAAGCTCTATTTGTGGGAAAAAAAGGACGCCAATTTTGTTTGGGAGCCACGTCGCACGACCACGCAATTGTCAGTTAAAGTGACGCAGTCCCGATTCGCACAAAGGGGCAAGGTCCTTTAGCTGCATTTTGGTCCGGGTCTTAAGTGGTTAAAGGAATTTTTCATTTTTTTTTTTTTAATTTAAGCATCATTAAAATCACTGCTCCAGGAGCAGTGATTTTAATGATTCTTAAATTAAAAAAAATATAGCTGGGTGTCTATAGTATGCCTGTGATAACGTCTTTAAATAGCACAATCACCTGCCTGCCAGTAAATTAGGAAGAACTGATCTAGCTAAACTATACAGTGTATAAATATATGTACAACACCTGGGATGTTTATATATCCTCTACACACTGTAACATTAACTGACTAGCCTGCCTGTCTGCTCTATCTACCTGCAAAAAATGACACTCTCTCTGTCTCTCTCTGTTCTCTGTTAACTGCCGCAACACACTACACAAGGCCGCCCTGCAGGCGGCCTTTTATAATGTGGGGCGTGTACTAAACCCCCTGAGCCATATTTTGGCAAAAGCCACCCTGGCTTTGGCCAAATATGGCTCTCCGTGTTTTGCGTGCTGTGAATGGCCAAGCATGCGGGTCATAGTGCATGCTTGGCCAATCATCAGCCAGCAATGTCGCAGTGAATTATGGTCTGTGAAACGTAACTCGAATTTGGAGCGAACGACCCTTTTTGTTCGTATTTCGACGAACGATCGAACATACGATGTTCGAGTCGAACATGAGTTTGACTCGAATACGAAGCTCATCCCTACTGAAGGACAGTAAACTGGCCCGTTGCTTAGAAAGTTTGTAGACCCCTGATCTTGAAGGACAGCCATATTGATGACAAGATTCAAATATCAGGCTGGTTTATTCCAATGCAGGCAAATCCCTTACTCCATGTTTGTGTTCCTGTAGCTGCGCTGGTTCCCTGACACAATCTTAAGTATCCCGCTAGCCTAGTTGGCTTCCCCCACAATAGTATATTACTGACTGTGGATTAAAGATGTTATATTGTAAAGTCCAGAGGTTAGACACTGATGTGAATCAATATATACTCTGTAAAGTGCTCTATAATATGTCAGAAATAAAGAAGAAAAGGAAATAATAGATCTGCTATCCAGTCATCGCTGTCACTTCATCCTGCCATGAATGCGATATGCTGTCAATGAGCCCTAATAATAGCAGCATTTGACATTATATAACACTGCATCTAGAATATGGATTAGAATTTTAATGTAATCAAGTTGACCTTTTCATTGAATATACATACATTAAATTGCATAATAATGGAAACAGCATTATTTGTTAAAGGGATTTTCCAGTGTGCTCACCCTTTTCTCCTCTCTAATGATCAGCATAATCCATATAATGGTATTTGTCCATCATGAGAAAACGCATATCTAGCGGAGGAACTTCAGACACTTTTCTATGGTTTAATTTCTAAAAAAAAAAAAAATGTGTTTAAGGAAAAATGTGGAAGAATTGTATTGCTGTGTATTGCCAACAGGAAGACATATTGTTGCGTCACTGGGACAGGAAGTGAGGGGAAAGTTTCTCAATGGGTAGATAGCAAAAATAAAAACATGACAGTGGTTATGATCCTTTTTCACTGTATCCAAAAAATAAAATAGAATTTGGCCAAGATTTTACCTTACAGGGGTTGTAAAGTCAGAAGGTCTTTTTATCTTTATGCATTCTATAAGATAAAGTCTTCTGTGTGCAGCAGCCCCCCTAATACTTACCTGAGCCCCATCTCTATCCAGCGATGTCCACGATTCCCTCGGCCATCGGGGACACTCCCTCATGATTGGCTGAGACACAGCAGTGGCGCTATTGGTTTCCGCTTCTTTCAATCAAAATCAATTAGCCAATCAGGAGAGAGAGGGGCTGGGCCAAACTGCACAAGTCCATCAAGTCCAACCTATGTGTGTGATTATAAGTCAGTATTACCTTGTTTATCCCTGTATTTTGTGGTCGTTCAGGTGCATGCGTGACTTACAGTATATTTGTAAAATGTTTACATTTAAAAAAAAATGTCTTTCTCCTTTTTTTTTTTTTTTTACTTTCTTGAACTAGAAGTCATGTTTCTGTATGACATCCTATGTGCTTGTACTCTTTGACCTACAATAAACATCTTATGGAGAAAGAAACAAAAAAATAATAAAAAAAATTCTCTGTTTCAGTTGTAAAATTTGGCAGATAAGTAATTTTTCTCCTTCACTGAGGCAGCACTGATGAGGCGGCACTGATTAGTTGGCACTGATGAGGAGGCACTAATATGCAACACTGATAAGGCTGCACTGATGGGTACTGATAGGCGGCAGTGATGAGGCGGCACTAATGAGGTGCCACTGATGGACACTGATGAGGAATCACTAATATGCAGCACTGATGGGCACTCATAGGCTGCACTGATGAGCAGGGGTGGGGTGTTATCTAACTGCAGAGGGAAGTACCTTTCATTGACCACATTGCTTATATAGATGAAGTATAAGATGTTTTCCAATTTGTTGAACTAGATTACACTGCGTACTTTTGACAGTGTGCTTGTAAGTGCAATTAAAGCCAATCAAGCAGTCTACCCCCAGATATTTTGAATGCTTATATAAGTCTCAGATAAATTATATGCAGCAGGCAAAATCTAATTTCACTTTAAAGCAGAACTCTAGCATTTTCCCATTCAAATAAAGAAAATGCAAAATTGGATTATTACACACATATTTATAATTTAATTTTCAGTTTCATCTGGACTTCCCTCTAATTTTTTACACAAACAGATTAAATTAGACGCAGTTTTAATGAAATACCTAACTGGTTGCTTGTGCTTTTGTAATGGTGAAGTGCCACAATCAGTTAACAGACTCAAATACAAGGTTCATGACGTTTATCGTGCTCACATGTTATCATAATCTAAGGCTTTAGCATAATAATCTCACCGTGGAGATTAGACTGTTTCTGAATTTCTAATCACACATAATTGTTTTACGAAATGTACTTATAATTACATAAACAAGGCTCACGCTGCTATGTAGAGCTACACTGCCCCCTAGTGACTTCAGAAAAAGTTAAGGCCACAAACTGCTGAACTTAACAAAAGTTACTTTATTAAACATTAATTTGCAATTCATCACATATATTCATGTCAGAGTGAAGGGAGTGCTAGAAGTGGCATTTTACAGAAGTTTGTATTCCTCTGAAGGTAATCGGTAGAAGATTAATCCATCATAGACACAAGGTTTTGGAAATTATTAAACACCGTATTACTAGCACCTGATTAAAGGTCACTTCCATCTGTATGGCTGGCACAGTGAATCTCATCATCAAAAATGCTCACTCCCTCTAGTAGACAGCAAACAAAGCTGCATTCATAATTCCTTGCCAAACACTGCCAACCTTGTTAGCTGAAATGGCACTTAAAGGCCACATACAGCCACTGTTTTGTTGCAAGCTTTACAGGTGACAGGTTGGCACTGTGTGCCATCTCAAATACTTATTGATCTAATACAGGTTTCTGGAATTGAACTTAAAGCTAATGGAGTTTACATGATCTCTGTGTAAATATTAAAAGACACACCATCTGTTTTCTATAGAACCATTGTGAATGGCAAAAACAGCATGTCACAGGAGCTGGCTGCTTAACCACTTAAGCCCCGGACCAATATGCTGCTAAATGCCCAAAGGCGTTTTTACAATTCGGCACTGCGTCGCTTTAACAGACAATTGCACGGTCGTGCCACGTGGCTCCCAAACAAAACTGGCGTCCTTTTTTCCCAACAAATAGAGATTTCTTTTGGTGGTATTTGATTACCTCTGCAGTTTTTATTTTTTGCGCTATAAACAAAAATAGAGCGACAATTTTGAAAAAAATTCAATATTTTTTACTTTTTGCTATAATAAATATCCCCCAAAAACATATATAAAAACATTTTTTTCCTCAGTTTAGGCCGATACGTATTCTTCTACCTATTTTTGGTAAAAAAAAATCGCAATAAGTGTTTATCGATTGGTTTGCGCAAAATTTATAGCGTTTACAAAATAGGGAATAATTTTTTTCCATTTCTATTAATTTTTTTTTTTTACTACTATTGGCAGCGATCAGCGATTTTTTTCGTGACTGCGACATTATGGCGGACACTTCGGACAATTTTCACACATTTTTGGGATCATTGTCATTTTCACAGCAAAAAATGCATTTAAATTGCATTGTTTATTGTGAAAATGACAGTTGCAGTTTGGGAGTTAACCACAGGGGGCGCTGTAGGAGTTAGGGTTCACCTAGTGTGTGTTTACAACTGTAGGGGGGTGTGGCTGTAGGACTGACGTCATCGATCGAGTCTCCCTATAAAAGGGATCACTCGATCGATACGCCGCCACAGTGAAGCACAGGGAAGCCGTGTTTATACACGGCTCTCCCAGTTCTTCAGCTCCGGGGAGCGATCGCGACGGAGCGGCTATAAACGAATAGCCGCGTCATCGTCCCCGATCGCTCCCCGCGTGAATCCGCCCGCCGCACGCAGCGGGGGGGTCCCGATCGGACCCCCCCACCCGCTAGAAGGCAAGGACGTATATATACGCCCTTCTGCCTGTCCGTGCCATTTTGCGGACGTAAATAGTCGTGCGGCGGGCGTTAAGGGGTTAAAAAAGACAGAGCAGATACAGTTATTACTGGTTTCTTCTTGAAACTCCTTTAAGTTTATGTAGCAGCCTCCCCGACCTCTAAGGGCCTGATGGTGACCTCCAGAGTCAGGGAAAGCTGACATTCCTCCTCAGGGTGCAGGTTAGGGCATGGTGGGTATAGTGCAAGATGGAAAGATGGGCACCAGTCACTTTTAAAAATTAACAAAGTTTTTATTTCTCGAATAAATCTTGGGCTTCTTCTCCTTAAGCAGGTACCTTCTTGATAACCTGCTCATCCCTGAGGGATTGATAAATGCCTTTTTCTGCTACTGCAGGTTGTGCTACCGCACCAGCTACAGCAAAGAGGCTTTAAGCAAGGATTCCAGCTTTTTATCGGCTGGATCTTTAAACACCTGGGCATTGTCCACTGGACAAGTCAAACTCCTGTTTACAGAGGAAAAAAGCAGCATCTATGCTGGCAAACTCCACTTTTTTGTAAACGTTTCCTCCATAGGATAAAGAAGAGAAAACCTCTTAGGAGGAAGGAAATGCTTATCTGGGTGATCCCATTCAGCATAAATCAGTTGCCCCAGCAATGGGTGTACAGGAAAAGTATGTGAACCCTGTGGGAGTTTCAGTGAACCCAAAGAGGAATAGGAAACGTCATCCACCTCTGATGTATCCAGAACGGGCTAACTCTGTAAGGGATTGAATCAGCAATTTTTGGGATTGCGCGGCTGAGAATAGTTCTTCAGACGCTGAACCCTCAGAAGAGGAGTCATCAATATGCCTTTCTGCCTGATCCCCCAAAGAGCAAACAGGAGAAGTCAGGGTCGAGCCAAAAATGGTACACAGGAAGGTAAACTTAGCACACTGGACAGGAACTTAAGCTAACAACAAGGTTGAACAACAAAGCAGACCTGCAGTGCAACAGTTAATATAGACTTCCTGGGATGGCCTGGGGTGGGGCCATACAGGAAGGAGAGATGATAAAAAGGCAGCCAGAAGAGGGTCAGGCATCTAATGGACACATGAGAAGAAGGTAAGCTGCCAGACATTATTGCATGTCCATGACACAGAGTCTAGGTGGCTCAGACTGACCAGGCGCTCCAGGTCCTTCAGGGGAGAATTGAACTGCGGACATGCAACTAAGAGGCTCAGACCCTGACCGCAGCGACCTTGCACTCCCCCTGCTGTATTCCCCCTTTAACTATGGGAAGACATAGTCCTAAGCACAAAAAGCAGAGGAACTAACACAGTGCATCTACTGCCGAGCTTTAGTCCAGCAAATTAATATTATGCCACTATAATTGCTCAGCCTGATGCTGAGTAGATCTCCCTTAAGAATGCCTGTATCCAACACCCATATAGCTTACATGCCCTTGTATGCTCTGTGTGCCACTGTCAGCCAACCCGGCACTTCCAGAGTGAAACGTGCATGCCGGTGGTGCATAAGCCACGCCCCCTGCGTTCCAGGACGCTCCCACTCCCTTTTTTTTTATAGAGAGCTCTGCTGACGCGTGAGGACATGCCGGTCCCATGGCGGGGACAGCTCGAGGGGGGCAAGGGGTACTCACCAGGGGGATCTTGATCTCTGTGCCAAACCCCTAATGATGGCCTGACAGAGTGGAGAAGGAGCAATTCTGTCCTCAAAAAGCATTTGCTGACACTGAGCATAAACACAGGCGAAGAATGGTATGTTAGACACCAGGTATGTTACCCTTTTACACCCTCTAGTGGCAAAACACAGGTATTACATGTCACTCAAAAAAGAAAGTCCATAAGTGAACCATTATGCATTCCTTAGGAACTTTCTGACTTACCACTCCCGCTGCAGTATACTGCTGGAAATCACAGACAGACCCAATCTTCACCCATCATGGCGGGCCATGTCATGAAAAACCTTCAAGGACCGGGTCCCCCTTTTTTTAATGAGGTCCACTCCCTTGGATCTGTACAGCACCCTGCCAGAGCAACCCTTTGGTATAGTATATACGTGACCAAGGTGCCGGATCCCAGGGTCCAGCTCTCAAAAGAGATGCATTACAGGCCAAAACCTCGCTCTTCTTCCTCAAGACTTGCGTATCATCCATTTTGCCTCTTTGAGGCACTTTAAATGGATCTGATTGCATAGCCCCTTGATCCTGTCAGAGATTTCTTAGCGGAGCGCTTCTTAGCACTTCATTAACCGTGATCAACACCTTAGACACTGGCAAAAAAACTGAGGTACTCCCAGTATGGGAAGGGTTATATAGGGGGGGACTTCCTGTCTTGGGTTGCCAGTGTCCATTCACCTATAGGTGACGTATAACCCACATAGTAATTACTATGGTGGTCTGTGTCCTGTGATGTACGATAAAGAAATTGCTTTTGTTTTTCAAAATTGTCTCTCTGTTTTTGTTTATAGCACAACAAATAAAAACTGCAGAGGTGATCAAATACTACTAAAAGAAAGCTCTATTTTGGGGTGGAAAAGGACGTAAATTTTGTTTGGGTACAACACCCCAATTGTCAGTTAAAGCGACGCAGTGCGGAATCGCAAAAAATGCTCTGGTCAGTAGGAGGGTAAAATCTTCCGGGGCTGAAGTGGTTAACTCATGCATTTATTTATTTATTTCCTTAGTGAATTTACTATAACACCGTTTTATGAGGCATTTACCAAGTGTTTTTGCTTTTTGAGGTAAATACCTCATAAGTTGATAGTGAATTGACATTTTCATTATCTTATGAGATAATTGGAAAACATGTGTCACGTGATTAAATTATCTCATGGGATAATCTTTAATGAATTGAGCCCAATATCACAAGCATGAGACTGCAGGTTTGGCTGGCTTAAATCAGGTTTGGTCTCCACCCATAGACTGGCTATATCAATCACTTTGCAGGTAGATAGACAGACAAGTAGAATGCCATAGCCAAAACTAGGATTCTGGAGTGAGACCAGCAGCTGTGATGGAGCAGAACTGCTACAGGCTACTGACATCGCCAAACTGGACAGAAATGCATCTGACAGTGAAAAAAAATGTAATTTTGAATAATAAAAACATAGAAAGAAATTAGACACTCTGCCTTGATTACAGGGCTTCCAGATTAACTTCATGAGATTGATGTCTTTGGTCTTCTTTCTTCTAATCTGTCGAGCCAATCCTGAGATAATTGCACCAATGAAATACATATATGGGAGCATGATTTGCCTATGAATGAACCACTATGAGATTTTCATATGAGTGAGCTGTAACAAATATGCAAATAGATGAGCTATGTTAACAACATGCTGCATTTTTCCGCACTGCACATAACAGCTAATAGTTTTTTTTAAATTATCAATGCTCCCCACTGAAACCCCTGCCTGTGGAAGAGAATTCCACACCCTAACTGCTCTTACAGTAAAAAAAACCTCTACGCAGTTTAAGGTTAAACCACTTTTCTTCCAATTCTAGTGAATGGCCACGTGTCTTATTAAATTCCATTCTGCGGAAAAGCTTTATCCCTATTGTGGGGTCACCAGTACGGCATTTGTACATTTAAATTATATCCCCTCTCAAGTGTCTCTTCTCCAGAGGGAATAAGGTCAGTGCTCGTTACCTTTCCTCATATTTTATTAAATGTTTTCATGTGACAACACTGAAGAAATAACAAAAGTGAGTACAATCCTAAGTGAAAATGTCCTAATTGGGCACAATTAGCCATTTCCCTCCCTGGTGTCATGTGACTCATTAGTTTTACAAGGTCTCAGGTGTGAATGGGGAGCAGGTGTGTTAAATTTGGTGTTATCGCTCTAGCCTTCTCATACTGGTCACTGGAAGTTCAACATGGCACCTTGTGGCAAAGAACTCTCTGAGGATCTGAAAAAAATAATTGTTGCTCTACATAAAGATGGCCTAGGCTGTAAGAAGATTGCCAAGACCCTGAAACAGAGATGCAGCACGGTGGTCAAGACCATACTGTACAGCGGTTTAACAGGACAGGTTACACTCAGAACAGGCCTTGCTGTGGTTGACCAAAGAAGTTGAGTGCACGTGTTTAGCATCATATCCAGAGGTTGTCTTTGGGAAATAGATGTAGGAGTGGTACCAGCATTGCTGCAAAGGTGGAAGGGGTGGGGGGTCAGCCTGTCAGTACTCAGACCATACACAGCACACTGCATCAAATTTGTCTGCATGGCTGTCATCCCAGAAGAAAACCTCTTCTAAAGATGATGCACAAGAAAGCCGCCAAACAGTTTGCTGAATACAAGCAGACTAAGGACATGGATTACTGGAACCATGTCCTGTGGTCTGATGAGACCAAGATAAACTTATTTGGTTCAGATGGTGTCCAGCGAGTGTGGCGGCAACCAGGTGAGGAGCACAAAGTCAAGTGTGTCTTGCCTACAGTCAAGCATGGTGGTGGGAGTGTCATGGTCTGAGGCTGCATGAGTGCTGCCGGAACTGGGGAGCTACAGTTCATTGAGGAAACCATGAATGCCAACTGTGACATACTGAAGAAGAGCATGATCCCTTCAGAGACTGGGCCGCAGGGCAATATTCTAACATTATAACAACCCTAAACACACCTCCAAGACGTCCACTGCCTTGCTAAAGAAGCTGAGGTTAAAGATGATGGATTGGCCAAGCATTTTTTCAGACCTAAACCCTATTGAGCATCTGTGGGACATCCTCAAACGCATGGTGGAGGAGCGCAAGGTCTCTAACATCCACCAGCTCTGGGATGTCGTCATGGAGGAGAGGAAGAGGACTCCAGTGGAAACCTGTGAAGCTTCAGTGAACTTCATACCCAAGAGGGTTAAGGCAGTGCTGGAAAATAATGGTGGCCACACAAAATATTGATACGTTGGCCAATTTAAACCATTGCCAGCGGTGTGGACCATTGCCAGCAATTTAGACGTTAATGGCTGTGTGTCAAGTTATTTTGAGAAGACAGTGAATTTACCCTGTTATACAAGCTGTACACTCACTACTTTACATTGTAGCAAAGTGTCATTTATTCAGTGTTGTCACATGAAAAGAAGATATAATAAAATGTGAATGTGAGTGAGGGGTGTACTCACTTTTGTGAGATACTGTATATTTAGCCTTCGAAAAGACACTGACTTGTGTGTTATTAAATAGGGTGGTGGGGGTGCACTTTGGTATCCTTGCCCTGGGCAGTGCATGGCTAATGCCCTGCCACTGGGCTTAATAGTTCTAGTTTGTTCCTAAAATTCAGAGAGATTATTTTATTAGTCTGCTGTGTACAAAGTTTCTTAAAGTCATGCTATTCAAACACGCTAAATAAGAAAATGACAAGCTAAAAAAAACAATAGAATATTGCTAAAATACAGCAGCAACAGCGCATCTTGTCAAACAGGATTGTGAACCCATAAAGTGGTGAGTACTCAGGAGATCTAAACTGGGATTATCCAAGCTTCACTTTAACAGTGCATCAATAAGCTTACTAAAAATGTCTTCTGTCTGCCGATGTAGACAACATAAGAGCAGCTTTTAAAAAAAGATTACAGGGTTTATCTATAGCTATCCCATTTGTAGTAAAGCCGTGAATACTGGAAACATTATTTTATTCAAATATAAAAAAGATGGATTATGCATTACGTTGAAATGTAAAACAAGAACTACATTATATTTCCTACAACTGCATAATCCCTGAGAACATAAAGCTAAAGGTAAAGTAAAGTAAAGCAACATTCCACACTCGACTATAAAACAAAAAAGTGTAGCGCTAAATATATGTACAATTAGGAATGATTGAAACAAACCTAATAAAGTGTACCCAAAGTTATAGCATAATATAAAATCGTGAGTCCACAAATAAATTGAAAAAAGGGGTATAAGTAAAGTCTCTTAAGCAATAATAAAGAACTCCGAAAATGAGTGAATCAATCAACAATGAAGTGACTTGTCTTCATAGGCATGGAGTGACAATCTGAAGTGCATCCACCACCAAAAATAAATGGAGGCTTACCGAATTCAGTGGACCCAAATAGGCTTATACCTAATGGGTCATAGAGGCTTGTAATTGATGGTATCCAACTTCTAGAGGTATCCTAGATGGCAGGCAGGAGGGAGAGGTCCAGTGCAATGTAATAAACGTACCAGGAGAAGGATAATCCCAATAGCAGCCTTTGATGTTTAATGGTTTGGACCCATGTGAGTGGTTCAAAATCACAGCACATGGAAAAGGAATATAAGAGAATGCAAAGATGCACATAGTGTAATTCTGTATAAGAAGTTTACTTGGCAGTAAAAACAAAGAAATTACACTCACATTTCAGCAATAAAATCAGGCATAAAATCTGTTAGCAGTAGGATCAGCGGGTTCCCGACGCGTTTCGATCTATTAGATCATCATCTGGGGTGCTGATCATTCCTAATTGTACATATATTTAGCGCTACACTTTTTTGTTTTATTGTTTGTTTTTACAGAATTGATCTATTTCTGTTGTGTTGGCGGCCATTTGTATGTTCATTCAAGTAGCGCGGTGTTATTTATACTGTTTGTATAATTTTCTTTACACGATTCATTCCACACTCGACTGCCTGAACAATACCCCTTTTTTTTGCTCCAAACTGATCAACAGGCTTTTAAAGCGGAGTTCCACCTGTGTTTTTATTCATTAAAACTATAGCTGCTGACTTTCAATAAAATTACACTTACCTGCCCCACGGTCCAGCGATGCGGCCACCCGGAGGTTTCGCTCCTCTCCCCCTCCTCTCCTCAGCACCGTCATCATAACTGTGGGCAGCTTACAGCTTCACGGTCGGGCGCACACTGTGCATGTGTGAGTCGTGCTGCGCGCTTCTATTGGACAGCCGATCTTTGATATGTGTCCCAGAAGATCGCTGACAGGGAGGGACGGCCTAGGGCGAGAGGAGGAGTCGCCTAGACGGCGAAGATAGGAAGGAGGTAGTGGGACAGGAAGTCCCACTAAAAAGATGTTACCCACTCTCCCCCCCCCCCTCCAAAAAAAATTACATGCTAAATGTGGCATGTCATGGGGCGAGGAGTGTTTAAAGCAGAAGTTACACTTTTGGGTGGAACTCCGCTTTAATAGGTAAACGTGAAGATGTTGCAGTTAACCTTATGAGGGGACAGAGCCTACCCAATGATTTTAAAGCAGAATGTAGAACAAACCCTTATATCAGGATCCAAACTCGGGGGTCCTGCTGTGCCTGGCAGTGGCTCTTCTTACTGAGCCCCCCAATGCTCTGGATAGACACTTGTCTGATCATCTGGTCAGGCTTCATTGATACCCAGTTTCTTGTTGAACTCTTTTGGCACTATCCTGCTTGTGTTGCTTCTGCTACACTGTGCCAGGCTCCTGGGCAGTCTTAATAGCATCATGGGCCCCTGGGCAAAGTAATGCTCTGGGGCCCCTAAAATTGAGACAGCGCAGGTAAATAGACATAAGGTAGGTAGGAGGTAGACAAGCAAAGCTCCCCCTTTTGGGTGGAGCTCCGCATTAGCTACATGAACAATCATTCTGTACAGCAAAGAAACAGTGGGAAAATACTACATACATAAAGTAACAAATCTGTTCTGTGCATATCATTTATCTGCTAGATTGATACCCCAGTTCTATGGCCCCTCTATGGCCTAGATATCCCCCCAGCACTCTGACCCCTGTACACCCCAGATATCACTTTGACCCCTCTACACCCCAGATATCCCCCAGCACTCTGACCCCTCTACACCCCAGATATCCCCCCAGTACTCTGACCCCTCTACACCCCAGATATCCCCCAGCCCTCTGACCCCTCTACACCCTAGATATCCCCCCAGCCCTCTGACCCCTCCACACCCCAGATTTCCTCCCAGGACTCTGACCCCTCTACATCCCAGATAATCCCACAGCTCTCTGACCCCTCTACACCCCAGATATCCCCCAGCCCTCTGACCCCTCTACACCCTAGATATCCCCCAGCCCTCTGACCCCTCCACACCCCAGATATCCTCCCAGGACTCTGACCCCTCTACATCCCAGATAACCCCACAGCTCTCTGATCCCTCTACACCCCAGATATTCCCCAAGCACTGTGGCCCCTCCCTGCTGGCTGTTAAATAATAGATATCATTCTGCACAGCACGGCGCACCGCTGCAAGCCTCCCTGATGGATACACAGGGGGTGTATCCATCACTCTCAGTTCCATCATGGGGCCCCCAATGTTAGGGCAGCGTGAGCTCAAGGCCCAGCTGCTTTGGGGAAAGTGCAAAGGCCCCCCAATCAGCTGGGGTCCCTGGGCAGTGCCCAGGTGTGCCCACTCATTAAGACTGCCCTGCCAGGCTCCACCTTCTTCATTGCGTGGAAGAGGCGATGTGGCACCCAATGGGGAGTTTAAATAAATCCCTGGTAAAAGACTTCCGCTCATTATGCGCCAGTAAGTTGTTTATATGCTAAGAAAAAAATGAAAAATTTCACTTACGTTTCTGTAAACATCAGCAAAGGAAAGGGTTGTGAACTTCAGACATAAAGCATAAACTAATGTATCTCTTTAATCATTAACCACTTTAATACTGGGCACTTTTACCCCCTTCCTGTCCAGGTCAATTTTTAGCTTTCAGCACTCTCACACTTTGAATGGCAATTGTGCGGTTATGCTACACTGTACTCATAAGAATTTTTTATCATTTTTTGCACACAAATAGAGCTTTCTTCTGGTGGTATTTAGTCAACCCTGGGGTTTAGTCAACCCTAATTTTTTTTAAAAAAGTTTTTCCTCGTTTCTGTTATAAAATTTTGCAAATAACCTTTCTTCATAAATTTAGGCCAAAACCTATTCAGCTACATTTTGTTGGTGAAAACAACCCAAATCAGTGTTTATTATGTAGTCTGTAGGAAAGTTATGGAGTCCACAACTATATATACAGTATATCTAAAAATGTATGTTTTTCTTTTTTTTACACCCTATCTAATTTCTTGAGGCACTATAATGGCAGGACAGTACAAACCCCCCCCCCCCCCCCCCCCCCCCAAAATGAAGGTATTTAGTAAGAAACATGGCGAGTTCTTTGAAGTTGTAATTTTTCAGCACAATTTTTTTAAATATGAAGAAATATAAAAAAAAAAAATTAAAACATTTATTTATTTATTTTTTACATATTGTCACCAATGCAGTACATCGTTATCATATAACTAGTGTGGCAGTGATCAGGGACAATGACTGGTGACAATATGTAAAACAAATATATATATATATATGTAATTTATTTTCAATTTTTTATTACATTTTTTGTTTTCTTTTAAAAAAAAAAAATATTAAACACACTGTGACCGGAGCAATACAGTGTTCCCATAGAGACACTGTACTACTCTAGAGAAGTGATCAGGATTTAATGTTTTTTATTTTACACATTATGATTGCTTACATGACTGAATTTCAGTCAAGTCAGTTTTATTTTACTGAGCTAATAACAAAAGAAACAAAATTAATCCGTTTAACTGTGTTTGGCCAAAGCTGGTACAGATGGGCTGTGATTGGCGATGTCTGTACCATGTAATCACTGTGACCAATCACAGCTAGCAAATCCATTGTATACAATGGATGGCATGAAAGGAAGCCATCCATTGTTTACAATTGTCAAGTGATCTGCTGTGATTGGTCACAGCAATCAGATGATACTGGCAGTGGGACGGTATAGTGATCAGTCATTGGCTGGACACAGCTGGTGACAAATCGCACCAATGCGCGGCCGAGCAAGTGGTGCGTTCTGAGAGGACATCATAAGACGAAAGCCCTGCCAGGCCCTTAATCTGCTATAGGCCAGACCGGAGGGTGTTAATTACCACTGTTCATGTAGCAACCATTGGATTTGGATTCACTGATCATTCATCAATCTCCATTTTAAACCTGATACCTTTAGACTATCGGCTTGATCTCTAGCTAAGTTTCTTCCTCGCTCCCATACTGTTATTGTTGTTTGTGTACTGAACCTGGCCTGCTTATAACTAGTGATGAGCAAAGGTTCCAGCTGGATTCAGTTTGACCTGAACCCATGATAGGCTGTTACATGATAGCAGCTCTCCAGCCCAATCAGCTGCAGCCGGGGAAATTGACCAAATATGGCCACATGGTTATATTTGGTCAATTACATTGTTCAATTACGGCTTTGTGGCCATATCAGGTCAGTGATGTCAGCACTCCCCATCTGGTTCTGATTTGGCCAAAGGCCTGCTATCAGTCTCCATAATAGTAAAAATGTAGCTACCTCCTACATCTACTGAAACTGTGCTAAGCACTCACATCTGTTGGACCAACTGAATGTAATTCAACACGACGGCACTTAGCTATATGGAACCATCACTGAACAAATTTTTTGAGTGATTAACGCGTGTTCTTGTGTGTCACACATAGGACAGCCCATTCACTGGACCGGGCTGCCCTATGTGCATTTGTTTTGCGACAAAGACGCTCAAGGACCATATTTTATCCCTAAGCCAGGCACACTTTTACACACGCTATTTGCCATGATTTTCCCAGGTTTTAATCATCCAACATATGCAGGAAATTGCACTGTTTTTGGGGTGCCACTAAGAATGAAGGGCACCCAAGCCTGCATTGCGTGTTTTTCTGCGATTATATCAGCTTAACCACTTAAGGACCCCTTTACGCTGATATACGTCGGCAGAATGGCACGGCTGGGCACAATCACATACCTGTATGTGTCTCTTTAAGCCCAGCTATATCAGCTTAACCACTTAAGGACCCTTTCACGCCGATATACGTTGGCAGAATGGCACGGCTGGGCACAATCACGTACTTGTATGTGTCCCTTTACGCCCAGCCGTAACCGTGCCCACGGGACCCGCGGACCCGATCGCCGCCGGTGTCCCACGATCGGTCACCGAAGCTGAAGAACGGGGAGAGGTGTCCTTCCCTGTTCTTCGTTGTGGCAGTGTCATTGATCGTCTGTTCCCTGATATAGGGTAAGACGATCGATGATGTCACACGTCCAGCCCCGCCCCCCTACAGTTAGAAACACATATGAAGTCACACTTGACCACGACAGCTCCCCCTAGTGGTTAACTCCTAAACTGCAATTGTCATTTTCACAGTAAACAATGCATTTGTATAGCATTTTTTGCTGTGAAAATTACAATGGTCCCAAAAATGGGTCAAAATTGTCCGATGTGTCCGCCATAATGTCGCAGTCATGAAAAAAAAAACGCTGATTGCCGCCATTAGTAGTAAAAAAAAAATATTAATAAAAATGCAATAAAACTATCCCCTATTCTGTAAACGCTATAAATTTTGCGCAAACCAATCGATAAACGCTTATTGCGATTTTCTTTACCAAAAATAGGTAGAAGAATATGTATCGGCCTAAACTGAGGGAAAAAATTATTTTTTTATATATTTTTGGGGGATATTTATTATAGCAAAAAGTAAAAAAAAAATGTGTTTATAGCGCAAAAAATAATCACAGTGATCAAATACCACCAAAAGAAAGCGCTCTTTGTGGGAAAAAAAAGGACACCGATTTTGTTTGGGAGCCACATTGCACGACCGCGCAATTGTCAGTTAAATTGACGCAGTGCCGAATCGCAAAAAGGGCAAGGTCCTTAACCTGCATAATGGTCCGGGTCTTAAGTGGTTAAGAGGCAACTTAAAGCGGGGGTTCACCCTATAAACCTAAAAAAAAAAAAAATGTTTTGTTCTACCATAAAATCAGGCATTGTAGCGCGAGCTACAGTATGCCTGTCCCGATTTTTTTTTCCCCGTACTCACTGTTTACTCCTACATCGAAGATACCGACTCCCCTCGGTGAATGGGCGTGCCTATGGAGACGGAGGATGATTGACGGCCGGCTCTGGCGCGTCACGCTTCTCCAGAAATAGCGGAAATAGGCTTGGCTCTTCACGGCGCCTGCGCATAGACTGTGCGCAGGCGCCGTGAAGAGCCGAGACCTACTCCGGCTGTCTTCGGGGAGAGTGACGTGCCAGGGCCGGCCGTCAATCATCCTCCCTCTCCATAGGCACGCCCATTCCCCGCGGGAGCCGAAATCTTCTATGTACGATTACAAAGTGAGTCCGGGGTTAAAAAAATCGGGACAGGCATACTGTAGCTCGCGCTACAATGCCTGTCTCGATGGTAAAATCATGTGGGTGAGGGTGAACTACCGCTTTAAGAGTAGTCCTGGTGGTTGAAGGGGTAGCTGCCCTGGGTGCAGAGTTTCCATGCAGCGGGGCATATTCATATGCACTTTTAACCACTTAAGCCCCGGACCATTTTGTTGCTAAATGCCCAGGCCAGGTTTTGCGATTCGGCACTGCGTCGCTTTAACAGACTATTGCGCGGTCGTGCGACGTGGCTCCCAAACAAAATTGGCGTCCTTTTTTCCCCACAAATAGAGCTTTCTTTTGGTGGTATTTGATCACCTCTGCGGTTTTTATTTTTTGCGCTATAAACAAAAATAGAGCGAAAATTTTGAAAAAAAATCAATATTTTTTACTTTTTGCTATAATAAATATCCCTCAAAAACATATATACAACATTTTTCTTTCCTCAGTTTAGGCCGATACGTATTCTTCTACCTATTTTTGGGAAAAAAAATCGCAATAAGTGTTTATCGATTGGTTTGCGCAAAATGTATAGCGTTTACAAAATAGGGGATAGTTTTATTGCATTTTTATTAATTATTTTTTTTTTTACTACTAATGGCGGCGATCAGTGTTTTTTTTTCGTGACTGCGACATTATGGCGGACACTTCGGACAATTTTGACACATTTTTGGGACCATTGTCATTTTCACAGCAAAAAATGCATTTAAATTGCATTGTTTATTGTGAAAATGACAGTTGCAGTTTGGGAGTTAGGGCTCTTTCACACGTCCGTTCCGTTCGTCCGTTTTTTGGACGTCCGTTAACAGACCGCAATGCTTTCCTATGGGTTAGCGTCCGTTAGCGGATGAGCATCCACTAACGTCCGTTAACATCCGTCTCCGTTAAGCTCCGTTTTTTCGAACGGAAGAAAACCCTATTTTTCATTCCGTCAAAAAAAAGGAACGGACGAAAAACGGACGTTAGCGGACGATCCGTTTACCATCCGATCCGCTAACATCCGTTTTTCATCAAAATATGTAAAAAGCCCCAAAAAAAAAACGGATGAAAAAACGGATCGAAAAACTGATGGAAAAACGGACGTTAACGGACGAAAAACAGATCGGAAACGGATGTAAACGGACGAAAAAATACTGATCTAAAAAACTGAGCTGACGTGTGAAAGAGCCCTTAACCACAGGGGGCGCTGTAGGAGTTAGGCTTCACCTAGTGTGTGTTTACAACTGTAGGGGGGTGTGGCTGTAGGACTGACATCATCGATCGAGTCTCTCTATAAAAGGGATCACTCGATCGATGCAGCCGCCACAGTGAAGCACGGGGAAGCCGTGTTTACATACGGCTCTCCCCGTTCTTCAGCTCCAGGGAGCGATCGCGACGGAGCGGCTATAAACGAATATCCGCGACGTCGTCCCGGATCGCTCCCCGATGTAAGCCGCCCGCCACACGCAGCGGAGGGGGTCCCGATCGGACCCCCGACCCGCTAGAAGGCAAGGACGTATATATACGCCCATCTGCCTGTACGTGCCATTCTGTGGACGTAAATAGGCTTGCGGCGGGCGTTAAGTGGTTAATGACGATTCTGCCCGTGATTCAAAATTGTGTGGATGGGGCATTGGCCAAAACAATGGATGCTTGCCATAACAAAAAAAAGAGTGCCCCATAATGTCTACATTAAAAAACCTGACATTTTGTTATCATGTGTCACCTCATCAGTTACAATATGCATGTTTATAGTTCTTATACTGTTTATTTCATAGGCAAGTTTATTAAAGCGGGAGTTCAGTGGGAAAACATTTTTTTTTAGACGTTTTTGTAACGCTGGTGGTACAAAGAAAATAGTACTCACCAGTCTCATAATCGCAGCCGCTAGCAGGACGATTTCCCCCAAAAGTATATTTTATAATATTTCATGATGGACATTGCCATCTTAACTGCGGGCACTCTGAAGCCCTCCTGTGTAATCCGCCGTAATTGTATCCGCCCCCGGTCACACGACCGTCACATGACCGGGTGCAGAGTCATGTGACGTTTGAAATCTCTCGAGATTTCTTCTCTGGCTGCTGAAAGAAAGGAATATTGTCTCGTCATCGGGACACATGTGAACAATCCCCAGATGCATTGCGGTGAAAGCGGCACGCCCAGTCCCGCAACCCTAGAACCAGGAAGTGCCTGGTCGAAAAGGCTGAAATAAGGTATGGAAATTTTTAGAATTTTTTTAAACAGCGAACTCGTTATGTACATCGGGGGCACTATTATTTAAGACAGAGTGACAAAATCGGGTGAACCTCCACTTTAAGGTGTAAATCTATGAATGGTTACAAGTCCTAGCCAGTGTTAATTTTGATGTCAAACTTTGATTTAGTATTAGTCATAGTCTTTCAACTAAAATTACATTTAGTCGTATTGGTCATCTGAATTGTTTTAGTTTGAGAAACTCCAGTACATTTTATTTAACTATAAATCATTTTAGTTGACTTAAAACGAATGGGTGTAGTTAAATTGTAATGCATAATTTAAGCATTTCTATAGAATTGCCAAATTCATTATATACTCCTGGAGTAAAAATTCAATAACATGTTATTATTTATGGTATTACGGTTTGAACAAGTATTTTAGTCAACTGAAATCTCCTACATTTTAGCTGACTAAAATCTAATGAGTGTAGTTAAATCGTAATGCATTATTTAAGTGTTTCTCTAGAATTTCCAAACTCATTATATACGCCTGGAGTAAAAATCTAATAACATGTTATTATTTATGGTATTAAGGTTTGAACAAGTACTACAGATAGATTTAGTCATTGTGATATTTAACCGGTGTTCATTTTGACGTAGAATTTGGATTTTGTTTTTAGTCTTTTGACTAAAATGCCATTTTAGTTTTAGTCGTATTTTAGTCATCTGAATTGTTTTTGTATTGGTTGTATTTTAGTCAACTGAAATCTCCTACATTTTAGCTGACTAAAAGCTCCAGTACATTTTAGTTAACTAAAATAATTTTAGTTGACTAAAATCTACTGTAATGTGTTTAGTTAAATTGCAATGCATTATATAAGCATTTCTCTAGTCAACTAAAATAGTGATAATTTCGTAGACAAAAAAAAGGTTACATTTAGAAATTAAGATAGCCCGCCATGCACCTTCTAGAAGGTTTTTGTTCTCAGAGTAAAAGTTTAGACAATAATTGATCCATGTAAGCACATGAGAAGCATGGGAACATCCAAAGATTAGGAAACCCAGGCTGACAATAGTTAATGACCAACAGCTAACAGTTCTGACCTTTTTACATTTGCTCAGTAATAAAATACTTTTAATTTGAAAGGTTAATACACCTTTAATCCCGCTGGATAGACTAACGGCTGGAAGACAATAAGCAGCGTTGACTTCTCATTTTGAGGAAATCAGTACAATTGCAGAAACTGAACTTTAACTAATGAATTCACTTCCTATAGGCAAGTGAAGTTGGAAATTAATGAGAACAAAGGGGAGATTAAAGGTCAGGGAGATGATTAGCTAAGTATACACAGATTGTTAATGGAGAAAAAAGTAATTGTATGAAAAAAATGCCAAAATAAGTTCAAAACCAATATATGTTCTTGTTTTCTGTTAACGTAGATGTAAATCATATATAAAAGAGCAAAAAAAAAATATATATATATAATATATATATAATTAAGTTAATTATTTACTATTGAGAAGACACATATATATAAATATAACATCTCCAACACAATTTTATACAAAATTAATAAATATTCCCCCTTATCACAGATAAATAAATATAAAAAGGCACAGAGGAACATAACAATTTAGCACTAGGAATACACATATATTAACACATTCCTTATAGTCATAAACACCCTTTTACATACACCTCTTTCCCGCCCTATCCCCCCCCCTTTTTTTTTTCTTTTTTTTTTCTTATATCTTATTTTTGTCTCTTTTCTTCTTTCTTTTTTTTGTTGGAGGATTCGGATAAACCACCATATAGTAAGGGAAGACAGCATGTAGTGAGTTCCCTTTCAAGTGTCAAGGCATGATAAATGTAAAATGTTAAATTGTATATGTAAAGAGGAAAATTTTATAAAGAAGAGATAAAAAAAAAGTTAACTATTTTTCTCTATTTTATATATATATATATATATATATATATATATATATATATATATATATATATATATATAATTTTTCTGTTTTCTTTATAATTTTATATATTCAACTAATTAACTCAGGTGGTAGCCTATCCATGCCTACAGTTTGAACCCAGTTGGGGTAGGCTGGTCTCGGCTATCCATTGATGTATTTTTATAAGATTAATCTTTAATAATAATTACAAATGACTAACAATGTTGATCTGTATTGTTAAGTAAATACTCTCAATAAAAATGTATTGTTTAAAAAAAATAAAAAAAGTAGATGTGAATCCTGTGAAGCCTTGTACACACGACCGAGGAACTCGACCGGCGAAACACATCATTATCCTCGTCGAGTTCCTTGTTAGGCTGTCGAGGAACTCGACAAGGCAAGTTTCTCCCTTCCCATCGAGGAAAAAGAAGACATGCTCTCTTTTTGGCTCGACGGGATCCTCGACAGTTTCCTCGTCGAAAAATGTACACACGACCGCTTTCCTCGGCAAAAAAAAAATCCCAGCAAGTTTCTTGCTGGTTTTTGCAGAGAAACTCGGTCGTGTTTACGAGGCCTGACATGTTCTCCAAAGCATTGTTATCATTTTGTATCACAAATAATAGTGTTTTTTGTTTTTTTTTTGTTTGTTTGTTTGTTTTTTGGGGTATTTTTTGTTTTTTTTAGAAAACACTGTAATTTTTATTCTTTGTAGTCTCAGAAATGCTAATTTTCCCTGGGCTCTTTGCAGCCATTTCTTGCGTATATATGCACTCACTTCATCAGTGCCTGTTGTCCTTGCTCAGGGCAGGATTCCTGACAGTGGCAACAGTGGAATAGGCTTACGCAATGACAGCTGGAATGGCTGCATATTGAGGGTTGTTTACTAAAGGCAAATCCACTTTGCACTACAAGTGCAAACTATACGGGCCAGATTCACGAACAAATGCGGCGGCGTAACGTAACCCGTTTACGTTACACTGCCGCAAGTTTTCAGCGTAAGTGCCTGATTCACAAAGCACTTACCTGTAAACTTGCGGCGGTGTAACGTAAAGCCGTCCGGCGCAAGCCCGCCCAATTAAAATAGGGTGTGTACCATTTAAATTAGGCGCGCTACCACGCCGGACGTTCTGTGCATGCTCCGTTCGCAGTTTTCCAGACGTGCTTTGCGCGAAATTACGGCGGCCCAACGTGTTTGTGAATCGCGACGTGCGTAACGTACTTACGCCAAAAAAAAAAATTCAAATTCGACGCGGGTACGACAGCCATACTTTAACATGGGCTGTGTAAAGTTAAGGCATGAAAAAACATGACTAACTTTGCGACGGGAAAAAAACTGATGCCTATAGATCTACTATCTACTAGCACTGGTGTTTTGTTTTTTTCGGGTGTTTTGCTTTTACGAAAAAATGGAACTGGAAATGAAAAAAGGACTTCTAGAAATACCGGGCCAAATCCACAGCCAGCGGCGCAAATTAAGTTACTCAAAACTTATGTCATTTAAATTACGGCGCCCTAAGTTGGTGTCGTAAGTGCCGTATCCACAGCGCATTTGCGCACAAAATTGCGCCAGCGTAACTTAAATTCCGAGGCGTAAGGCGGGGTTATTGCAAGTGGGAAGGAAGTGGGCGTGCTTCATTGTAATGAGCCGTGACCCCATGCAAATGAAGGGCCGGCCGTACTGCGCATGCGCGCACGAATCTGCTGCTCACTGCGCATGTGCAGAACTTTGCTCGGCGCAATCAGTGAGATAGGTAAAAGGCCAAGCGTACTTAGTTTGAGGATCGCCCTGTGTAGAAAAAGCCCCAGTCAAACACACTTCCCTTGCAAAAGTATATCCCAGTGTTTCCCTTCCATGAGCAATTTGCTTCTGCTCTTAACGTTTGTTGGTGTGTTGGTAAGTTGTGTTTGTGAGAAAAGTGTTTGAGGAGTTAGAGAGTCTAGTTGGTGTTTGTTTTTGATAAGTGTATTTTGTTAATTTGTTTGTTATTGTTTTTGCTGATTGTTTTTTTGTGCTTGTATTTTGTTTGTTTTTTGTTCGTGTTTTATTTTGAATTTATAGTAGCTGTCTGCTTGTGTGTTTAGATTTTTGTTTGTTTTTTGGGTGTATATTTTTGACTGGTTTTTGGGTGTATATTTTTGACTGTTTTTTGGGTGTATATTTTTGTCTGTTTTTTGGGTGTGTATTTTTGTCTGTTTGTTGGGTGTGTATTGGTGATTGTTTTTTGGGTGAGTTTCTTGGTGCTGGGTGGTGTCTGTGATGGCCCCCAAGCGCAGGAAGCTTAATTTCACCCTGGGAGAGAAGCGAATTCTTGCTCGGGGCATCGTGCGATATGGGCGATATCTGCATGGCCCTGAGAGCCAGAACACCACCCCGGCCAGGAGGAAGGAGCTCCTTAAATGGATAACGGATGAGGTCAATGCGGCGGGGGGGGGAGACCAGGACCCCCGCTGGCATACAGAAAAAGATTAACGACCTTAGGAGCGTCGTCTGCAATAAGATGGCAAAGATGGACGTCCATACCAGGGGCACTGGAGGAGGGGGACCCTGCCCAGTCAGACTGACGGAGGAGGAATGGGCAGTGGCCCAGTGTTTCCACCCACAGCAGGTGGTGGGCCTGCCTGGCTATCAGTCAGATGTTCCTGTGAGGACAGGTAAGTTTTTGGTTTTTCTCTCTGATGATTAGCATGTGTGGGTGGGGAAAGGAAGATGTGCCAAGTGTGTGGATCCTCAAACCTGTGATTGTTTTGTGTCCTCCACAGATGGCCAGGAGGTTGCAGGCCCATCAGGCCAGGAGGTTGCAGGCCCATCAGGCCAGGCTGCTGCACCACCCCCAAGACAGGCTGCTGATGACTCCCAAGAAGGGCAGGATTCCCCAGGGGAGGGGAGTGGCCAAACCTCCCCTCATGAGGAGGTTGAGGGGGAGGAGGTTGAGGGGGAGGAGGATGAGGGGAGGCCACCATCAGGGGTAGCCCCTCCCACTTCTCCCCCAACAGGCCTCTACCCACAAGGGTCACTCTATCCCCTCCTCCCAGGCCACAAGCCTCAGGGGCAGGCAGGATGGCGACCCAGGACACCAGGGGGGTGGCCAAGCGTCTGCCGGTCAGTCTGCTGAGGGACAATGCCCAGCAGACCCGCACTCTGGCTAAAATGCTACAAAAAATGACCCAGATGGAGCACAGCCTGGGTGTAATGATGGAGGCAGTCGGTGATGTGGCCACCAACTCAGTGGCGGTCATTACATGCATGAACGGCCTACAGACCGCCACAACAGGCGTGGCCCAGGAGGTGACTGCCCTGACCCAGGCTGTGCAGGACAATACTAGGTCTGGCCAGGCCAATGCGGCTGCCCTCACTGCCTGTCTCACTAGAATTGCAGTGGCCTTGGAGGGCAGGCCAGCAGGGGAGGCTCCTCCTCTGCTCACCCCCCCAGGAGGCTCCTCCTTCCCCTGCTCACCCCCCCCCCCCCCCCCCAGGAGGCTCCTCCTTCCTCCCCCCCCAGGAGGATCCTCCTTCCCCAGCTCACACCCCCCCAATGGACATCCTCCGCGAGGGCGTGCCCGTGCCCGTGCCTGTGGCCAGCCAAGGCGTAGCACTCGCCGCCGATAATTAATTAGCAGGGATACTTTTGTTTTTTTATTTTTATGTTTTTTTATTTTTTTTATTATTTCATTTGGTATTCTGTACTTATGATTTGATTTATGTGTGTGAATGATGTGTCAATGTGGGGGGGTAACATTCCTGATAAAATAAGGGTGTCACCCTCAGTTTTGGTGGAGTAGGGTTCCCCAGGACCAGGGAGAAGTGATCCCAGGTTCCTGAATGGTGTATGAATGCACAGTGACATAATTGGAGCCGTGGCGTGGCGTTGCTGCTCCCAAGTACCAAAGGGGGGGGGGACTTGGATCTAATCCAATTCGATGTGCATGTGATGTGCATTCATGCATTCTCATTGTGACATCATTAATGTGCGTTTACTGTGCAAATATGCATTCTGCGAGGCGTCTCCTGACTGCTGTTCCCTCAGAAGTGGGGGTACCCTGGGTTACTAAAGTCACTATTATAGATAGGGGCATGGATGCCCCTGGCATGGTGGCAGACAGATTGTGGTCCAGCAAGTGTGTGTGCTCAGCTCTTCCTTCATGGTATTACTTTAGCTGACCTTTACACGGCATGTGTAAAATTAGGGCTGCTTTTATAAAGTGTAAAATTGCTCCGGGAAACTAACAGAAGCGCACAGGTCGTAATCTACGCCGCACACACTTAATTTTGTGGATCGCCCTATCTCCCTCATTTGCATCTTTGCCTATCAAATACAGTGGCGTGTCTAGCGTAATTTGCGCACAAAGAAGCGCCGGTGTAATTATTTTAGGTAGGACGGAAATACCGGAATTTCATGCGTATCTCGTTTTGAGGATCAGGCGCAAAGATACGCGCCGTGTAAAATTAGAAATCTCGGGCCAAATTCTCAAAAGAGATACGCAGGCGGAACTGCTGTTCAGCCTGCGTATCTCTGTGCCTAACTTTGGAAACGATCCTCAAAAGGATTTTTCCAAAGTTAGACAGAAGATCTGACATCTGTAAGACACTTACACTGTCAGATCTTAGGATGCAGTACCGCATCCGCCGCTGGGGGCATTTCTCATTGAAATGCCGCTTTGCGTATGCAAATGAGGACTTAAGCAGATCCACAAAGCTTTTAAGCATTGTGGTTTCTGCGTAAGTTCCGATTTGCTTGCGCAAAATTAGGGCTGGTTTTACAATGTGGAAAGTTAGTCCACCATGGAGGCAGTCGGTGATGTGGCCACCAACTCAGTGGCGGTCATTACATGCATGAACGGCCTACAGACCGCCACAACAGGCGTGGCCCAGGAGGTGACTG
This sequence comes from Rana temporaria, assembly GCF_905171775.1. Lineage (NCBI taxonomy): Eukaryota > Metazoa > Chordata > Amphibia > Anura > Ranidae > Rana > Rana temporaria. Next base: position 624,798,530 of record NC_053489.1, on the reverse strand, counting down.
CCCTGACCCAGGCTGTGCAGGACAATACTAGGTCTGGCCAGGCCAATGCGGCTGCCCTCACTGCCTGTCTCACTAGAATTGCAGTGGCCTTGGAGGGCAGGCCAGCAGGGGAGGCTCCTCCTCTGCTCACCCCCCCAGGAGGCTCCTCCTTCCCCTGCTCACCCCCCCCCCCCCCAGGAGGCTCCTCCTTCCTCCCCCCCCAGGAGGATCCTCCTTCCCCAGCTCACACCCCCCCAATGGACATCCTCCGCGAGGGCGTGCCCGTGCCCGTGCCTGTGGCCAGCCAAGGCGTAGCACTCGCCGCCGATAATTAATTAGCAGGGATACTTTTGTTTTTTTATTTTTATGTTTTTTTATTTTTTTTATTATTTCATTTGGTATTCTGTACTTATGATTTGATTTATGTGTGTGAATGATGTGTCAATGTGGGGGGGTAACATTCCTGATAAAATAAGGGTGTCACCCTCAGTTTTGGTGGAGTAGGGTTCCCCAGGACCAGGGAGAAGTGATCCCAGGTTCCTGAATGGTGTATGAATGCACAGTGACATAATTGGAGCCGTGGCGTGGCGTTGCTGCTCCCAAGTACCAAAGGGGGGGGGACTTGGATCTAATCCAATTCGATGTGCATGTGATGTGCATTCATGCATTCTCATTGTGACATCATTAATGTGCGTTTACTGTGCAAATATGCATTCTGCGAGGCGTCTCCTGACTGCTGTTCCCTCAGAAGAGGGGGTACCCTGGGTTACTAAAGTCACTATTATAGATAGGGGCATGGATGCCCCTGGCATGGTGGCAGACAGATTGTGGTCCAGCAAGTGTGTGTGCTCAGCTCTTCCTTCATGGTATTACTTTAGCTGACCTTTACACGGCATGTGTAAAATTAGGGCTGCTTTTATAAAGTGTAAAATTGCTCCGGGAAACTAACAGAAGCGCACAGGTCGTAATCTACGCCGCACACACTTAATTTTGTGGATCGCCCTATCTCCCTCATTTGCATCTTTGCCTATCAAATACAGTGGCGTGTCTAGCGTAATTTGCGCACAAAGAAGCGCCGGTGTAATTATTTTAGGTAGGACGGAAATACCGGAATTTCATGCGTATCTCGTTTTGAGGATCAGGCGCAAAGATACGCGCCGTGTAAAATTTGAAATCTTGGGCCAAATTCTCAAAAGAGATACGCAGGCGGAACTGCTGTTCAGCCTGCGTATCTCTGTGCCTAACTTTGGAAACGATCCTCAAAAGGATTTTTCCAAAGTTAGACAGAAGATCTGACATCTGTAAGACACTTACACTGTCAGATCTTAGGATGCAGTACCGCATCCGCCGCTGGGGGCATTTCTCATTGAAATGCCGCTTTGCGTATGCAAATGAGGACTTAAGCAGATCCACAAAGCTTTTAAGCATTGTGGTTTCTGCGTAAGTTCCGATTTGCTTGCGCAAAATTAGGGCTGGTTTTACAATGTGGAAAGTTAGTCCACCATGTAAAACCAGACCTTTTTTTCGATCGCCGCGTTTTTTTTTTAAATTTGAATTTTTTTTCCTGGCGCGTATTTTTTTTTTCACCCGTCGCAACTTTATTGTCCCGTCGCAATCCACAAAGCCTGGCGTAAATTACGTTCGCGCGCTGCACATCGGGAAAATTACGTCACACGCATGCGCAGTACGGCCGGCGCGGGAGCGCGCCTCATTTAAATTGTAATCGCCCCCCGGAGAGGAGGACCGCCTTGCGACGGAGGCACTTAAGTTACACGGCGTGTAATTTCTAGGTAAGTGCTTTGAAGATCGGGCACTTAGGTAGAAATTTAACGCCTGTGTAACTTAACTGCTGAAAGTTAAGTTAGGCGGCGTTTTTGGGAATTTGGCCCCTCGAGTTAAGTCGGCGCATCTGCTTTGTGGATTTGGCCCACCATTCTGGAGTACAATAAATCTAATCAGGATTATGATTAATTTTCTATTTTTTTTTTTTACTATTTATTCCCAATTAAAAAACAAAGAAATAAAATTATGTTACCAAATTTGCTACCAAATGAAAGCTTTATTTGTCCCCAAAAAAAAACATTAAGGAATAGAGTTGAGCGGACACCTGGATGTTCGGGTTCGGACCCGAACCCGGACTTTGAAAAAAAAGTTCGGGTTCGGGACCGAACCCGAACCCGGACTTTGACCCGAACCCGAACCCCATTGAAGTCAATGGGGACCCGGACTTTTGACTACAAAAATGTCTCTAAAAAACTAAGGGAAAGGGCTGGAGGGCTGCAAATGGCAGCAACATGTCGGGAAGAGCATGGCAAGTACTCTGGAAATAAATGTGGATAGGGAAATAACTTAACCACTTCGTTACCGGGCCTATTTTGGCACTGTTCTCCTTTATGTAAAAATCACAATTTTTTTGCTAGAAAATTAATCAGAACCCCCAAACATTATATATTTTTTTTTAGCAGACACCCTAGGGAATAAAATGGCGGTCATTGCAACTTTTTTTCTCGCACGGTATTTGCGCAATAATTTTTCAAACGCCTTTTTTTAGGGAAAAAAACAGTTTCATGAATTAAAAAATAACAAAACAGTAAAGTTAGTCCAATTTTTTTGTATAATGTGAAAGACGATGTTACGCCGAGTAAATAGATACCTAACATGTCACGCTTTAAAATTGCGCACACTCATGGAATGGCGCCAAACTTCGGTACTTAAAAATCTCCATAGATTTACAGGTTACTATTTTTGAGTTACAGAGTAGCTCTAGTGATAGAATTGTTGCACACGCTCTAACGCACGCGATGATACCTCACATGTGGGGTTTGACCGGTGTTTACATATGTGTGCGGGACTTGCATGCGCGTTCACTTCTGCACGCGAGCGACCGGGACAGGGGCGTTTTAAATTTTTTTTTTTATTATTTTTTTTTTTTTTTTTTACTTCATTTTTTTTTTTTTACACTTTTTTTGACATTTTTTTTTTTGATCACTTTTATTCCTATTACAAGGAATGTACACATCCCTTGTAATAGGAATCACTGTGACAGGTCCTCTTTATGGAGAGATGTGGGGTCAATAAGACCCCACATCTCTCCTACAGGCTTACAAGCATGAAATCGGTGAAAAACATTTCACCGATTACATGCCGACAGCCGCGATTGCGGCTTTGTTTACTTCCGGGTACCGGGCGTGACGTCATAACGTCGCGCCCGGCCCTCCGACGGTCATAGAGATGACTGTGACCGTCTGGTCACCAGTCATCTCTATGGTTCAGCAACGCGCGCCGGCCGATTCGTTCTCCAGGCCCCCGATGGCACGGGAGAGCCCGGAGAAGCACCGGATGGCGGCGGGAGGGGGGGACGTCCCCTCCCGCTGCCTAGAAGAACGATCGAGCGGCGGAACCGCCGCTTTGATCGTTCTTCTGGTGCACAGAATCGCCGGCTGAAGACAGAGATATCTGAATGATGCCTGCAGCTGCAGGCATCATTCAGATATCACCACTCAAAGTCCAGGACGTCCCAGGACGTCCTACGGATCTGAAGTGGTTAAAATAACATAAAAAAATAAAAATAAAAAATATAATGATTTTGACCTTGGAGGACGAGGTCCATACAGTTTTGTTCAAAATGATTCAACCCCCCAATGCTGTAAAGGGTTTTAGGGAATTTAGTGTACATTTCTAATTGTATTCAGAATGAAATCCTGCAAGGACTTCATAAAGAACCATATGCAACTAATATGATATCAATTGGTTTTGTAATACAGTAGTAAATGCAAAATTCAAGGCAATGGGCTCTGTTGAAACGCTACCTGGTCGTGGCAGAAAGAAGATGCTGACTTCGACTGCTGTGCGATACCTGAAGCGTAGAGTGGAGAAAAGTCCCTGTGTGACTGCTGAGGAACTGAGAAAATATTTGTCAGATGTGGGTACTGAAGTTTCTGCTCAGACAATACGGCGGACACTGCGTAATGAAGGCCTCCATGCCAGAACTCCCAGGCGCACCCCCTTGCTGTCTCCAAAGAATAAGAGTCGACTGCAGTATGCCGAAAGTCATGTGGGAAAACCACACAAGTTTTGGGATTGTGTTGTGTGGACTTATGAAACAAAATTACAACTGTTTTGGCCCATGGATCAACGCTATGTTTGGAGGAGGAAGAACAAGGCCTATGATGAAAAGAACACCTTGCCTACTGTGAAGCATGGCGGGGGGGTCGATCATGCTTTGGGGCTGTTTTGCTTCTGCAGGTACAGGGAAGCTTCAGCGTGTGCAAGGTACCATGAATTCTCTTCAGTACCAAGGAGATATTGGATGACAATGTGATGCAGTCCGTCACAAACCTGAGGCTTGGGAGACGTTGGACCTTTCAACAGGACAATGATCCCAAGCATACCTCCAAGTCCACTAGAGCATGGTTGCAGATGAAAGGCTGGAACATTTTGGAGTGGCCATCGCAGTCACCAGACTTAAATCCGATTGAGAACCTCTGGTGGCACTTAAAGAAAGCAGTTGCAGTGCGCAAGCCTAAGAATGTGACTGAAGGTGGAGGAGGAGGAGGAGGAGGAGGAGGAGGAGGAGGTAGCCAACACAGCAGGTTTTGGTTTTTAATTGATTTATTTTTTAAATTAGGGTAAACCCCAAAATAGTGAGACAGATCTAGGGTTGCTACCTCATCCCTTTAAACCTGAACACAGAGTTACACAGGTTCTGGGGCTAATTTAATGTCGATAGACTCGATAAGGCACCAAGTGAGTTTAATTAACAGCACCTTAATCAGCCAGAGAACCTGTGTAATTAATACGTTTTTGCTTTGAAAGGGATGAGATGGCAACCCTAGAAAGCTCAGAAAAAAACAATGGCTGGGTAAGGCCGGCCGAATTTCATGCGTATCTCGTTTTGAGGATCAGGCGCAAAGATACGCGCCGTGTAAAATTTGAAATCTTGGGCCAAATTCTCAAAAGAGATACGCAGGCGGAACTGCTGTTCAGCCTGCGTATCTCTGTGCCTAACTTTGGAAACGATCCTCAAAAGGATTTTTCCAAAGTTAGACAGAAGATCTGACATCTGTAAGACACTTACACTGTCAGATCTTAGGATGCAGTACCGCATCCGCCGCTGGGGGCATTTCTCATTGAAATGCCGCTTTGCGTATGCAAATGAGGACTTAAGCAGATCCACAAAGCTTTTAAGCATTGTGGTTTCTGCGTAAGTTCCGATTTGCTTGCGCAAAATTAGGGCTGGTTTTACAATGTGGAAAGTTAGTCCACCATGTAAAACCAGACCTTTTTTTCGATCGCCGCGTTTTTTTTTTAAATTTGAATTTTTTTTCCTGGCGCGTATTTTTTTTTTCACCCGTCGCAACTTTATTGTCCCGTCGCAATCCACAAAGCCTGGCGTAAATTACGTTCGCGCGCTGCACATCGGGAAAATTACGTCACACGCATGCGCAGTACGGCCGGCGCGGGAGCGCGCCTCATTTAAATTGTAATCGCCCCCCGGAGAGGAGGACCGCCTTGCGACGGAGGCACTTAAGTTACACGGCGTGTAATTTCTAGGTAAGTGCTTTGAAGATCGGGCACTTAGGTAGAAATTTAACGCCTGTGTAACTTAACTGCTGAAAGTTAAGTTAGGCGGCGTTTTTGGGAATTTGGCCCCTCGAGTTAAGTCGGCGCATCTGCTTTGTGGATTTGGCCCACCATTCTGGAGTACAATAAATCTAATCAGGATTATGATTAATTTTCTATTTTTTTTTTTTACTATTTATTCCCAATTAAAAAACAAAGAAATAAAATTATGTTACCAAATTTGCTACCAAATGAAAGCTTTATTTGTCCCCAAAAAAAAACATTAAGGAATAGAGTTGAGCGGACACCTGGATGTTCGGGTTCGGACCCGAACCCGGACTTTGAAAAAAAAGTTCGGGTTCGGGACCGAACCCGAACCCGGACTTTGACCCGAACCCGAACCCCATTGAAGTCAATGGGGACCCGGACTTTTGACTACAAAAATGTCTCTAAAAAACTAAGGGAAAGGGCTGGAGGGCTGCAAATGGCAGCAACATGTCGGGAAGAGCATGGCAAGTACTCTGGAAATAAATGTGGATAGGGAAATAACTTAACCACTTCGTTACCGGGCCTATTTTGGCACTGTTCTCCTTTATGTAAAAATCACAATTTTTTTGCTAGAAAATTAATCAGAACCCCCAAACATTATATATTTTTTTTTAGCAGACACCCTAGGGAATAAAATGGCGGTCATTGCAACTTTTTTTCTCGCACGGTATTTGCGCAATAATTTTTCAAACGCCTTTTTTTAGGGAAAAAAACAGTTTCATGAATTAAAAAATAACAAAACAGTAAAGTTAGTCCAATTTTTTTGTATAATGTGAAAGACGATGTTACGCCGAGTAAATAGATACCTAACATGTCACGCTTTAAAATTGCGCACACTCATGGAATGGCGCCAAACTTCGGTACTTAAAAATCTCCATAGATTTACAGGTTACTATTTTTGAGTTACAGAGTAGCTCTAGTGATAGAATTGTTGCACACGCTCTAACGCACGCGATGATACCTCACATGTGGGGTTTGACCGGTGTTTACATATGTGTGCGGGACTTGCATGCGCGTTCACTTCTGCACGCGAGCGACCGGGACAGGGGCGTTTTAAATTTTTTTTTTTATTATTTTATTTTTTTTTTTTACTTCATTTTTTTATTTTTACACTTTTTTTGACATATTTTTTTTTTATCACTTTTATTCCTATTACAAGGAATGTACACATCCCTTGTAATAGGAATCACTGTGACAGGTCCTCTTTATGGAGAGATGTGGGGTCAATAAGACCCCACATCTCTCCTACAGGCTTACAAGCATGAAATCGGTGAAAAACATTTCACCGATTACATGCCGACAGCCGCGATTGCGGCTTTGTTTACTTCCGGGTACCGGGCGTGACGTCATAACGTCGCGCCCGGCCCTCCGACGGTCATAGAGATGACTGTGACCGTCTGGTCACCAGTCATCTCTATGGTTCAGCAACGCGCGCCGGCCGATTCGTTCTCCAGGCCCCCGATGGCACGGGAGAGCCCGGAGAAGCACCGGATGGCGGCGGGAGGGGGGGGACGTCCCCTCCCGCTGCCTAGAAGAACGATCGAGCGGCGGAACCGCCGCTTTGATCGTTCTTCTGGTGCACAGAATCGCCGGCTGAAGACAGAGATATCTGAATGATGCCTGCAGCTGCAGGCATCATTCAGATATCACCACTCAAAGTCCAGGACGTCCCAGGACGTCCTACGGATCTGAAGTGGTTAAAATAACATAAAAAAATAAAAATAAAAAATATAATGATTTTGACCTTGGAGGACGAGGTCCATACAGTTTTGTTCAAAATGATTCAACCCCCCAATGCTGTAAAGGGTTTTAGGGAATTTAGTGTACATTTCTAATTGTATTCAGAATGAAATCCTGCAAGGACTTCATAAAGAACCATATGCAACTAATATGATATCAATTGGTTTTGTAATACAGTAGTAAATGCAAAATTCAAGGCAATGGGCACTGTTGAAACGCTACCTGGTCGTGGCAGAAAGAAGATGCTGACTTCGACTGCTGTGCGATACCTGAAGCGTAGAGTGGAGAAAAGTCCCTGTGTGACTGCTGAGGAACTGAGAAAATATTTGTCAGATGTGGGTACTGAAGTTTCTGCTCAGACAATACGGCGGACACTGCGTAATGAAGGCCTCCATGCCAGAACTCCCAGGCGCACCCCCTTGCTGTCTCCAAAGAATAAGAGTCGACTGCAGTATGCCGAAAGTCATGTGGGAAAACCACACAAGTTTTGGGATTGTGTTGTGTGGACTTATGAAACAAAATTACAACTGTTTTGGCCCATGGATCAACGCTATGTTTGGAGGAGGAAGAACAAGGCCTATGATGAAAAGAACACCTTGCCTACTGTGAAGCATGGCGGGGGGGTCGATCATGCTTTGGGGCTGTTTTGCTTCTGCAGGTACAGGGAAGCTTCAGCGTGTGCAAGGTACCATGAATTCTCTTCAGTACCAAGGAGATATTGGATGACAATGTGATGCAGTCCGTCACAAACCTGAGGCTTGGGAGACGTTGGACCTTTCAACAGGACAATGATCCCAAGCATACCTCCAAGTCCACTAGAGCATGGTTGCAGATGAAAGGCTGGAACATTTTGGAGTGGCCATCGCAGTCACCAGACTTAAATCCGATTGAGAACCTCTGGTGGCACTTAAAGAAAGCAGTTGCAGTGCGCAAGCCTAAGAATGTGACTGAAGGTGGAGGAGGAGGAGGAGGAGGAGGAGGAGGAGGAGGAGGAGGTAGCCAACACAGCAGGTTTTGGTTTTTAATTGATTTATTTTTTAAATTAGGGTAAACCCCAAAATAGTGAGACAGATCTAGGGTTGCTACCTCATCCCTTTAAACCTGAACACAGAGTTACACAGGTTCTGGGGCTAATTTAATGTCGATAGACTCGATAAGGCACCAAGTGAGTTTAATTAACAGCACCTTAATCAGCCAGAGAACCTGTGTAATTAATACGTTTTTGCTTTGAAAGGGATGAGATGGCAACCCTAGAAAGCTCAGAAAAAAACAATGGCTGGGTAAGGCCGGCCCGGTGTCTATTCTGCACAAGGTACGGACAACTCCTCTGCGATCCATGCCTGGTTCATTTTAATGAACGTGAGCTTGTCCACATTGGATCTGGACAGGCGGCTGCGCTTGTCTGTGATAACGCCCCCTGCCGTGCTAAATACACGTTCAGACAATACACTGGCCGCAGGGCAGGCCAGCACCTCCAAGGCGTAAAGGGCAAGCTCAGGCCATGTGCCCAATTTGGAGACCCAGAAGTTTAAGGGGGCATAGCCGTCATTCAGTACGTGTAGGGGTGTGCTCACATACTGCTCCACCATGTTGCTGAAATGCTGCCTCCTGCTAAAACGTTCCATATCAGCTGGTGGTGCTGTTTGTTGTGGCGTGCTGACAAAGCTTTTCCACATTTCGGCCATGCTAACCCTGCCTTCTGAGGTGCTGGCGGTGCCCCTGCTGCGTTGGCGACCTCTTCCTCCTCCTCTGCCTTCGCCTTCTGCTTCCACTGTGGCCCCGCTGCCAGGTGGGAATTGCACCAGCAGCGCGTCTAACAGCGTGCGCTTGTACTCGCGCATCTTGCGTTCACACTCCAGTGAGGGGATTAAGGACGGTACATTGTCCTTGTAACGGGGATCCAGCAGCGTGGCCACCCAGTAATCAGCACCTGTAATAATGTGCGAAACACGCCGGTCGTTGCGGAGACACTACAGCATGTAATTGCTCATGTGCGCCAGGCTGCCCAGAGGCAACGAAAAGCTGTCCTCTGTGGGAGGTGTATCATCTGTGTCCTCTGTATCCCCCCAGCCACGCACCAGTAATGGCCATGAGCTGGTCTGGATGCCATCCTGCTGTGAACATGGTTCCTCCTCCTCCTCCATGTCTTCCTCCTCCTCATCCTCCACCGCGTCATCCTCCAGAACTGTGCCCTTGCTAGACAATTGTGTACCTGGCCTTTGTTGGTGCACGAACCCACCCTCGGAGCCACTTGTGAATGACTGCCCTGAAAGCCTTGCAAATGATCCCGATTCCTCCTCCTCCTCCTCCTCCTCCTCTTCCTCCTGTGCCACATCCTCTTCCATCATCGCCCGTAGCGTTTTTTCAAGGAGGCATAGAAGTGGTATAGTCACGCTGAGAGCGGCGTCATTGGCACTGGCCATGTTGGTGGAGTACTCAAAACAGTGCAACAAGGCACACAGGTCTCGCATGGAGGCCCAGTTATTGGTGGTAAAGTGGTTCTGTTCCGCAGAGCGACTCACGCGTGCGTGCTGCAGCTGGAACTCCACTATCGCCTGCTGCTGGTCGCACAGTCTGGCCAGCATGTGCAAGGTGGAGTTCCACCTTGTGGGCACATCACATATGAGGCGGTGAGCGGGAAGGCCGAAGTTACGCTGCAGCGCTGCCAGGCGAGCAGCAGCAGGGTGAGAACGCCGAAAGTGCGTACAGACGGCCCGCACTTTCTGCAGCAGCTGTGGCATATTGGGGTAAGTTCTCAGGAAACTCTGCACCACCAAATTCAGCACATGCGCCAGGCAAGGAATGTGCGTCAAACCGGCTAGGCCCAGAGCTGCAACGAGATTTCGCCCGTTATCGCACACCACCAGGCCCGGCTTGAGGCTCACTGACGCCAACCACTCATCGGTCTGTTGTTCATTGGTGTGTTTAGTTGTTTGTCTCCGCTCTGCGGCCACGAGCGGATGACGTCACCAGCAGCTCTCCAGCTGCTGGTGACGTCATCCGCTCGCGGCCGCAAAGCAGAGACACACGACTACACACGCCGACTTGTCTGAACTGTTATGTGAGTGCCTACTTGTTGTTTTAAATAAATGCTAAATGTTTTTACGCTATGGAGGCTTCCCTTCCTTTGTGTTCTATTTGAGAGACATCGCTTTCCCCGATTGAGCCGTTGTGTTTCTGGGAGTGGATCAGCAGCAGGCTGGCTGTGAGAGCACTATTACATAGGCTTTTACAAGCCTTCTTGAGGTAAGGGGCTGGAACACTTATCTACCGGACACTGTGGGAAGCCTGATGGTGATATCTACAAGCACGCATGCACGTTCAATATTAAGCACTGAAGTTTGGGATATACTGGATGCTTTTTGGAGCACTTTTTTGTCACTGAATAACTATTGTTGATTTATTTCTTTTGGACCATTTTTTTCATTATTGCTACGTTTTGTGCACTGTGACACGTTTATCAACACACTGGAGTTCTGTTGATCCCATGGTGGATCATTCGGCACAATACTATTATTACTAATTTTTCATTGCACTATCATTATTATTGTCCATGCCCACTTGTGCATGTTACATATTTATTTATCCTATTTTTAGGTATTTTGGTGTCCTATATTTTATGTAATTTTATTTTTTATCTTTTTGGGACATTTTTTCACTAATATTTCACAGAAATATTGCACTATGCACTTTTAATGGATGAAGCACTTTCTGGATAATCATTGACTTTTATTTTAATTATTACGTGCCATTTTGTACTTATTTGATTTATTTTTATGGTGATCTTATGGTGTATTTTAACACTGTGCATTATCTTGGCACTTTTGTTTACCTGTTAATTAGGTATTTATTATTGACCACTCTCAATACCCTCCACATTATTCCTTAATGCTGGGTGGTATTCTTGGTTATATTTAGAGTGGAACACATTTGGACCTACACCAGGTGGCGGATTGACCTTAGTCATTTGGATTTATTTCCTTACTCTGTGGAGATTATTATATCAACAGGAATTGATATATGTGATTATTATATTTGCAAGCGCCATTACACCCACCTCTGTATTATATCTGTTAGGGAGATATAACGTCCCTGACCGTGCTTACTGGTCCACGTATCGGTAGTTAGGTGGACCTTAGCACAGATGGCGTTGCGCAGTGCACACCTGAGTTTGTCCCCCACTTGGTTGTGCAGGGAAGGGATGGCTCGCCTGGAAAAGTAGTGGCGGCTGGGCACGACGTACTGTGGGACAGCCAATGCCATCAGGCTTTTAAAACTCTGCGTCTCCACCAGACGGAATGACAGCATTTAAAAGGCCAGTAATTTTGAAATGCTGGCATTCAGGGCCAGGGATCGCGGGTGGGTAGAGGGGTACTTCCTCTTACGCTCCAGTGTTTGGGAGATGGAGAGCTGAATGCTTCCATGGGACATTGTGGAGATGTTTGGTGACCCAGGTGGTAGTGTTGCTTGCCGGTCCTCTAATTGAGGGGTGGCAGGTGGCACTGTCACTACGGAGGTGGATGAGGAGGCAGAGAGGCCAGAGACTGATGCAGAAGAGAAAGCAGGAGGAGCCAGAGACCTTTCTTGGTTTTTGCGGTGTCTACTCCACTGCAGCTCGTGCTTTGCACTTAGATGCCTGGTCATGCAGGTTGTGCTCAGGTTGAGAACGTTTATGCCTCGCTTCAGGCTCTGATTGCACAACGTGCAAACCACGCGTGTCTTGTCATCAGCACATTGTGTGAAGAACTGCCACGCTAGGGAACTCCTTGGTCCTGGCTTTGGTGTGCTCGGTCCCTCGCTGCGTTGGGCAGTAGCAGGCGCTCTGCTTTGGCACCCTGCTCCCTCTTCTGCTGTGCTGGTGGCTCTGTGCGACCACCGCCTCTTCCTCCGAACTACATGGGTCACCTGCATGAGGTTGATTCCATGTCGGGTCGAGGACCTCATCGTCCTCCACATCATCTTCCACCCAGTCTTCACCACTGCCCTCCTTGTCGGTCTGCACAATTGCAAAAGCACCAGCAGTTGGCAACTGTGTTTCATAATCATCATGCAAGACGTGCTGTGATGGTCCCCCCATGAACTCATCCTGAAATATAAGTAGTTGGGCATCAGTGCACTCAATCTCTTCCCCTTCTGGGGCTGGGCTAGGTGGATGGCCCTGGGAACACATGCTAACAGACTCATCAAAAAGAAGAAGAGACTGCCGCATGCTTTGGGGCTCAGACTGCTTGGCTGATTTGCAAGGGGTTGAGGTGAAAGACTGATGGTGGACATCGGCTGCAGGCACCAACTCTGAGCTTTCAGCACAAGACTGGTTGGAAAACAATGTGAAGGAACTGGAGGCACTGTCAGCAACCAATCTACTACCGCCTGTTCTGCTCCTGGCCTCAACATTCCTAGAGCTGGATTAGGCCCGACCAAATACCGCTGCAGGCTCTGTCGGCTACTCGCACCTGAGAAAGGTGTTTCACTTGTGCGTGTAGCTGGCACAGATCGACCACGTCCTCTCCCTGTAACAGGAGCTCCACCAGCAGCACCACGACCATGGCCACGTCCCTTATTTGACGTTTTCCTCATATTTCTCAAATTTAGGGTCTTGCCCTAATTTTGAGAAATTTTAAATACAAAAAAGTGTAAGCTGGTGAAATAGGCAGAGATTCACCTATATATTTCTCCACCTATAGCAATAAGCAGGAAGCCAGCACTAAACAATGTACTGCACAGACAGTATATCACAGGGGAAAGGTGGAGTGCTGGTGAAATGGGCAGAGATTAACCTATATATTTCTCAAATTTAGGGTCTTGCCCTAATTTTGAAAAATGTTAAATACAAAAAAGTGTAAGCTGGTGAAATAGGCAGAGATTCACCTATATATTTCTCCACCTATAGCAATAAGCAGGAAGCCAGCACTAAACAATGTACTGCACAGACAGTATATCACAGGGGAAAGGTGGAGTGCTGGTGAAATGGGCAGAGATTCAACTATATATTTCTCAAATTTAGGGTCTTGCCCTAATTTTGAGAAATGTTAAATATAAAAAAGTGTAAGCTGGTGAAATAGGCAGAGATTCACCTATATATTTCTCCACCTATAGCAAGAAGCAGGAACCCAGCCCTAAACAATGTACTGCACAGACAGTATATCACAGGGGACAGGTGCCGTGCTGTTGAAATATACAGAGTCACCTATAGAGTGCTGACTGCCCCTATAGAAAAAATATTTCAGGAACCTGTGCCTGCCTGACTATGTACTTGACAGAAACACAGTATATCACAGGTGCACAGGTGGTGTGGCAGGTGTACTGCTGTTGAAATACTCAGTCACCTATACAGTGCTGACTGCCCCTATAGAACAAATATTTCAGGAACCTGTGCCTGCCTGACTATGTACTTGACAGAAACACAGTATATCACAGGTGCACAGGTGGTGTGGCAGGTGTAGTGCTGTTGAAATACTCAGTCACCTATACAGTGCTGACTGCCCCTATAGAACAAATATTTCAGGAACCTGTGCCTGCCTGACTATGTACTTGACAGAAACACAGTATATCACAGGTGCACAGGTGGTGTGGCAGGTGTAGTGCTGTTGAAATACTCAGTCACCTATACAGTGCTGACTGCCCCTATAGAAAAAATATTTCAGGAACCTGTGCCTGCCTGACTATGTACTTGAAAGAAACACAGTATATCACAGGTGCACAGGTGGTGTGGCAGGTGTAGTGCTGTTGAAATACTCAGTCACCTATACAGTGCTGACTGCCCCTATAGAACAAATATTTCAGGAACCTGTGCCTGCCTGACTATGTACTTGACAGAAACACAGTATATCACAGGTGCACAGGTGGTGTGGCAGGTGTAGTGCTGTTGAAATACTCAGTCACCTATACAGTGCTGACTGCCCCTATAGAAAAAATATTTCAGGAACCTGTGCCTGCCTGACTATGTACTTGAAAGAAACACAGTATATCACAGGTGCACAGGTGGTGTGGCAGGTGTAGTGCTGTTGAAATACTCAGTCACCTATACAGTGCTGACTGCCCCTATAGAACAAATATTTCAGGAACCTGTGCCTGCCTGACTATGTACTTGACAGAAACACAGTATATCACAGGTGCACAGGTGGTGTGGCAGGTGTAGTGCTGTTGAAATACTCAGTCACATATACAGTGCTGACTGCCCCTATAGAACAAATATTTCAGGAACCTGTGCCTGCCTAACTATGTACTTGACAAAACACAGTATATCACAGGTGCACAGGTGGTGTGGCAGGTGTACTGCTGTTGAAATACTCAGTCACCTATACAGTGCTGACTGCCCCTATAGAACAAATATTTCAGGAACCTGTGCCTGCCTGACTATGTACTTGACAGAAACACAGTATATCACAGGTGCACAGGTGGTGTGGCAGGTGTACTGCTGTTGAAATATTCAGAGTCACCTATGGATTGTAAACAGCCACTATAGTTGAACAAAATTCCTAAACTATATGAAGCACAGCAGATGTCACAGGAATAGAGTGCTTGTTGATATTTTTGGAGCAACATAGACCTAACACTTTACCTCAGCAGAATCAGGAACCTTACCCTCACATAAGTGAAGCAGTGACAACGAGTCAGATGCCATAAGATGATGCAGATATCTAAGGAATAAAGTGTGCCTCTTGATATTTCTGGAGCAGTATAACAGCATAGACCTAACACTTTCCCTCAGCAGAATCCGGAACCTTCCCCTCACATAAGTGAAATCGAGCCAGATACACCTAACACTTTCCCTATGCAGCAGATTCCACCAGCCTTTCCCTATCTAGAGTGAAGCAGAGTGACGATCTGTGCTGTGTGCCTCTATCTAATATAGAGGCACGTCACATGATGGGTCACATGCTGCACTGGCCAATCACAGCCATGCCATAAGTAGGCATGGCTGTGATCAGTTCCCAGTCACAGTAGTAACACGAATGGCTATTGGCTGCCGTGCAGCGCGCCAAAACATACCCGAACTCCGAACCCGAACCCAGACTTTTTCCAACTATTCGGGTTCGGGTTCGGGAAAAACCCAAAGTCCGTACCGAACCCGAACTTTACAGTTCGGGTTCGCTCAACCCTATTAACCACTTAAGCCTCGGACCATATTGCTGCCTAAAGACCCAAGGGGTTTTTACAGTTTGGGACTGCGTCGCTTTAACAGACAATTGCGCGGTCGTGCAACGTGGCTCCCAAACAAAATTGGCGTCCTTTTTTCCCCACAAATAGAGCTTTCTTTTGGTGGTATTTGATCACCTCTGCGGTTTTTATTTTTTGCGCTATAAACAAAAATAGAGTGACAATTTTGAAAAAAATGCAATATTTTTTACTTTTTGCTGTAATAAATATCCCCCAAAAACATATATACATTTTTTTTTTCCTCAGTTTAGGCCGATACGTATTCTTCTACCTATTTTTGGTAAAAAAAATCGCAATAATCGTTTATCGGTTGGTTTGCGCAAAATTTATAGCGTTTACAAAATAGGGGATAGTTTTTCTGCATTTTTATTTATTTATTTTTTTTTTACTACTAATGGCGGCGATCAGCGATTTTTTTCGTGACTGCGACATTATGGCGGACACTTCGGACAATTTTGACACATTTTTGGGACCATTGTCATTTTCACAGCAAAAAATGCATTTAAATTGCATTGTTTATTGTGAAAATGACAGTTGCAGTTTGGGAGTTAAACACAGGGGGCGCTGTAACATTTAGGGATCACTGTGTGTGTGTTTACTAGTGTAGGGGAGTGTGGCTGTAGGAATGACATCATCGATCGGATCTCCCCTATAAAGGGGATCACCCGATCGATGCGCCGCCACAGTGAAGCACGGGGAAGCCGTGTTTACACACGGCTCTCCCCGTTCTTCAGCTCCGGGGAGCGATCGCGACGGAGCGGCTAAAAACAAATAGCCGCGCCGTCGTCCCGGATCGCTCTCCGAGCGGACCCGACCTCCGCATGTACTGGGGGGGGTCCTGATCGGACCCCCCACCCACGTCTAGCAGAGGACGTACAGGTACGTACATGTGCCTGTCTGTGCCATTCTGCTGACGTATATGTACATGAGGAGGTCGGGAAGTGGTTAAGGAAGACTACAAAACCTAAAAAATGTAGTGTGCTGAAACTGAAAAAAAACTCTCTAGGATCCAAAGGAGAGAGGGGCTTGAAGATCTTGGTGGTTAACCATATATGAATATGTATATAAAGAGTAGTTCTGGCTTGTAATAATGCATTTTGTTCCTGTATGCCCTTGATTAGGCAAACCAGTTTGAACAAGGCCTGTCACCCAAGCCAATATCAGATGATAGTTAGCTATTCCAATCCGCACTCTACTGCTTGCAATTTCCAATCCGGCCTCCCAGCAGGAATTGAGTTATCGTCACATAAGGCAATTTGCAGCTTTAAGTGTGGAACATTTACAAGATAACCCATCTGTGCCAGTGTTATTTGATTAAACTTGTGATACATGAGCAGACATGAACATTACTGTAGTTTTGTTATCTTGGCTTAATAAAATCCAAACGCAAAATGAAAAGCAAAAAGACATTTAATTTTGGAACAGAGCAAACTAGACAACTCCTTTATAAATGTTACTAGGAGCAAATAGAAGAAACAGAAAGCCATCTTCACCTGTAGACACCAAGGAAGGAGTTCTGCATAGAGTTTTCTGGCATGGTAGCCATGATAGAAAATTAAGTTTAATCACTTGTGAAGGCAGCTTATCATTAGAGAGAATGGTTTTTGGTCAGTTTTATTTTAATGCAATTTAAAGGCCGATTGTACTTTGGAACACGTTTTCTTTTATGTCATAGCACCACCTTCCTAAGAGTGGCCCAGTTGGGCCCTGTTCCAATTATATTTACTGCAGAGCCTTGTTCGGAGTAGAAAATGTCCTTATCAGGTCTTCTTTATCCTGTGCGTGTATGACGCAGCCCCATTAATTCCTAGAGGGAAGTCCATACTCTGCAGGACTACTAGGTAAAAACGGGTCCCTATAAGAATAATTAGGACCATAGCATCCATGCACAGGTCAAAGAAGACCTGGCAAAGGCACTTATGGAAGAAGAGTTGTTAGAGCAAAGCTGCATGGTAAAGATTGCTGACACAGTGGCAGAGGTAAGAAGAAGACAGGGTAGGCTGCACTTAGGGGGTGGGGCAATGCGTTAAGTAATTATTGGTACAAGGTGATGTAATAAATCTATGTTGTATGCTGTAGTTGTTATGCCTAGTATAATTTTATGATTAGATGATTTGGTCTGCCTAGATGGACGTTTCAAGAAACCTGTGAAAGACAGCTAGGGATGGAGTCAGAGCACCGACTCCCTCGCTACCAGAATACCTGTCACCTAACCTGGTACCACATCAAATCACTGGTTACTTTTAGCGCGTTCTCTTCAGTTACCCATGGAAACTACCTTCTATTTACCTTGCCAGTACCCAATTTTTAGTGGTGTTACACATACTGTAAAAATGGCATAACAACTTACAACAGAGCCTAACTAACACTAATGGCTGCTTTCCCAGCATACCTGTACAGGGTATAGGGAGTACAGTGAGTCCTTAAGGGTAAAAAGATTCAGTGGTAGTGTCCATCATTACAGTGTTCCAACAAGTCAGGGTCCCTGCAGCAGACAACAGGTCTCAGCAATCCTCTTCTTCTTCAATAGTTTCTGTGCTCTGGGGACTGAGGACTTCTCTCCTTTTATAATACATAGGATGGAGACCCAGAAGTAGATAGTACCTCGCAGGCACTGGGGACCAGGAAACAGCAACTTAGGTGAGTTATAAAAACATTACATCAATGTCAGCTAGTAGATGTTTGGAGGACTCAACATCCTGGGATAAAAGATTACTGTATATACTCGAGTATAAGCCGACCCGAGTATAAGACGAGGAACCTAATTTTACCACAAAAAAATGGGAAAACGTATTGACTGGAGTATAAGCCTAGGGTGAGAATACAGCAGCTACTGTAAGCGGAAAAGAGGGTCAACAATGCCCATTTGCAGCTTCACTGTGCCCATTTGCACGTCTCACTGTGCCCATTGCACGCCTCACTGTGCCCAACCTCACTGTGCCCATTGCAACCTCAGTGTGCCCAACCACTGTGGGCTACTCACCTGGAGGATGCAGGAAGCGTTCCTAGGCCTAAGTGCAGAAGCCAGGAAAGGGGGGATGCAGCGCTGGTGGAGAGGCTGGGAGTACCAAGATGGTCGCCGGAGCCCGGGACTAGGTCGAAGCCACAGTCTGGATTTGGGGCTGCCGCCGTGCGGGAGAGCACTGCTCCATTCAGAACCCCGCCCGGTCGGAAGCCCGTGTAGCAGGATCTGCGTGCAGTGACAGAGCCAGACACCAGGGAGGCCGGCTTACAGTGCTGGTGTAGAGGCTGGGAGGAGCAAGATGGCAGTTGGATCCAAAGACTAGGCCAAAGCCGCGACCTATAGTAGTGACTGCAGCCACGCAGAAGAGCGTTGCACCGTTCAGGTACACTGACTCGAGTATAAGCCGAGGGGGGCATTTTCACCCTAAAAAAAAGGCTGAAAAACTTGGCTTATACGCGAGTATATATGGTATACTTTCTATTCCCCAGTGCATGGAACGTACTCAAAATTGGATTACATAATGGTGGAACACAGACTATTAGAGTCAGTGTATTAGGTTCAGCTATAGAAACAATGACAATATCTGATCATACCCCAGTAACAATGAAATTAAAAATAACAGGAAGTAGAAATCACATGAACACCTGGAGGTTGAATGAAGAATTACTACAGGACAAAGAAGTGGAAGATAAAATAAAAAAATAACTAAAGCAGTATTTCTAGCTTAATGAAAACCCAGGTGGTAACTGAAGCTATGATTTGGGAGGCCCATAAAGCCTATATTAGAGGCATTTTGATTTCTATATGGACCAGGAAAAAAAAGGGAAATGACAATGAATATGTATAGGTTATTAACAGAGAAACATAAGTTTGAACACCTGCATAAAAAGAAAATGGATATAGGGATACAACGGGAGTTAATATTAAAAAGAGAAGAGCTGAAAGAACTAATGGAGCAATAAATAAGAAGAGTGTTCAATAGCTAAAGAAATATACCAATGGGGAAATAAACCTGGAAAATATTTAGCAAGAAATTTGAAAAATAGAAAATCTATTAATTTCATAGGGAAAGTGAAAAATTTAAAAGGGGTAAATAGCCTGGGCATTTCAAAGTTACTATAGCACACTATATGCAGTACGACAGGAGGGCACGCAAGAAGCAAAAAAGAACATAAAAAATAGAAGATTATTTAAAGGAAGCAAATCTACGTAAAATACCTATGGAAAGATTACCACCCCTAGAAGAACCAATAACAATAAAATAAATACATTTAGCAATAAAAAACACATCAACAGGTAAGAGCCCAGGGCCAAAAGGATTTATGATAGGGTATTAAAAAAGTTTACTGGCAACTATATGAAACAATGTAGACATAAGAGGAGTGAAGATTGGGGAAGAGGAACGTAAGGAAAATTATGTCTTGTGCTATGTAACTAATCCCAGAATTTCACTACCAAACCTAATAAACAAACTTGAAAAATATGGAGAACTCTCTAACCTGAATATTAATCCGACAAAGTCAGAGATATTAAAGAGGAAGTAAACCCTGAAGGGTGTTACTTCCTCTTTGTTTCCCTGCAAAGGTAAAGCATAATGGGCTACTACTGTATGCATCGCATAGTAGCCCACTCTGTGACACTTACCTGCAGGAGAAGCCCGCAATGTCCTCGTCTTCCTCGTTAGTAGCGAGCGTCCATTCTTCACCCCTCTTCCTTCCGGTGCCGCAAACTCCAGCTCTGTGACTGGCCAGAGTTACAGGAGCCGCCTTTAACTGCATGACCTGAGATAGACATGGCACGGCATGCTCTTTCTAACTCCAGAGCATGCGCAGAAGTAATCGCCGTACGTCGATTTGCAAATATCTCCTAGACCGTGCAGGTCTGAGAGATATTTCAAGCACCTACAGGTAAGCCTTAATCTAGGCTTACCTGTAGGTTAAAGTTGTAAAAAAAGTAACTCCTTCTATAGGGAAATTTATATCCCATTATTAAACAAGATCAAAATGGAACTTAAAAGAATAGCTATAAGATCGCCGTAGTGTTAGCACAAATGGTGGAATTTACTAGGATAAAAAATGACAAAAGATAGGTGGAGTAAAACACAATTTGATAAGAATATTTGGGTCCCACATAAAGATAGAACACTAAATGGGAAACCAACTAGAAATGTTTTCCGAGTTTGGGATAGATTGCACACACAAGTAAAATGGGAATATAATTCACCCTTAATTTCATTAACGGCACAACATTTTTTATTTTACCAGGGAAAAAGGCACAATTTGGTGATTGGGTTAAAAATAAACAGTTAAAAGATATTATTAAAAAAAGGGAAATTAGACTCATTCCAAGAATTGAAACATAAGGGAGGATTAAAAAACTGAATGAATGTAGATATTTGCTGCTAAAGCACTTTGGGGAAGATCCACAGACAGGGTACGCCGGCGTATCAGTAGATTTTTCAAATTACCCGCGTCGTATCTTTGGTTTGAATCCTCAAACCAAGATACGACGGCATCTGGGTTAGATCCAACAGGTATACGTCCTCGTACGCCTTTTGGATCTAAGATGCAATACTCCGGCAATACTTCCGACGATCCACGAACATACGCGCGGCCGTCGCATTCTCTTACGCCGTCTCTAGTTGGCTTTTTTCTGGCGTATAGTTAAAGCTGCTTTTTTTTTGCGGCGTATAGTTAGATTTGCCATGTTAAGTATGGCCGTCGTTCCCGCGTCGAAATTTGAATTTTTTCTTTTCTTTGCGTAAGTCGTCTGTGAATCGGGATGGACGTAAGTCATGTCTAAGTTTAAATGAATCACGCCCTCTAATCGCCGATTTGAATTCCGCCACCAGAGATACACTACGCCGCCGTAACTTACGGCGCAAATTCTTCCAGGATTCGAACCAGCCAAAAGTACGTTACAGCTGCGTAACGTATCTCTGATACGCTGCGCCGATCTAATTCTATGTGGATCTGGCCCTTTGTGTCAATGCTTCCACAACCAATAAGATCAGAAGAAAAGCTGAATTCATTTGAAAAGCTATGTAACTCGCGGGGGCCTATAAAGCCCAGTATAGCACAGATCTATGAAATCATTATGGATATAGCGGAGCTGAAAATATCTCCATTCATCAGAAAATGAGAAAGGGAATCGGGTACACATGTAACAGAGCAACAAATAAATAAAATACTGAGAGCTGTAAACGGTTATTCGGTAGATATTAATACCATTGAGATGAACTATAAATGTCTGGCTAGATGGTATATGAGCTCATAAATATCAACCAGAGAAATCTCCTTTATGTTGGAAAGGCTGTAATTTACAGGGCACTATGACCCACATATGGTGGGAATGCTCAAAGATACAGGAATATTGGAGGGAGGTAAGGAAAAAGATAGTTGAGAATACTGAAACAGAGGTACAAGATGACTTGTGGAGTTGTATATTCAACAGTACAAATAATACAATAAAACAGTATAAGAATACAATACAGTAGTTCCATTTTTGTTAAATGTAGCTAAAGGAGTAATACAAAAAAAATGGCTTGATCCAGAAAGACATACAATAAGGGAATGGTTTATAAGAATTGAATATACATATAACATGAAGTACTTGAGTAGTAAAGAGGAAGATCAGATAGAAAATTGTGTTGAAATTTGGAAAGAGTAGGTAGGTTATAGAAAAACAAGTACATTTGTGGAGAATTATCTGGAATAGTGAAATACGAGAGGAGGGGAAGGGGCGCCCTTTACTTTCAGAAAGGGCACTACGCTAAAGTTAGTGGGAGAATGAGAGAGATAAGTTGCTCTCATTCTTAATTTAGTTAAATTTGGCTATCGCCAAATCTGGATTGTTCTGTGGGTCAGTCTGCGTTCCAGGGATACAGTTACATCTCTGGGCGGCGGGTGGTGCCAGAGAGGTCCAGGCGGAGCCGCTTCTTCCTAGCAGCCAATTAGAGGAGTTTTCCCTCGCGGAGCATTCTTCGTGGGTTCCTGGTTCCAGGTGCGGCACCCACCTTTAGGGTGTGCGCACATTGCGGGCTGGCCCCACCACTATGGCCTACCTGGCCTGGGGTCGCACACTACGCAGAGTTCCAGACTCTGGGCCCTCCTGGCCTGGAGCAACTGATGCTACCAAAGGGCCCCAGTGACTTACTGGGTTTCCCGTCTATTGAAGAGATCCCAAGCTGTATGCTGTTCGGTGGGGGATCGGCTTGAGCAGGACCCGGAGGCAGGTTATCCAAAAGGGCTTGAACGAACCATCGGGGATCGGGTGACCAGGACATTGACAGGTACACTTCTACTGTCAACCGGTGACCCTAATGTTATTTACTGGGAGGATTTGCTCAACCATTCTTTTTTCCTTTTTTCTCTTTTTTTCTTTTCCCCTTTTTCCTTCTTTTTTATTTTTTTCAATTTCTTTATTTTTCAAAAAAAAAAATCTTCATTTATACAGAACATGGGAGATAACATTCATCTTAACACAAGAGATCAGTATACAGTCAATTATCTAAACATAATCTCTCTTTTCGTTCATCTCAACAACAGAAAAAAGAAAGGAAAAAAAAGAAAGGAAACTAAACAAAAACATTCCTACCATTGAGATCCATACTTCCCCCCCATTGGCTCTCGCCCTTCCCTCTTTCTCTTTAGAGTCAAGAGTGGGGCCGTGGGCCATTGGATCCCAGCGTTAACTCATGGCGAAAGGGGAGAACCCCATGGAGGAGGCCTCTAATCCTACTCAAAAGAACATCATATTTCCTAATGTCCGGCCATGGGGGGACGCTCTCCCGTGGCCTTCCATATTGTCTTTGACCCTCTCCCCATTCCCCCTCCCGCCTCAGTGCTTATAATTCCTTATCCACATGTTTTCTTTCCCATGTTCCCCCTCCCCGACCCTATCCATATTACAAAACCAAAACAAAACCACAAAAAAAAAAAGGGGGAGAAACCCCACAAAGGTATCTCCTCCCCTTCCCTCCCTCCTCCCCCTACTTCCCATCCGTTAGTCCTCCATCCTCCTCCGACTGAATTAAATCATTCCACGGTGTCCAAATTTTAAAGTATGTTTCTATTTTTTTCCTACTTGTCCATATCAGGTCTTCCATTCTATTCACTTCTTCCACCTTCCAAATCCACATACTCAAAGTAGGAGGTTGTGTTTGATTCCACTTAAGCGGTATACATGCTTTAGCAGCGTTCAACAGATGATACAATGACGAACTGTACTACTACAGAATAGCAGGATTGCTTTTCTCTATCCAAAGCCTGATACTGCAAGGTTCCTTTATTTCATCAACCTTTCCTGTCTACCTCAAGTTGATGTTGGTCGTGTTGGACCAAAGAAATAAAGCATTCAGAAAACCTTATCTACGAATTGGACATTCGCTTATTTTGATCCATGTGTGGGCTGGCTGGTTATACCCAAGTCACTTTTTCGATCGATTTAACCAACCTGCAAAGTTTTTGCTGAACGATCAGTGCCACCGCCCATAGCTAGCAACACTGATCATTGTATTCTGCTGGTGGGGAAGGCTCAACACCGGCAAAACACAATCGCTCAGTGGGAAGGATTCCCCCATTCATATTGAAGAATACGTGGATGGGGAAATCGGCTTTTTTTTTAAAACCCGCTGGTTGAAAGAGTAAATTAATCAGGGCTCAAAATTTCAAGTCCTGAGCTACTAGCCAGGCCTCAAGGGTTACTCGCCACCAGTTGCGCCGCCCAATGCCTACCATGTCCCGCCCCTAATCCCGCCCCTAGACACTACCTCATAAATCTCATGAAATGACACTTAAATGTTTTTGGAGAATTAAGATATAAAAATAAATATTAACAACAACTTTATCCGTGCTGAAAAATGCAGCCTGCCCATGTCTACCAATGCAGCATGTGTCCCCAGTGCAGCAAAATGTCCCCATTTTGCAGCCAGAGTCCCCCCATTTTTCAGCCAGAGTCCCCCCATTTTTCAGCCAGAGTCCCCCCACATTGCAGGCAGAGTTACCCCACATTGCAGCCAGAGTTGCCCCACATTGCAGCCAGAGTTACCCCACATTGCAGCCAGAGTTCCCCCACAATTGAAGCCAGAGTTCCCCCACAATTGCAGAAAATGAAAATATCCACAACATTATAGATTCCCTTTTAAATATTAAATATGCAAGCAACCCTGAATTGGGTATTCTGAAATTTGCAAAAAAGGGTGCCCTGTTTCAGTCCTTGGGAATTGTTCATTTTTAAGTATACATTAAAAAAGGAAAGGTTATCATTCATAAAAATAAAAAAAATTCTGAATGCATAGGTACATGCTAAATCAAAAACACTGGAGCAAACCAGCAGAGGCATAAAAGTTTGTAGACTGCCAAGGGCAAGCAATAATAAACTCCTAGGCCCAGATTCTCGTAGGGCGTAGCGTATCGTAGTTAAGCTACGCCGCCGCAACTTAGAGAGGCAAGTGCTGTATTCACAAAGTGGTGGCGTAGCGTAAATGTGCCGGCGTAAGCGCGCCTAAATCAAATGAGGAACAGGGGGGCGTGTTTTATGTAAACTAATCATGACCCCACGTAAATGACGCTTTTTTAGAAAGGCGCATGCGCGCGCATGCTCAGTATCACGTTGAATTTTCAAATTAAATTACGCCCGCTCAATGCCTAGTCAACGTAAACGTAACTTATGTCCAGCCCCATTCACGGACGACTTACGCAAACAACGTAAAACACGACACTCTTCGTACGTTTCCGACGTCCATACCTAACATGACTTACCCCTGCTTTATGAGGGGTAACTTTACCCCGGCGTATGTCTTGCGTAAACAACGCACGTACGTTTGTGAATTGGCGTATCTAGCTCATTAGCATATTCGACGCAGAAATCTACGGAAGTGCCACCTAGCGGCCAGCGTAAATATGCACCCTAAGATACGACGGTGTAAGAGACTTACGCCGCTCGTATCTTAGCCGAATTTATGCGTAAATGATTCTAAGAATCGTGTGTGTGAAAATATTGCGCAAACTTATAAAAGGTGAAAAAGGTGGGCGGCCAACACACAAAAAATATTTGTAAAGGTATTGTATAAAAAGAAGTGTAGCGCCAATATATTTCAACTCTACTTTGGTAAGAACCAAAAGGAGAGAGATAATATAAGATTGGAAATAATCCAAATGTGTACTTAACACCGTGAAGTGTAGTGACAATTATTTGTAATTGAGAATTTTATAAATCCTTCAAAATTAATAAATAAACTTGTGAAGTGAAAATAAACGCCTATAATGCAAAAATAGTCTGTGAGACAAATATTCCTGTGTGAATGTTAATGTGAACCTCAGAGGATCAACATGCACCTGTTGCCAGTTAAGTCCTGTTAGGGACTCAGGAGAGAGATGATGGTACTCTCAAATAAACACACACTACAGCAATTAACCTGCAAAGGCAGGTAAGCTATAGGTTCAAAACAAGTTTTTTTGGGGAAACATCTTAAATCATATGGGATGATATTAACTTCACATAAATTATATATAGTCCAATCCCCTGTTGGGAATAATACATATATATAGTCCTTTTTGATTGTATAAATATCCTCAGTAGCACGTTTCAATCAGACTTTTACGAGAGAAGAAATAACTGGGTACTCTTACCAGAACACGTTGACCCACTCCTCATCTTACGATGGGTGGGTCTCCAAAGCTTGTACGGGCCGATTGCCCTCTCTGGTTACCCTTGCGATGTAATTTCTCTCAAGGCCTCTCCAGCTTTATGTAGTCTCCAGATAGTGGTTGGTGCAAGATTATACTCACAGACAAAAGGACGCAGATGTTCTCCAAAAAAATTTAGGTGATGGAATCAGTGGTTGATCACAACAGAGTATGTGGAAAAAGCAAAAAAAGAGAGCTCCACATAGTGTAAAAAAGTTACAGTTTTAATGAAAAAACTTCAAACTTGTGTCACTGAAAAGAGTGAACACACTGGATAAAATAACACTTTGAACAAAAGTTTTTTCCAAACAAAGTTCAGCAATAAAAATCAGAATCAAAAGTCCAACAAAAAATTGTAAAATCCAAAAAAACCATGCAGCAAACCAAAAAGCTTTCCAATCCAATAAACGGACAGAAAATATCCACAGATAATGCAGGTGATGGCGGTATGACCTGTGTACCCTACCGGTTTCGTCGCTATAAGGACTTCTACTGGGGTGTATACAGAGGTCTATGCCATCCACTGCCAATATATAGCCTAAAATCCACCTGTCTGTAATCTTACCTTACTCCACAGCTGACTCCGGCGTGCGCTCCAATTAGGCACACATGTTGTAGATTTGCTCTCCAAAGTCCGGAAGTAGTGGGAGGGGCCGTTAGTAGTAATGGGCGTGTATACTGGAAGTGTCTAACTATCCAGTTTGACGCTGTCCTCGTTCTCCACCCCTCGCATAAGCCCATAGGCATAGAGAGCGCTAGACGTCATGACGTCACGCGCATGCGCACATCGCCATCTTGGTGCCCTACTTCCGCGTGTCACGAGGTAATTCAAGCCTCGTTTTCACGCCCGGGAGATATGTTCATACAGCGCTGTGACGTGACGCACACGCTCTCCATACAGTGGTGCCCTATGTCCGCGTGTCACGATGCGTTCCACGCCTCGTTATCACGTCACGCAAACAGATTCCTGTATGCAGGACAGCGGCATCTTGTGGGCAACTAGGGTTAGTGTTTCATTGAAGTCATATGACAGCAAAGACCTTTAATAGTGATGTTACACAGTTACCTCCAATGGTCATAAACACATCCAGGTAATTCTACATATATTAGGAGAAACGTGGATCCCAAGGATTTAATCCCAGACAGGTGGATCGACAATATGCAAAGGAAATGAAAACAATAATATATAAAGCCAATCATCAATATACATTTAAACTGATTCTAAGAATCAGCCGCATAGATACAACAGCTCTCATTCGGACTTACGACGGCGTACATGGCGCTACGCTGTCGTAAGTCCTTTGAGAATCTGGGCCCTTGTGCCTATACTAGGCTATATAAGCAAAAGTATGCAGGCATAGGACACACCCCCGTAACCACTTCAGCCCTGGAATATTTGGCTGCTCAATGACCAGGCCATGTTTTTGTGATATGGCACTGTGTTGCTTTAACTGACAATTGAGTGGTTGTGCGACGCTGTACCCACACAAAAGGTGACTTTTGGATTGTTAAGAGACATTTAGCAATATAAAGAAATGTTTGGAGACTCCGGGCCAGATTCATGAAGCACTTACACCGTTTTTTTGGTAGATGCACGGCGTAAGTGCAGATTTGCGCCGGCGGATCGCTGCGCCTTACCCAGAGAACCAGAATACGCCTCCAAATAGACTTCATCGCCTCGGTGTAACCTTTCCACGCCGGCGCGGCGTTGGCGCAGATTTACGCTGGTCGGATCTGGCGCGGCCATGGTTTTTGTGTTTTAAATATGCAAATGAGGTTTTTGGGCCGATTCATCAACTTAAGCTTGACCGGCGCAGGCTACTCCCGGTGAGCGGAGCTGAAATTTCCGGTGCAAAGTTACAGCTCATAAAAGCAGGGGTAACTTTGCACCAAACTTGCAGAGGTCAGCTGGAGAGCAGCTAAAGCAGCAGCGTTACAAACGAACTGAGCAACAACTTGCTGGACAACACATAGAGGCGGTCCCCATGTTGGGAGAGGCCCTCAATAATTACAGCCCTCTCCTCTGGGCTGAAATTGGTCTTCCGCCCACCTGAGGATTCCTCATCAGCCATAACTGCCCCACCACAATGCAAACGACCTAGCTTAGAAAAAAAAAAGCTTCAGTACATTTGCACCTGCAGGGCGGAAGTCTGGGCTGATTTATGGACTGGGCGGTGGTAGTGGGTCGGCGTAGCTCAGGGATCACGCCGGGGCGCAGTTCTGATCATGTTCAGATTGGGGCATTTACCCCTGGATGTTACTGAGCATGTGCGGTCTAAGATGCGCCCCGGCGTGACCCCTGCGCCACGGTCGGCACTTCATTAGCATATGGTGACTCCCAGTTGGCCTTACCCCGCCTTACGCCGTCTAAAATCCGCCCCGCTGGGGCATCGTAGACAAAAAAAGTTTCTTGAATCACCTAACTGCCGCTCCGCGCTGGACCGGTGTAGTCTAAAAATGATGCACCACGCCGGTGCAAATCTGCACCATTGTACATGAATCTGGCCCAGTACAGCCTCTATTTCATGTACAGTTTTGCAAAACTTGAAGGAAAGGTCACCTGGATCCTCACCAGACACTGCAAAAGTGACTAAATGAAAGTATCTCTATGTTTGATTTGTTTTCCTCTTGGAATCACAGTTTGGGGTACTATGTATTCAAATGCTTTCATTGTAAGGGATGTACATACAGTATATATTTATTGTGATTTGAAAGGTAGTTTAGTCATGTTGAAGTCATATTGTTTTTTTACAAATACTGCAGCTGCTTACTTTCAAAATAAGGACACTTACCTGTCCAGGGCGCCTGCGATGTCCTCACCTGAAGTTGACCCGTCCCTCGCCTCTGGGTTGAGGTGCCGGCATTGCTTGTAAGGGAATCAGGAAGTCAAGCCTTGCGGCTTCACAGCCTGGTTCCCTACTGCTCATGCCCGAGTCGCACTGCACATTCTGAGTGGTCCCTGCTGTCTTCTGGGACTTGTGTGTCTCCCAGAAGGCATTGGGGGGGGAGGGGCCATACATGGCATAGATCGCCACAGATACTACTGCGATCTTTCAACAGAAGTGGGAGCAAATACTTGTATTAGACAGCTATCTGCTCCCCCCTGAAATATGCCAAATGTGACACCCGAGGGGGGGGGGAGGAATTCGGACAGCAGAATTTCCATTTTTGGGTGGAACACAACGCTTTAAGCCAGAAGGTGATTCTGGCCACTGGACTGTACAGCCAATACTCTGTGGGGTAGATTCACATAGAAGATACGACGGCATATCTCCAGATACGCCGTCGTATCTCTGAGTGTGCAGGATCGTATCTATTACGCATAGATTTCCCTAAGATCCGACAGTATCTTAGGCTGCATATTTACGCTGGCCGCTAGGTGGCGCTTCCGTATATTTACGCAAGGAATATGCAAATGAGCTAGATACGCTGATTCAGAAACGTACGTCCGGCCGCCGCATTTTTTTACGTTGTTTACGTTAGGCTTTTTTCGGCGTATAGTTACCCCTGCTATATGAGGCGTATCCTATGTTAAGTATGGCCGTCGTCCCCGCGTCGAGTTTTGAAAATTTTACGTTGTTTGCGTAAGTCGTTCGCGAATAGGGCTGGACGTAATTTACGTTCACGTCGAAAGCAATGACGATTTGCGGCTGAATTTCGAGCATGCATACTGGGATTTTTTCACGAACGGTGCATGCGTCGTTCGTAAAAAACTTCAAATACGCGGGGTCACAGTTAATATACATAAAACACGCCCACATCAGGGCTCAAGTCCTGCGGGAATGCGTGGGAACGGAGTCCCTGCACTTTTTTCACAGCAGGAACGCAGTTCCCTTTGCAGGAACGCAGTTCCCTTTGCAGGAATAGAGCAGCCGAGAGCAGTCGAGTCACCTGAGCCAATCCTTCACTAAGCGGCGATGCCCAGCTCGAGTCACTGTCAGGGGCAGGCAAACCTTAGTAATCATTTATGTTACTGGGCGCTTCCTGTATATGGATTCATCAGGTACTGTGCGGGTATTCCGTCACTTCCTCGATGCCGCAATGTCTCCTGGGAGCTTTTGTCATTGTTCACAGGAGACATTGCGGAGGTCTGCCACGAGTTATCGCAGGATTTAGAAAGAACTTGCTTAAAGGTCTTTCTAAATCCCGCGATAACTCTCGGCAGACCTCCGCAATTTCTTCTGGGAACAATGACAAAAGCTTCCAGGAGACATTGCAGGATCGAGGAAGTGACGGAATACCCGCACACTAACAGATGAATCCATATACAGGAAGCAGCCAGTAACATAAAGGATTACTAAGGTACAGTGGATCAAAAAAAGAAAAAATGCGGTTTAGTAATTATGCATATGAGCATATCATTTTTTTTTTTATTGGTGGGGGAGTGGATCTTGGGTGGGAGTTCCCACACTTTTTTCCCCAGGACTTGACCCCTGGCCCACATAATCCACATTTGAATTAGGCGGGCTTACGCCGATACGGATACGTTACGCCGCCGTAACTAAGGGCGCAAGTTGTTTCTGAATACAGAACTTGCGCCCTAAATTACGGTGGCGTAACGTATCTGAGATACGTTACGTCGGGCGGAAAGATAGACCATTCTATCTGAATCTAGCCCTGTAATTATTTCTTATCAGTCATTTGTTTTTCACAATGAAAAGTAATGTTTGTAATGATAAAGCTGCTCTCAGCTATTATATCCTCCACAATGGAGTTTGCCTTTTTGGCCAGGACTACCTCCACCTAAGAGTGTGGAGGTTCCAGGTTAAAAGGACATTTGTAAGTTCTGTATATAATTGTATTCTATTTTGTATGTATTGCACATTGCACTCACTGTGCACACTGCAATAATAATGTTTTCATTACATGTTTGCATACTTTCGGGTCCTGATTAGTGATGGACGAACATCTGACGGGACGGTTCGCAAACGCTAACCGCAAACTTTTGCAAATATCCGCGAACCGCAAGTTTGTGGCGGGCCCCAATTGACTTTAATGGCAGGGGAATATTAAAAACCTTCAGGTCATATTTGCAGCCACAAAATACTTACTAGCTGTGCACAAATAGTCCCACAACATGGGCACTGACCTACCAGAAGTATTAGGTGAAAAACCGGATACATAAGTAAGTGCCGGCCATTAAAAGCCCCAAAAATTAGCCGACAGGCGTACACCTACAGCAAACAACTTTGTATTCTGTGGCTGGAGGTACATTAAGCTAGTCACTGGATACAGAAGTAAGTGTCGGCCATTACAGGCCCCTAAAATTAGCCCACAGGCATTCACCTGATAGCAAGCAACCTTGTATTCTGTGGGACATTAGGCATTCACCGGATACAGAAGTAAGTGCCGCCCATTACAGGCCCCAAAAATTAGCCCACGGCCACAGACGTTCACCTGACAGCAAACAACCTTATATTCTGTGGCTGGTGGTACATTAGGCATTGTAACAGCACTGTATTCTGTGAAACATTAGGCATTCACCGGATACAGAAGTAAGTGCCGCCCATTACAGGCCCCAAAAATTAGCCCACGGCCACAGGCATTCACCTGACAGCAAACAACCTTGTATTCTGTGGCTTTGTAACAGCACTGGTCATCGGAATGAACCACAACTGCAGTTAGCAAGGAATTCAATGAGATTCTCTATGCGACAACTCAGTATTAGGCCCCAAGCGTGACTCCTCGCAACAGGAGGATCTATACATCATCTCTGTGTCACATAAAGAAAGGCGTTGAGCTACTAAGCAGGGACGCATTACAACATGCGACCAAGGCTTAGCGTTTAAAATTAGTTCAAGGTCAATATCCCAATACACCACTACATGCAGGTTATTATCAGTAAGGGACCCCAAGCGTCACTCCTATCAACAGGAGTTTGGGGGTTCTCTACATCATATCAACCTAAGCATGTAGAGATGTATTTAGGCCACTAGGGGAGATGTTATGAAATAGCATCAACCCCTAGCATAGAAAAGTTAGAGCGAACATGTTCAACAATTAGGACAAGGCCTATAAGTATTTTATACTTATGTCAAGCATGTAGTAAATTGTTTTTTTTAGTAACAAGTATTAATTGCATACGAGAGATAGTGTAGCTCAGGTACTTTGAGGATACACGTATAATACACAAGTTGTACAGGCAACTAATAGAAAGGTATGAGAGGCAATATAGCTCAGGTATTTTGAGAGTACATGTAGTATTTGTAGTAACAAGTATTAATTGCATATGAGAGGCAATATAGCTCAGGTACTTTCAGAGAACATATAGTATTTGTAGTAACAAGTATTAATTGCGTATAAGAGGCAATATAGCTCAGGAACTTTGAGAGTACATATAGTATTAGCCCACGACCACAGGTGTTCACCGGACAGCAAACAACTTTGTATTCTGTTGCTGGTGATACAATAGGCATTCACCAGATACAGAAGTAAGTGTCGGCCATTACAGGCTTTAAAAATTAGCCCACGGCCACAGGTGTTCACCTGACAGCAAACAACCTTGTATTCTGTGGCTGGTGGTACATTAGGCATTCACCGAATACAGAAGTATGTGTCGGCCAGTACAGGCCCAAAAAATTAGCCCACAGGCGTTCACCAGAATTTTAATGAAACATGGTCTACTGGTCACATGTGTTGAAGTCCTCTGAGATCCATGCTTCATTCATTTTTATAGATGTGAGGTAGTCAACACTGTTGTGAGCTAGGCGAGTGCGCTTATCAGTCACGACCCCCCCCACTGCGCTGAACGTCCTTTCGGACAGAGCACTGGATAAGGGGCAAGCCAACTGTTCCATTGCAAATTGTGCAAGCTCTGGCCAGAGGTCAAGCCTGCCCACCCAGTAGTCCAGGGGTTCATCACTTCTCAGTGCGTCCACATCAGCCGTTAACCCGATGTAGTCGGACACCTTTCGGTCTAGGCATTCCCTGATGCTGGATCCGGAGGACAGCTGTCGATGGGTCAGCTGAAAGAATGATCTCATATCATTAGTGACCAAGACATCTTCAAACTGCCCTCTTCTTGCAGGCGCTGTTGGATTGGTACCCAAAACTGTTT
The DNA here is from genome assembly GCF_905171775.1 of Rana temporaria. Taxonomy (NCBI): domain Eukaryota; kingdom Metazoa; phylum Chordata; class Amphibia; order Anura; family Ranidae; genus Rana; species Rana temporaria. The sequence goes on along the minus strand of NC_053489.1, from coordinate 624,765,331 downwards.
CTCTGTCAGTGGAAATTCCTCTGCCAGCGGACGCAAAAGCAGAATGCAGCATTTCTTGAAGCAAGGCCTGGAAGTGCTGCATTCTGATAGCCCTCTGTGATGGTGGTAAGATTTCCGCCATGTTTGCGACTCTCAAGGTATGGAATACAGTTAAGCTCAAGATTGGGAAAACAAACACCTGGTCCCATACAACCCCGCTATGGGGTATTCCCTGTCTCCCCCACTTCCATTCTATTCCTGACCCGGTCCTGTGGGCCTGACATAATATCACAACGCTGGAAGACATAGTGGCCCGGGGATAGTTGATTGTTTTTGATGAACTTAAAAGGGACAAGGGCTTACCAAACCAAATGTTTTTCCGGTATCTCCAACTGCGCCACGCTTTTCGCTCCCAGCGCAGACTTAATGCATGTGGTCTGGTCATGCCCTAGGGTGGAGGTATTCTGGAGGGTAGTTCTCGATGACATCAGTTCTATAGGGAAGATGAAGGTCCCATTTAGCCCTATCCCCCTTCTGTTAGGAATTTGTGATTTTCTAGAAGCTCCCCAAAGCAAAAAATTGTTTGTTTTTTATGAGTCACTCTACGATAGGAAAGCAATACTTCTTCAATGGGATCAAACCCTCCCCCCCCCCCCACTAGACAACTCTGGCTATTCTTGGTAAATGCTGCTCTGCCCCTCTATAAACTAACTTATATGGGACGTAATTGTCCTAAGAAATTCAATAAAATATGGGCCCCTTGGGTGAAAGCCCGGCAGTTGACCCTTGAGTAGGGCTCGGAGGTTTTTCCCTCGCTCCCCCCTATAGACCCCTGCTGTCCCTTAAATAAGTGGGTCCAATTGTGCAATACTTGCCTAGACATGTGAGCTACAACCCCCCCCCCCCCCCCCCACACACACACACATGAGGTTTCGAGTATATATTGCTAATACACTCACTTGATGTGAATTGTTGATCTGATACAATTACTGTAACAATTGGTGCTAACATGTCGTGTTCTATTACCTTATGTATGAATACTCCTTGATTTATTCTTTGTCTGGTTGCTAAAAATAAATAAACTTTATGTTAAAAAAAAATTAAAAATAATAGTAAACAGGACAAATAGAGAGGGTTAGAGCCGGTTCACACACAGGCGGCACGACTTTGGGGGCGACTTGGCAAGGCGATCTCAAGGCGACTTGAGAGGCAACTTGCAAAATGACTTCTGTATTGAAGTCAATGCAAGTCACCCCGAGTCGGCCCCAAAGTCGTACAGGAACCTTTTTCTAAGTCGGATCGACTTGCGTCGCTACCTATTAGAACGGTTCCATTGACTACTCCGGACCGCGACTTGTCAGGCGGCTGAGTCGCCTGACAGGTCGCCCCTGTGTGAACCGGCTCTTAAAGTGATAGTAAAGTCTTGTTTAAAAAAAATAAAAAATAACAAACATGTTATACTTACCTGCTCTGTACCGTTAGTTTTGCACAGGGCAGCCCGGATCCTCCTCTTCTCAGGTCCCCAGCTGGAGCTCTTGGCTCCTCCCTCCTGTTGAGTGCCCCACAGCAAGCAGCTTGCCATGGTGACACCCAAGCCGAGCTGCAGCCCTGTGTATCCATTCAGACCCCCTCGCTCTCCTGATTAGCTAACTGAGTTTTATTGACAACAGCAGGAGCCAATGGCACGCACTGTGTCTCAGCCAATCAGAAGGGAGAGTCCCAGATGGTCGAGGACATCGCTGGATAGAGATGGGGCTTAGGTAAGTATTAGGGGGGCTGGGTGGGCTGCTGCATACATTGAATGCATTAAGATAAATAAAAAAAAACCTTTACAACCACTTCAATGTCCGTAATGGGGGCACAGACAGCAATACAAACTGACATGTGTTCTAATGCCTCTACACTCAAAACTAAGAAAGAAAAGTTTTGTCTTCAGTTATGGTATACTTTAATGATTCAACAAGCAACAGGCTTAATAAATTACAGGGTACTCAGTGAATATACAACTATGGATATGAATGGCATTTGTTTTGTACAAGATTTAGTAAAATCCCCCTAAAATATCTTAGGCCTTGTACACACCAGATTCGGAGAAGTGTGACCAGAAAGCTTTCTAAAGATTTTGGGAAGTTTTCTACACGATTCAGTTTCCTAGACGCCCTGACCTTCAGCTCAAGTTTGGGGAAGTTAAGCATTGATTAAAATGGGAATGCTGAATTTGACATTAGTAGGAAGCTAGCAGACTAGTAGATCTGACTTTTGCAGGACTTGAATCAAAGGGCAAAGGCATTGTGCATTCAGGTGCATTCTGCTTAACTCTCAGATCAGTTTATTGACAGGTGCATTTGTTCTGGATTTAACGTTCTTCTATGCTGCATCGACCTGCCTTAAATTGCTTTGTCATCCCCATTGACTTTATTCAGGGTTAAGCAGTCAACAGTGTCAACACAGGTAACACAGCGAATATCCTCATAAGGATATTTGTTAACATCCTTAACATGGAGCCTGAAGGATGCTGTAGATGAAAGATATCAAGAGATCCCTCCCATCTGGTAACATCAATACTTTTAAGAATCCGGTATCTAAATTGAAAATTTGAAAAATCAGGTTGGTTGGAATTGCGCTTTTTCAATCAATAATTGAATGGCGCAAAACATTCATTAATAGATGGGAAAATAGACAACGCTTATAGAAGGATACATTGAAGTTGACCCTAGTTGCTTCAGTTTCAGATATATGGGGCAATAGAGTAGTTGGTATTTATACAATATTACCAGGCTTGGGCCTGTATTACCAGAGATTGGCTTCTACTGGAGGGGTGGTGGTTGGCGGTTTACTAAGATGGTACTGTAATGGTGCTAGGAAAAGCCCCACATTCCTAATCCGGATATCATGTTTCCTCGATGCACATGCTGTCCCTGTTTTGACCCTATTCACCAGGAACCTTACCCTGTGCTATGCACTCTCCCTAACAAGCAGGGTCTCTGTCCCTGACTTACCACTCACTCCAGGCAGGGCCGTTGCGACAGGACAGGCAAACCAAGAAATTACTTGGGGCCCCAGAGCTGGCATGCTGGGCCCCCCTCCCTCGCAACTCACTCGCTGCACGTGAGGAGGAAGGAGGATGAGGGAGGAAGAAGAACTAAGAAGCCATTTTCGGTAGCGGCCGAACCCCCCACTCCCGCTTCAGAACTTGAAAAGACTCGGATGTCATTTCCGACAGCAGTACATCCCCAAGCTTCTCAACCTCACCCTGTAGTTGTCCATTTTGCTGGGGGCCCCCAAATTCCTTCAAATGGCCCTGGCTCCAGGCACACCCGAATGAAGCAGATACCCTATTTTATAAGGTCCCACACAAAGATGGCTGCCAATGGTCATCAGAGGTTGTAAAATCCAATCAGGCAGCTGGTTCCTCTGAGCCATTGATGGAGTCCAACAGACTCCACACCATCTGTATAATGACACAGTGAGGGTGTACAGCTGGAACAGTTGTACTTTCTGAATCCAGAGGTTGCGTTTCAAAAGGTGGCAGGTACCACTCCACAGGAGCTTCCAGAATTGGAGGTACTTTCATCGTACCTCTACCTCCCTCCCAAGGACAGGCAAACCAAGCAATTGCTTGGGTCCCCAGAGCTGGCATGCTGGGCCCCCCTCTCTTGCAACTCACTCGCTGCACAGGAGGAGGAAGGAGGGTGAGGGAGGAGGAAGAACTAAGAAGCCATTTTCGGTAGCGGCCGAACCCCCCCACTCCCGCTTCTGAACTTGAAAAGACTTGGATGTCATTTCCGACAGCAGCACATCCCCAAGCTTCTCAACCCCGCCCTGTCGTTGTCCATTTTGCTTGGGGGCCCCCAAATTCCTTCAAATGGCCCTGGCTCCAGGCACACCCGAATGAAGCAGATACCCTATTTTATAAGGTCCCACACAAAGATGGCTGCCAATGGTCATCAGAGGTTGTAAAATCCAATCAGGCAGCTGGTTCCTCTGAGCCATTGATGGAGTCCAACAGACTCCACACCATCTGTATAATGACACAGTGAGGCTGTACAGCTGGAACAGTTGTACTTTCTGAATCCAGAGGTTGCGTTTCAAAAGGTGGCAGGTACCACTCCACAGGAGCTTCCAGAATTGGAGGTACTTTCATCGTACCTCTACCTCCCAAGTCCGCGGCAGACATAGAAGGGGAACGCACTATCCCGGGTGATTTGACATCAGCCTTGGTTCTTCTATTTGCCTTATCCGAGACCTTGATCCCACTTCTATCAGTTTGGTTCCAAGTGTGAACATTTTACCAGACCAAGTCTGACTTGGTGTTTATTGAGCTTGATTCACCTTCCAGTGATTTTTTTATTGCTTTGCACAATTGCACATGTATTTATTTTTATATGTACAGGTTTAATCTTGCACTGATGTACTTTAATTTGGGAAACTATTTACATGTCACTGAGTATATGTGATACATGACTTGGTAATGCAGTTCACGTTCATTTCAACTTTGTTGTATTTGTTTACATGCAGTTTGTTTGATGCTACAAACACTCATACATTTTTATCTTCATAGCGCTGCACTTTTATTAATTTACGTTTTCAATTTTATCATATTGTAGTGTCAGCCACTATATTTCCATTGTTATATGATAAGCGCAGTAATTTCTCCTAATTTTTTATGTTTTTCAAAAGCCTTGTCCACAGGATCAGAAAATCAGATGAAAAATACAGATTTCAAAGCGATCATACGCTAATCTGATCATTAGTACATAGCTTTCAAGAGCTAATCACAACAGTTCGTCTGAAATTATTCCAAAAAAAATCCTGTACGATGCATTACATTACATCACTTCTCAATTTTTATTCTGTCATACGAGAATTTTTGTAATTTTAGTAACCTCTTGTCACGATCAGGGGTCAGGCTTGAAGCACAGTTGCTATAGCAGTAGCGGGACTACCACCGACCAGCAGGATATGTACACAGGCCATCACCCTGGTGGATGACGTGGGCTAACCTGAGGTGCGGAGTCTAATGCCGCGTACACACGATCGTTTTTCAGCATGAAAAAAAAATGTAATTTTTCAGCATGTCCAAAAAACAAAGTTTTTCCAACTTCATCATTAAAAACGATGCTGCCCACACACCATCGTTTTTTAAAAATGATGAACAAAGCGCGGTGACGTACAACACGTACGAGGGCACTCTAAAGGGGAAGTTCTATTTTGTGCGCTTTTTTGTCTGTTACAGCGTGATGAATGTGCTTAATCTATTATGAATGGTAGTTTTACCAGAACGAGCGCTCCCATCTCATAACTTGCTTCTGGGCATGCGCGGGTTTAAAACGTCGTTTTAGCCCACACACGATCATTTTTTACAACACGAAAAATGACATTTTGAAAAAACGACATGAAAAAATGCAGCATGTTCGAATTTTTTTTTGTCGTTTTTCAGAAGCCGAAAAACGATGTGAAGCCCACACACGATCATTTTAAATGACGCTTTAAAAAACTTCCTTTTTTTTCATGCCGAAAAATTATCGTGTGTACGCGGCATTAGTACTTACTGGTGTTCTCCAGAGCTCCTGATGGTGGAGATGGATTTTGCTACTTGTTAGTACCAGGTCGTGGTACCAGGAGGTTAGCAAGCCAGGGTCCAGAAATGGATAAACAGGTAAGTATCAAACAGAAGCGTAGTCAAGTAAAACAAGCCAAAGGTCAGTAACGAGCAGTTGCAGGTTGGGATCAGGCAGCGGTGTAGTCGAGGAACAAGCCCAGGGTTGATAACAAG